>NC_141926.1:39731053-40358904 GCF_057802395.1 Ceratotherium simum simum | reverse complement strand
ACAAAGAAGGGAAATATATAATGATAAAAGGGACACTCCACCAAGAAGACATATCACTTATAAATATATATGCACCCAACATAGGAGCACCAATGTACATAAAACAACTATTAACAAACCTAAAAGGAGACATTAACAACAACACAATAATAGTAGGGGATCTTAACATCCCACTTACGTCAATGGATAGATCATCCAGACAAAAAGTCAATAAAGAAATAGTAGACTTAAATGAAAAACTGGATGAGATGGACCTAGTAGACATACACAGAGCACTCCATACAAAAACAGCTGACTACACATTCTTCTCAAGCGCGCATGGAACATTCTCTAGGATAGACCATATGTTGGGAAACAAAGCAAGCCTCAATAAATTTAAGAAGATTGAAATCATAACAAGCATCTTTTCAGACCATAATGCCATGAAACTGGAAATGAACCATGTAAAAAAAACTGGGAATGTGACAAAAATGTGGAGATTAAACAACATGCTATTCAACAACCAATGGATCATTGATGAAATTAAAGGAGAAATCAAAAACTATCTGGAAACAAATGATAATGATAATATGCCATATCAAACCATATGGGATGCAGCAAAAGCGGTCCTGAGAGGGAAACTCATAGCGATACAAGCCCACCTTAACAAACAAGGAAAAGCCCAAATAGGCAACCTTAAATTACACCTAACAGAACTAGAAAAAGAAGAACAAACAAAGCCCAAAGCCAGCAGAAGGAGAGAAATAATAAAAATCAGAGCAGAAATAAATGAAATTGAGACCAAAAAAACAGTAGAAAGGATTAATGAAACAAGAGTTGGTTCTTTGAGAAGATAAACAAACTTGACAAACCCTTAGCCAGGCTTACTAAGGAAAAAGAGAAAAGCCTCAAGTAAATAAAATTAGAAATGAAAGAGGAGAGATTACAACAGATACCACAGAAATACAGAGGATTATAAGAGAATACTAGGAGAAATTATATGCCAACAAATTGGACAATCTAGAAGAAATGGATAAATTCTTAGACTCATACAACCTCCCAAAACTGAACCAAGAAGAAATGGAGAATCTGAATAGACCAATCACAAGTAAAGAGATTGAAATAGTAATCAAAAACCTCCCAAAAAATAAAAGTCCAGGACCAGATGGCTTCTCCAGTGAATTTTACCAAACATTCAAAGAAGATTTAATACCCACCCTTCTCAAACTATTCCAAAAAATAGAGGAAGATGGAACACTTCCTAAATCATTCTACAAGGCCAACATCACCCTGATACCAAAGCCAGACAAAGACAATACAAAGAAAGAAAATTTCAGGTCAATATCGCTGATGAGCATTGATGTAAAAATCCTCAACAAAATATTGGCAAACCGAATACAACAATACATTAAAAGGATCATACACCATGATCAAGTGGGATTTAGACCAGGGAGGCAGGGGTGGTTCAACATCCGCAAATCAATCAACGTGACACATCACATCAACAAAACAAAGAAGAAAAACCACATGGTCATCTCAATAGACGCAGAGAAGGCATTTGACAAGATACAACATCCATTTATGATAAAAAACTCTCAACAAAATGGGAATAGAAGGAAAGTACCTCAACATAATAAAGGCTATTTATGACAAACCCACAGCCAACATCATACTCAACAGGGAAAGACTGAAAGCCATTCCTCTGAGAACAGGAATGAGGCAGGGCTACCCACTCTCACCACTCCTGTTCAACATAGTACTGGAGGTTTTGGCCAGAGCAATTAGGCAAGAAAAAGGAATAAAAGGAATCCAAATAGGTAATGAAGAAGTGAAACTCTCACTATTTGCAGATGACATGATTGTATATATAGAAAACCCTAAAGAATCTGTTGGAAAACTATTAGAAACAATCAACAACTACAGCAAAGTTGCAGGGTACAAAATCAATCTACAAAAATCAGTTGCATTTCTGTGTGCTAATAATGAACTAACAGAAAGAGAGCTCAAAAAGATAATACCATTTACAATTGCATCAAAAAGAATAAAATACCTAGGAATAAATTTTACCAAGGAGGTGAAGGACCTATACAATGAGAACTACAAGACATTATTGAAAGAAATCCATGATGACATAAAGAAATGGAAAGATATCCCATGCACGTGGATTGGAAGAATAAACATAGTTAAAATGTCTATATTACCTAAAGCAATCTACAGATTCAATGCAATCCCAATCAGAATCCCAATGACATTCTTCACAGAAATAGAAAAAAGAATACTAAAATTTATATGGAGGAGCAAAAGACCCCGAACAGCTAAAGCAATCCTAAGAAAAAAGAACAAAGCAGGAGGCATCACAATCCCTGACTTCAAAACATACTACAAAGCAATAGTAATCAAAACAGCATGGTACTGGTACAAAAACGGACACACAGATCAATGGAACAGAATTGAAAGCCCAGAAATAAAACCCCACATATACGGACAGCTAATTTTCAACAAAGGTGCTAAGAACATACAATGGAGAAAGGAAAGTCTCTTCAATAAATGGTGTTGGGAAAACTGGACAGCCACATGCAAAAGAATGAAAGTGGACCATGTGCTATCGCCATTCACAAAAATTAACTCAAAATGGATCAAAGACCTGAAGGTGAGACCTGAAACTATAAAACTCATAGAAGAAAATATAGGCAACACACTATTTGACATTGGTTATAAAGGAATCTTTTCGGATGACATGCCTACCCAGACTAGGGAAACTAAAGAAAAAATAAACAAGTGGGACTTTATCAGATTAAAGAGCTTCTATAAGACAAACGAAACCAGAATCAAGATGAACAGACAACCCACCAGCTGGGAGAGAATATTTGCAAAACATACATCTGACAAGGGGTTGATCTCCATAATATATAAAGAACTCACACAACTGAACAACAGAAAAACAAACAACCCGTTCAAAAAATGGGCAGAGGAAATGAACAGACACTTCTCCAAAGAAGATATACAGATGGCCAATAGGCACATGAAAAGATGTTCAACATCACTAATCATCAGGGAAATGCAAATCAAAACAACACTAATTTTGGCTATAATCACCAAGACAAAAAACAACAAATGTTGGAGAGGATGTGGAGAAACAGGAACCCTCATACACAGCTGGTGGGAATGCAAACTGGTGCAGCCTCTATGGAAAACGGTATGGAGATTCCTCAAAGACTTAAAATAGAGATGCCCTATGACCCAGCCATCCCATTACTGGAAATCTATCCAACGAACATGAAATCAACAATCCAAAGAGGCTTATGCACCCCTATGTTCGTTGCAGCATTATTCACCATAGCCAAGAAGTGGAAGCAACCTAAGTGTCCCTCGACTGACGATTGGATTAAGAAAATGTGGTATATATATACAATGGAATACTACTCAGCCATAAAAAAAGACAAAATCGTCCCATTTGCAACAACATGGATGGGCCTGGAGGGTATTATGTTAAGTGAAATAAGCCAGAAAGAGAAAGACAAACACTGTATGATCTCACTCATATATGGAATATAAACCAACACACAGACAGAGAAAACTGGACTGTGGTTACCAGGAGCAGTGGGGGTGGGGGATGGGTACAAGGGGTGAAGGGAGTCATATATATGGTGATGGACAAACAAAAATGCACAACCCAAAATTTCACAATGTTAAAAACCATTAAAACATCAATTAAAAAAAAAAAAAACTTGCAAATGGTTTGTGCAGTTCAATGCTGAATTCCTCTTTGTTCTGAGATGCATACACATCTAGTAATAACGTTCTATTTGAACACTGCAAATAGAGATAACATATGTGCAGAAGGGAAATGTAATTTGTGTGCTGAAGAATAATTACAAACTGGAGAAGCAGTCAACTGATTGGCAAATAAGTCAACGGACTTGTAAATTCTATCTGGAGTTTTCTTCACTGGGGCTATGTGGATTCAGCTATTTAGTTAATTTAGTTTTATAGCAGGCAGAATTAAATTTTACTGTTAAGCTTTGTTTGTCTTCAGAGTACTAATGAGAAAAGAAAAATGTTAATTCAAGAGGGAAAAGAGATCCAATCTGATCTGTTTACTATGGGAGAACAGTCAATATTTTATTTCAGAATATTTCTTATATTTCCCCTTTAATGTTTTATGATGCTTTAACATGTACCAGAGAAGAGACTCCACTGCAACATAAAATCCTTGTAGTATACACACTCCCTTTGGTGATATCCCTTTGTATTTGTTACTCAATGGCTATCATTAAGTATTGGCAGATGTAAAACGTGCTCCCCTCTCCCCTTCTTTCACTCCTTCCTCGTTTGTTTAACTCTGCATCCACATTTAAACTGATGAATATGAGGCTGCTATTGACCCAAGGAGGAGATGTCACAGAAGGATCCAGTAAACCAGTCAGCTAATTCTTTACATTGAATATCAACATCACGGTCCACATTTAAGGAAGAAAATTTGGGACAAATAGAGATTTTTCTCTGAGAGAAGGAGAAAATCTTCAGGGTAGAACTGAAAATGAATTAGGAATATTAGATGCTTGTAAGTGTTTCTAAGAAAGGACTGGAGAGATCTATTATCCAACTAACGATGCTTAGCTCCAAGGGAGAAGGACCTCACGCTGAGCGTCTGAGGACACCTCTGGAGCCCTGGGCAATGGTGGCCTTCAGTAACTTCCACTTGCCCTCATGAACACAGAAATAGCTACATGGTGAGTTTAGGCAGAAAGTACCTGAGAAAATCCCCAATTTCCTGTCTTCAGTACATTGAGGAAGAGGATCAGACTCTTTCTGAAGTGAGGAAGACTCAGTGGACATAAAAGAATCTCATAGTTGCATAAGGCGATGCTATGGCAGAAAGCAGCATGGAACATTCTGGTGGAGGACAGATGAGGTTCAGATGCCTCAGTAGACACCAGCATGGAGAGGTGATGAGGGCCAAGAATCAGTCAGGCGATGTACACCTCTCAGACACCAGTAAGAGAAGACACTAACCAAAGAACAGACATCTTCCTCTGATGCCATGACTGTATGTAAGAAGCCCCATCCCACTGGGAACTTAGGTGATACCCATGGGGGAGGAGGAAGTGAAGAAAACACTTAGATGATGAGTTGAGAATCAAAATGAAAGCATTGACCCAGAAATGACAAAAATTGTTTTCTGTTAGGTAGAAAGGGGCTCAAGATTAAATTCAGTTATTGAAAAATAAATAATGCTATGTTCTTTGTATATGTGAGTGTATGTCTTGTGACTTCATACCCCTTGTGTGTACAGTGCATTCCAGAGTCACTGAGATATTTTAAATTATTATGGGAGCATAATTCTTTAGAAATTATCACAAATCTTCTAGGTTTTAAAATTCTAGGTCTTAGTCATATTTAACTGTAACATGATGTCGGATGAAAATTTTCCTTTGGCTGGGGATTTTAGCCAAAGTACCTACATATTGTGAAGAAAGGTGTAGAATTTAGTACCAGATAGCAAAATCATTCCAGTAATGACAGCTCCTGCATGCTGTATAAGAAAAGACCAGGAATGAAAAAATATACTTTGGAGGGACTTTCAGGAGTAGAGAGCACATTATTTATTCTTCTCATTCCCTGTGACTGTTAGAGACAGGTGTCTCTTAGTATGAGTAAAGTAACGCTGCTAGTTTGCTCCCTTTAGTAACCAGCTTATTCAGTAATTAGCTAGTTACGTATATGAGTAGTGCATTTGTGACCTGCAATGAAACATTAGAGCTTTAACCCCAAGAACTAAAAATATTCACTGCATTCAGAGAAATCTGGAATATCCTGTGAAACTTCTTTAACTCATTTACGATATGAAAAGGACATTTGTGGAGTAATTGAAGTTATTGAAAACCCTAGGACTGTATGTAGCCTATTTGCTAAACCATTTGAGTAAAAAAGGTAAGTCACTTTCCAGCTGTTTGATCTGTTTAACCCATTTCTACCTCCTGAAAATTCACAAGTCATCTAGCTCTCAGGGCAGCGCTATTTTTTGATACAATTAAACATGCCTGCGAACCTACACCAAGGACTGTGGGAGATCCCCACGCCTTCTTACTATTTCCAGGGAGGCTTGGTTGGGGGTGGTGGGGGCTCCAATTTTATTTTTCTTGGTCATCCTTTGCTCCAATTTCCTGCTTCAGCTGGCACAGCACTTTTCCTTTATTAATACAATTCTTTTTTAGTATGCCAGATTTGTATTGAAGTCATGGAAATGACTTAAAAGGATTAAAGCACAGCAAAGTACAGGCAGTAACTTAAGCTTGAACATGAGATCTTCCCTCTTAAAGACCAGGATGTGTTTCTTCCTCGCGGTGCTCTTCTTCCTCGGGGTTCTACCTGCTTTTTTGTTGCCTACTCTTCACTGCCTTCTCACTCTTTCCCCATAGTTTCCCATTCTGATCCTGTCTCTATTTGTAACTCACTATTCACGCACTGGGTATGTCTAAATTAATTTTTAACTTTTCATTTGGATATGTGATATCATGGAAACATACCAACAATATGTTTCTTTATCTAGAAGGATTAGAGCTCAATGAATATTGCAAATTTAGTTTGTGTAATTCTGTGTATTGTAAATTTAAAGATTGTGATCTACTAGCTTAGGTAACTACCAAATTTGACATCTAACAAGTCCTGGAGAAAAGTAATTGTTACTCAATTAATTTAAATAAATATTTCATTTTTCCATTAAGTTTAAATACGTATGTAATAGGAAGAGATCAGTTTATTTGCTTTAAAATATTTCCATTTTCATTAGTAATTTCCAAGGGTTAAATTCTGAAGCGTAAAATTCCAATACCATCCTTTTGCATCTGCTGTTGCACCAATTTAGAAAGTCCTGTGATCTTATTTCCCTGTCCATCTACAAGAAAGCTCTCCTTCAAAGCTCAAGAGAGTGCCACGTCTTTGGTAAATGCTTTGCCTAATCACTATAAATCACAAGGCCCTGCACATTTAGTACAGTACTAATACAATTTTGTTCTCTAAATTTTCTCCTGGGTATTAAATCTTATGTAACTATGCTATGACTTCTATTTTTAATAAATTAAATGCCATGCCTTTTTATACTGTCTAAACATAAACTCAAGAACATGATAGGCACTCAGTAAATTTTTTATAAACTTCATTTAATATTAATTATAATGTGCTGGAACTTCACAGGTATTTAAAAACTAAAATTCCAACCTATAATAAGAATGACTATATACATACATTTATGTATGGGAAGATACTACTTTGCCTTTTTGTAGGTATAATTTATACAGAGTGAAACGCACAGATCTTAAGTCTGAGGAGTTTTGACAAATGCACATGCTCCTATAATCCATGCCCCTGCCTCTGTAAAGATGTGTATTTCCAGCACTCCAGCTAATTCACCTATGCACCTCTCCAGAGGCAACTGCTATGCTTATTTTTATCACCATAGATTAGTTTTAACTGTTCTAGAACTTCAAACACACAGAATTATACAAAATGTACTATTTCCCGTCTGCCATCTCTCACTCAGCGTAACGTGTTTTGAGAATCGTCCCTGCTGTTGTAAACAGTAATTTGTTCCATTTTATTGCTGAGAAATATCTCATCACATAAAGGTACCCCAATTTGCTTATCTGTTTTCTTATTGATGTTCATTTGGGTTTTCCAGTTTGGGGTGATTAAGAACAAAGCTGTAGGGCCGGCTCCGTGGCTCGGCGGTTAAGTGCGCGCGCTCTGATGCTGGCGGCCCGGGTTCGGATCCCAGGCACGCCCCAAGGCACCACTTCTCTGTCCAACCCGAGGCCGAGTCCCGCGTACAGCAACTAGCAGGATGTGAACCTATGACATACAACTATCTACTGGGGCTTTGGGGGGAAAAAAATGAATAAATAAAATCTTTAAAAAAAAAAAAAAGAAGAAAGCTGTGGGGCCGGCCGGTGGCTCGGCGGTTAAGCGCACGCGCTCCACTAGAGCGGCCGGAGAGTCCGCAGATTCGGATCCCTGGCGCACACCGACCCACCACTTGTCAAGCCATGCTGTAGCCACATCCCATATAAAGCAGAGGAAGATGGGCATGGGTGTTAGCCCAGGGCCAATCTTCCTCAGCAAAAAAAGAGAAGGATTGGCATCGGATGTTAGCACAGGGTTGGTCTTCCTCACAAAAAAAAAAAAAAAAGAATAAAACTGCTATGGAGATTTTTGTACAAGTCATTTTGGGGCATATGTTTTTATTTATCTAAGATATCCTAGATATACCTACAGAAGAATTGCTGGGTCATAGTATGGATACGTTTAACTTTATAAGAAAGCACCAAACAGCTTGTGAAATGGTTACCATTTTGCATTTTTTAAAGCAATGGTAGGGATTTGAGCTCTTCAGCATCCTTGCTAACGTTCAACCTTGTCAGTCCTATTAATGTTGTCATTCCTGTGAGTGTGTGCCAGTATCTTGCTGTAGTTTGAATTTGCCTTTTCCTGATGCCTAATGCTAGATATTTTCATGTGCTTACTGCCATTTTCATATGTTTTTGTTTCATATGTGTAGGGCAATTTAGATACCTTCTTTTATAAAGTGTGTTCACGTCTTTCACCATCTTTCTGTTGGTTTGAGTTTCTCTTTCTTACTGACTTGTACAGATGTTTGCACTTCCTAGAGACAACTCTTTCCTTGGACAGATGTTTTGCAAATGTTTTGTCACACTTTGTGAGTTGCCTTTTCACTCTTTAATGTGTCTTTTGGTGAACAGATCTTCTTAATTTTAATATAGTTAAATTTATCATTCTGTTCTTGGATGATTTGTGCTTTTTGTCTCTTGTTCAAGAAAACCTTTTTTATGGTTGTGAAAAGCTTCTCTTATGTTTTACTCTAAAAGATTCTTGTTTGTGTTTATTCCCCACCTAGATCTGCAATCCATGTGGAATTTATTTTTGTGAAGGGGGATGTAAGAGGCAAGATTAATTGTTTGCCATGTAGATATCCATTTGTCCCAGCACTACTTGTTGAGAGACTGTCCTTTTCCCTTGAAGTTTCACGGACACCTTGTCATAAATTAGGTGACAGAGCACGTATGGATCTGTTTCTCGGCTCGCTTTCAATTCTGTTGGTCACTTTGTCTATTCTTTCACTGTTTTAATCATCATAGCTTTCTCATCGGGTGGTAGAAGTCCTTCCTACACTGTGTTCTTTTTTAAGTTGCCTTGAGTATTCTTATCTTTTACGTTTTTAAATGAATTTCTAGAATCATCTTGTCAATTTCAAAAAGAAAATACTTGTTAGGGCCCTCATTAGAATTGCACTGAAGCTAGACATTAATTTGGAGAAAATTGACATCTTTACAATATTGTGTCTTTTAATCCAGAACAGAATCAGTTAATGATAGCTACAATAATGCTGTGTTACAACAACCCCAAAATTCAGTGGTTTAAAGAAATAAAACAATCATTTATTCTCACAGATATGCTGGTTTGTTGGGGAGGCTCTGGTGGCTGGAGAGGCTCATCACCACGTGAGTCTGCTCTACATGTCTCCTCATCTCCCGGAGACTGCCCCACTTGCCTCGCATTCTCCTGGGACCAGCAGGTAGAGCAGGACACGGCCTTTTTGTGGCAATGGCAGAACTGCAAAGGTGCAAGGTCAATCGCACAAGTTATTTCAAGCTACTGCTTGAAATCCATCTGCTGGTATCATATTGATCCAAAGAAGTCATTGGGCTAAGCCGAAAGTCTAGGATGGGGAAGTATGCTCCGCCTTGGGTGAGAGTACCGCAAAGTACATAGCAAAGGGCTTTGGCATCAGCGTGGGTGAGTAATTGGGCCTAATCTGGGAAATGCATCACTTCAGGCAAGTGAGAATCCTGTTTCTCTGACTGGGATTTGGTGTTGTCTAAGCTGCAAAATCCTTCGCAGACCAAATGTTTCAGTCTCCTTTTCAGTCCTCACTACACCTCTGAAACTGTGTTCACAAAGAGAGAGGAAGAGTTCCTGTTTGCTCAGCTCTGCTCCACTTTGTCATGACAGTCCTCGAAGAGGCAGAGTGAATGTACCACGTCTCCCACAGTTCCGACCCTCTTAGCTTTTGCCTGCTGGCCCTATTTTCCCAGCTGGAGTCACACTAGAGTCTTTAAATTGTTAGAATGGGACAAGGACCTGACATCCTCAGCCCTTCTCCACTTCCTCTCTACGTCCTCTCTGGTTAAAGATACAGAATCAAAGGGCCAGTGACCAGCTAGGGATTCATGTTAACTAAACTGGCAGTGAGGATTTGAAGAAAGGAGGTGAAGCACAAGAGTAGAATTATGCCTTAAATATCTAATAAGCTGTGACTGTACAGATGTTCTTCCCATTTGAAGACATTTACTGTTATCCGTTGCTTTGATTCAACTGATGTGAAATACAGAAAGTCCTCTAGGAATAGTGGAAGGCAATGCTAAAGAAGGGACAGTTCAATTCTGCTTATCCCTGGAGGCTGTTCCTCTTGAATGGCAATATGGCGACACACTTAAAGGGCTCAAAACAAGGCTTATGCCCTTTGAACCCTTCTACTTCTGGAAATGCCCTTAAAGAAAAACTCAGATGTAAAGTTTAAAAAACGCTATTTATAAGAATATGTTCATTTAGGCTTTATGCATCATAGAAAAAAATAGAAGTAAATATATAATAAGAGGGGAATGTTTAATTATATTAAGGTCTGTAAAGTATGAGATGTTAAAACAATAATTATGAAAGCTTCATAGTAACCTGAAGATTGTAAGTAAAAATCTGAGAATTTATAAAATTAAGCTCATTAATCTCTTCTGTTCAGCTATCCATTATCATTAGAACTATCTGATTCCCAAGCTATCGTCCTTGAATTCTCCATGCATTTCCTACAATCCTGTGGTGGTGGCCATTTGTACTCAGAAAACCTGGACCTCAAGGGCACTTTATTCCAGCTAACCCTAGGTGTCAATTTTATTACTTATCCCATTTTTAAAAATATTAGCTGGATTTTTTTAACAAGAACAGACCAGATATTTTTCACATTTGAAGCACAAATAAAAGCATAAATCTTACGTTCACAGCCTCAACAAATTTAATTTTAACTTGCTTATATCCATGAATAAGAATGATAAACATGAATCAAAACATAAACCAGTAAATTTTACCAATTGCATCAATACCAAAAACCTGAAAAATAATTATCATTACTAAAGGATGCATGCAGAATTTCTTCAAGTTGTCTGTGATTCTTGCTTCCTGAGACATGAGGAAAAGCAAACAACGTTGTTTGTTTATGAACTGCAGGTACCATGATGAGAAAGTGCTGCTCATCTGACAACCAGAATGGTTTAGCTCCTGGGTACTAAACATTGTTTCACAAGCAAGATAAATTAGGTGAGCAAATAATAGTTGTGATGCTGCTTATAATGAATGTCTTAAGAATAAATGACAGGAAAATAAAACATGCAGCATTTGCTCTAATAACCATGGGAGGTGGCCCACCATGGTGCAAACTTGATGCTGGGAGTGGAGTGAGATGGTGGGGTAGGCACAGCAGGGACTGACAAACAGGAGCTGTCTGCTGACTTAGCTGTCACACTGAGACCTCACTTACCCTTTTGACCTTCTATGGGACGCCCAGGTACACAGAAACAAACAAGTCAATGTAGAGGTAGCCCTCGAATTGCAGCTGTTACCAGCTACCTCCTCTCCACAGAGGACATCTGGTACAGATAATGATGTCTAGGGATAGACTCGATGCCACTGCAGCCTCCTCTGTGCACTATATCTAGTCAACATGCCAGCTCACTTTGTGAGGAGTGACCCTTTAAGTGTGCAAACAAATGGGAATGCTAAAAAGAAGTGAATTAACTATGTTCTCCTGCCCTTAATTCCGCTAGCTATTGTAAGATGGGAGTTTCATGTCTGAAATTGCCTTCCCTTTGCTCTATCCTCCCCTCAATTAAATTGTAACTTTCTTCCTATAAGTCCACGTTAGACATACTCAAGAAGAGTTGCTACTCAAGAAGGAACAGTCCAAACCTCCTCAAGTTTCCTTGTATATTCATACAAGTGGCTGTGAGTGGCTGTGTTCAGCTGTGGGACAACCTGCCTCTAGACATTTTGTTAAATGTGAAAAATAACCTCCATTTAATGAAGCACTTAGATATACTTTCTGTTACATGTATTAAAATTAGTGCCATCACATGGATGAACTCTATTCTAAAAAGATGTTAAAAAAAAAAGCTTTTGCATCATTTCCAGGTCCTACATTGGAGAGATTTTACCATTCAAAGAATTCCAAGCCTACCATGATCCCCACTGGAGGAGATCCACCAAGGATGAAACCACATTTTCTGAAGCCAAATATTTTAGAGATCAGTCAATAAATATGTATTAAGAAAGCACTGAGATGGTGACAATACTTAGTCATAACAAAACACAAGGTCACCACACTCAGCATTCATAACTTAATGAAAGCCTGAGGGAGCACAGAGCAAATTGGTATTTTATGCTCAAGATTGCAGACAATCAGAGAGCCTGTAAATGTGGATGGGGGCAGGGAAAACCTGGATGCAATCAAGTTAGCATGGGAGGTGCTGCTTAGAATTCTGCTCAGGGGAAAAAATATGTTTATAAGATAAAAGTGTTTTCTGGGAGGAGGTTCACTGTGAAATGCCAATTCCATAACAATGCTTCTGGATGCCACAGTCTGGAGAAGACACTGCTTGGAATTAAAATTTAGAAAAAAATCAAAAGAGATGTAGCTTAGATTCTTTACATATTCATTCATGCCAAATTCTAAAATCCTGAGACTACTATAAGAGTCTTGGAAAGAACTTCTTATTCTGTTTTTTCAATGTAAAGATAATTAAAACTCTCCATTAGAATACATAGCATAGAGGCAATAGCATAATTTTTAAATTATCTTCTTTTTAATCTACTAAATCATATTTTATTAAGGATCTTGATTTCTTGCTTCAAAAGATGAGAAAATAAAGTAGAGCTAAAGCATCATTAGACCAAAAGGAAAACTGTCTAATACATAAAGATGCGAACGATACCTGTATGCTCACGTCAGCAAGATGAAATCCTGCCTGGAGTTAGTGGAGGAGCAGAAATAGTCATATCTTAACATTTCTTACTCCTGATACTGATTAACTTACCATCCTTTTAATTGCTTTGGATTAGTAATGTTACCTGATTTCCTGATGATTGTGGTATCAAAAATCTTAAAAGTTCTTTAAAAAAAGATTGCAAAGGGGCTGGCCCCATGGCGTAGTGGTTAAGTTCAGCACATTTTGCTTCAGCAGCCCAGGTTCACGAGTTCAGATCCTGGGCACAGACCTATACCACCGTCAGCCATGCTGTGGTGGCAACCCACATATAAAATAGAGGAAGACTGGCACAGATGTTAGCTCAGGGACAATCCTCCTTAAGCAAAGAAAAAGAGGAAGATTGGCAACAGGTGTTAGCTCAGGGCAAATCTTCAGCAAAAAAAGAAAAAAAAAAGATTGCAAAAAAAAAAGATTGAAAGAGTATCAATCCAGTAATAGTACAGAGGTCTTGCGATTTAGACAGGACATTGTGTGCACTATATGACTGAAAGTCTGTCCAATTAGTCCTTTTGTGCCATGTGCTGGCACAAGGTGTGAGAAACCTTTCTGCAAACATGATTTGAAAAGGCCAATGGTAAAATGATACCACAATTTATCATATCCTTTACAAGACTCTTACCTCTATGTAGATTTAAGCTGAGTAATTGATACAAAGCTTCTGTTAGGATTATTTAAAATTACTCTGTGGGCAATGAAATTTACAAATGAAATACTCTGGATATTCTTAGACATTATTAGATATTATTTTAACCATAGACTCTATAGCAAATGTATCACCATTAAGAAATGGCAGCAGTAAAAATTTTCTATGGATTAAAATTGAAATCTATTAATAAAGTTGATGAATGAAAGTTGTAAGAAAACATATACTTGAAGACAATTTAAATATGAAGCAACAGAGAACCCCTTTTTTGTGGAAAAATCAATATTTTTATATGCTAAATCAGTAATAAATACTATTAGCCTTTTTTCTCTAACATTAATTTTAATTACCAAATAAAGTGTATTAATCGTAGAAAAATATGTACTAGGAATAAGACAGGAGGAAAAAAAGGAATCCCATCATTCAGAACAACTATTGATATCAATATTGATATTTGCTCTATTTCCAATTTTATTTATATTGTTTTAAAGCAAAATGTTTTAAACATTAAGAACCTATCAAATTTTTTTCTTTCTGTTTTCTACATATGCTTTGAAAGAACTTTTTCTCTATATCATCCATATGTCCTTCTAGTACTGTTAGTGTGTTATTTTTTACATTTAAATCTTAAATTTATTAGACATGTATTTATATGAGTAAAGTAGAGATCTAATATTTTCTCCTAAATAGTTAAATGAGTTTCCATTATGTCATTTACCTTATCACATTATTGATTAGTGTATATAAATATACTGGTTTATTTCAGGATTTTCTGTTGTTTCTGCTGATCAGAGATTAGTATCACACTGTTTTAATTATTATGATTTTATAATGTAGTTAGTATTTGTTAATATGTGGTAGGAGACATTTCACATCCTCATTAAACAAAACAAAAATTTCAGGTTTCTTAACGCATCTTGTTAAAAATGCCTTTTGTGAATATTTGGAATCACAAAACTGGAAGATTTGATAGAAGACAGCCGTATATTAGGAGCGTTGCCGTTAAGAACAAAGAGCTTTTGGCGATGTCTTCACCAAGTTCACAATTGAAGATCCACCAAGACATTTACAAAACTGGATAAAATACCTTATCAGCTGAACGCATGCTTTTTTATAGTGACAGAACATCCTCAATATGTGGTAGCATATTGTGACTTTCAGCATAAGGCAACTATAACATAAAGTTCTTCAGGAAAGTATTTGGGGATGTACAAAGAGGGGCGCTGGAGAGGAATTGTCCACTGAGGAGTTCCAGTATTAAGATGTGGAAGTCATATCCAAGGAGAACCTGAAGGCACATCATCACTCTGGTCCAGGCTCTCAGTGTCTCAATTCTGAGGGAATGCCTGGACCACCATGAGGGCAGCTGCCATCCTAGCCCACACATCTAAGGGGGATCATAGCCCCAAATCTATATATATATATATATGCGTAATGTTGTATGTAAGTTCTTCTTCAGCTAATAAGTCAAAATTGTTGCATATTTTCTGTTTGCACAGAATTCCTAAAAGTAACATACTCAGAGGTTAGTACAGCACAGATGTCATGATTATATTGCTTGGGCTGAGCAATTTCATTCTTCCATTGGAATTTCCTATAACCATGGTATCATGTACCAAGGTGATTTATCAGGTTTACAATAATTTATAGTATTTGGCTATAGGAAAAACTCAACATTAATTCTGATTGTACCAAATGTTTTCTCTATATAATATTTTAGAATAATTTCTACTAAGCAACTGAAAAATAAAGCAGTTTAGTACTTTTATGAGGGTAAAATTTTCTGGTAAAAAAAAGAAGAAAAGGATGGGAGTATAATTGAGTATTTTATAACCTATATTTTAATGTTGGACATTATACAAAGAATAATAGAAGATATTAATCAACAGAGGGTAGGAAGGGAAAGATAGACAAATGGATGATAGAAAGTTCTGAGAAGACAGGAGAAATTGATGAATATATGTTTAAACATGTTTACTGTTCATTTTAAATATTTTCATGTAGTTCAAATTATTTTATAAATTTCAGTTTAAGATTAAATAGCTTTTCTTTCTTTGTAAAGCTGGTTGCAATTCCCTCCCTCTATTTTCACCTGACCTCAGCCACTATGTATCATCAGAAGACTGTCTAAAACTTTCCACCCTAAGTAATGTCTCTACTGTGTGTAAGACATCATGATACTTGCCCCAGCCAAGCCCACATTAATGAGTGAGACCTGGAAAGCAACAGAGCTCCCAGGCATAGTTAACTAAAATAGGAGTGAACAGTTGCTCCAAGGTGGTCAATCAAATCCTCATTTTTTGAATTTAGCCGGAGGAAGTAAGATCTGGGCAGATGGCAGCAGTAGCTGAAGCTAGAATAATGGAGACTCCATGAAGTAGATTCTGTGAGAACTCATGAGTTACCTCAAGTTATGAGAATTCATGAGTCGTCCCAGAGTATGAGAGTTGATGAGTTAGCTCAAGGCATAAGAGTCTGTGGCTAAGTGTACATCAAGAAGAAGAAGAAACTATGTTGTAGAGAAGGTGAAGGAATCAGCAACTCATTGTTGGAGAAGCAAACACAGAAAATCAAAAGTAGTAGTAGATTGAGGAATTGTCTCAAATCCAGAATAATTCCAGTTCCACTGTCCTGACTCTATTCAACCCTGTTTTTGATTCTTATGAGATCATCTCTTCCTCCCACTAAATTCTGTAAGGAGGGGATTTGATTGGTCACTCTGGAGCAGCTGCCCACTCAAGAAATATTGTGATAACAGAACATTTTGAGCTAACCAAGAAAACCTCTTTTTCTTACAAACAAAAATTTCCTAAATAAAATAAATGGAAAGAAAGCCTGCAAACTCATATAGAGGTTCTGTATGTTTTTAAAGTGAAATTTGCCATAGAAACCAGATTTTCACTTGCTCTTGTGCAAATAGACACACCACCAAAAAAAAGTCATGTCACTCTAGAAGGAGCCAATGGGAATGTTAAGAGTCCCATTTTAGCCATCTTCAGTTTCACGTGATAGCAGGAAACCAAATGAGAGTGGTTGTGACTAGAAAAGGAAATTTTGAGTCTATGTTGAAGAAGCATGTTTGTGATTACTTTGCATATGGATGAAAGGAAGCATTCTTTGACCTATCCAAGCGTTGTGATCCATTTTTTTTCTAAGTTTTTATTTGTTTACAGATTTATCTTTATCAACACAGGGCTTCCCAAGGCTAGTTCCTTATCTTGTTCATTATCATACTAATATTTATAACCATCTCTGGTGTGTTAGTGATTACCTAAGAAATAGTGTGAATGAATGAACTGGATTCTGAACATCCTTCAATGCGTTTAGTGGGTCCATGCCTTCCGTGGGGCTTTCCTGACTATCCTAAGTCATAGCTACATTTTCCTTCTCTAAACTTTTATTAGTCTGAACCACATATGTAATCATAAATGTATATTTTGTTTTCATATTTTGTTCTAATTATTTTATTATGTTTCTATTTTCTATCAACTAACGTGTTAGATCCTTAAGGAAAGGATCATGTCATAATTTTCTTGGTTGTTAGAGATTGAAACTCTAATTGGGAACATTCAGTAAATTCTACCTCTTCTGTCCAACCTGTCCTAATTTCCCCAACTAAGCAGAGGGAAATGAATGTCTACCAGCCACCAAAGCGCTTAGTGCACAATTGCATTTCTGTCTTCTTGGCTTGCTTTTCATCTCCTTGAGGCTGGATATTTTAGAGAGCACTTCATTGGTTGTAAAGAGCAAAACAAAACTAGAAATAGTTTCATTGAAAAAGAATGTTTTATAAGAACGCTTAAATGTCTCACATGTCCCAAGGGCAGAAATGAGGCTGGACTTCAGGAATAACCGGAACTAAAGCTGCTAACTGCCTACAAAAGAGAAATCTCTCCAAATGTCCATTTGTCTTATCCGATACCTTCTCAATGTCTGTCTCCCTGTGGATTGCCTTTTTCCAGTGTTCTAATCTGCGTGGCAGATTTGGCTCTATACATTGCTGGAGCTTTAAATCCTATGATTGCAGTAACCCAAAGTTTGATTTAGGGTGCCTCACCTAATATCCAATCCAAAATTCCCAAAGGGATTCACTGGCCCCAGTCAATCTCATTGACTCAATATATACTATGGCCTAGGGACAGGGTCACACTGTGACATGACTGCTCCCTCTGGAAGTTTTTCCCAGAAGCAGGGAGGATTGCTGAGCTTAAGAGAGAAAAAAAATTAAGATACACTTTTTCCTTAACTGGATTTTCCACAGAGCCCAATACATTGTCTTGCTGGTTCTCATCAAACGCAATGGTCTAAAAGAGTGTTCTTTGTTCTTTCTGCTTTATTTTAATTTCTTTATCTGACTCCTTCCAATTTTTAATGTTTTAAGTTTCTCATTTTCTTAATGATGTAAAAAGCATTTTATACCACTGATTAACTTACTCCATTTACATTTCCATTAATAATTTCTAAATGTGTAAGATTTTACAGTAAAAATATTTGTAGATCAGAGCATAGCAATTACTCAATAGCATTTACACCAATCTCTAAATTTGAAAAGGTAACAGTACTTTTTAAAAACTAAAATTAATTGTCCCCCCCAAATTTCCACAAAACTATCAGCAATTAACTTACTTAGTATAATTCCATCTACTGACAAGAACTTTTTTTTTTTTTTTTTTTGTGAGGAAGATGGGCCCTGAGCTAACATCTGCCAATCTTCCTCTTTTCTTGCTGAGGAAGACCGGCCCTGGGCTAACATCCATGTCCATCCTCCTCTACTCTATATGGGAGGCCGCCACAGCATGGCCCGCCAAGCGGCGCGCTACCCGCCCGGCAGCCGAACCGGCGAACCCCGGGCCGCCGCAGCGGAGCGCGCACCCAACCTCTTGCACCACCGGCCCGACCAGACAAGGACTTTTTAAATTAATTTTCTGTAAAATGAAAATTCTGTACCAACTCAAATGGATTCCAATCTAATATCACCCCCAAAACAACAAAAACTAGGATTTCTTATTTTTAATTGTCTATTTTCTTTTATACCTGTATATGTAGTTTAGGATATTTGAGCTGATATTTGTGTCCAGTCTGAATTTTAGAAGGAATAAAAGATGAGCCAAAATTAAGCAACACAGAAGGAAAAAAATGGAGGCTTTCATGAAAAATGAAATGCATCATGAAAATAATCAGCGGCTGAGCAGCTGAAGGCAGTGAGAGACGTGCTGAGGGGGGGAAATCGATCCCGGGCACAATCCATGGATTTTTATTGCGTCCTTGCCTTTTTCACTTATTAATTGGTTCTGACTCACCTCCCAGCTGAGCCTGCAAGGAAGCAAGGAGAAATTTTCTATTTTACAAATCAAAATTTCCTTGGGTGGAGGAAGAAATACATTGTGACCTATTAATAAGCTTTAATTCTGAAGCAAGGTAATCACAGGGATGCAAACATCCAGCACTTCCTCCCATGCACAGGTAATGACTTTGCTTCCTAATTCACTGAGGAAATACAAGCGATCAGAAGGGGATATCCACAAGCTCCCGCCATTCAAATGCTCACCTACATCCGGTGTCCTCACGTCCTCTACCTCCCCTCCTGGTAAAATGGATTGGATGAAATCTGTGTGTTCTAAGTAAACCAAACCCTTCACTTAAATGCTACATGCTCTCCTCTCCAGCCCACTCAAAGACATCGCTCTAGCAACTCTTTCCTCTTTCCTGCATCATCAGTTATTCCTTGCTACACAACCTTTCCCCTCAGCATTCAAATGGATATTTGTAGACCCTTTCCTGTTACCCACATCCTTCTTCAGCTCCCATTCCCTTTCTCTGCTTCTATAACAGTAGTTGAAAAGTGCATAGTATTAACTATGTGTCAGACACAGCTTTAAGAGCTTTACATATTTTAACTCCTTTAATTCATTTGGTTCCCCAATAATCAATGAGAAAAGTTCATTTTATAGATGAGAAAACCAAGGCAGAGGCAGAATGAACAATTTGTTCAATATCATGCAGCTGGCAGTTGGTGGAGGTAGGATTTAAATCCAGGCATCTTGGCTCCAAGTCTATTCTCATTCCTATTTTGCACTACTTGCAAGCAAAACTCCTAGAAAAAGTTGTCTATACCAGCTATATCCAATTTCTCCCCTTCTAGGCTCTCTTGAGCCACTCCAGTCAACATTGTTCCTGTCACTCCACTGAAATTGTTTTTATCACCAATGACCTAAATGTTGAAAAATCCAGTGGGCAATTCTCAGGCCCCTTCTTCGGTGATCTCTCAACACTATTGGACACACCCGGTCACTCCCTCTGGAACTCCTTTTCACTTGCCCGCCGGGACTCCCTGTTCCCTTCGTCTTTCTCCCGTCACCGGCTGCGCCCCCGCTTTGTGAGTTGCACCTCATGTCTCAGACCTCTGAAGGCTGACTACCCAAGGGCTTTGTCCTTGAATCTCTCCTCCATCTCCGCACATGCTCAGGGACCGCATTTAGTGTCATGGCTTTAACTACTGTCTATTTATAAGCTGATGACTCCCACATCCCTATCTCTAGCTCAGGTCTCTTTACCAAGGTTATTTAGTAGTATATGTGTTAGGTTCTGTGGTTCACGTTTTCAAAGATTTTACAAAATAATGATTTTTGAAAGTTATTTCATAATTAAATGTTAGAATTATTTGTGTTTCATTGTGAAAATACATACCAGTGCAATATAGTTAGACTTTGAAGCTTAATCTTTTAATGGGCAGTCAAACCTACTTTGACTTTATATATTCAAAATTATCAATAAATAATCTTATCCCTAGTTAAAACAAATAAGAACACCAGAATACTTGCAAAAGAGCTATTTTGTGTAATAATATACATATATTTAATTATCCATGTGTAGCATAGGATAAACAAATAAGTGATTATTAGTATTGATCATAAAATGAATGTTATTAAAACCCAGAAAACCAAAAAAATAAACCAAGCAACTATAAGTAAAAAAGACGCCCAAGATTGCAAAACAAAAGATCAACCTACGCAAACAAAAATCATATATCTACATCTACATAGAGTAACTAGAGATATGAAAATAAAGATAACATTTAAAATATCAATATAGAAATTACCCTAATAAAGAAGTCCCAAGACCTTTTTGGGAAAAATATAAAACTTTTCAACACACTCATTTAAAAATACATATAAGAAGAACAATTTCTGAGTGTCAAAACCATATTTAAAAGCAGAAGAAAGAGGTCATGCAATGTTAGAAATACATAATATTTAAAACACTTTAGGACAGCCGCAAAATAAACTAGTAGAAATGAGACTGAATCTCGAACCTCGGAGCAGAGACGTGTTAGAACGTCGTGACGGATCCGTGGAGGGAGGAGGAGTTGTGTAGTGAATTGTGTTAGCAGATTTGCTCACTAAGTGAAGAAAAACAGTTGGACCCAAAACTCACACCCAAAATAAAACAGTAAATAAATTTTAAATGGATTAAAGATCTAAATGTTAAATTTATAGGTAAAAGGAAGAATAAATATACAAATGTTTTTCTGACCTTGTAATATAGTAGATTTCTTAACACATAAAGCACCAACATTAATTGAAAGTATTGATATATATGGTTACATTAAAATTAATGATTTGTGTTTGGTGAAAGATAACAGGGAAAAAGTTTACAGAGGGGAAACATGAAATATATTTGCAATGTCATTGCTGATAATAGATTATTAAATCTTCAAAACTTGAGGAATCTCTGCAATTCAGCAAAGAAAGGATAGGGAAACCCAATATAAAATGGGCCACTATTAATAAGCTATTCATAAAAGGGAAAAATTAAAATGTCAAATAAATATATGAACAGTCGCTCAACATTAGGGAAATGCAACTATAAACAATAGTGAGGTACCACATGGAACCTATAATTTTTGAAAAAATAAAACATCAGGCTCGGCTTGTAGAAGTAAAAACTGTTGTAACTTTTCAGCACAGCAATTTTTCAATATTTAGTGAAATTAAGTATTCAAATACTCTGCAATTCAACAGCCCCAACCTTGATGAATACTCTAAAGCAGCGCTCACACCAGTCTTCCAATAAACATCATCAAGGTTATTTATTGCAACAGTTTTTACAACCTAAACAACTATTAGTGGGAATTAAGCCTAAATACCCATCACTAGGGGAAAGAATACATAAATGGAAATATATATATACCATATATATCATTTATATGTATATCATACACATATGTGCAAATATATAATATATATGTTATGTATATATGGTGGAAAAATGCAGCACTCAGAAACAACAGACTAGACTTACATATAACAACACATATTGATATTTAAAATGTAAAAGTGAGTGACAAATTGGGGAAAATTATTAAATAAAAGAGAGGTCTCATGCGGACAGCTAATGTAGGCTGCCTAATCCAAGGAGGAAAGTAAGCTCAGTTCTGGACCCCTGAAGTCTCAAAACGAAATACGGAGCCCTGATTATTTCATTTCTCTTGCTCATATTTTCAAATGTCTTCCCCGCTTCCTCATAATAGATTCTGTGGCTATCTTCAAACCAAAGACTGCTATTATTGGTAAACTTGAAACAGATCTTATATTTCCAGTAAGACATTTTCCACTTTCAAAAGTTAAAAAAAAGCAAGAAGATAAAAACAATGACAAACAAACAGAGACAGAGATTGGATTGGTGGTCACCAGAGGGGAAGGGGGAGGGAGGAGGGCAAAAGGGATAATTAGGCAACGTGTGTGGTGATGGGTTGTAATTAATCTTTGGGTGGTGAACATGATGTAATCTATGCAGAAATAAAAGTATAAGGATGTACACCTGAAATTGGTACACTGTTATAAACCAATGGTACTGCAATAAAAAATAAAATTTAAAAAAAAAGCAAGAAGAAAATGTTGTAGGTTATTGTTTTTCGTTTTTGTTCAATAATCAAAATAACACATTCATTAAATTTTCTTGACAGGAACTATAAAGAATTGTTGACACAAATTCAAGAAAACAATTTACTCTAATTGCCTATGTAACTCCTCTTTTCGTCATTTTCCTGCTTGAAATTTATAGTAGACAACAATGAAAAGACCTTATGTTGAATATAAGACATAAAGTTCTCTAGACATAATACACCAAAAACTGGAGATAAGGACCAATACAAATAGAGATTTTGAGCTAAAAAAAAATAAGATGAGCACAGCACATCATAACAAGTGAAGGACAGAAAACATAGTCATTTACCACAATAAATCTACCTAAATCTCTGCTTTCTGTTCCAGAGGGTAGGACAACATATGAAAGCTGTAGAAAAAGGAAAAACAAAATAAGACATCAACAAAACAAAACACTTTCCCTATGAAACCCATCTTCTCACAAATGATCCTTATGGAGTCTGGAGAAATTTTATGTCTGTTGGATTATTTTTTTTTTCTTTTCCAGTTAAAGAGACAGTGTTATCATAAGGGGAAATGTAAGCTGCAAGTTTTTCAAATATAAGACAGAGTGCCAGAGTGACATATGAATCTGTGTCAGGATCCATGCTGTAAATATAATGTGAGCTGAGACCTCCATATCAAGTAATTATAAAAACTTGAGGTAAAGCTAATATGTCAGTAGCTCTGCCTCTTCTTTTCAACAATGTTTCATTACTTTGAAGTCTATTCATTCAAAATGCATGAACATTTTAACAGGGATTGGAATTGTGTATCTTTTTTTAGCACACATTTGTCATATGTTCTGCAAGTAAAAATGCAATACAAAATATTTGCAATACTTATGAAAAAATGTTTAGGTACACAAATATCTCAAAGTGTTCATTTATTTATATGCAAAATAAATGATATTGTCTAGGCAATGATTTTTTGGATTTGACATGAAAACCTAAGGCAACAAAAGCAAAAATAAACAAGTGGGACTACATCAAACTACAAAGCTTCTGCACAGCAAAGGAAACCATCAACAAAGTGAAAAGGCAACCTATGGAATGGGAGAAAATATTTGGAAACCACATATCCAATAAAGGTTTAATATCCAAAATATACAAGGATCTCATACAACTTAATAGCAAAACAACAAATAATCCAATCAAAAAACAGATAAAAACCCTAAGTAGGTATTTTTCCAAAGAAGGCATACAAATGGCCAACAAGTATATGAAAAGGTACCCAACATCACTAATCATCAGGGAAATGCTAATCAAAACCACAATGAGATACCACCTCACACCTGTTAGGAAGGCAGTTATCAAAAAGATAACAAACGCTGGCAAGAATGTGGAGAAAAGGAACTCTTGTGCACTGTTGGTGGGAATGTAAACTGGTGCAGCCACTATGGAAAATAGTGTGGAGGGTCCTCAAGACATTAAAAAAACTAACAGATTATCCAGCAATTTCATGTCTGGGAATATATCCAAAGGAAACAAAATCATTATCTTAGAGTGGCATCTGTACCCCCATGTTCATAGCAGAATTATTCACAATAGCCAAGGTATGGCAACAACCTAAGTGTCCATTGATAGATGAATGGATAAAGAAAATGTATATATATACACACACATACATACAGTGGAATACTACTCAGCCTAAAAAAAGAAGAAATCCTGTCATTTGTGACAAAATGGATGAAACTGGAGAGTATTACGCTAAATGAAATAAGCCAGACAGAGAAATACAAATACCACATGGTATCACATATGTGGAATCCAAAAAAAAAAAAAAAAGAAAAAAAAGAGTCAAATGCATAGAAACAGAGAATAAAAAAGTTATTTCCCAGGGCTGGGAGCTAGGAGAAATAGGGAGAGGTTGGTAAAAGTGTACAAACATTCAGTTTTAAGAAGAATAAGGTCTGAGGATCTAATGTAAAATGTGGAGACTATAGTTGATAACACTGTATTATATAATTGAAATTTGCTAAGAGAGTAGAATTTAATGTTCTCCTCCAACCTCCAAGAGGTAAACATGTGGAAAAAAACAAATTAATTGATATTCTGATTATATAGCTCTTTGGCCCTGGACTAACATCCATGCCCATCTTCCTCTACTTTATCTGGGATGCCACCACAGCATGGCTTGACAAATGGTGCGTCTGTCTGCGCCCAGGATGCGAACATTCGAACCCCAGGCCGCCGAATCGGAGCGTGCAAACTTAACTGCTATGCCACCTGGCCAGCCCCCACAACTGTACATTTCTTGATGTGAATATTTGAAGATTGTTTGGCTTCACTAATAGGCTATAAGTGCTATACTTCTGGGTAAACCTTGCCTGCTTTGGATTACCATTGAATTCTCACCACTAGGCTAACATAAAGTCAATCAATGAAATTTGTGGAATAAATTAATAACTTTTCAAGCAATCTAAATCAGTGAAGTTGTGGCATGTATAGCTCAATGCTGAAATTCACTACTGATGAACAATTTCGACGAAAGCCTACAATTTATAACAAAATGTATCTGATTATATGATCGTGGTAGAGATGATGATATAATTTAAAAGACCCCAAATGTTAACTTAGATTTTCAGGAGAGAATAAAAGTGAAAATGACAAGCCATCCTCTGAAACATTTGTATCAGCATATGTTGCTAGAATGTAGATGATACACCCATCATCACTTCTAACCAAGATATTTTTAAAACTATCTGATGTTAATGCTTTTACGCTGGCTGGTGTAATATGCAAATGATGTAGATCTTTTTAAAGTTACATGTATGCTTGGTGAGAAAATTGTTACACAAACTAGAACTCTCAAAAAACAGAAAAATTATAATAGCATATTTTATAATTTGACATGAAACCATATTTAACTAATGTAACCTATTAAATAAGATTAATTATGAAAAAATATACTACACAGAGAAATATATATTTTTAGCATCATCATACATTGATTTACACTAGATAGTCTATAAAAATAATTCCTTTGTAATTTTAGAGAAACCATTTAAGAAATAAACATAAGTTCAAGACAATCTGAGATAAATAATGCAAGATGTATAACTTAGATAAAATGGAATAATTTCTAGAAAGACACAAACTACCAAAGTTCCATTAAGAAGAAATAGTTTACCATCCCATCAAAGAAAACTTCAGGCCCTGATGTCTTTTTTTTCCAGTTTTATTGAGATAAAATTGACATATAACGTTGTGTAAGTTTAAGGTGTACAATGTGATGACTTGATACACATATATATTGTGAAATGACTACCACAATAAAGTTAGTTAACACATCCATCACCTCCAATAATTGCTATTGTGTATGTGTGTGTGTGTGTGTATGTGGTGAAAATATTTAAGGTCTGCTCTCTTAGCAACTTGCAAGTACATAATACAGTATTGTTAACTCTAGTCACCACGCTGTACATCAGATCCCCAGAACTGACTCATCCTATCACCGGAAGTTTGTGCCCTATGAGCAACATCTTCCCATTTCCCTCACACCCAGCACTTGCAGGCCCTGATGTCTTCAACGCCTAATTTCCCAAAAGTATATGGAGGAATAATACCAATATTACAAAAGCTTTCCCAGAAAATAAAAAACTTGTTATGTCATCCAAATCACATGTGTACTAAACCCAGACAAAGTCATTACAAGAAATGAAAACCAGAGACCAATACCCTTCATGAACGTGGAAGACAAAATCTTCAACAAAATGTTAGTAAATTGAATTCAGCAATGTATAAAAGATCAATACAAGATCACATGGGATTTATTCCAAGAATATAAGGCTGGTTCATCCCCCAAAAATCAATTTAGTTAGAAAAACTGTATGATTTTATTTGATGCAGAAAAAGCATTTGACAAAATTCAACATCCATTCATGATTTTAAAAAAGTTCCAGCAAACTATAAATAATATAACAGGTAAAGTGCATCTGTAAGAAAACCCCCCAAAAACCAAAATCAACGCCTGCACCTAACAACATACTTCCGTCCATACTGTCTTGGCAATGCCAGCTCTACTCTCTATAAAATGTCGCCAGTGTAACCACTCTAAACTGAATCTGAGGTGCCTGCCTGGACATTTCATGTTGTTTTTCCAGATATAAATTACTGACTCATTATGGTTCACTTTACCAGGATTGCATGGGTTTTGAGTGATATGTCCCATCCTTTTTTTCATTATCTCTGTTATTTTTAGTGTTTAGCGATTTTGTAGAACTTGCTGTTTTTCACCAATGCAGACACCATATGTCAGATGCACCTCTAGTTACATAGATCCACACCGTCCAGTAGGATAGCCATGAACCATATGCGGCTCTTGAGCTTCTGAAATGTGACGAATCCAAATTGAGTTGCCCTATAAGGGTAAAATATATACCAGATTTAAAAGTCACGAGATGAAAAAAGAATGTAAAATATCTCAACAATTTTTGTATTGAATACATCTTGAAATGACAATGTTTCTAATATACTGGGCTAAATAAAATTATCATTAAATTTAATTTCACCTATTTCTCTTTTTTTCTTAACACGGTACTAGAAAATATAAAGTTATACACATAGATATCTATTGGACAGCATTGATGTAGACTATCACTCTGTTCTAAGGAGCAATCAATAATTCCTCTTTTGCACTTCTGAAATCTAAAAGTTCTGCAAAACATTAAAAAAATAATTTGGTACAAACTCATTTGTTGGCAAAATATGACATGAAGTGAAGAAAGCTATTTACAGAGCTACTGGTTCCAGGCTGCTGTCCCAGAGCCCTCTGGGGATGTTATAGAGCACAGGCCCACAATCTCTTACACAGCAATCTGGAGCCAGGTATCTTTTCAAAATTCAGAATCTTATGAAGGCTATATACATATATACAGTTTATTATATAAAAACCGCTGTCCAGAGAAGCACCCTACAATCACCGTCTGAATTGCTGAAGCACAGCGTATGAATATTTACTCTAAGTGGAATAATTAAAGACTATTAGTAGTATCTCAGTTATTTATATAGTAATAAAGCAGTAAATTAAATAGTGGTGTAAATATAGTCTGTAAATCATTTTAATTTTTCAAGCATATATAATTTCAAGC
Organism: Ceratotherium simum simum; assembly: GCF_057802395.1. Classification (NCBI taxonomy): domain Eukaryota; kingdom Metazoa; phylum Chordata; class Mammalia; order Perissodactyla; family Rhinocerotidae; genus Ceratotherium; species Ceratotherium simum. The sequence continues at coordinate 40,331,157 of NC_141926.1, read as the reverse complement.
TAAGCTAAATTGCTGAACCTATATACCCAATAAATGATTATTAAATCTGAGAATCAGAGAATAGTGTGTATCACTTTCATTATCATCTTGTTGGAATTGGATCTCTGAGGACATGTCTAAGACGGGATTCTTCGGAGATGAACTATGACTTACTCTTTTTTTTTTTAACAGCTTTTTTGAGATATTAACATACTGTACAATTCACTCATTTAAAATGTACAATTCAATGGTTTTTGGTATATTCACAGATATGTGCAACCATCACCACAGTCAATTTTAGAACATTTTCATCATTTCAGAAAGCACCTTTGAGCACTGTAGCTATCACACTTATCTCCCAATCTCCCCTAAGCCCTAAGCAACCATGAATCTACTTTGTGTCTCTATAGATTTCCCTGTTCTGGACTTTTCATGTGAATGGAATAAGATAGTATATGGTCTTCTGTGATTGGCTTCTTTCCAGCATAATGTTGTCAAGGAACATAGCTTTTTCAAGCTTTCTTTCGATGTCATCTGGACCATTAGCATGGGTGTCTACCTAAGCAGCTTTTCTTTAATTGATTCAACTGCTCTGTTCTCTCGTGTTTTGTTCAAGGTCGGCAATTAACTGATTACGCAGTTTCACCATATAGCCCAGAGAAATTTTTTTCACCAAGTCAGCATCATCCTCACAATTATCTTCCCGCTTCACTATATTTAAAACTATATTAGCAATATTCCTATCTCGTAATTTTCATTTGAAGGAATACACAACAGGTACATCATCGTTAATGTTCAGCATTTCTGCAATGTGAGTGCTTCTAGCTTAATTGCACTTTCACTGATACGTATTTGGTGAACTAATGGGGTTTAATGCAGTCTTTTCATTAGTATCAGGAAATCCTTTAAAGTCTTCAACTGCATGCTTGTTTTGAAGTCTCTGCAATATCCTCACTTTCTGCCCTCTAGATATTGGCAGATGCCTCTTTTTATATTTCTCTGTTACCTACAGGGGCATCTTTAGCTATTTTGAACTTTTCATGGTGTAGTTAATTACAAAAACATAAAATAAAACCAACAAAACAGCTTGGTGAATTGCAACATCTATCTTGCACGGCTGAGAGGAAGCTGAGGTACAGCTCATGCCTCAGGTTGGGTCAGATTCTGCGGCCAAAATAGCTTTGGCTCCAAGCTTAACAAAAATTTAGTTTTCGGAGCTTTTTGAATAATTATGAATAAGAGATAGGGGACCTGAATATTATGTATACTAAATAGCCTTTCTAAAAATGCAAATAATTCTGGATTCCAAAATGCATCTGGCCCCAACAGATTCAGATAATCGACTGGTTTGGTGACACATTCCCTAAGTGTCAGTTAGGCTAAGCTGGGTGATAGGCTGCACCTATCTTCCATCTCCTTACTGGTTGTTCTATCAATTACTCAAAAAGGGGTGTTAAAAATCTTCAACTATATTTATCTGTTATCAGGTGTATATACATTTAGGATGCTAAGGTGTACAACGTGTTGATTTGATACATTTATATATTGCAATATGATTACCACTGTAGCTTTGATAACACCTCTGTCATGTCACGTAATTATCTCGTGTGTGTGGTGAGACCATTTAAGATCTAGTCTCTCGACAATTTTGAAGCACCTGATACAGTATTGTAGCCTATAATCACTATGCTGTGCTGTTTTTTTTTTCATTACAAAACGACCCTCTTTATTTCTGGTAAGACTCCTTTTTTGAAATCTACTGTCTGATATTTACATAGCTTACATAAGCTTTATTATGTTTGGTCTTTGCCTGGTATATCCTGTGGATGGCATATCATCAACCTGTCTGTGTCTTAATGTATAAAGTATCCCTTGTAGATGGCATAGAGTTGTATCTTTCTTTTTTTAATCCAGCCTGCCAGTCTCTGCATTTTTTTTTTTTTTTTGGTGAGGAGATAGCCCTGTGCTAACATCTGCCAATCCTCCTCTTTTTGGGTTTTTTTTTTTGTTTTTTTGTTTTTTTGCTGAGGAAGACTGGCCCTGAGCTAACATCCATGCCCATCTTCCTCCACTTTATATGGGACGCCACCACAGCATGGCTTGCCAAGCAGTGCGTTGGTGCGCGCCCGGGATCCGAACCGGCAGACTCCGGGCCGCCGCAGCTGAGCACGCACGCTTAACCGCTTGCGCCACTGGGCCGGCCCCCACTCTCTGCCTTTTGATTAGATTTTTTGTTCCATTTACCTTCTTGCTATATGTTTTCCACCTGTGCCCTCTGTATTTGTTTCTTTGTTCCTCCTTTTCTGTCTTCTTTTGGAATGATTGAATATTTTAGTCTTATATTCTATTTCCTGCATTAATGTTTTAAATCTTCTTATTTTATTAATTTTAAGTAAATTTATCTAGGGATTCCAATATTCATCTTTAACATAATACATTCTACTTCAAATTAATATTATACTATTTCATTTATAATGTAATACCCTTATAAAAATATAATTCTATTAAACTTCTTCCCATCCTTTGTCCTCTAGTTATCATTTATTATTCTTCTACTTATGTTATAAACCTCACAAACGTTGCTATAATTTTTCTTTAAGCAATCAATTGCCTCTTAAGGAATTTAAGAAAAGAAAGATGACCTTGTATATTTACCCATTTATTTACCATTTCCAGGGCCCCTTCTGCCTTCCTGTAAATCTGAGTTTCCATCTGGTATCATTTCCCTGCAGCCTAAATAACTTTGTCTACTGGCAACAAAATCTCCTAGCTTTGTTTATCTGAAAATGTTTTTACTTCACCTGCATTTTCCCAAGATATTTCCATGACATACAAAATTTTAGGTTCACAGGTATTTTCTTTCTCATGATGCATTTTAAAGGTGCAATGTCATTGTTTTCTGTTCTCAACTTTTTCTGATAAGTTAATTGCCATTCTTATATTGTTCTTCCCCTATATGCAATGTGTTTTTTCTGTCTTAAAGATTTGTTTATTTATCTCTGGATTTCAGCAGTTTTATTGTTGGGCATACTTAAGGTTTTCTTTATGTTTATCCTGTCTGTAGTTGGCTGAGCTTCCTGCATTGTAGATTGCTAACTCTAATCAAATTTGGAAAATTTTTAGCCAATATCTTTCAGACATTCTTTTCTGTCTCATTCTCTCTCCTCTCCTTCTGGGCCTCTGATTACATGTATGTCAGATTGCTTGACTTGTTCTCTCAGGTCACTGAGGCTCTTTACCATTTATTGTAAACTTTTTCCTCTCAGTGCTTCCATATGATGAAATTGATTGACACGTCTTCAAGATCACTGGTCCTTTTTTCTATTGTGTCCAATATGCTATGAAAATTATCCAATGAAATTTTTATTTTAGATATTGTATTTTTCAGTTCTATGATTTCCATTTAGCTATTTTTTATAGTTTCCAAAGATCCTGAAATTACCTATTTCATCATCCATTATATCCATTTTGTCTTTTAGAATCTTTAAATACTTATCATAGTTATTTTTGGTGACTATAATGTTGGGGGGGGTGACTGTCAGATCTTTGGCTGCAGGAAGGATAACTGATTGACGGCCTTGCCTACTGTATACTGAAAACCATTGCCTTGTTCACACTGAAGACACAGGTCCTATGGGATGGTCCCCATAAGGACAGCTAAAGAGGAGGAAAAAAACCAAACTTGATTTATAGATGAATTTCTTGGCACATGGTTGCAAGGCTAAAGTAGACAGAGGTTGCATCATAGCCACATTCTAGAGCATCTGTAAAAGACAGTGGAGAGAGAGAATCTTCCTAATGAGCAGAGCTGCAAGTGTGCACCTAGTCATCCACTTCAGTTGAAGGAGAAGTAGCCCAACATAAGAATATATACAGGTTCCCGGTTAGGGGCTTTAAAGGAAAAGGACTAAAAGGCTGGAGATAAGAAGATATAGAGTAGAGTCACTTGGATAGATATATGAGGTGGTCACAGAAAGTGAATATTTTTGTATCACATGTTAATGCCCACCAGAAAGCATCCACCATTGAAGAAGTACTGAACAATGATGTTGATCAGTTGATGTTAAGTCAGCCTTCATCATTGGCCCAAACTAACATGTTGGGCACATGAGTGTAAGGCCATCATAGCAGACACAGGGGCTATTTTGAGCCTAACATCATAGACTCTCACTTACTAAGGGCTTCTAACTACTTCTGCCTATGAATGTTCAATATATCAACAACAGACACTTATACTGCACCCCACATATGACACAATTCCTCAAGGATATCAATTGGCCATTTGGTGGCAATTCAAATATATCAAGCCCTTTCTATCTGGGAAAGCACAGCAATTCATCCTTAAAAGGATAGATACCTATTGCAGGTATGAGTTGTCCTCTCCTGCCCACAGAACTTCATCCAGTCTTTGCAGGGGCTTATTAATTGTCACACAGCATAACATGTGACCAAGGTGATGCTGGCCCTGATATCAGTCCCTCACATTAAACCTAGCACATGTGGTGTTAAAACCAAGAGCACTCATCTCCTTTCCCTGCTTCTCTAAGTTACATTCACATGTAGATATCAGTTTTTTTTTTTTAACCTTTGTATCCCTGAATTCCACAAGGCAAATGGAAGTAACAAATTGTTAAAGCCCGGGTGGCCTTATGCTGGACCTCACACTGAAGTTTGGTTAGTTACAGGTCCTTTGAAGTCTTGTAACAGGGAAACTGATGTCCAGAGAATATCAAGAAGCTGAAGCTTCCCCAACTCCTTGGCTTCCTGGCGCCAAAATCCACCCTCCATCACGGAGGCAGATAACAGAGGACACCTGCAGCTTCTCTTTCCTCAGCCAAATGCAGGCTGGTGGGAGGGCACTGAACTGCAGAGCCACAGCTCCCCCTCCCCTATCTAAAACCTTGTCAACTTCGTAATCGTTAATTGGCGGCAGTTTCCTTCCTCTCCCCAGGGCCCAATTTCAGGTGGCGAGGGAAGATTGATCAATGGAGCCCTAAACCTCCTGCTGTACATGGAGATAACAGCTGGCCGAGTGCCAAAACATCTGGGACCCTCACAATATTCCCCCCCACTAGATGGTTACAGTCACATAGATAGCACATTCTTTCCCATAGATTTTCCTCTAAAAACCCCAACTTCTAATGCCTTGGGAGGACTGCGGGTTTTGTGGCACGAGCCCACCACAGCCTCATTTTGCTAGCAAAATTAAAACTCTTTCTTTTCCTCAATCCCTTGTCATTGTTTTCATTGATTTGGCTATGGTGACAAGATCTCAGTTTTTTCTGGCAACAAGGGAGGCACTCCAAAGTGAGAGAGATACAGAAGTGGATCCATGACCATGGGATCCACTGATTATACCACTTGCAGTACCATCTAGAGACATCAAGCCTCCTAGAATGCTGGAACAGTCTTCTAATGGTACAGCTAAAGCAGCAGCTGAATAATAACCATATGAAAAGATAGAGTGCCAGCCTTCAGAATGTATTAAATCTGGGTATGGTACTATGTCCCGAGTAGAATAATACATGATTTCAGATCTATTATAACCACGAGATGAAAGCAAGAGTAGCCCTTCTTACCATCACTCTCAGTGCTTCACCGAGGAATTTGTGCTTCCCATCCTGATTGTTCCAGGCTCTGCAGGATTAGAGGTTTTGTCTCCACAGGGAGTACACTCTTGCCAAGGGATATAGCAAGGATCCTATTGAACTATAAGCTCATCTGCCAATAAGGCGCTTTGGATTTCTTGTACCCAGAGACCAACAGGTAAGAAGAGAAGACACCATAATATCAGAGGTAATTGACCTGGATTGACAGGAAGAGATGGGGCTGCTTTTAGACAAGGGCAGAAAAGAATAAGTATGCAACACAGGTGACTCATTTGTGTGCATTTTGTCACTTCTTTGTCCAACTGAAACTGTAAATCAGCACATATAGCAACCTCAGACTGAGAAGAAGGTGATTTCCAATGGTTTAGGTACCTTAGGATTAAAGGTTTCAGTCACATGACAGTTAAGCCAACTAGAGCTGCCAAAGCTGAGAATGAGAGGAATTTAGAATGTTTGTGGAAAAGGCAGAGGATGAATACCAGTTACAGGAAAAAGATCAACGGCAGTGACAGAGACTCTAGTTTGTCCCATTAACTTTCCTCTTCTAAGTTTCTCCTCAGGAGAAGTGGTGCATTGGAACCGCAAACTCCTCACACCCTTGTGGAGAAGGAAATCTCCGTGGTGGAAGAGAGGACTGTGGCAAGCAGGAGAATATGTAACCAGATCTCTGACTGTGGAGAGCATAACGGACTTCCCACGAGAGCTCCCAGACGATGGTTCAGCATGACAGGGATGCTACGGGAGACTTTCCTGGCATGTGTAGGGCTCCTCTGATGGGAAAATTTGGCCTGAGGACTCCCCAACAGTCTTCCTTGGAATGTCACTTCTGTCTAAAATCATGCTACCCATTCTTGTTTCGTTCTCTCTGTCCTTCTTTCAGGGTCCGACTCGGATCCCAGTCTGATGGCTCTCCCAGTCTGTCTCAATTCTCTCCCATTTTTTTTCTCACAGGTATTTCCCTTAGTAAATTCCTTGCACATCTAATTTCATCTTGGCATTTGCTTCTTAGAGGACTTAGAAAAACATATTATTTTTTAGCCCTTTGTATGCTAATCCCCAAATATGTTTTGTTTTTTTGTGGATGTTTTTTATTTATTGATTTTTCCTTTAACTATGAGTCATACTTTTTGCTTATTTTTATATATAATAACTGTTTTGTTTTATAGTGAACATTGTCGATAAGTTGTAAACACACGGGATTCTGATATTTTCCTCTGGGAAATGTTGAATTTTGTTCAGCAGGCTGTGAAATACTGGTAGATTACCTTGAATTTATGAAGGTGTAATTTTATTTTCTGCAAAGGAAAGTCAATTTTGGTTTTGCTCTTAGTCTTGGGGTGAATCCTTTAGTCCTGAGAAATAATCTTAAAGTGTGTCCCTTCTGGGGTAGTGGTGGAAAATAAGGTATTTACCAAGACTCTCTAATTTGTCAGGATTTGAACTCAAAACTCACTCACCTTTGTGGTGGGAAGTAGCTAACACCTCTCCTCCTCGCTGTCAGCCTGACAGTTGTAGCTCCTTGTGGGCTCCTTGGACCCTCCTGCAGAAGCAGCAAAGTTCTGGGGTTAGCAAGGAACTTGAGAGAATTTATACACAGATTTTGGGACTCCTCTTCTATGATTTCCTCTTTTTTTTTCCCCCTAGGATTTTGTCCTTCAGTTCTTAGTTATTCTGGCATCCCTGAAAGCCATACTCTGCATAATCAGGTCAATAAAAGTGTGGCTTTCTGCTTAAAATTTATCAGCTGGTACTGGTGCAAGTACTTGGGTAAAAATCTCCCCCACTGTGTATCCCTTGTTTTCAAGGTCAGGTTCTCTTCAGTTTCTGTCTGATTTTGGTTGCTCTCCAGTTCTTTATATTATTTTCAGAGTTAAATGTTGTTATTTGTGGGAGGGTTAGTCCAACAGCAGGAATTACACAATTACTGAAAACCAGAACTTTCAATCAGCTTCTTTTTGTTTTACATTTTTATTTATATTATTTTTTTTTCTACTTTTATTGAGGAGTAATTGACAAATATAAAGTGTACAACATGATGCCTTGCTATACATACGCAGGGGGGGGTGATTACCGAGACCAAGATAATTAACACATCCATCACCTCACATAGTTAACTCTTTTTTTTCCTGTGGTGAGAATGCTTAAGATCACCTCTCAGCAACTTTCAAGTATACAATACTATATTATTACCTAGAGTCACTATGCTGTACACTAGATCCTCAGAACTTATTCTTCTTATAAATGAAAGCTTGTACCCTTTGACCTGCATCTCCCCATTTCCTCCTGCCCCCAGCCCCTGGCAACCTCCATTCTATTCTCTGTTACTATGAAACTGGATTTTTTTTTTAGATTCCACATATAAGTGATACCATACAGTATTTGTCTTTCCCTGTCTGGCTTATTTCACTTAGAATAATGCCCGCCATGTTCATCCATGTTATTGCAAATGGCAGAATTTTCTTCTTTTTTATGGATAAATAATATTCCACTGTGTATATACCTAGGATTTGAATTTGGAAAGGAGAATATTTTGAAAGACAGTGAAAATAAAGCCCGGTAGGAGTTGCAGATTTTTACTATGAAATAGTGGAACATTGAACTGGGTGAGATATCGGCTTTTCCTCGCCAAGATGAACTTCATCCTGTAGCTTATGGGCAGCTAGTGACCATTTCTGATCAGAGAAGTTGTTTATTGAATTTAATTGGGCATCACTGTGAAATAAGAATGAGCTGTAGGCAATTAGTTAGAAGGTCATGAACGTAAGGACTAGATTTGGACTGGAAAGGGAGAAATAGATCTCAAAGTCTGAAGGAATACCCATCAGGCAGGATTTGGATGATTGGTTGATTATTGAATCTAAAGAAAACATGAGCTGAAGAAGATTCAGAAATCTAAGTCTGAATACATACACACTTATACCATGTATACATACATAAAGAGCAGCTGGTTTAGGGTGAGGCAGGTTTAGTTTTGCATTTTCAGAGTATGGAGAAGGGTGGCAGAGAACCATTCAAAGAAGCACTGTTTGTACAGCTATATGTGTACTTAAATTTTAATATAACATGAGGTGACTTTCAATATAACAACTTCATTGAAAATTATATTTTAAAATAGCAAAAATAGTAGCTAATAGATTCAATTTTTACTACTTCTAACTTTTCCTGTCTATATTTACTGATGTAGAATCTTTTTTACTCTCTCAAAAACGAGAAGAGTTGTACACAAATACGAAAGGTATCCCCTTGAAAGAAAAGAGCATCTTAACAAGTCATTTCATTGCTAAGAGAAATAGTTTACCTTTAAACCAATAAAAAGTGAGCTAAATTTAGTCACTAAGTGAATTTTGTAAACAGGAGCTATACCTAAATTGCTAGTGCTCCGTAACTATCAGAGGGCCATCGAGCGCTGCAGTTGCAGATAAACCTGAAAAGATCCATTTCTTTCCTTTCTTCAAAGTGAGATCACAGGGTATCTGATTGTTTAGAGGAGACCAGGAGCACAGTGAAATCTGATGTACCTTTTTTTAAGACAGATTAGTCTACTTAAATTCCAGGAGGGTGCCCTACAACAAAACAGCCCAGCCTGGAGTTAGGCGACGCTAGCTGTCGTCCTCAGAGAGAAGGCACTCCTGAAAAGTGGATGATGCGTGACAGCAAATGAAAGTGTGAAAACGATGTAAAGCAAACTGAAAACAGATTTTTTGATTATTGCCTGAGAGAACACTAAGGACAGAGATCACACGCAACGTGGAAGTCAGACTTGCTGAAGGGCCTGGATAAGGCCATCCTGTATCCGGGTTACTTGAAGACACACAACACTTTGCTGCAGGAAGACAAAAACAATAGCTGTGTAAAGGAGCTCAGTACTGTTAGAAGTCTATATGCAAAAAATAAACAAAAAGAAATTTTTGAAAGGAAAGGAAAGGCTATAAACAAAATATAAAGGAGTATTTTCCGTTGGCTGCTAAAGCATTTCACAGTCAGTGCACAGTTTTCTTTAAGTGACTGCTGTCAGTCCTATGTCATTTTAAAGGGCACTATCATTGTTGAGATCATTTTTTTTTCTGTTCAGAATGACATTTCTGGTCGTGTTACCAGCTGTGAGCACATGCAGCTCAAACAAAGGAGTCTTGTGTTGAAGAATTAAACTTGTATCTCTCATTAAGTTTCTTAGAAATTCACACTAACCATATATCTGGAATTCAATAAAATATTGTTTTGAAATTTTTCAAATTGCAAATGAGACAATATAAAAAAAAAGAGAAGAGTAGCAAAGTAATAAACATAAATTCCTAGAAAGGAAGAAGCACACATACATTTCTTTTATGTTGACTTTATTTTCTAAAACAGAGCTATTTATCTAGCTTGATAGTAATACCCAAGGCAATAAACACTGCTGTGGAAAAGATTTTAAAAATTATAAAGCACTATTCAAATAGAAAGTGTTAATATTCTACCAACTTATAAGTAATTTGATTTGGAAAATTAGCCTGTGATTCTCTGTACTAAATATTTTATCAGTTTTAAGCACTATAATATAGAGAGAGCCATTGGGCCTATTTTGAAGGGTCGTCTACAAACTATCACCCAGAAGACTGACCAGTACTTAGGAGGTATATCAAAAGGAATCAAGTCTATCACTTGAAGGAACTCAGTTCTTTATTGTTGAGCTACATACACTTAAAGCAACTGTCAGTTACAAGGCTGCTGTTCAGAGTTTGGAGATCTGAATCTGCAGCGAATTATGCAATCTGCAGGACAAAGAAGCAGCAAGTCTGAGATCTCGCAGACCATTCAATGTCAGGAGCATGGGCGGTCCGTGTCAGAAGAGCCAAAGGAAACCATTCAGCTAAACTTGACTGAATCTCACTACCATTGAATACTTTGGCAATAGGAGACCAAGGCTTTTAAGTGCAAAAAGACACCACTAAAGGATTTAAAGCAAGGCAGTGTTATCAGTTGATTTACAGAGAGACTCAGTCTTGCTGCCTTAGGGAATACGGATTGGAAGAGGGAGTGTGGAAGTGAGAAGAAGAAACGCTGCTACAGAACGCAGAGAAAACGGATAATGGTCCTCCCACTCCAATGGCTGCTCTTTTTCATTCTCCTTTCCTGGTGCCTCCTCTCTATGCTGCCTCTTAATTTTGGAGGATCCCACACTTTAGCTCTTCTCTTTCCTAGCCATGCTTACTCTTTGGATGATCTCATCAAGCCCCAAGGTTTTCACCATCAAATATTTTACAATAATTCCCGAATGTATAACTCCAACTCAGACCTTCCACTCAAACTTCAGCCTCATATATCCAAATGTCCACTTGATATTTTTGCTTGGAGGTCTAACAGATGCCTTAAACCCAAATGTTTAAAACTCACCTCCCAAACTCTTGCATCTCAGTAGATGTTCAGTTTCTCAGGTGAAACTGTGGAATCATTTTTGATTCCTCTCTTTTTCTCAACTCATACTGAATCTATTTGAAAATGCTGTTGCTTTACTTTCAGATATATCCCAAATCCAAACATTTCTCACAACCTTCACTGTTAATACCCTTGTCCAAGACACTACCATCTTCACCCGGATTATTGCAGCAGTTTCTTAACATGTCTTTGCTTTAGTCCCCTATTCTCAGCCCAGCAACCAGAATAGTATTTTTTTTTTTTTTTTTACTAAGGGAAGATTTGCCCTGAGATAAGGTCTGTTGCCAATCTTTCCTCTTTTTTAGCTTGGGGAAGATTAGCCCTGAGCTAACATCTGTGCCAATCTTACTCCACTTTTTTTTATATGTGGGTCACCACCACAGCATGGCTGATGAGTGGTGTAGGTCTGCGCCCAGGATCCAAACCCACAAACCCAGACCACCAAAGCAGAGCTCGCCAAACCTAATCACTATGCCAGGGGGCCAGCCCCAGAATAGTACTTTTAAACATAAATCAGATCATGTCATTATTCTGCTCAAAACCTCATGATAGCTCTCCATTTCACTACAACTAGAAGTAGAAGTTCTTTCAGTGGCCCACAAGATCCTTTTATGCAATCTGATCTTCCACTGAGCTGTTCACAGCTTGAGACCAAAGGCCACAAAACTCCAACCTCTGGTGAATGTGGGTTGGATCAATTTTAAAATTGGTTAGTATTAGTTATCTGTTGCTACGTAATACATTATGCCAAACCTTAGCAGATTTAAACAACAAATATTATCTCACAGTTTCTGTGGGTTAGGGATCTGGAGGCACCTTAGCTGGGACACTCTAGCTGAAAGTCTCTCCTAGGGTTTGCTGTTAGGCTGTCATCTATGGCTGCAGTTTCATCTGAAGAGCAAACTGGGGAAGGATCCACTTTCAAGATCACATATGTCTTTGTGGGGAGGCTTCAATTCTTTGCTGACTGTTGGCTAGAGTATTCAGTTTCTCACCACATGGTTCTCTTCACAGGCTTTCATAAGTGTATTCACGTTATGCATCTGGCTTCCTAGGAACAAGTGATCAAAGAGAGAGGGAAAATGCAAGAATTCCCCAGGGGGGAGCTTCAGTCTTTTTATAACCTAATCTTGGAAGTGATATAACATCATTTCTGTTGTAGTCTATATCCTAGAAGCAAGTCACCAAATCCAGCTCGAATTGAAAGGGAGGAGACTTAATCTCCATTTCTTGAATAGAGGAGTACCAAATTGGCCAGGTGGCAATCTCAACCTCAATGGAATTATTGTTATGTCCCCTGGTGGAAGTATTCCTCCCTTAGGAATTATGATTTCTAGACCAGCAGAGACTAAAGTTTCAGGGACAGGAAAAAAAATTGTTACTAGTGGATCACTAGGGGTAACAGTGAGAGGACTCAGTTCCATTGCCACCTTTTGGCTCTGAACCTGTGAGTGCTGGCTATGGAGACAGATCTTAGTAGATACTGAACACCTGACCAAGGGCCACACAATGGCCATAAGAGCTTCCCACCATGAACTTACCTCTAATCTGTCCCACCAAGCCATAAAGTAGGTTGTGCACAGCAGCGCTCCTTCACCAAAATGAAGTGGTATATACAAGACCTGCTCATGCAGGTCTTGAAGGAACAAGTAAGTTGCACAAATAAGTGGCTCAAATACTCTGGCCCCCATTCCTCCTACACACATTACCTTCTCTCTCTCAACCTTCTTCTATCACCTCATGAGGAATTCTTGATAACCATTGACTGAGGAGAGAACAACTCAGGGTTGATTTACAGATGGTTCTATATAATGTGCCAAAACCATCCAAAAGTGGACAGCTGCAGCACTATAGTCTACTCTGAGTTGGCCCTGAAGGACAGGAGTGAAGGGAAATCCTCACTGGGAAGATCTTTGAGGAGAGCATCTGGTTCTTTATTTTCTTGGGAAGGAGACATGGCCAGAGATATGAATCTACATTGAATTATGGGCTGTGGTTAATAATCTGGCTGGAGTCAGGAATTTGGAAGGATCATGATTGGAAAATTAGCAACAGGGAGGTACAGGGAAAAGATATTGGGATAAACCTCTCCAAATGGCACACAGAGTATGAAGATTTTGTGTCCCTTGTGAATATTCATCAAAGGGTGACCTCAGCAGAGGAGAATGTTTACCAGGTGGATAAGGTGGCTTATTCTGTGGACGTCAATCAGTCCTTTTCCCTAGCTACTCCTGTCACTGACCAACAGACTCATGAACAAAACAGCCATCAGGCAGGGACAGAAGTTATGCAGTAGCTCAGCAACCCGGACTTCCACTCAACAAGGCTGGTCTGGCTACAGCCACTGCTGAATACCTCATCTGCTAAGAGCACAGACTAATTTCTAATATGGCACCATTACCCAGATGGATCAGCCAGCTACCAGCCAACTACCTGAGGGCAGGTTGATTAAAACAGATTACTTCCATCATGGAAAGGGAAACTCTTTTTTCAAACTATAATAGACTTATTCTGGATATGATTTACCTTTCCTGACCACATTGTCTTTGCCAAAACTACTATCCGTGGGCTTACAGAATATCTTATTCACCATCATGGTATGCTACTCAACATCCTTTTTTGATCAAAGAACTAATTTCACAATAAATGAAGTGCAGTATTAAGCTCAAACTCATGAGATTCACTGGGCTTACCTTGCCCCATCATCCTGAAGCAGTTAGACTGATAGAATGGTGGATGGCCTTTTGAAGATTCAGTTACAATGCCAGCTAAGTGGCAACACCTTATAAAGCTGGAGCAATATCTTCCAGGATGTGGTCAGCATATAGTCTAAATCAGCGCTGAATATATGGTTCTCCCCTGGCCAGCATTCACGGGTTTGGGAATCAAGGATTAGAATCAGGGACTGATTTCTCTCACTATTATTACTAGTAACCCACTAGCAACAGTTTTGCTTTCTGTCTCCACAATATTATATATATATATAATTGTATACCTATATATATATGTATATATAAAGATTTCCAAATGTTAAATATATCCTATACAGAATTCACTGGCTCAATTGAGTTTGGAGTCTCTCGATTCCTAGGAAGAAAGGGGAGTGATTTCTTGCAGCTACGAGTATAATGGATCTAGAATATTTTATGTGTACTTCAGCCAGTGTATTCACAGGAATTGATTGGCTTACTTTGAGCCTTACATATTCCTGGGGTTAATTTCCCAGCCAGAACTAGGGAGCTATACTGTATCCAGAGTCTACTGCACTTCTTTTTATTAAGTAGGATATCATCAGTGTAATGATATACTGTAACCGGGCAGAGCCCCGTGTCTTCTTTCAAGACCTAACACAGAAATGTTATGACAGTTACAAAGAATGAGTTAACATACTGTTGAGGTCATAACACGAATGTGTCTTCACTCTCTTCATGGTTAATTCATTTTGTTCCTGGCTCACTGCATTCATATTCACCAGGGCAGGGAAGGATGCACTGGCTCACTCAATTACTCTGTAGCCCTCCTGGAACTGGAGATGTGTAGAACTGTGACCCCAGCAAGGGCCACCTTGGTTAATTCCCTGTTTGCTGTATTTCCACATTCAGGAAATCTGCCCATAGCCCAAGTTCCCTGCACTCGCACAGCAATAAAATGTATTAATTTCTCCTTCTCTTTGATCATATGTTTGCAAAATTTAAGTTTCCAAGCACAGTCTCTCAACTTCTCCCATTAGCTGTGTTCCCTCATCTTTGTCTTATTCTACACTCTTAGCCTGGCACTGTCCCTGTGAATGGTCTCTCTCTACCTTTTCTCCTGCCTTCTGGCTTTAGAAAACCCAGCTGCTTAGATTACCAGAAAGGGCCCTGTGTTTGTTGCCATCAGTGGATGACTGACATTAGGCCACTCCGAGATTCAAGATCTCATACTTATACTTTTAGTCTGAGACCTCTTACATCAATTTTTAAAACAAATTTTCGCCAATATCTTGTTTCTGACACCATGTGAATGAGACCCACAGATGACTGTGTGGAGACTGGATGTAATGAAAACTCTACCACAGAAAACTTATTTAGGTTGCATCTGTATATGAGCAATAAGTTCAAAGAAATCAGATTTTGACAAAGGATAAAAAATGATATTGGCTAACAGATGCTCAGTGAGTGAAATTCTGGAGTCTCCCTCAGTTCCTCAAAAGAAAGTCTTTTTAACCCACCCACATCATTCAGAAACTCAGCATGATCAATTACTTTCGACGGTTGCAAACACTGCCTTGTGGAGCCGGGTGACCGGCTCTGACTTCTCGGTTCTAGGCATTTTCTTTCTTACATCATCATCAATGCCATATTGCTGGTTATCCACAGGTTATATAACAGTTCCCAGACATCACAAATAGCTGTTGGGTTGGAACTGTGAAATGATGACCTGTCTTTGTACAGTCACCTATCTACTGAGCCTAGGACAGGGCACAGTTGTCCTGGCCCTGACCGACCACAGTATGTATATGTTCACATTTGATTATCTGCTATAGATACATAGCTATCACCAAAATGTTAATAGAGGTTATTTTTGGAATATTTGATAAAGTCACTTTCTTCCTTAAAAAAATATATATACATATTTATATATATAGATATATATATTTATATATAGATATATATATTTATATATAGATATAGGGCCTGCCCTGTGTCATGGTGGTTGGGTTTGGCGTGCTCCACTTCAGCGGCCCAGGGTTCATGGGTTCAGATCCCAGGCACGGACCTACACCACCTGTCAGCCATGCTGTGACGGCAACCCACACTCGAAATAGAGGAAGATTGGCACAGATGTTGGCTTAGGGCTAGTCTTCCTCAAGCAAAAAAAGAGGAAGATTGGAAATATGTTAGGTCAGGGCAAATCTTCCTCAGCAAAAAATATATATATATATATATATATAAATATAAATATATATTTGTGGCACATTTCTGTTTTCATTCAACAAATAATAATGAGTGCCTTCCAAGTACTGGGCACTGTGTTAGAAGCAGGAGTAGAGGAATGAGGGGCAATTAAATGATGGGTAAGATAGCTAGTCTCAGCCTCCACGAACTTTAGCTGGGAAGAATAGAAGCAAATATGCAAACTACAGTGATAATTGGTGATTACAAAATCACGGCGTCCTGCCACCAGGAGCACACCTGTAGCCACAACTTCTTGTCTCCCTGGAAAATAATGATCTCATATAAAAAAGGCTAATGTTTTCAAGATATATAAAGAGAGAAGAACACATTTGAGATAATCCTGAAGGAAAATCAGCGTGGCATAATGGATTGGGCATCAAGAGACCTGTGTTCCAGAAAAAGTTTTCTTTTTCAGTCTCACTCAGCCTTTTTCTTTTTTTTTAACTTCTAAAATGATAAAACATGATGTTAATGTTTTGAAATTTCTGAAGAGATTTTGTGGCTATGGAAGCATGAAGAAATGAATTAGTAGTGAATTGGATTCAGACATTATATTAGTTTTCTATTGCTGCCATATACAAATTACAACAAACTCAGTGACTTTAAAAAGCACAAATATACTGTCTTACATTTCTGTAGATCAGAAGTCCAATAAGGTCTCCTTGGACTAAAATCTAGGTGTTAGCAGAGCTGCCTTCCCTGCTATAGGCTCTAGCAGAGAATCTGTTTCCCTGCCTTTTCCAGCCCGTAGAGGCCTCTCTCTGGCCCTTGCACATGACCCCCTACGTTTCCGAACCAACAACGAGATATCAAGTCCTTCTCATGCTGACAGCTCTCTCTGACCGCAGCTGGAAAAGGCCCTTTACTTTTAAGGACTCATGTGATTCAACTTAGTCAACCCAGATGATCCAGGATGATCTCCTTATCTCAAGGTCCTTAACCTTAATTATATCTGCAAAGTCTCTTGCCCTGTAAGGTAAGGTATGCACAGGTTCGAAAGATTAGGGTGCGGACATCTTTGGGACCACTGTTTCCCTTCATTGACATTTTTTAAATCAACATGCAAATTATGGGACCAATTAATCGATGCATACAGAAAAACAGGGACATTTTAAACCAACCCTGCCCAGAATTTATAGTACCTGTGATAGGCTATTAATAGGCCCCCAAATATGTTCACATTTGAATGTCAACTCCAATTTGGACATATACTCCATGTGTTCCTGGCAACAGATTAGTGCCACATGCCCAGACAACTACGCTAATAGGACTCTATAACGGTAGTATCTAAATAGAAGCAAATAGAGAAAGTATTAATATTTGCTGATTTTTAAGTATTATAAATATTAATTATTTCAGTTGGCTGTCTGTGACATTATCCCAGAAAGCTGCCCAATCTACCACTTCTTCCTACCTGTGGAACCGTTAAATACCGTTTAGGATTCTAAGATGTCATGCAGTGACTCTAGTCCATAGACAAGTGTTTAGATAGAAGTACATGGAAGCACTCCAGGCCATATGACCCCATGAAACAGATGAAATTTCAGAGATGTGAACTGCTATAGGGATGATATATCAAAGCTTTGATTTGAGGGAAGTAAGAAAAATATTAATCTATTCCTTTACAAAACTGAAGGCAAGTTGGTTGGGAGGCAAGTAATTGGGAGGAAGTGATATTTCATTCTCACAAGTACTGATATATTCATGCTCTAAACAGCTGATAAATGAAAGAAAAACAATCTCATTCATTATAAATTATATGCTCAAATAAAACCTTATGGAGGGCAGGCTTTTAAAAAAAAGGAATATTTGTTGTTTTAGGATATCAGAGACTTTTAATTGATCATTACCTAAAATCATCTAGTTTGAGTTTATTAATTTTCATTTAAATTTTGATGGGAGTGGGGCATACATAAATTAGCTACTTTCTCTTACTTCTCTAAATCTTGAGGTATATGGTACTTTTTATTTTATTATAAAGTATTTAAATCTGAATCTGAAGTTTAACTTATCTGGTAATGGAATTCAAATCAATCACATTAGCAAATATTTATGGAAACTCTACTACAAGGCAAAGAAGCTTGCTTGACAGTTGATTTTAAAAGAATAACTGTACTATGTTTCACATTTAGAATCCATAATTGTGTACCTATGGTACAAGTTTTTATTCATAATAAAGTGTTTTATCAAATTCTATTCTCATCTTCGTTCTACAAGATGAATAAAGAAAGCATGGTGATAGTCGACCATAAGAAACAATTTGGTTGTACTTGATGCATAGCTGTCTGTAATTCTGAGGACCAATGGATGCCATATGCGAGGTCGATTCAAGTAAGCAAACCATGGATAAATGACCCGAATCTTCTTGGTTTCTGGATGCTAATGACTCATACAAGGAGGTACTGCTTAGGCCCTGCTTTTTACACAGAATGCAGAGAAAGCAGAAGAGCAAATTCCTTTCATCTTCTTTCCCTCACCTAGAACTATTTCTTTGTATAGTCCACATCTTGTAGATTTTGGTCAGAAACAAAATGTTAATGTGAAATAAAATCTAGCTTTCCATAAGCAATTTGGTGAGTGATCTAAATGATCACTTTATAGTAAGCCACTAAATGATCCTCTGTATGTTTTCTAGTTTCACAGTAAATCCACTGTGTCCTGGAGAAGGTAAAATTCAGGTGGAAGGCTACTACCACCGGGGAGGCTCAGCAGGCTGTGATCACTGTAGCTGTTAGTCTCTTAAAGTCCCTGCATTGGAAATAATCCCTCAGAAGTTTTCGATTCAATACCTATAAGACTGTCAACTAAGAAAAGGAGATTTGGCAGTAGATGAGAAAATTGGAGCTATGATTATTCCTAATATTCAAATTGCTCTAATCTGTTGTCCCAGGAAATAAAAACAAATGGGAATATTAAATCATGAAGCATTGTTTATTTTGGGCTTTAATTTTTTCATTTTGTCAGCAAATCAATTGCCCTGAGATTGGAAGTTTAATTCTAAAACTAGTAGTTAGTTAATTGGAGAACTATCCTGAAGATAATTGTTGAGGTCCATGTATAAGTAGAGATAAACCTTATCCTTTCTTCTGAACTGACTTCTAGCATGCTCTGTCTGTTTTGAAGAAAGATGTCTAAAATACAAAATATACTTTAAGAAGAATTTAAAAATCCAGTTTTAAGCTGTCTAATTATATTTGTAGAATTATTTTAAAAGGATATTTTCTAGTCTTATTTCAAGTAAAAAAATATATATATACATATAACCTTTAGAATTTAGCTTTCTATTGTTATTTTTGAAGACAGTTTGGGAGAATCTTTAAGCAGAAAATAAATATATTATTTACTCATGACAAAAGCACTACATTAGGAAAAGTGCTTTGACATGTGACAAATTAGAAAAGCTTTAGCCCACAAAAAAGGCATGAAAAAGGATAGTTAAATGATAGATTTATAATTAAGAAATGCACTTTAGAACAATATTCACAACTTCAACCGACTTGATATTTTGGAATCCAAGCTTTTAACACTTTAAAAAGGCAGTTAATTTGTAATCTAAAGATAGACTATTTTTTTTGACTGAATATATTCAATAGTCTTTTTTACTTTGATAGCAACTTATGCTCGGTGAACTTGTGACTACACGGACCAGGACAGAAATTCTAACTCTGGACTCCCCATTTTGTTTACATAAACATCGTTTTTCCCCTTGATCTCTTTTGATATTCTCCCACAGCACCTTAGCACGGGGCATTACGTACTAAAACATGTCAGTGATTCTGCATTGCTTACTGTAGAGGTGTTCTACGCTAACTGAATTCACACTGCAGGGAGGTGGGGCATTTGTGGCTTGGTTCCACAGGGCGCTGGGCCTACTGGTCCTGGAACCATCCCCCCTTCTCCGCTCTGCTGGCTTCCACATCCCACCACACTGCCACCACATAGGAAGCATTTCCCAGGCTCAAAACTCAGCTGTCTTCTGTCCGCGGTTAGCCCATGGGAAGCACTGGTGGGGTCTCCTGGCATGGGCAGAATCTCCTGCAAAGACTACATCTTTTTTAGCTCCAGCTTCCACAGAACAGCTTCATCTGGTTTCAAATTCTCCTCATAGTGCCGGCAGCTTGGTGCCAGTCCCACCATCTTCTTCCCTCTTTGTCCTCCAGCCCTTTGTCCTACAGGTGGTCATAGTTTCCAGACAGCTTCCAGGCGCCTCTCCATCCCCTCTTTGACTCTCGGATGGTCATCGTCTGTGTACGGAATCCCCGCACAGGTTCCCTCTGTTATAAACTCCTGCAGTGTGTTCTCCTCTCCTGGTTAGGCTCTGACAGACACGAGACCCCCACATGTTCTGTACCTAGAACCGCTCCTCGTTTATACATCGTAGTGCTGGATTCCTAAGAGCTCCTTTGGATGAAGAGGGGTTCTGAATCCACAGAAAAGTTTTGAAACTCTCAGCCTAGGAGTACAATCCAACTTCCTCAAGAACTTACTACCTTCTAGTCTGTCTCTAACCTGATTTCCTCATTCCTAGTTTCTGCCCAAAGTGAACTCCAGGAACACCAGCCATGTGCTCTCCCATGATCATACCTTTGCTGATACCATTGTCTCTTCCTTCTCAACCTTCCACACTGAGATCCCACCCAAAGTTCACAAGCTTGAACAAATACAGGAGATTCTCATTATTTGCTAATTTCATATTTGCAAATTTGCCTACCTGCTAAAATTTATCTGTAATCCCCAAATCAATACTCATGGCACTCAAACAATCACTTGCAGACACAGGCAGAATGGTGAAAATTTCCCGTCGAGTCTCCCGAGGCCAGTGTTCCTAGCTGAGGTGGAACAGAGGCGGTGCTCTGCCTGCTAATTTCAGCATTCCTACTGTAAACAAGTGTCCTTTTCACAGTCTATTTGGTACCATGTTTTTCACATTTTTTGCGCTTTTTGTTGGTGACTTCACCATTTCAAAGGGCCCCCAAGTGTAGCGCTGAAGTATTGTCTGGTGTTTCTAAGCGCCAGAAGGCTGGGATGTGACTTATGGAGAAAATATGTGTTAGATAAGCTTCACTCAGGCATGAGTTATATGCCATTGGCCATGAGTTCAATGTTGATGAATCAACAACATATATTAAATAAGGTGCCTTTATACAGAAATACACATAGAAGAAGGTTATGTATTGATCAGTTGACAAAAATGTGACCAGACACTTGAACCCAGTATTCCCCTAGAAGTAATGGTTTAGTATTCACAAATTCACTGTTCACAATGACTTTATAGAACATAACTAAATGTGAATAATGAGAATCGACTGTATTCCCCTTTCTAGAAAATTTCCTCTAATATCTCTTCCTTCAAATTTTCTCTGCTTTAATTTTCTATAACCCTGTATCTGAAAATCTTTCCCCTCTTTTAAGTCATGCTTAAATATTCAAGGTAAACAATAGAATCATCTCTTAATAGAGTTTTTGGGGAGAGCAAACTCAAAGATGCAAAGCAAGCCATGAATAAGTGGGTAGCCAACGTCACTGGGCCAGAAAAGGAAGGCTAAGTCGTGTGTCAAACCACAGAGCCACAAAGTAATATTGAAACCTATGTATGCAGCCAAAAATAAAGAAAGCTCAGAGCAAACACCAAATAAGTGGATTCTAGAAAAAGCCTCCAGTTGAGATTGCTGTGCACAAATTAGCTCTTATGTGCTCACCATAAATGTTCTGAGGAGACTGACTGCCCTGAAAGTGCCAGAAACTGGGCAGACACCCGTCATCTCTTTGTGCCTTCTTTTGAGGTTTCTCACGGCCATGTCATAGCCTAGCTAGACTATAAGCTAGGCTATGACATGTATGTGTATATCAAATCACTGTGTTGTACACTTTAAATATATACCATTATACTTGTCAATTATTCCTCAATAAAGCCGGGAGGAAAAATAAGATGATCTTAAAAAAATTCTTGGGCCAGATGTTTTTCAAAAATCATAACCTGTTGCATTTGAGAAATGTATCTGAAGCATATTTCAGATATTACACAAGCCTCCCCAAGGGGTTTGGGCAGCACCCTGTAATCAATCATGATGATATTTACACTAAGTGGAAAAGGCAGACTGTAAATAGTCTATTGTCGGATCAAGTCCAATTTTGCACAAAGTAAGTTCAGGTCAGGTCTGGTTTTGCCCTTCCAGACTATCTTAAGGTAACCCTTTGTTTTCTGAGATTTTGGATTTCAAAATTGCACGTGAGGCTTTGTGGACTTAACCAAGAGCATCATGATGATTAAGAGTGACATCTAGTGGCGAACAGGTTAATATGCATGCAAATAAGTACTTGCTATTGATTATGCTGGTAAAACTTAAATTTAATCAAGCAATTAACCAAGTATTTTGTGTCTGGGGATATAAAAATAGATAAGAAATTTTTCCTACATAGAAGAATTCTTTATCTACCAGTGGATGGAGTCAAGCACACACCCTGTCAATACAGTGTGGTCAGCGTAACTGAAGGGGACTGCAGAGAAGAGGCCCTTAGTCAGACACGGGGGTCAAAGAAGACCTTCTGGAAGAGCAGACACCTACCTGAGGTCTTGACAGTGATGGAAGTGAAGGAAAGGGATAAAGTTGTTTCCAAAAAGGAAATATAGACCAAAGCAAAAGCAAGAAATCAAAATTGATCCAGGTATTCATACAAGATGAAGTTAAATAGGCCAAGGGGAATGATTTATGATTTATGATACGGTGACATCCCGAATGCCAAATGGTAAACATGTTTGTTTCTAGTTTTTAATATTCTATTTAGCTTAATTTCATTGCTCTTTATTATTAATGCTTAATAGAAAATAAAATTAATACCACATATTATATCCTACATCTATACAACAACTTCAGATTTTTTGGAAATAGTAAATCATTATTTAGAAATAATAAAAATAAGAGAAAGTAATATTTTAAATAATTATTTGCAAGCAATAATATAAGTTTTAAAATGTGGTCAATAATTCAGGCATGAGGGTAAAATGGGCCTCAATAAGAGAGGTAGCCAGATTGCTGAATCATAACACGTTACTATCAAGACAATTACTCTCTTGATAAAGTACTGTAAATTCTGATTTCATAATTTGTCTTATCACGACCCCTCCTTTTTTTCATTTTATTTGCTACCACTCTTATTGAAACCCATTTTACCCTCAATTATTTTGAAATATTGTGATATTTAGACATTCTGGCTCATGTTTCCCAAATTTTAGCTTTATTATCTATTTTTAATGTAATATGAATATTTTTCTGTTTGATTGAGAATCTCATGGAACTTTGGTGTCTTTAGTTAGGCCTCTGCGTGGATCCAACCAGAATGACTCAGAGCCTCAGCAATTCAATGGCCCTCAGGAAGCTAGGAAAGGATCTGCCAGGCGCCGTTCTCTAGATGGTGGCTATGCTGCTTGTATGTGGACACTCTTATTCACACTCACACACACACACACTCCCGTAAACAAATGCAACTTTAATTTTATCAAACAATATTCACACGTACTAGAGCATTACAGTTAGATATTTTCTAATCTATTTCTCCTTTTTGATTTTTCTTTCTTTTTCTTTTATTTTTACTTGGTTGGTTGATGCTAGTCACAGCCTTCTCTGTTGAGTTCATGATCCACTAATAGATCTTGATTTGGAAAATATTGCTCCAGAAGAAATAGTAATTTGTTTGAAAATATTATATATGCAAATGAAATATTTGAATAATAAAACAAAATTACGTATGACATATAGAAAATTATGGTTTGGGGTTCAAAAGAGAGAGGTCGGAAAGGGGCTTTACTGGAGAAAAGAAGTCCTGACGTTGGCCTGGAAGGATGGCTGAGAACTGAGTGTACAAATGCATGGCAGGAAGGACCAGCCTCTTCTGAATGAAGATTCAGTTGGGTTAAATTGGTATGTATAAGCGACCAAAAGCAGATCAGTCTAGAACACTATAAAGAAATCCAGCAGGACAGGATATTAACGATGATGACAACTACTCTTTTTGTCATAGTGATTGGGACTTGAAAACACATTATTTAATTTATCTTTACATCCACCCTGTGTGGTAGGTGTAGTCCCATTTTATATAAAGGAGGATAGGAGATTTAGACGTTAGGTCACTAGGCTTGGACCTCAGACCCGGTAGGTGATAGACTGCTTGCTGTTTAAGACCAATTCTCTGATCCTAATGCCTATAATCTTAACACCTGAAATAGAGGCAGGTTAACTAGGAAAAATGAGCTACTTTGTAGAATAGCTGAAATCCTGTGTTGAATAGTTTAGATATTTATCTTATACTCAATGGAGATTATTAACAGTTTGATCACAAAATGAAATAAAAATCTTTAAAACATATTAATCCATCAGAACGATGAGCTAGGGTGTGAGTCTAATGTTATGAAGGCATTATGAGATATTCTAAGGTTGTCATGGTAAGGATTAGACCATAGTTCCTAAGAAGTCATGGATGTGCAAACCATTATCAAGAGCGTTACCAAACCAGAATTGGCCACAGGAAGAAAAGAAAAGTGTTAAAGCCTTTAAGTTCTACTTAGGGCTAAAAACAGATGGCAGGATCTGGAATTTGAAGCCTTAAGTTTCTAGTTCCCACTTTTTGAAATACATCCACACTATTAGAACCAAAACCGGAAGAGATTCAAGCTTCCAGTTTTTGCATGAAATTTAAAATGGCAGCATATTTTTAAGACAAAGGGATTACTTTTTTAAATTAAACAAATAATAATATTTGGCATGTAGCAGGTTTTTAATAAACACTTGAATGAACAAAAAAATGGATATTCAAATTTTTAATTTTAATTTTTAAGAATTAGTAAAAGTGATAGAGAAAATTCAAATATACACACGCCCACAAAATTCCAAATGTAAATAATTCAGTTCAATTAAAAAGATGTTCATCTATCTGTGGCCTAACTACAATTTGTATGTAGGTGTTTCTACAATATGCTTTTCACAAAATGTGAAATCAGTGAAAAGAGGATTGGAAAGAAGCACAAATCTTAAAAATTCCAAGAGAAAAGCAGACTTTGCTTGACTAAATTCTTGAGAGGAATTAGGAAGAATGAAAACACTCCAAAAGAGAAAAAAGAAAAAGTTGACTGCATCTCACTCCATTTACTGACAGACCATTAAAATCTTAATAAGATGAATCCTTTCCACTGGCTTTGAGGAGAGGGTTCTTCAGAAATATGGGTATTTTTATCTCTTGGCATAAGAATTTTTGGGATTCCTGGAATTTTAGCTAAAAATGCTGCTTTGATTATTAGTTTTCACTGCCTTTGCTAACAATAAATTCAAAATGACACTGAGATTTGGAATTTTATTGATTAGATTTCCACTGTGGTTGCCAGATCCAGGTTAAATAGTCACACTTTGAATTGAAAGATCCATTTTATTAGCATCCTTCCCCAATTTCTGCCTGTTGAAATTCTAATTATGCTTCAAGAGCCACTGAAATAAAAGACACTCATGAAGCTCTTCCTGTATATCATCTCTAGACTTTTGCAACAGCTCTCAGATTCATCTCCCTTCCATATTCTTCTTCCACTCAATCCATCCTCAAAACCACTATAATCTGTTATGTAGAGAGGAATGGTTTGGAAATGAACATTGAGGAATATCCAGTTAAAATGCAGAAAGAAGGGAGGAGGAGCCAGGGTAGTGGGATCAGTGGAGATCTAAAAGGAAACCAAGGATTGATAAACAGTCCAGGGAGGGAAGCCACTTCTTAAAGCCTGTGATACCAAGAATGCCATGCACTTGGATGAGCAAAGAACATTAAGTTCAACAGAAAAGTGGGAATTGAAGCCAGACTGCAAGGAGATGAGAAATGTCTCTTCATTCCAACCATACATCCTTGGTACAGGTATTCCTACCCTTCCGTGTTCTGTTACAGTTGTCAGTCCACAGGTCTTTCTCCATGAGACCATGAAAGCTGTACGGAAAGTCCACCCGTGGTTTCTAGTGTGTGGCACAGTGCATATGCATTTCTTTTATTTGGGTGTATATTAACTTCAGATGACTTCTTCATTCATTTCCTCAGACACACACTCACTTTGCCCCATTAATGACCCTCACACCCCAGAAGCTGAGTAAGTATGTGAGGTAGAGCAAGAACACAGGGTCTTCAGCACAGCTCAGCGGCTGCAGCAACTCTATCAGAAGTCTCTGATTCCTTGTTTTCACCACTGAGGCCAGGTACCTCAGCATAAGTGCAGTGAAGTTTCAAAAAATATTTTTATTACATCTACCACTATTCGTTAGTTTTGATTAAAAATGATTCTATCTGTGGAACTATCAAAACCACAAATTCAGCCAACATTTTAACACCTTATCAACTTTTCTTTTTAATTTCCATCCATCAAAGAGGAGATGCAATGTTATTCATCTCTTCTATAACTGAGATAATTTTTTATAATCATTTTAATTGGCAAAACTAAATATAAATTGGCTAAAGTCATAATGAAGAAGGCAGTAAAATACTTTACAAAAAATATTTTTTGGAGTTGAAGAAATAAAGCATAATTATCCAAAGCCATGAGTTAATTAGAAGAAGGAAGCAAAGGAAATTAAAGGCAGATAGGCTGCACTGGGGGTGACATAACAATTTTAGATGAATGGGCCTTTCCATTTCCTTGAGTATACAATTTTTACAAAGCAGGATACGGGCTTCATGGATGTTCCTTCTCAAATGTTTTATAACAACTTAAAGAAGGTCTTAAGATATTTTCCCTTTAGATTTCAAGATTTTCTTCTTTTTCCTTCACAAATGAGCTTCTATGAAAATGCCGATTAATAAAACAGAGATGCGATCTTATCGGTCTTTTGACTTCTCCTGTTTGTTTCTCATCTTAGTGAAAGTGGGCTGTGATTCAGTCCCTGATCAGCTTCTTTCACATCCACTAGTGTTCAGCATCACGTCATTGCCTTGGCTCTTCAGTCATGGGACGTTGCTGCTTTTCACCTCCTCTGCTTTTCCCTTGAGGCAAACTTTCTGTGCGGCTGTAGCTTGACACTTGTCTTTTTATACTTTTTGCCGAGTGGAAATCCCACAGCTTGCGTCAACCCTCCCCATTGCTTTGCATTAGCACTCTTTCCTCCTACACTATATTGATTTTATAGCACCTTTTATCTCTGTTTTCCTTTAGCTTTTATTTTTGTCTTTATACATGCAAGCATATAATAGGGCTCACTTTTCATCAATTTTGTGACAGTCCATTTAATAATTCAAGAAATCCTCCGATGACTTCTTGAATATGGCTTTTATAATTCAACAAATCTTCCCATATCTTCTGAATGTGGCTTTATTGTCGTTTCCTTTTAGGTCCTATGAATTTGGCTTACATTCTTTTTGTAATTTTTTAATATTTTTAAGAAATAGCTATCATTTTACCAGTACTAGACTTGTATGCATTCAGTAGTCTTGCCTGACTGCTTGTCCTTTCCTGCCATGTTCTTATTAAATTGTAAAACACAAAATTATGTATTCATGTAAAAATCATCATCTTCCTTTCTCTAGTGGAAGGTAGCTTAGATATATTTGTCTCAAAACATCATTAAAAAATCTCTAAAATTACACAATCTATCAATGGAAATCAGATAGCTAATACACAGATGGATACATAACCCAAAATCAATTTTTTTAGATTATAAAAATATAGAAATTCATAAAAAATATTTACTCAGATTTGCCCATACTATTAACTCTTAAAAATTATCTAAAGAAATGAAAGCCCTATTGTTCACCCCTCCCAGTTCCACCTTCCAAGATTAAACTGATAAGGCATCCTTCCCCACTTTTTCCTCTAGTTATACAGATATAGCCATATGCATATTTATTTTCACAAATCTGTCTCTATATACATATGTGTATATATGTACACATTCTTATTACATATCAGTGTGTAATCTGCTTTTTCACTTAAAATTAGTTTATTACATGATACATTTCCTTTAAAAAGATGCATAACATTGATGATACTTCAGATTGTTTCCAGTTTTTGCTAATACAAAGAATCCTGCAATGAAATCCAGATATATATGTACATGTCTCTGTGTGTATGTGTGTGTGTGTATATATATACCTACCTATATACATACATGTATATACATATATTCATTTTCTATTATTTACTAGGATAGTATTACAGAGGAATTGTTGGACCAAGGAATATGTATTTTTATGTTTCTATTTTTATTTCCAATACTTTCTGATTTTACACATAAATATAATTTTGCTTTTCTTATATTTTTGTTTCCCAAATCATATTCTCATTCTCTAAACTCTTAAAGGACATGAAGAATTCTCACCAACTTTGTCCCCATATTGATTTGTGCTAACTTGTCTCTCTTTTGATAGGAATTTTAATATCCTGCCGTGCTTTATCGATTCTTGCAGGATTGCCTCGGCATCGTCTCCGCATATTGAAACCCAGTCCTTGTTTCTTCTCACCTTCTATTACTGTCAATGTGATATTGTCAATGAGAGCCACGCCTAGCTTCAGTTTATCTGTCAGTCTCTGTTCTCACCTTTTATCATGTTTAACCTTCATTTTTACTCTCTTTAATATTTGCTCAAGAATTATTCTCATTCAGCTAAGAATTACGTGAGCAGGATCCTTTCTTTAATTTCCTTCGTCTGCTCTGCATAGAGGCCACACTCACCCCCGGCAGCCTGTGTCCATGCTTGATCAACTGTTTAGTGAAGAAGGCATTTAGAAAATGAGAGTTATAATTAAACATTTCACTTTACCTGCAGTGGCTTTGATTACGCTGGGCCTTTGGCCAAATCACCTCCATGACCTTGGTTTTTGGCAGTAATAGGAATTATCTGTGGAACAGAAATGAAACCATTGCTTTTCCTCAGCACCCTTGAAAATTCAGACTATAAACCACTCAAGTGGAGCTTAATATCCTGCTGAAGAAAAAAATGATAACTGTGTGTGAAGCCGGATAAGATTCAGGTCAATATATATCATTCATTTTTTTTTTTTACTGCACATGTTATTTCCCAGAAATTTTCCACCAACTTTGGATTTTATATTTTATAAACAAACAAACCAAAAACATATCTGATGGGTTCTCCTTGATGAATTTGAGTTCTAGTGCTGGGTAGCATGGGTTCACTTTCTAAGTCCACATTTTCACTGTCTGGGTTATTATCTTTTTCTGTTATCACGTGCACCATTTTGCCCAAAGTTGAGAGGTAGAAGTACCCTCTACTTGAGCAAGAATACAAATGATGTTCTCTAATTTTTTGCTTATCGTGTGAACGTTACCTTGCCACCTGCGCACCGGCCCTCTAAAGTACCTGACTCTCACTTTAATCAAGGACACAAAATGTTTGAGCTCCGGATACTCATTGAGAGACTAACTGCCTTATTTGATGATGGTGGGAGCCATCACTTCGAGACTGAGTAGGAGCCCAGCTTATTTTGAGGAAGATAAAACAAAATGCGTGTCAAGCCGCCATCCCTTCCGTTTTCTAAACTTTGTGTTCACGTAACTGCAGAGCTATACACCAAGACCCTTCCCTGTGCTCTCCTGGAAATGGCTTCCATAGTAGTCATGTAAATAATGTGATATAAAGAGGCAGCCATGTAAGAAAATACTTCTGCATCATCTACCAAAATACTCTTATTTCTATCAGACCCAAGGCATATTGCTTTACCATGCTCAAACACAAATTTCTAGGGGGCAAAATTACAGTCGTAGATGGCATTATCTTTTAGACTTTTCTAAAGTTCACCTTCTGTAATTCTATAATGGTATATGTTAAAGAGGCTCCATTCAAACTAAAAAACCAGGGGAAAATTTGTCTTTTCTAAAGAACTAGAACGCTTCCTTTAATCAGAAAATGGCTGGAAAATCATCCATCATGACCCCTTCACTGCTAGAAAACTATCAATCAAATTTTATGTTCCGTTGCTATGGCTTTTGTATCCTAGTTTCCTGGCATAATAACTACCAACCCTTTAATTGGCTTAAGTTTTATTTTTTGCAATGAATTTTGCTTACAGTATATGTATTTCACTCTAAGCCACCTCAAATCTTTTGGGACTTAGATGCATTATAAATATGTATCAACATATTTGCTCTTTGACCATCCAGCTGTATTGTTTGACTTTTACATTTTTTCTTGCATATTTTCATACAAATTTCTAAATAAAAATTTCTTTTGCTTAATTATAAAAATTCTATATCTTTAATACAAAAATTTTGGATAATTCAAAAAAGTACACATAAGAAAATTA
This sequence comes from Ceratotherium simum simum, assembly GCF_057802395.1. Lineage (NCBI taxonomy): Eukaryota > Metazoa > Chordata > Mammalia > Perissodactyla > Rhinocerotidae > Ceratotherium > Ceratotherium simum. Next base: position 40,300,939 of record NC_141926.1, on the reverse strand, counting down.
AAATTATCCATCGACCTTTGTGTGAATTGTTTGGTTGTAAGAAACATAAACCTACTCAAACAGGCTAAAGTCACAAAGGACACTGTGGCCAGATCTAGGGACCTTCATGAGAACCAGAGCCAGAAAAGGCGGAGGAAGCTTACAGGGAAGAGTCAGGAGCTACAGGGATCTCGTCGCCGCCTTCTGTGTGTCAGCTCTATTTCCTTCGCTGTAAATTTGTTCTTCCTTCGTTGTATACATGTAAATGTTTGTAGGAGAAAATGACGGACCCAGTGTTAGTTCCATGAGTTCCAGTCTCACATTCCCTAGGACAGAGAATCTGAGTGGCTTAGCTTGAGTCAGTGCCTACTGGCAGATATGTCTAAAGCCCAGCTCTTCAACAACAGCTGTGGGTAATGGATAGTTTTCAAAGAAGAGGATATGAAAGGTCCTACTTGCTCTCCAAAAGATAACTACAACTATATAAATCACTGTTTATGTATATTTTTATAAATTTATTTTTATTTTTTTCTAGGGTCATTTTATGAATGTAAATGAAATGGAATGTCTGGATCCTATGATTTCCACTTAACTATACTATAAATATTTTCTTATCATTAAAACTTTCTAGAACTATGTTTTAGGCAACAAAGTTTTCTATTACTGCATAACAATTTACCACAAATATGGCAGCTTAAAGCGAAATAAATTTATTAGCTGATAGTTCTGTAGGTCAGAAGCCCAAGTGGAGTCAACTGGGTTCACTGGATAGGGTCTCAGGAGGCTGAACGCAGGGTGTTCCTGGGCTGGGCTCTCATCTGGAGGTGCAGGACAGCACCATCTTCCCCGCTTGTTTAGGTTGTGGATGGAATTGAGTTCCATGCAGTGGTAGCGCTGTGGTCTCCATTTCCCTGCCAGCCAGGGGACCTCTTTCAGTGCTTAAGGTCACCCCCGTTTCTTCTTACTTGGCCTGCTCTGTTATCAAATCCAGGAAGTTGAATCCCATGTTCTTGGGATCTTTCTGACTTCCTCTTGTGCTATAGTAGAAAGGAGAAAACTATGCTTTTACAGGGGCTGATGTGATTAGATGATTAGATTAGGTTCACCTGGATAATCCCCCTATTTTAAGGTCAAGTGGGCTGCATATAACATAATCATGGGAGAGCTATCTCATCATATTCAGTTTCCAGGGATTAGGTATGAAATCTTGAGGGCCAACCACAGACAGCATATACATAGGTTTGTTCCCCAAAAACTAGTCAGTTGCCTCAAAGCCATTTATTGACAACTCCTCTGGTTGCTAATGATTTGTAATTACATATTTACATATTCTTAATTTATATAAATATGAACAGAATAGGTTCTATTTCCAAGCTTATTATTTGTTCCATTACAGTCACCTCACACTTGTTGACATATTGTATTTCTTTAATAAATGTATCATCATAATATAATACCTAAAAAGGCAAATTCCCATCAAATTTCATTTGCCAAATTCATTTTGGCAATTTTTTTTCCAAATTATCTTAGCTATGTATGCTTATATACCATGTTAGATAATTTTATGTATTTTTTTATTTTATAAAATAATCTTGACATCTGGTTGGAATTATATTAAATTATCATTATATTTGGGCAAACAAAATCCAATCTAGGAACATAGTCAAGGTCTATATTTAACTATGGATGTAATTATAGAAAGCTGCCTAATTTTTGCATATTATAGTCTCAAAAATATATGCAAAGTCTCATACCTGTAAGTGGACACTATACCCATAAGTTAAAGAAGAATTCTGTTCCCAAAAGCTTAAATCTTATCATATAAGTTCTGTTTTGGGTTCAAAAACATCAAGTTCCCTAAATATTAAAGATAATAACAGGATTATTTCAGTGAAGGGAACTTTTGAAAATGATACTACATTTTGTTAAGGATAAACGCAAGAATTTTCAAAAAAATGCTAGTAATAGTTTTAATTATAAGCTTTTAACTATAAGAGCTTATCCTATAATGACACTATAAAAGTTAAAACAGATATGGGGTAGGGTAGTCAAATACAACAATACAATATAAAACAGAGTCCAGAAACAGACAAAAACATATATCAGGATTTAACACAACACAAAGAAATCACTTCTAATAATGGGTAAAATCTATATTTTTCAATAAACAGTTTTCTGAAGACTGACTAGCCATTTGCAATATTTAATGAGTGAAGCTGTGTCCCTACTCACTGGCCTGCATAAAAATACATCATAAACCAATTTATTTATTTATTCAACATGTGTTTGTGAGCACTTACTTTTGGTCCACCTCTGTTCTAGGCACTTGGGAAACAGCAACAAAGATTTGAGCTAAAATCATTAAAAGTAATAAAATAATAACAAAACTTTCTACGGCTGACATCAATCCAAAAGCCAAAAAGAAAGGAAAAAAAAGCAAAAGCAATACATTTAACTATACAAATAGTTAAAATTTCTGCTCGGACAAAAAAAAAAACAGGCATATCAGGAATGTAGTTAAAGACATAGTAAACAACAGAATGGTAAAACTGTTTCCAGTATTTATGACAAACGAATAATTTCCTAAATACAAAAAGAGCACTTTTAATTGAATATGAAAAGACTAACAAAGAAAATGCTCAACGACATATTAAAGATGGTCAGTTTCACTCATATTTAAATTAATGCAAATTTTAAAAATGACGTGCTGCCTTTTGCCTGTTATATTGGCAAAGATTATAGAATCTTACTGAATTCGTTTTCTATTGCTGCTGTAGCAAATTGCCACAAACTGAGTGGCTTAAAACAACACATTTATTATGTTCCTGTTCTGAAGTTAAAAGTCACAGCACTATAAAATTAAGGTCTTGGCAGAGTTGTATTCCTTTTGGAGCCTCTAGGAAAGAATTTGGTTCCTTGTCTTTTTCAGCTTCGATAGACTGCCCACATTTCTTGGCACGTGGTCCCCAGCCGGCAAGCACATCAGTCCAACATCTGCTTCCCTCATCACATATCTTTCTCTGCTTCTTTCACTTATGAGGACTCTTGTGGTTACATTGGGCCCGCTAGATAATCCAAGACAATCTCCCTTAAGATCCTTATCTTGATCACACCTACAAAGTCCCTTTTACAATGTAAGGTAACATATTCACAGGTTCACAGGTTAAGACGTGAGCATCTTTGGGGAGCCATTATTCTGCCTATCACACTGATAACACCCAGAACTGGCAAGGTTGTGAGGAAACAGAAGAAAATGATGCAATTTCTAATAGATATGTTTCGTAGCTCACAAACTAAAATCTCACGTACTCTTTGACTCAATAGTGAATCATTCATCTATACTCTAAAAAGTATTCAAAACATAAGTACAAGGAGGTTTAGTACAGCACTGTTTGTACTAGCAAAAACTTGTAAGAATTAAATATTCACTAATCAGGGATTGATTCAATAAATTATGATCTATCCATATAATGGTTTTCTACATTTGTATAAAAAATGTCGAGGTATATCTTTATGTCCTAATATAGGAAAATGCTTAAAATACAGAATTAATTGCAGAAGGCAAGTTAAAGAATTCTATGATCTCAAAATCAACAAATGGGACTACAACAAACTCAAAAGCTTCTGCACAGCAAAAGAAACAATAAACAAAATGAAAATAAAGCCTACAGAATGGGAGAAAATTTTTGCAACCATATATCACATAAAGGGTTAATATCCGAAATATATAAAGAACTTACACCACTCAATAGCAAAAAAACAAACAATGCAATTAAAAAATGGACAGAAGAACTAAATAGACATTTTTCCAAAGAGGACATCAAAATGGCCAACAGACACATGAGAAGATTCTCAACATCACTAATCATCAGAGAAATGCAAATCAAAACCACAATGAGATATCACCTCATACTTGTTAGAATGGCCATCAACGGGAAGACAGGAGACAACAGGTGCTGGTGAGGATGTGGTGAAAGGGGAACCCACACTGTTGGTGGGAATGTAAATTCGTCCAACCACTATGGAAAACAGTATAGAGGTTCCTCAAAAAATTAAAAATAAATCTGCCATATGATCCAGCAATCCCACTTCTGGGTATATAAGCAAAGGAAATGAAAATGGTAGTTCGACAAGATCTCTGCACTCCCATGTTTATCGCAGCATTATTCACAGTAGCCAAGACATGGAAGCTACCCAAGTGACCATCAATGAATGAATGGATAAAAAAGATTTGGTACATATACACAATGGAATATTATTCAGCCATGAGAAAGGAGGATATCCTTCCATTAGTGACAACATGGATAAACATGAGCACATTATGCTAAGTGAGATAAGTCAGGCAGAGAAAGACAACTACTGTATGATATCACTTATATGTGCAATCCAAAAACGTCAAAGCTGTGGAAAAAAACAGAGTAAAATGGTGGTTACCAGGGGATGGAGGTGAGGAGATTAGATTGATGGTGTTTAAGGGTACAAATTTGTAACAAGTACTAAATAAGTCATAGAGATCTAATGTGCAGTATATTGAATATAGACAATAATATTGTACTATAAGTATATAATGTGATAAATAATTTTATAACTATATTACAATATATAAATGTATCAGAGTAACATGCTATACACCTTAAATTGACACAATGTTACATGTCAAATTTATCCAAGAAAAAAAATTCCCCTCCAGATGATAAAGGGGCAGGGTGCCTCAGGCAGGAGGGACCAGCCTGAGCAAAGCCGGAAGCTGAGAAACAGCCTGCTTTGCAAAAACAAGTAGCTCTGGGTTGTCTGCAATAGGGTGGGCCTTCACCTTATACCCATCCTGTAGGCAGGGGCTGGCCAGCCAGGGTGGGTTTTAAGGAGAATGACAGATGTGCCTTGTGGGGAGAGGCCGCCCTCTGGTGGCCACATGGAGGATGGCAGAGAGGAAGAAGCCCTGACAGGAGGTGACAAGCTGAGCTCATAAGACTTCTTCAGTTCATATAGGAGAGATGGTACAGGGAAGCTCCTTAATGGCTCTGTACTGGGGGCCCAGTCCTCTTTAAAACAGAATGGACCCTTCAGGACAGTCTAGTGCTCCATCTTCTCTCTGTGCACCCGGCACATGCATTTCCTCAAAAGGAAGATCCCATGGTGAGTGCTTGCCACCACCCAGCATGGAGCATGCTTTTTCTAATTTGCACAAAGACCACCTCTGGGTGGATGCAGCCCCCACACAGAAGCAGATGGTACCTTTGTGTGAACTATAAAAAGGCACCTGTTGTGGGTTGAATTGTCTCTTCCCCAAAAGATATGTTGAAGTCCTAACCCCTACTACCTGTGAATGTGACCTGATTTGAAAATAGGGTCTTTGCAAATGTAATCAAGTTAAGATGAGATCATACTGATTAGGGTGGGCCCTAATCCAATAGGACTGGTGTCCTGTAAGAGGACACAGACACAAAGGAAGAAGGCTAGGTGGCAACAGAGGCAGAGATTGGAGTGATGCAGCTGCAAGCAAAGGAGAACCAAGGATTGACGGCCACACCAGGAGCTGGAGGAGAGGAGGGAGGGTTTCTCCCCTACTGGTTTCAGAGAAAGCGTGGCCCTGCTGACATCTTTGGACTTCAGGCCTCCAGAACTCTGAGACAATAAATTTTTATTATTTTAAGTTATATACACATACACAAAAAGAATTATATAATCTCATTTGTGTGAAAAGATCCTGTTTATTTTACATCCTTTTCTAAGGCGCTCAATTTTTTGCCATGAGCAAGAATTACTTCTATTACAAAAACCAATTATAACACATCATTACGTCTCTCACATTTCTTCACATCTTGTAAGCAGAGGCACTGACAACTTTTTGTTCCAGATTATCTTTTCAAGGATGTTTATATAGTGAACAGCCTTGGAAGACAGAAGTAATGTCTCCCTCCAAAGCACAGGCCAGGTTGGCTTACTGTCAGTACAATAAAGATAATGTCTCCCTCTGGGGCAAAGACTGAGCCAACTTGCTTGTAGTCTCTTTACGAAAGATTGCGGTTTCTCAAACTCGGGATTCTCCGGTTGTGACACAAACTCACTGAGCATGTTCGACATCCATGTGTGCTGACCTGCCCCTCACCCCCTGGGACTTGGCGGGGGCAGGGAGACAAGCACTGATGGGAACATAAAGCTCGTGCTGCTCGCTGTGCTTTGAGTAAGAAAGTCTTTTTTCTCCACCCCAAGTGTCCTGAGCCTTCTGCGGGTGTCCACAAGACTGCGGCCGTTAAATTGCTAGCTTCCAAGTGTGGTGAAATCTCTTCATGCCTCTGGACCCAGGAATTACACAAAAATTTAATTAAAATAAGATACATAAAATTGTGACAAATTACACAAAAATTTACCTTATAAATTAAACAAAATATAACATTTTGACATACAAAGTTAAATGAAATATCCTAGATGCTCAAATTGTCTATTAGGATAAAAAAAGAAGCATTTAGCATCCAAGTTGTTGCTGGTATTTCAAAAGGGGTTCACTTAAAATAGCATCTGACAGAGTGTAGCCCATTTCCATTTGAGTGGTGTCAGAAACCAGCATCCCCACCTTTTAACGCTGTATTGGAAAAAAAAAATCTCTGTTGTAATAGGATACACTATATCAATGTAGTATTTGAAGATTAATATAATAAACATCAAGATTTCATGAATTTCTACAAAAAAGACAATTTAGATCATTTTGAGGTTTCAGCAACAGATTCTTAACGACTAAGCCTTGAGTAACAGTCATTCTTTAAAAACTGTTCACAGAAACATCAAATAAAAAGCAAACCTTTTAGTATTAACATAATTTTGTTGAGTGAATTGCATTCCCCATGTATTGAGAGTGCTCTCTGCTTTTATGAATAGTGACAGCCTCCAGGGGTTGAGAGAATTAAAATTAAGTGGCCTCATCTCCAGTCAGCTCAGTTCCTCATCCACTTCCACCAACGCTGGAGAGCCTTCTTAGGACTTTCTCCACCTGGCTAGAGCATAAGGCTGCTACCAATCTGAGGGAAACGTCCTGGTTTCTCATTCTCCACAGGACAGAAGAGACTTCAAGCACGGCTGCTGTGCAGCGGGGCTCAAACTCTCCTGAGATTATTGAGACTAAAGATTGTGTTTGCGCTGTCGCATGTGGGGCAGACAGCTGTCTACACCCACTGATTGATAGGGTCCTCTCTCTTTTTCTCAACTTCTGCTTTTGGAGTCAGATCATCTCACTCCTTGGTCCGAAAGCGCACGCTCAGAGAAGGCCCAAGTCTTCAGGTCTTAATTCACCGAGATGGTCCTACCTGTCCTGGCCACTCAGCTCTGTCTCCACTTCCGTTTTCCCAAAAGGCGGAGCCTGAGACAAGTGCCGACAAGCAAGAAGTTCACTTTGGGAAGGGATTCCGGAGAAGCGGAGCGAGGGAACCCGAGACAGTCAGCGGAGGCGACACCCGTCTAAGGCCGCGTCCGGAGCTGGCTATCCCCGGGGCGGCGGGAGCCCCATCCTGCCCAGCCGCTCTGCGGTCCCGGGTCCGCGGTGCCACACGCGACGGGGAAGCTTTAGTCACCAGCGGTCATCCCCCGCGGGCCGGGGCCGCCCCAGGGGATGGTGTCTTGGCAGGTCCAGGTTTGCTGGGGAGCAAGCAGAGCGGAGCAGGGCCCACAGGCATCCCCCTGCCCGGCGAAGCGCCGACGGCCAGAGCGAAGGCGGGGCGGCGCCCGCGCGCCCCCACCCCGGCGCCTCTCGGAGCCCCTCCCCTGCCGCGCCCTCTAGCGCCGGCCTGCGCCGCGCCGGGCCCCGCCTCACGCGGCTGCTCTTCGCGTGTGAAATGCTGTTCCCCTGGACGGCTTCTTCAAGTCCTCGCTCACCCCGCATCTGAAGGCCGCACACGCTGACCGCTCTCATTAATACCGCATCGTGCGCTGCCCCTCCGCCCCACACCCCAGACCCCCACCCCCACCCCTCAGTCCCCCATGAACTCAATCCCTAAACCCTTCTCTGTTTGTTTTCCTCTTTCCTTAGCAACTCTTACCTTCACATATACCTTAGCACTGATTATTTATGTTTATCATTTAGAACCTGGCCCCGCTCCCCAATCTACAGGCTGGAAGCTCCTGTAGGATCTTTGATTTATTCACTGATGAACGTATTTCAAGCCATCTTTGGGGGAGATTTCAGTCCTTTTATTTCATAACATGTTTTAACTCAGATAAAAAATGACTCTAAAGATAATTACTCAGGTTCAAAAAGTGGAAATCAAGGGACCAAAGAGTTTACCTTTTTTGCGGTAACTATTAGACGCAATGCTCTTAGAGGGTAATTAGAGTGTTCAAGATTAGCAACTGCTAATGCTTGAATTTAAAGCAATTTGCACTTTTAAAGCAATTTGAACCTTCTAAAGGCACCAAGTACAAATCTCTTGTAGTTTAAAGTTTTCTCCTTATTATAAACCGTCAATCAGTATGTCCACTTGATGAATATTTGGGGTTAAAAAGATGACTAGGTGGTCTAATAATAGCTAGCTGACAGGGAGAAGGACATACTATTATAAATTTTCTGTTTGAAACTTTGTTTTAACTAATTTAGAAACTTCTCATTTTTATGTAACTGCTAAACAGAAAACCCAATATTATGTTTGTCACTCTTTCTTTGAGAAAACTTATTCCTGTGATTTGGTTTTCTTGCATAAGCTTCATGCATTGGCTACATTGGTGATGACATTTTAAAAACAGAGGCGGCAACGTTTCTGAGGTGACGGCCAACATTAGAAAATTGTCATATTAAACAATTAAGCATAAGGAGAAAAAAAGACCCAGAAATATCAGAGCTGCTTCATGTTTTTTCCCAAGGTAGAGTGGTGCTAATCCAAGTGTGGTCCGCTGGCCAGCGCCAGGTCCCCTGCTTGTCACGGGTCACGACAAGACAAGCACAGACCTGAGAATGAGCGTTTGTCATTGCAGTGGTATCAGAGTACAGTGTCATTGCACTCAGAGTTGAACGGGTGTAGAGTAGTTGGGGTGTTGCCAGACCTGCCTGGTGAGGTGCGTTTGGCACCAGCAGTGTAACTAGTCGTGCGCGGGAGGACATGCACTGACTAGTAGGACACACACGCTAGGAAAAAAATAAGTACATAAAACTGTCTCTCCTCAGATAACTTGAAAATTCTGCTCTGGAGGTCTTATGATTCTTCAGTTCCTATATTTGGATTTGTCATGGAAAAAAAAAAGAGTTTTCAGTAAATTTTGAAGTGAAGACTGTCTGATTTCCTCAGCGGCCTCTGGCCAGGACACCGTCCCGTCCTTCTGAGGGACTGCACCGTGGACAGTAACTCCACATCGCAGTGACCGTGAAGAAAGGTTATCCCCAAGAAAGTCCCTAAATTAGTGTTTATAGCCTTCTACTGAGAACATCTAGAAAAAGTTTTTAAAAAGAAAAGAAAAAGAAGTGTTTTCTTTTTCCTAACGTCATTTACAACCATTTCTGTTTAAGTTTTAGCAATGATTCACAGCCTCTGGGCCAGTGATGACAAACTCAAGTTCTTCATAGAGCCAAACAGGTGTTAGAAAAATTATTCAAAACTTAGAAATAGGCAAAAGAGATTAGTGGAAGTTTGTCCCGTGCACTTTTGATCTTGACATTTTATTATTGCCTATTTTACCACTATACAAAGAGAGAGATTAACTTGTAAATTTTTGTACAATACAAATGCAAAAAGTTTCTTTCTGGGGGTTGAAAAACCCCAAAGACTTATTGCTCTGTAAGACATTAACCAGTTTTAGATCAAACCCAAAAATATGCATTCAAAAATGCTTTTTGAGCTCATCATACCACCTTTGATACGTTTATTTCATATTTATGAGTTATAATTTTACCATTTTGAACGTTATACTTTAATATAATACAGTTAATATGAATTCTCTTTTTTCTTTCAGCTCTTTTGAATAAGAGTTTTTTAACTTTCGATTAAAAATTACAACACATAGAAGGTTACTCGTTTCTCCTAATTTTGGATTTGTCCGTATGAACTGGGATCTGATCTGCAAGTTGTTGAATGAACTAAAATATGTACTAGATAATTTTTTACAGAATAAAGAGACACAAAACTAAATTTTTCATATGTGAAGAAAAATTCGTATTCATAGATATAATTTCGCTTTTAATTTTTATAAGTGTGTATAATGGTACATATATAAGAAAGCATTGGCAAAATGGGCATTTGAAGGAATATTTCTATATCCTGTTATTAACACTGGCCAGTGATGTAAGGTGTTATTAAAGTATTTTTAATGGATAAGAACAATTCTTAAAAGATACGAATTGATAAGTTCTCATCCTCCCTTAAGATCACAAGAAAAAATGTCAGGGATGTTAAAGGGAGGAAAATCTGCATGTTAGAATTGATGAAATAAGGCACATCACTTGTCTGAGAGAGATAAGCATCACAAGAAAGGTACAACCAAAGCTTTCTGTGTTCTCAAGGTGGGAGAGTGACTTTTTGTTGGGATGATCAGGAAGGTATTTCTGGAGGAAGTGATAGCTAAAATGGGCCTTGATAAATTGGGATTTGACAATCTGGGTTTGTCTACTAGTGTGACATATAGTTAGAGAAAATAGCCAGAACAAAGCAAAGAAAGCATGGGCATGCTTGGGAAATATAGCAAGTAGATAGGGAAAAACCTAGAGAATGTGCAGAAATTGTTACAGACTGCATTACGTTCCCTCAAAACAAATATGTTGGAGCCCTAGCCCCCCAGTGTGACTGTATTTGGAGACTGAGCATTTAAAGGTAACTAAGGTTAAATGAGGTGATAAAGGTGAGGTCCTAATCTAATAGGACTGGTATCCTTATAAGAATAGGAAGAGACACCAGAGTTCTCTCTCTCTGCACGCATGGAGGAAAGGCCATATGAGGACATAGTGAAGAGACAGTCAGCAACAAACCAAAAAGAGAGCTCTCACCAGAAACCAACCCTGATGGCACCTTGATATGGACTTCTAACCTCAAGAACTGTGAGAAAATAAATACCTGTTGTTTAAGCCACCCAGTCTGTGGTATTTTGTTATGGCAGCCTGAGCAGATTAAGACAAAGATGTGGTAACTATAATAATATGTAATATTCAGTGACTGTCTATTATTTGCTAATATGCACCTTGCTTTACACATAGCATCTCTATTTCTCAAAAACCTCTACATGGTAAAGGTTATTCTATAGGTAGAAAATAAAGAAACAGGAAGATTTAGTAGCTTGATCTCAGTCACATAATTTATAAATAGAGCAAAACTTCAAACTGATTCCAGTAGCCCCAGGGGTGTTCTGGAGCTGGCTTGGCCCAGACCAATAGTCATTGAGAGCTGATGATGGGCATCTCTTCCCAAAGGAGCATGCTTGAAACCAGCCATGGTTGGACTGTTTACACAGCAGAAAGTGGCAAACCCTAAAAATCAGGACCCTTTTTTTCCCAGAAAGCTAGTTGTTAAACATTTACCATCATACCACTAATGGCAATACATTACCTCCTCTATGAAGAAAAGGAAAGAACTGCCAAGACAGGTTGCAGTCGTACTGTAGAGGGTTTAAATGTTGGTTAGACCTGGTTATTGCTGCTGCAGAACAGCACGGATTCATTCAAGTTTAGTTGATCTCCAGAATATTATGGAGTGCTTTGAAGATTACAGTCAATAAATATTTTTCTCATTGCCTGTTAACAAGGAAGACTGAGTAACGGCCTATGTTGTCACCAAGAGAAGGCATGCCTTTGTGAATTCTCCCAATTTAGTGGCTTTTTATAAACACTTTCTTACTCTAATTAAATCTCTGCCTTTATGTTGCATTCTGGAGAAATGTGTGAACTGAAATGGCTGGTGAAGCAGGTGCAACAAATAATACTAGAGAGGTATCAAAAATTCCTAGAAAAATTGTCACACGCAGTGTTAAAATGCAAGTTTTATGGATGTTCAGGGCTAGTTCCAGGAATTGGTGGAGAAAACAGATGGCAACAATAGCTTATTAGGGATTCTTACATATTGTCTTATATTATAAAGGGCATCATAAAAAAATACAACAATCTGGGCAGAAGTAAATAACAATGCATGAATAGTAGCTGAAAGAAACTACGGCTAAGGGCCAAATCTCAAACCCTGAGGAGATGATGACAAGGAAACAGTAACTGTCTTGAGCAGATCTCCCTAAGGTCTACATTCTGAAGACACTGCGTAGCCCGTTGTGAAGATCGCACCCACCTTTGATGAGCATCAGCTGCCTATAGTTTTAGCATTGTTATGTGGACAAGGAAACTCTGATTGGGTTTGTGGAAGAAAAATCACGAGTTGCTTTGAGTGTTATTTTCTCCTTAGAGAAGGAAACACATTGAGGTAAGTTAAATGGTACTTAATGTTTTGATTAGCTATCCTGGTTTCCCACACTGTAACTCTGCATTGCACTTCCTCGAAACAGTCATCTGTACATATTGATAAGCATAACCATGGGATTGCATTTCAGTTATTAATAAGTTTGACTTCAAATATAGATGAAGTAAGCTGAGTATGATTCACAAGGAACCCAAAAGGGTCCAAAAGAATAAATAATAGTAGTATCAGGCAATTGAATAACAGCTTCTTAAAGGAAGCTTAAGATATTCTACAAGATATTGTGTTAGAATTTATTTAACATATTTTAGTTACAATGAAAATATTTTATTTTGGTGAAGAAAAAGCCATTACGCAAATAAATAATGGAAATAATGGCATTTATATAAATATAAAAATATTCCAATCACATAAGTAGTTGGTGGTAATAGTGAAAAATATCTTGTAGTAACTTATCTTCTTCTGTCCTCATTTCTAAGCAAAATTAAATTATAAGAATTATACTATGGAGAAGAGACTCATGCAGAAATAACTGTCCTGTAATGTTTCTTCAACTAAAATGTTTTTAATTGTAATAATAATGTGGTTATTTTTTGAATAAATATATGTGTGATTTTTAAATATTACATAGCTAAGTCTTAGAATTTAATGAAAACATATACAAATATATGGAATGACATACCACCAACTCCAGTGATTTGAGCCAATGACTTAACAACAAAAACAACATAAACAGGTTATGTACAATGACACAAAAATCAGGTTGACTTCAAAATGTATCTGTGCAACATCAAACAGTGGGAGAAAATGAAACAATATCCACAGAACTTTGAAGTAAAAAGTGAGTGCTCATCACACCTAATGTAGGTGTGATAAAGATGCAAAGATAGAGATCATCTTAATGATGAATTGCAAAATGCCCTGCTGAAAATGGTGAGAAATTAATACAAATTAGGAACCTATTATCCAGGTTATGATGACCGAAAAGGATTTGACTTTGAACATTAAATTAATAAACATATAGAGTTAAACTAATTCATTCTAAATTCTCATGCAAAGCTAAACAAAAAATGATAAAAAGAAAGAGAAAAATTGGATAATGATTAAATCCTGAGTTAAATTAGTGAAATACTGTAAAGGGATGAAGATAGAGGGGATACTTTTATCCCAAAAGATGAAATAAAAATTCTGTATTCCTAATCTTTCTTATAGGAGTTTCAAAATGATTGTTACACTTTTACATTTATAAGAAAAATGAGAACATAAATTTGTAAAGCTTTTTCATAAAGAAATTAAAACATTTTGACAGCAGAAAAGGGCTCCTAGATCATTTATCATGAAGAAATAATCCCACATGCACAAAATAAAGTGCATGTAGATGTTCTGCACTCTATTATTTTTAATGGCAGAAACTTGGACACAACCTCTTTAACACTAGGGAAATGGTTACATAAATCCGTAATATAGTTTCAGAAGTAGCCATTAAAGTGATGCTGAGAAATAATTCATAATAATATGAGGAAATGCTTAAAATTTTGGATGAAAAACTCACATGTATGTAATATATAAGTGCATGCACACACACACACAATACACATTGCATACAAAGTACATAAAAAAATCAGCTACCTAAACTCTGTAAAATGTACATTGAAATAAATACACAAAAATTGGTTCCTGTTTGTATAATGTATACAGTTTATACAAATGTCTAAAGTTTGTGGAACTCTAGGTAGTGTTTCCTTCCTTTAACACACACATACACACACTCACACAAACACACAAAATAACAGTTATGTTCTAGAAAGCTGTTGTAAATGCTGAATTAGTGAATACTGAGCTAGTATGCCTAGGGAAAATATAAGGTTAGATCCTATAAGTCTCTGGTCACAGCATTTCATTAACCAATAGATACATGACCTTGTTTTATGTGTTTCTATTTAAAGACACATTATTTGATTTATATTTCTTACCAATAATTATATGCAGTATTTCTTTATAATAAAACACTAGCCATGAAAGGTTTAATGTTTTCCTTGTTCTGAATACATGATTGTAAATTTCTTTGGCTTTCAGCTTCACAATAGTAATGTCCAGGACAATTTTTTTTTAATTGAAATATATTTGACATATGACTGTGCAAATTTAAGGTGTACGACATGTTAATTTGATACATTTATATATTGTAATATGATTGCCCATTGTAGCAATAACTAGCACCTTTATCACATACTTAATGATTCTTTTTAGTGATTAGAGTCATGAAGTTCTAGTCTCTTAGCAAGTGTGATGATTATAATACAATATTGTTGTCTATATTCACTATACCGTGCACTAGATCTCTAGGGCTTATTTACTACTCTTTGCAAGTTCGTACCCTTAAACAACATCTGTCTATGCCCAGCTAACCACCATTTTACTTTCTGTTTTTATGAGTTTGGCTTTTTTAGATTCCAAATATAAATGATATCATATAGTACTTGCAAGACACTTTTTTTTATCGGTTGTCGTCTCATGAATTCACAAATTTAGCCATTTAAAAATTTTTCCATAGCTTTATTGAGCGTGATAGGAGTTATTTTAGCACTTTCTGGAGCAGCCTCACATACAAACTAATGCTTTTTTTCTTCTTTCTCCTACATATGCCACATTGTTGATTCATTAATGTGAGACTCAAGGCCAATAGCACTTAATTCATGCCTGAAGGAAGCTTATCCAACACACGTAATTTCTCCTCCTTATAACACATCAGAGCCTTCTTGTTCTTAGAAACACTAGACAGCACTTCAGCCCTATGCTTGGGGCCATTTAAACAACAAATCAGCAACAAAAAGCACAAAAATGCAAAACACGTGGCTCTAAATGGATTGTGAAAAGGGGTCTTGTTTACAGTATAAGAGCCAAAACAAGAAGGTAGAGCATCACCTCATTTGCTCTCACCTGAAAATGTGTGTCGTAAGGTGAATCAAATATTTGCTGCTCTGGGCCTGTCCACAAATGATCTTAAATGTCCATGAAAGCACCAGGAGTATTGATTTTGGGGGTTACAAATAAATTTTAGCAAGTAAGTGAATTTGCAAACATGGAACCTGGGAATAATGAGGACGAAATGTGTGTGTGTACATGTATGGCATAGTTTATGGTAGTCAAATGTCTTTACACCTAGAAAATATAAGATAATTGGCTAAGAAATAGAATTAATAAAATAATTTATCTATAAAAATCATCAGTTATTCTGTATGTGAGGAAAGATATTCCATTCATAATGTCAACAAAAATAATAAATACAGTAAAATTCTACCAACGGAAATTCTTAATTTTTAAGTTGATGTTAATTTTTCTTTAATTATAAATTTAATTGGCTTATACTAATCAAAATTATCAATAATTTCTTTAGGCAAATTAAAAAAATTTCTTTTTTAAAGAAATCTGGAAAAATATATATATAATAGCCAAGCCATATTTTCAAATCAAGAGCATAGAATTTCATAACAAATATTAAAACAAATTTTGGCCAACAATAGAGAAGACAGAAAAAATGGAGCATAATAGATAAACCAGGAACACATTTTATTATATAGAAGCACTTAATAAGTAACGAAGAGATATCACAATTTAGCAGAATAAAGAAAATCAGTCAGTAAAGAGTGTTAGGTTAATTGAGATCCTTATTTATTAACGTATGTGTGTGCTTACACCTATATTTTAGAGTTTTAGCTCACATGCTGCTTCAATATTAATTACAAATATTGCTTTACTAAGTAATCGTTTGATTTAGAACAAGTCACAAAGTTAAACCCTCTGCATCTCGGCTCCTTCATTTGCAAAGCAAGGTGGTGGATCTATCATTCTAGGCAGAGGGATCCACAGCCTCATACTAAGCCGTGTTCTGGAGCAGGCGCGCAGGCTCACGAAGGCTGACCGTGCTCATCTCTTCCCAATTCCGTCTTTAGTGACGGCAGGCTGGTAGCTTGAAATTGGTCATGGTGGGAATATTTGTACCAGGAAAATTGACAAATGCTACAAATTAGGCTTTTTCCCCCAGAAAACCGGCATTTAAACACTTATCACACCACTAATTATACCTTTATAGATGATATTTGTGTTATAATATAAAACATTTGTTAATTCAAAATAACTTCTAATGAGTAGAAATTTCAAATTAGCATGAAGGGATTCTTTGTGGAAAATGAGAGTGCTGTGAAGTCATATTTAGTATAAACATAAAATTAGAGCTTGGGCATAGTATGGAGGTATTTGGGGTATAAAATACTAGGAGTTGCCATTTCAGGTGTGTGGATGATCCAGAGTAGTGACCATCAGCTCTGACTACACACTGAATCACAGGAGACAGTTGCTGAGGCCTCCGGCCCCCAAAGCTTGTGATTTAACTGGGGTGGAATGGGGCCCAGGCATCAGTGTTTGTTTAAAGGTTCCTGAAGGGACTCTACTGTGCAGGCGGATTGTCCTGAGGTAGTTACCAGTGTTCTCTAACTATATAATTAGGGAGCTTTGACTCCAAAGTTCCCATTTATGCCAAGATGTGCTTTACCATCAAGTTTTGCTCACTTTTAAAAGTTGCACTGAAAAATTCCAGTTTTTGTACCTCTGACCTTCACAGATTGACGTGGGGGGGATGTGGGAAATGAAGGAGCCGAAAGCTACTTTCTTCGGCTATAAAAAACCGATCTGCTGCTTAGACTAGCAAATTAAGCTATGAATAGAGTGGCTGTGATTCTAAGGCTGGTATATATATTTTCCAAATCAGTAGAGGGGAAAACTGGAAATAAGAAAAATTCAGCAATCCAATAGAAAACAAAAAAAGAGAAAAGTAAATGATGCATAGAAATAGCAGCATTTTCAAAAACACTAAGATGGTAGAAATAATTCCAAATATAACATCAATTACCATAAATGAACTAAACATGGCAATTAAAAGATGAAGACAGACTTTATTAAAGAATTTCTCAATTATATGTTAATTATGAGAGAGACACCAGAAACATAAGGAAAGAGGAAGTTGTAGTCCTTTGCTCATTTTTTCACTTCTTCAGACACGTTTTACCGGGCGCCTGCAGTGTGCTGGGCAGAACTCTATGTTCCAGCAGTACAGCCACGGACCAGATCCCTCTCCTCTGGGAGCTTCTCTTCTCAGAGAGTGGGGGTGGGGTCAAGCGACAGGAGGCTTTTATGAACAAAAGCACAGTGGCTAGGAGTATGTGAGTGGGGAAGTGCTGTGGGGGAACGAAGCAGAAAAGGTCTACAGAAAGTGTGGCGAGAGTGCACGTTTAACTATGACGCCAGGGAAGCAAGGCTGGGAAGATGAAATCTGCCTAAAGTCTGCAGGGGCAAAGCGCGGATACTGGGAGCAAGAGCCCTGCGAAGAGTGCCTCCCCACCCCCCCCCCGCACCTGCCTGGGTGCTCAGGGACCAACAAGGTAGCCTGAGTGAGCACAGGAGGAGAGGAGAGGAGGCAGGGAGGGGTGGCCATGGCGAAGAGCTTTTCGAGTCATTATAAGGATTTTGGCCTTTATTCTGAGTGAAATTAAAAGCCACTGAAGTGCTATAAGAGTGGATGAATCTGGTTTATAGTTTAAGAGAAGCCCTCTAAGAGCCATGTTGAGAAGAGACAGCGGAAGGACAAACCTGTTAGGAGGCAGATGCACTGATCCATGTGAGAAAGGATGGGGACTTAGAGCAGATGGTGGTCGTGGGGGGTCTAAAAGTATTTTCTGACATTTGCATGAGAACAGAGGGATCTGAGATGACCATGGTATTTTAGGCCTCAGTAACTGTGGTATGAAGTTGCCATTAACTGAGATAAGAAAGATTTTACGATTTGCAGATAAGACAGGGAGAAGGTAGGATTTTTGAGTTCAATGCACTGTGAATTTGACAAGAACAGCTTGAATAGAGATTAAGGCTGCATGTACTGAATTTGAAAAGGATGGGAGGAGAGGAATTAGAGAAAGGGAGTTTATGCAATACTTGCAAATAGCTTTACTGTAAAGAAAATAAAAAGAATGGAGCAGGAGTTGGAGGGCAAAGTAGTGTCAAGACTTTATTTGTGGAATAAATAAGGGCATGTTTGTTTGATGATGGGAAACCTCAAGTAAGGGAGTATTTTTGATGAAGAAGAGAGAGGACAAAACTGCTGGTCAGTACCAGCAGATGTGCTGTTCGGCTGATGAGTAAGCTTCGGGGACCCTCACCTTCAATTTTTCCAAGGCCCTGGAGGGGTCCTAGCAATGGATTGACGCGGTCCAATGATTTTTTGTTAAATTTTCAAATGCAAAGTATTTTAAACACAAAAGATTAAGACCAGTATTGCTAACCACTTCAAATTCCCATCCATCCACATTCTCCTCAGATTAGGTGGTGTGGGAGAGGACACAGGCATTTTGGGGACCAGGCTGAGGGGAAATAGAATTGGAGGATATATTTGGTTTGTGTTTAGCAAGATATATTTTTGTCATCCACAGTCCCTTCTACCCGATCTGATGTGGAAATGGCTTCCAGACCTTCCATCTCCTGCTCCATCACAGAACTGACTCACCTGGCATCCTGACAAACCAGAGGTCACAGTTCAATTGTGAAAGTGACTCACAATGCCCAGCACCAGAACACTGTTAGTAGAGGGTGAGTAAAAAGTTTACAGTGGGTAGAACCAGAAGCCAGGAAAATTCTTCAAATCATCAGATATCTAAAGTTGGAGGAGAGGAAAGAGTTTGTAAGATGGTGGCATAGGAGGATCCTGAGCTCACCTCATCCCACAAACACAACAAACCTACAACTACCTGTGGGACCATTTCCTCTGAATGACATCTGGAAACTGGATGAAGAGAGCCTCCACAACAAGGGACAACACAGAGAGGGGTGGAAGAGGCAGAGATACAGTCCTGCTAAGAAAAAAAACACACCTTAGCCACCATGCTTCACAGTTGGGAGTGATCTTAAAGATATGGAGCTTCTCCCAGAGGAGCAGGGGATTTGACCTCTACATTAGGTACCCCAACCCTTAGATACAGCACAAAAGAGATGAGATCCCAAAACACCTGGCTTTGAAAACCAATGAGGAATATATCCCAGAAAACTATAGAACTTCAGGGAAAGAAAAACCTGCCCTTAAAGGGCCCATGCACAGACTCACTCAACATGAAAACCAGCACAAAAACACCAGCTAAAAAAGTGCATAGTCCACTGGTGAAAGAGACTCACTTACTAAGCTCAGAGTGCGTGCTCGAGAGGCAGGAGATGGCTGGGCCCACCCCTCATGGACTGAAACACTGGTGTCAGCCATTATTGTGACCTAGTTCAGCCATGCTGACACAGATGCTGGCAGGCACCATGGGAATCCTTCCTCTAGCCTGTTAATGCAGGGGCCTACCACACCCATTAGAATACCTGAGGCAGTTGAGCACTGCTGGGCCATGCAGCCAGCTACACCAGGGGTCTGCAGCAGTTGTGCACACCTAGACCTAGCAACCAGCTTCCATGGGGGCCTGACTCACTAACCAGTGAACCCGCAATAGTTGTGCACTACCAGACCTCACATCCAGCTACACTGGGGTCTTGTCCCACCCAATAATGCACCCATAGCAGCCATATGTGGCTGGGCCTTGCAGCCAGCCAGCCCAGGGGGCCAGCCCAGCCTACCCATGCACCTGCAGCAATAGCAGCCTTGCTACAACAGAAGAGCACATGCAGCCCACATAGGACACACACCTGGAGTAGTTGGCACTGGTGATGAAAGAGGAACATGCTGCTGGGCCCCATAAGGCATCTCCTACATAAGGCCATATTTCTGAGGTTGGGAGACATAGCTGATCTACCTAACACATAGAAAAAAACACTGAGAAGTAGGCAAAAGGAGGAGACAAAGGAATATGTTTCAAATAAAAGAACGGGACAAATCCTCAGAAAAAGAACTCAATAAAACAGAGATAAACAATCTGCCTGATAAACTGTACAAACTAATAGTCATAAAGATATTCACTGAACTGGGCAGAATAGATGAACACAGTGAGAACTTCAACAAAGGATTATAAAGCATAAAAAGAACCAATCAGAGGTGAAGAATACAACAAAGGAAATGAAAATTCACTAGAGGGAATCATCAGCAGAGTAGATGACACAGAAGAATGGACCAGCGTTCTGGATGACAAAGTAGAGGAAATCACCCAAGCTGAACAGAAAAAAGAATTAAAAAGAATGAGGACAGTCCAAGGGCCTCATCAAGCATACTAACATCCATATTATAGGTATGATGGAGAAGAGAGAGACCACATAGGCATGGAAGGAGAAGAGAGAGACTAAGAGACAGAAAACTTATATTAAGAAATAATGGCTGAAAACTTCCCTAACCTGGGGAAGGAAACAGACATCCAGGTACAAGAAGCACAGACAGCACCAAACAAGATGAACCCAAAGAGGCCCACACCAAGACACATTATAATTAAAATGTCAAGAATGAAAGACAAAGAGAGAATCCTAAAAGCTACAAGAGAAAAGCAACAAGTTACATACAAAGGAAACTCCATAAGACTATCCACTTACTTCTCAGCAGACACTTTACAGGCTAGAATAGAATAACATGATATATTCAAAGTGATGAAAGGAAAAAACTTACAGCCAAGAATACTCTACCCCGCAAGGTTCTCATTCAGAATGGAAGGAGAGATAAAGAATTTTCCAGAGAAGCAAAAACTAAAGGAGTTCATCACCACTAAACCAGCTTTACAAAAAATGTTAAAGTGACTTCTTTAAGTGGAAAAGAAAAGGTCACAATTAGGAATAAGAAAATTGTCAAAGAAAAAATATCACTGGTAAAGGCAAATATATAGTAAAGGTAGTGGATCAACCACTTATAAAGCTAGTATGAAGGTCAAAGGCAAAAGTATTAAAATCATCTGTATCTATGATAAGAGGTTAAGGGGTATACATTACAAGAGGTAAAATATGTTGTCAAAAACATAAAACATGGTAGGGGGAGAGTAAAATTGGAGGGGTTTCAGTATGAGGTCAAACTTAAGAGACCATCAACTTAATACAGATTGTTATTTACATAGATTATTATATATGAACCTCATGGTAACCACACACCAAAAACCTATAATAAATACACAAAAAATAATGATAAAGAAACCCAAACATAACACTAAAGTAAATCATCCAATAACAAAGGAAGAGAGCAAGATAAGAAGAAAGAAACAGAGAACTACTACAAAAACATCCAGGAAAAAAGTAACAAAATAGCAATAAGGACATACTTATCAATAGTTACTTTAGATGTTAGTGGACTAAATGCTCTAATCAAAAGGCATAGTGTGGCTGATTGGATAAAAAAACAAGACCCATATATATGCTGCATACAAGAGACACACTTCAGACGTCAAGACACTCACAAACTCCAAGTGAAGGGATGGAAAAAGATACTCCATGCAAATGAGAAGGAAAAGAAAGCTGGGGTAGCAATACTTAAATCAGACAAAATAGACTTTAAAACAAAAAATGTGACAAGACACAAAGAAGGGCATTATATAATGATAAAGGGAACAATTCAACAAGAGGATATAGTACTTAGAAATATCTATGCACCCAACATAGCAGCACCTAAATATGTAAAGCAATTATTAACAGACATAAAAGGAGAAATAGACAGTAACACAATAATAGCAGGGGACTTTAACATCCCACTTACATCAATGGATAGATCATCCAGGCAGAAGATCAGTAAAGAAACATTGGCCTTAAATGACACATTAGACCAGATGGACTTGATAGATATATACAGAACATTCCATCCAAAAACTTCAGAATAAACATTCTTTCTAATGCACATAGAACATTCTCCAGGATATATCACGTATTAGGCCACAAAACAAGTCTCAATAAATTTAAGAAGATTGAAATAATACCAAGCATCTTTTCTGACCACAACAGTATGAAACTAGAAATCAACTACAGGAAGAAAACTGGAAAAGTCACAAATATGTGAAGATTAAACAAAATATTACTGAACAATGATTGGGTCAATGAAGAAATCAAAGGAGAAATAAAAAATACCTGAAGACAAATGAAAATGAAAATACGATATACCAAAATCTATGGGATACAGCAAAAGTGGTAATAAGAGGGAAGTTTATAGCAATACAGGCCTACCTCAACAAACAAGAAAAATCTCAAATAAACAATCTAACATTACACCTAATGGAACTGGAAAAAGAAGAACAAACAAAGCCCCAAATCAGTAGAAGGAAGGAAATAATAAAAATCAGAGCAGAAATAAATGAAATAGAGACTAAAAAGACAATAGAAAATATCAATGAAACTAAGAGCTGATTCTTTGAAAAGACAAACAAAATAGACAAACCTTTAGCTAGACTCACCAAGAAAAAAAGAGAAAAGGCTCAAGTAAATAAAATCAGAAAAGGAAAGAGGAGAAATTACAACAGACACCTCAGAAATACAAAAGATTATAAGATACTACTATGAAAAGCTATACACCAACATATTGGACTACCTAGAGGAAATGGATAAATTCTTAGAATCATTTACCCTCCAAAACTGAATCAAAAAGAAATAGAAAATCTGAATAGACCAATCACCAGTAAGGAAATTGAAACAGTAATCAAAAACCTCCCAAAAAACAAAAGTCCAAGCCAGATGGCTTCCCTGGTGAATTCTATCAAACATTCAAAGACAACTTAATGCCTATCCTTCTCAAAGTCTTCCAAAAAATTGAAGAGGAGGGGCCACTTCCTAACTCATTCTATGAAGCCAACATTACCCTGATAACAAAACCAGACAAGGACAACACAAAAAAAGAAAATTCAGGCCTGTATCACTGATGAATGTAGATGCAAAAATCCTCAATAAAATATTAGCAAATCAAATACAACAATACATTAAAAGGATCATACACCATTTTCAAATGGGATTTATTCCAGGGATGCAGGGATGGTTCAACATCTGCAAATCAGTCAATGTGATACACCACATTAACAAAATGAAGAATAAAAATCACATGATAATCTCAATAGATGTAGAGAAAGCATTTGACAAGTCAGCATCCATTTATGATAAAAACTCTGAATAAAATGGGTCTAGAAGGAAAGTACCTCAACATAATAAAGGCCATATATGACAAACCCACAGCCAACATCATACTCAATAATGAAAAACTGAAAGCCATCCCTCTAAGAACGAGAAACAGACAAGGATGCCCACTCTCACCACTCTTATTCACCATAGTATTGGAAGTCCTAGCTAGAGCAATTAGGCAAGAAAAAGAAATAAAAGGGATCCAAATTGGAAAGGAAGAAGTAAAACTGTTACTATTTGCAGATGACATAATTTTATATAGAGATAACACTAAAGATTACATCAAAAAACTGTCAGAAATAATAAACAAATACAGTAAAGTTGCAGGGTACAAAATCAACATACAAAAATCAGTTGTGTTTCTATACACTAACAACAAAATAGCAGAAAGAGAAATCAAGACTACAATCCTGTTTACAATCACAAAAAAAAAAAAAAACCTAGGAATAAATTTAACTAGGGAGGTGAAAGACCTGTACAATGAAAACTATAAAGCATTGTTGAAAGAAATCAAAGACTCAAAGAAATGAAAAGAAATTCTGTGCTCTTGGATTGAAAGAATTAACATAGTTAAAATGGCCATACTCGCTAAAGCAATCTACAGATTCAATGCAATACCTATCAAAGTCTCAATGACATTTTTTATGGAAGTAAAACAAGAAATCCTAAAATTTATATGGAACAACAAAAGCCAAAGCTATCCTGAGAAAAAAGATCAAAGTTGGAGCCATCACACTTCCTGATTTCAAAGTATACTACAAAGTTGTAGTAGTCAAAACAGCACAGTACTGGCAGAAAAACAGACACACAGCTTGGTGGAACAGAACTGAGAGCCCAGAAATAAATCCACACATTTATGGGCAGGTAATTTTTGAAAAAGGAGCCAAGAACATACGATGGAGAAAGTCTTTTTAATGAATAGTATTGGGAAAAGTGGACAGTCATATGCAAAAAAATGAAAGTAGACCTCTATCTTACACCATACACAAAAATTAACTCAAAATGGATTAAAGAATTGAATCTAAGACCTGAAACCATAAAACTCCTAGAAGAAAACATAGGCAGTATGCTCTTTGACATCAATCTAAACAGTATCTTTTTTAACATGTCTCCTCAGGCAAGGGAAACAAAAGAAAAAATTAACAAATGAGACTACATCAAACTGAAAACTTCTGCACAGCACAGGTAACCATCAACAAAATGAAAAGACAACCTAATAATTGGTAGAAGATATTTGCAAATTCTATATCTGATAAGGGGTTAATATCCAAAATATATAAAGAACACATTCAACTCAACAACAAAAAAACAAACAACCTGATTAGAAAATGGGCAGAGGATCTGAACAGACATTTTTCCAAAGATGATATACAGATGGCGAACAGGCACATGAAAAGATGTTCAATGTCACTGATTATCAGGGAAATGCAAATCAAAACCACAATGAGATCTCACCTTACACTTGTCAAAATGGCTACTATTAAAAAGCCAAGGAATATCAAGTGTTGGAGAGGATATGGAGAAAAGGAAACCCTCATACACTGCTGGTGGGAATGTAAACTGGTGCAGCCACTATAGAAAACAGTATAAAGATTCCTCAAAAAATTAAAAATAGAACTACCATATGAGCCAGCTATTCCATTTCTGGGTATTTATCCAAATAACACAAAAACATTAATTTAAAAAGATTCCACTCTGTGTTCATTGTAGCATTATTCACAATAACCAAGACACGGAAACAACGTAAGTGACTACCAACAGACGAATGGATAAAGAAGATGTGGTATATATATACACAATGAATACTACTGAACCATAAAAAAGATGAAATCTTGCCATTTGTGACAACATGGATGGAGTTTGATGGTATTATGCTAAGCAAAATAAGTCAGATGGAGAAAGTCAAATGCCATGCGATTTCATTCATATGTGGAAGATTAAAAAAAGCAAAAACAAAACCATATCAATTCAGAGAACAGACTGGTGGTTACTAGAGGGGAAGAATGGTGGAGGGAGGGTGAAAGGGGTAAAGGGGCTCATGTGAATGGTGACACATAGCAACTAGACTTTTGGTAGTGAACCCAATATAGTCTATTCAGAAGTGAAAATATAAAAATGTACACTTAAAATTTATATAATGTTATAAACCAACGTTACTTCAATAAAAAATTTTTTTAAATAATGAAAAAATAAAATTGGAGGTGGAGGATTTGCTTCTCACGGATAACTAGTCACAACATAAGTGCTCTCCTGTCTGAGATACGCTCAATAGTTCAGTATATAAATCATAACTGCACTATGTAATGAAACAATTTTTCATATCTTTCTATATTAAAGCAATAGAAATTGTTTCTGAAGAGCCAAACTGCTTCAAAATTTTCTAATCATATCAAAAATAATACTCATTAAGAAAAGATACATTTTCTAATAGAATTAGTGAATAGATTCTTGGATTATTTGATAGTTCAATTAATAAAAAAGGAATTAATCATATGAATACATTGAAAAATATTTACATTTCTTGAAGATTTACCATAAAATAATGATGTTCATAAAAAAATTAGCATGCAACCCATAATATGACAACATCAATAACAAACTGGTTACTGTTATCCATTCAAAGAGTGTTTAAGCTTTGTCAGTCACAGTAAAGAAATCTTATAGCTCATATGTGAAAAGAAAAACTAATAGAGATTTTCCCAGTGTGACAATATTTCTAAAAATTTACATGACATTACCAATATTCAAGTTGAAATAAACTTTTCTAAATTCTCAATAATAAATTTGTTTTGATCAACAATGCTAAAAGAATGAATAGATTATCATTCTATTCACTCTATAGAATAAAATTATAAAAATCTTGTCATATAAAGAGGCAACCAGTGAGTATGCAACAAAAATATGGGGGAAAAAAGCATTATAGAAACACACTAGGCTGTTAACTAATAAAAATAGATCATTTTTCTGAATGGAAAGATCCTTGTAGTATTTCTTGTACATTTTTTGTATTTGAAATCCGTGGTGATTTATTTTAAAAACATTCACATTTGTACCTAATTTTATATTTGTTATTTATATTTGTTACTTTTGCCCTAAGGAGGGCCTTCAAAATTATAAACTTGGACCCCACAAAACATGAATCTGCCCTGTTGGTAAGATGTCCTTGAGCAGTTAAAAGTAATAGAATTTAGAATATGAGAAAAGGGGTTCATTCATAGAAATTGGAGAGAAGGTAGGGTACGTGGATGAATATGCAGGGAAGTGATAGAAGAGATGGTAGGAGCTTCTGGAGGTTTTCTGATTGTTTATGTTTCTCAATGAAATAGGAGGCAAGGTGGTTGTCAGAGAATGCAGATGGAAATGGTCCTGTTAGAAGTTTGAGGAATGAGGAAATGGCATGAAATCCATGTCAAGCAGAGTGGGAGAGTGAATGGACTGGGGAAATGCATGGTTCTTGAGCAGCTTTGAAAGCCCACTGGAGGCTGGTGATCATGAGTGTGAAGTGAAATCACTTAGCCTGGTCCTGCAGTTTCCTTTCTGTGCGAGGATGCACAGAACAGGCAAAGTGGCTTTATCTGTGTGATTACATCAAACAGAGAGAAGGGCAAGATCGTTGAAGAAGAAGTATGCCAGAGAGTATCAGAATGCTTGATAAGAAAGCTCATTTAGGTAAGGAGGTGAATGAGGACACAAGAAATTGAGGAACATAGGAAGTAGAGAGATTGGCAGATTAAAGATCCTTATGAGGCTTAAGCAATGCTGAAGTTAGTTAACAGAAATATAGTAGGCAATGAAGGGAAAGTTGGGTATTTGGATTGAGATAAATGAAGATGTCACCATTATTAGTAATAATATAGTCTAATATATGCCCACTAGTGGTGCAGGAGAAATCAAGGAACTGAGTGGCCAGTATCCTGGCATCAATCATCAAGTGGTATTGAAATCAACAAGAACTATGTAAGGAATAATGCTGCAGAGAGTGGCAATGAGTCCAGGTTTCTATTGATGACAGCAATAGGGAGGGAGAGTAGATGATGTAGGTAGATGATATGGTATTTAAAGCTGAGGAGGTTTGGGGAGAAGGGTGTAGTGAATAATCTTAAAGCTGGAATGAGGAACAAGGGGAAAATCTTCCCTACCCCCTGACCCAAAGGCACCAGATGTATGGAAAAGAGAGCTTCTCAATTGCAGAGGAAGTTCTGTTCCCATGGGGTGTCAGTGGAGTGAAAGCCACAATAAGAGAAGTGAAATTATGTAACAGAGAAAAATTACACAAAACACATCGGTGTCACTATACAAATTCAGCCAAAACTGACTAAGGCAAATAAGCAATGTTAGGGATGATTTTAAAACTTTTCAACTCCATCTGTTCCTCTAGACATTGCCATAATGATTAGTTCCACAGAGAATTTGAAATTAGGGCCCAAGTCACATAAGTCTCACTTTCCATCCTCCAGAGAATCTACTGAACGCCCATCAACGCATACCCTGGAAGTGTGAACGAGTTAACACTGGCCTGGCCATTCTTGACCAGCGAGGACAGAAGTGCTTTTTTTCCTGGGCAAACGGTCCTGACATACATTCAGAAGGTCATATGGAACATCCTGTGGAACCCAGCACTGGTGCCAAGACTGATGACCATCTCCATGAGACATTCTTGCTTGGCTTTCCTCCTTCTTTATTCTACTCAGCTCGTCCCTCGCCCTTGCTCCCTGGAATCATCTCCAAATAAACCACCTGCCTGCAAGCCTTTGTCTCAGGCTCTGCTTCTGGAGGAAGCCAATCTAAGCATGTGATTATAATATTTTGTGGCCAGTTTATAATACAGACGTGTGTGTGAATGTGTGTAGATAGAAGTAGGTCTTACTGTGATCATTTATGTTCAATTTGTTACCTTTATAGGTTTAAACACTTGAGAACCTGATATATTAGTCATGCGGTTTCAATTAAATATTTAGGAACTTTGATTAAATACATTTAATAGATTTATAAGATGAAAATATTAAGCACTAAGCCAGGTAATGACAGTTCCTCTTTGTGTGAAGACCTCTAAGATATGGAAGATAGTGCAACAATTCTAACCATTTTTTAAGAAGCACAGGGAAATTCTAGGCTTCCTTGGGAATTTATAAGAACCCTGGAGAGAAGCAATCCAGAAGCTGCAGATCATGGGCCCTGGGCCTTAAAGCATCAGAGCAGCATAGCCCAAGGCCTTAGGAATGCTGAGGAGTGGGATTGCTCCTCCAGTGGACTCCAATCATTCTATGTTATACTCCATCTGGGTCCCCCATAACATATGCACCCTCCACTGATCCCTATCCGTTTCTTGGTCTTTGGAAAGCCCAACGTCTCCACTTCCCTGGAGCTTATTGGCGAATCTCCAACTTCAATAGCATCGCATTGCCTATTTTCTCCCAAGGCCTGGATATTTCTCTTTATTCAACTTGCTCTCCCTTATGCAAGGAGGCTTAGAACAAAGATTCCAAAACCTGCTAATGTTTCTTGTGAGAGAGAAGAGACAATTAAAAAGAAGTTTTTTTTGCTTATTAATTCATAATGGCAGAATAGCCAAAAAAGATGTGGTGCTCGTTAATCAACTAGTCAACATGTTACTAAGTCACGAATATTTGCTATTTTGAAGTATTTCTTCAGGAGAGATTTCCAGAAGTGGAATACCAAAGCAAAGTTATTTTAAAAAAGTGTTCTGTGTTTGATACGCACTAGCAAACTGAACCCCTTAAGGTACTCACAGAACCCGACAGACACCTTTGCCTTCATTATAGCTGGCGTTGTGTTTTTAAAGAATTTGCTGATTTAATAAGTGCAAATAAAAACTGACCACACAACCTCTAGCATCCTCTCTTACACCTGCTGCTTTTTTGACAATGATATTCTGTAATTTTTCTAAATTATTTTATCAATGAGCAAGTGGAAGCAGCCCTTGGTTTGTATACAGTTCTCATTTGAGACAAAAATTATTGTTCAATTATATCATCACCCATTGAGAATAGTCATCTGAGCAATTCACAACCGGGGAGTCTCGTCATCTGTAAAAGCAAGTGTCATTGACTAAGTTAAATGCTTCAGTGAAGCTGCAAGACTTGCCCCCTCAATGTTTATTCTGATCGCCTGCCAAGAACATAATGTATACATGGCTAAGGCATGAGCTTCAGATCAACAACTCTAAGCAGATTGGTCTCTCTAAATCTTGGTGTTAAGCAGTTGACGATGACCACAAAATTTAATGAGTTTCAGCTAATATGACTGATAATGTGAACAGCAGATTAAAATGATTAAACTCGTTGGGTAATAAGTAGCGGGAAGTTCCCTCTCCTTCCAGATCATGAAATGCATTCGACTTGGGCAAAGTCAAGTCCATGAGAATTACAGCTGAAACTACTTTCCCTCTTAGTTCAATATTTAAGTAGTAATTTTTTGTGAGTGCTTCAGTTTGTCTTCGTCTGGCCAAGATATAATTGGGAGACATACGAGTGTTCATGTCTCCGAATTGTTCCAGTCTGTATCTGTAGGAAATCTTGATCTCCCTTTTGAACTTTAGGTTTCTATATTCAGTTACCTACCGGCTGTTCATAAGAGATTCAAATTCCAAATACGCAACGTTGAATTTTCATCTTTCTCGCCATACCTTTGCCTATGCCTGGTGTGCTTTATCTCATTGAGTGGCTCCACCACTCTCCCAGTTGCCTCATCCAGAAACCTGGAACCTCAATTACCATCCTTGACTTCTCCCTCGACCTCAGTCTCCATGTTCAGCCATTGCCATCTTCTATCTATTTCTACCTTCATGCTGTCATGCAATATTCACTGAGGATCTGAAGTGTGCTAGACCAGTGCTTCACAGACTTTAATGTGTATGCAAATCACCTGAGACCTCGCTTGGCTACTAATTCAGTAGTACTGGAATTCTGCATTTTTAATAAGCTCCAAGGAAATGCCAATGCTGCTGCTCCACAGACCATGCTGGGAGTAGCAAGATGCTAGGAAACATTCTGGCAGCTGGGAAGGGACAGTGACCCAAAGTTCCTGTCCTCGAGCAGCTTACATTCTAGTAAAGGGAGACAGAGAATAAATGAATATATCAGAGGAAAACAAGCACTAGGAAAAAACAGAGCAGAGTAAAGGGCACAGGATGAAGTGGGGAAGGGAGCGATAGTTATGCTGTTTATAGCGTGGTCAAGGAGAGCCTTTCTGATAAGGTGACATTCGAAGCAAGAGACATAAGAAGTGAGGGCCTGGGTCATTTGGAAGTGCTGGAAAAAGGATCCCTGATGGAAGTTGTACATCTACTTCTCTCCACGTCCACCACCTGAGTTGAAGTCCCTCCATTTCTACTTTGAACAGCTGTGGGAGGCCTCCTTCCGCTTGTGCTTGTCTCTGACCCATTCTCTACGCTGTATCAGAATGGTCTTTCTAAAACAAGTATAATCATGTCGTCCTCTTCTGAAAGTCTATATTGGCTTCCCTTGCTCATAGTATAAAATATCATTGAATTTGTCTATATTAACAGCACCGCATTAGCTTCCTCTTTTCCAGTGGTATCATGGTGAAGCAAATAGTGGCTGAGGATCCTTAACCTATAACAGAATCCTTTCAACTTTTAAATAACTGCTTTCTGTATCATTGCTATTTTTCAGATGCCTACCAAATATATTTGGGCATTCTTAAAATGCTCAAGTAGGTAAAAGACATTTTTCCCTTCACCAATTTCTGTTTTTACAGGGAAAAATGTAGATTATTTCAACTCAGTGTTTGCAACAAAAAAGAATTCAAAAATGTCTTTATATATTTCAAATTTCAATTTCCCTGAGAATTGGGTGGACAACAAATTTAGAACTTGTTTAAACACATGCAAATTCCCAAGAGTCCTATTTGCTATAATGTGTTATTTGACTTGGTTGTTTGTAAGCTAGAAGCATACAGACCGTATCAACAATTTCTCAAAAATTAAAATTTAAGGAATGCCAACTATAGATACCTGATTTATCCTTTTTAAAGTATTGTTTCTTTTACTTTTTTATGTGCTCTTCTGTCTCTGCTTAACTCACAAAATTATAGCCCTAGTAGCCAAAAAAGAATTGTTGATGCATACATTCTCAGAATCTTCTTGAGAATAAGGTAACAGGCGTGCCAAATCCTATATTGAGATCCACTTACAAATCCACAGACACTTATCTCCTCACCTAAAGAACAAGTTATTCTGCATAAGAAACGTGTATAAAGATGAGAGCTTTGGAAAACTGAGGTCCTTTCAGTCCAATGTTTCTTCTATTTATGTCCAATCAAAAGTTATCCATGGCGTTTCATGTGGGATGCTGGCCAAGTCAAAGAGAGTTGGGTTCTCTTTCTTTTGCAATTTTCCTATCACTCAGCAATTTGAATGTATGACACTAAATATATTCTAGCAAAACATAAGAGTTAGAAATATCTGAATTGTATAATACAGGGATCAGAAACGCAATGCCGACATGGATCAAGCTAGTCTCTCTTCTCAGGAAACTTCCACAGAATGCCCAAACAAACTGAAGAAAGTAAACTTCAATTTCAGACCCTCCAGGCTCAGAATTCTGGGCTCTTTCCCTGCCTCTATTGTACTCTTTCCTGCTCTTTCTAATTCGAATTCTCAGATGTGTTTTGACACTGCAGTTTAATTAAATAATGTTTCAATTGTTTTGCAAAACTTAGTGGCATGGAACAAAAATGATTCATTAGTGTTCATGATTTTTCGTATTGGCTGGGCTCACCTGGGTCGTTCCTCAACTCCGGCTAGTGTGAGTTGAGGTAATTTATGCAACTGCCTTCAGCTGAGAGTTGGGCAGTAGCTGGATATCCAAGATGGCCTCAATATGTCTGTACCCCAGCTGGGGTGGATGGCACTGCTAGAGACTGGTGGTCCTCTCATTCCAACAAGATTCAACTTCTTACATGGTGCCCAGCTTTCAAAACAACAAAAGTGGAAGCTGTCAGGTCCCTTAAGGTCACCTTTGCTGCATTCTTTGGGCAAGTCACATGGCCAACAGAGATTAAAGGAAGAGGATATCAGCTCCATCTCTTGAAGAGAGAAACGGCATACAGGTACAGGGATGGCAGGAATTCCTGCTACCAATTTTTGGAACTAATCTACCGAAAAAGAATTTTTTTCTATAAGTATATTCAATTTAAAGTTTATCTCTAACTTCAAAATAAAAGACATTACTGTACTCTCTTAAAAAAATTTCAAACTTTATCAAATTAGTAGCAAAATTTGTCAATGGCAGTGAGTGTTTCCTGGAACCATCTAATCAAGATATAAGTATTATGGACCGAATATTCGTGTTGTCCCCAAATTCACATGTTGAAGCCCTAACTCCATATCTGATGATATTTGGAGGTGGGGCCTTTGGGAAATAATTAGGTTTAGGTGAGGTCATGAGGGTGGGGTTCCCAGGATGGGATTAGTACCTTCATAAGAATGGGAAGAGAGACCAGAGCTTGCTCTCTCTCTTCCACGTAAGAACACAGAGAAAAGGCATCGTCTTCAAGCCGGCATGAGGGCTCTCACCAGGAACCATCTTTTGGCATCTTGGTCTTGAACTTCCCAGCTTCCAGAACTGTGAGAAATAAACGTCTGTTGTTTAAGCCACCCAGTCTATGATATTTTGTTATAGCAGCCTGAGCAGGCTAACACAGTAGGTAAGACTGATTCTTTATCTAGAAAATACTCAGGAATTTCTCCAATAACAACTCCATTCTGCATTACTCATGTATAAATTCTAAGTGACTTTTACCACCACGAAATTTCAATAACAAGCTTCATACATTTTTCATGACTTACAAATTTATATAAGCTGAAGTCACCGAAAATAAAGTCTTTGGTTTATACAGAATATCTTTGTGTATGAGAGAGCTATTGCTGAAATTCAGTGGCTTACAAGAACAGCAATAAGAATATGCATGATAGGGGCCAGCCCAGTGGCATAGCAGTTAAATTCACGTGCTCCGCTTCAGCGGCCCAGGGTTCGCAGGTTCAGATCCCAGGCACTGACCTATGCACCATTCATCAAGCCGTGCTGTGGCAGCATCCCATATAAAAAATAAAGGAAGATGGATACAGATGTTAGCTCAGCTCCAGTCTTCCTCAGCTAAAAGATTAGCTCGTTAGCAACAACAACAAAAAGAATATGTATTATAATATAGGCAATAAATATTACAAGAATATTTATTCTTCTTGGCCACAGATCTGTGGGGCAGCTAGGGCAGCTCTGCTTCAGGCTGTGGGTGGGCTGGACTGGGCTCCAGACTGTGGGTTGGGTTCCGGTGTTCTCCACAGGTCCCATTCCAGGACCAGCAGCTATCCATGGCATATTCTTCTTTTGATAGCTGACAAGAGCATCAGACAGAAGGCAGAAATACACAATATTTGTTAAGACCTCTTAATCCTACCCATACTGCACTTGCTAAAACAAGTCACTTGCTCAGACCTCACATAGACGGGGCAGAGCAATGCATTTCACAGACCCGAGTGCTCCGCCAGGTCACATGGCACAGGAAGGAACCATGGCAAACGATACTCCCGTCTACCACAGTTTTGTCCAAATCTATGGACAAATTTGGAGTGGCAAATGTGACTACTGATGCCTGATAAAGTGAGGATAACCGATGCTCATAACAATGATCTTGAATCATCTAGGAAACTTTAAATAATGTTTAAGAGTCTTAGTTCTTTAACAAATCAAAATGTTTTTAAAATGTTTTAACACGGAAAAGGATTGTCTCTAATTTCACAAAAAAATTATTTTTGTTGAACACATCCTATTATCGTGCCACATAATTGACATGTCCCTGTACTTAATTAGAATTCCTTCTTTTAATATCATATTTAAGCCTATAATTCCTGTACTCCAGAATCGTATTGTTTAGATTTTTCTCTGTATTCATACTCTAAAACTGTAGTAGAGCTGAATTCTAAAAAGAGTTATTTTTGCTTCTTAATCTTAATTTTATCTAAGGGAATCCCAGACAATGGAGTTCCAGACAAGCAAAGCACACGGGTCACAACTGCCTGGCACTCCCGCTCGAGACAAAACGGGTTCTACCACACCGAGGCGCCCGTGAATGTGCTTTAAACATCAGTTGCTTTTCCCTTGAATTTGTAACATAACTCAGTGTTTAAAAAAATTGAAACACCTTAGGTTCCACTCCAATAATAATTCATTATACATTTCACCAACCTCTTGAATGTTGAAATTAAAGCACATGGATTGAGTTTAAAATAAAATGCATTCTAGTGTTCTCTCTGATTTACTAGCAAACTCTGTTCCCCTGAACTGATCCTCTTGATTTGCTCAGACAAAATATGGTTAAGCCTAAGTATTTAAAAACTGGGACAAATTGTATGACAAGCTCTGCTAATTTTGTTTACATTATATTCTACAGAATTGAAAAGTTGTGCCTTTTTGGAGGGAGAGAGGAGAATTTAGGTAACAAACTGTAGGTTTTTATAATCATCATGAAGTCATTACTTCTCTTTAATATAAATATTTTTTACAGAAAGTATCCTTTATAAATTGGGCACAAATTTCCATTGCAAGTTAAAGTACTGACGAATGCCCAAAAGCTAAAGAATATGTTAACATGTTCACAGCAAAATAAACTATAAAAAGCTCTGAGTACATGTACCCACATCAAAATCATTCAAGCTACTCCCTTTGTCTGGAATGTTCTTTCTTTATCTTGCCAGATTGTGAATCCCACTAATTATGAACAAGCTAATTCTCCATCTTTAAAATTGTTATTGAGGGGCCAGCCCCGTGGCGTAGCAGTTAAGTGTACGCACTCCGCTGTGGTGGCCCGGGGTTCTCCGGTTCGGATCCTGGGCGTGCACCGACTTACTGCTTGTCAAGCCATGCTGTGGCCGCATCCCATATAAAGTGGAGGAAGATGGGCATGGATGTTAGCTCAGGGCCAGTCTTCCTCAGCAAAAAGAGGAGGATTGGCAGATGTTAGCTCAAGGCTGGTCTTCATCACACACAAAAAAAAATTGTTATTGATAATATAGCCTCCAAATTTAGTTACCTTAAATAATGGTCTCTCCTTTCCCTGATTTCCTAGAGCATTTATGGACTGTGCCTTCTCTTTGGAATTTAGCTTAGGTTAGTTTGTATTATTAGTTATCTTTTTTAAGTGTATCGTCCCACCCAAGAGACTACATAGAAGCTCTTGGATCCTAGGAACTGAGTCTTGCAACTGTCTCTTCTGGGCCTCACACATTTATGATTATTGGAAGTCAGAGGAATTCACACGAATTAATGAATTCTGAGCTGCATTAAATTATTTGTTTGATGATTGCTAGGAAGAAAACACAAATTTAAGTATAAATATATATCATCATCATTGTACTTTTGTTCATGCACATTCTTCATGTAATTTGAGGGGGAAAAGATAAATCAAACATATTTTAGAACTGGGTTGGCAAACTTTTTGTAAAGGGTCAAATATTTTAGATTTTGCAAGTTTATCATCTCTGTCGCAAATGCTCAACTCAGTGGTTCTAGTGTGAGAACATCCATGGGCAACACACAAACAAAGGAGCACAAACTTGTTCCAATAAAATGTACTCACTAAAATAGGTGAGCGGCCAGATTTGGCTGCCCAAACCTAGAGGGCTGTTCTAGTGTATTGTTCTAGAGTGTTGACCAAGATATATTAAACTAAAAAACATGCATCTTATTTCATTTGTGCTTAGGGATTCAGGGTAAATACACCAATATTCACTCAGTGGAGTTTATTTTTCTCACATACTTCCTAATATTTGGCAAATTTTATGCTAGCAAACAAGTTTAAAGCAGGCTTTGGTATTACAAATTTTTAAAATACTTTGTATTATAGCATAACTTTCTTTGCTTTAAAAGTATTATTTTATTCCCTCACGTATCTCTGGTTTCATTGGTAATATAAATGTTGTTATATTTTTCTTGAGAATTAAAACAAGTAATTATCATTTACCCTTGATTCAGAGTTCATTCTAAAGAGTTTCATCACGTGGTATAAGTTTTTATTAGTCAATAAATACATTTCCTAATCTCCTAAATAAATGTCACCTTCAGGGTTATTCCAGGCACCAGGCAAAATTTTGCACAACTATCTACCTTCATTCTACTTGTCCTTAGAAACACATTCAGTGTCCCATTCTGGGAGCTTCTCTTTTGTATGGCTCCAGATTTTCTGGAGAAACAAGAATAGCTATAGATGTAACAATTATATTTTTTTTTCAGAAGAAACAATATATATTATATACTTTTCAGGTTTTCTGGAGAAGTAATTATATACTATATAATGTATATATACCTTTAATCATCTCTGTATAATTCCTAAAAGTACTCAGAAATCAAGCTTTGACTATTTTAACAAGCATTATTAAAAAACATTAGACTTGTTTTTAAGCATAGTTTAATTTTCTGACAATAATCAACAGTCCCAGATAAAGTTGAACAATTCCTTCTGTCTTCCTTGCTCTAGGTGTGTAGTAGTGCCACCTGCTGGTGTACTTGGAGCAAATCTCAGGGTCATGAATGACAGCAATCTGCATATTGGACAGGGTGCAAGTGCATTGCGAGGAGCCAGAAAATTAAATAACGTTGAACACTATTCGTGGTCAAGTTACTTCACCTAATTTGAATTTTATTTTTTAAAGATTCATTTTTAAATGCAGTACAAATTTCCATCTTAGATTTTTTTTGGCGAGGAAGATTGGCCCTGAGCTAATATCTGTGCCCATCCTCCTCTATTTTCTATGTGGTCACCACCACAGCATGGCCTGATGAGTGGTGTAGGTCGTGCCTGGAATCTGAGCCTGCGAACCCCGGGCCGCCAAAGCAGAGCACATGAACTTAACCACCACACCACCAGGCCGGCCCCTGCATCTTAGACTTTCAGCAAACTTTTTCATAGTAGTAAAACTTTCTAAACTTTCTAGTGAGAAATTTACAACTTTGGGTCCTAAATTGTTTTTATTTAACTTTTTTGTTGAAAATTTTTATAAAATTTCTGTATATTTCTCTGCTTTCTCGTATGGACTATCCAGAACACAGTTCATCTGATGGATACCCGTCAATAGCAAGCCTTCCTTCAGTCAGCTTTCCATTCTCTCTCCCCATCAGTGGAGGGGTGACCATGACACGCTGTAGTCAGAGCGTGTCACAGGATCAGCCTCCCTCTTCCCCTCCAAGCTTCTTCTTCTAACCTCTTATATTCGCAGAAACCACCTAAACAACTAACAGAAATTTAAAACTGCTTTTAAAATAAAATTTCAAAATAATCAGAATGGAAGTATTAGTGTCAACTTGCAAAAAAGCTCATAATTTAGTGCTGAATTGTTTGTAGGGGGAGACGGAGGGAAGACAGATCTCTGTCTTAGAAAGGTTTTTTCTTTAGTGAATGAATAAACCAAAAGTTTTAGCACTGGGTTTTAACTCTCAGTAACCGACACTAACCTCCATTCCTTCAACGTCTTCTGGATAATAGTAAATTGTTCTTTTCCTGGGACAGAAAAATAAGTAGAGGAGAAATGGCAAAGCAGGTGCACTCTGAAGGTGAAATTGTGTAGCAGGCCAAGTTTATCTGAATGCAGTTCCCTCACATCAACTTTCTGAGCGTTTCTAGGATCCCCTCTGGCAACCGTCCACCGTTTAGTGTCTATGTCTTCGTGCTACACTGTAGTGACACGGTGACTGCCACTACAATATTGAATACTTGGGATAGTGACATAATTACCCTTAAAGCAGGCATCAATATACTTCCCCGGTCCAAAGACCACGGGACCACTCGCTGCCTCCCTTCTGCTACTTGGCTGTATTTCTTTTTCACTCCATTTTTAATTGTTTATTTTTAAGTGCTTTTGCATTAAGCAACCTCAAATTCCTTTAAAAAACAGCCTTGGTGGGCTGGCCCGTGGCTTAGCGGTTAAGTGCGCGCGCCCCACTGCTGGCGGCCCAGGTTCAGATCCCGGGCGCGCACTGTCACACTGCTTCTCCGGCCATGCTGAGGCCACGTCCCACATACAGCAACTAGAAGGATGTGCAGCTATGACATACAACTAGCTACTGGGGCTTTGGGGAAAAAAAGGAGGAAGATTGGCAATAGATGTTAGCTCAGAGCCGGTCTTCCTCAGCAAAAAGAGGAGGATTAGCACGGATGTTAGCCCAGGGCTGATCTTCCTCACAAAAAAAAAAAAAAAAAAAACCAGCCTTGGTATAAATATTTTCAATGAATAAATATCTGATATAGGCTTTTTTCCCTCGAAGACCTTTTCCTGAGAAATCACTGAGTAGGACTAATGACTGAATGAATTCCTGGTTAAGGCTTTGCATGGTTGACCCTTTTCAAAACTTCGCTTAAACCAAGGGAGTAAGATGAACGTGAGCATTTTATGTATCTGATATATCAGTGCCAGGTCATGGGGAAGATGCAAGGTCTGTGAGCCCTGGAATTCCACATTTGTTTATTGCTTTTTCTACCCCAAATCAGAGCTGACCCTATAGGAATTTAACAGTGAAGGTGCCAACGACTAGCAACACTCATCTTAGTTTCTATTAGCATTACGGCCCACTTTGACAAAACTTTTCAACTCCATCCTTCCTTAAACAACTTATTTCTTTACATAAGTTTGCTAAAAGTACCTTTTCTGTCTCTAAAGAACTATTTTAAGAGATAGTTTCAGTCTGAATAAAAAAACTTCAACTTATCCCATTACACTTAAAATTCTAAATCTGTGCTTGGAGACTGCCAGCCTATTCTTGACAACTCACAGTTAGAGGCTCTTAGTGAATAAACCACTCTCTAAGAGTAAGTTAGATAACTTTGAAGATGTGTGGATTATCAAATGCTAGCAAAATGAGATTTAGAAAAATGAATACTAATTTAGTGAAAAGTGCCTCTTTTTTTGATAGAAGATTATTTACCATAAGAAGATGGTGACAAGTTTTCTGCTTGTGTGTTGTTAGTGCTTATTGTGACTAACTAGTGGGCATAGACTAATTCAAAGATGGAAAGAGGACACTGTGATATGTGTGAGTGCAAGAGCGCCTACAGTAGTGGTGAGTGTGAATGTCCAGTGCATGTCCTGATGGCCAAATGCCAAAACTCGGGACCTTGGAATACGTATTTTCCGAGTTGTGAAGATCCTGTGCTAGGAAATGCAAAGACTCAAGTGCTGGTCCATTTGCCTACCTAAGCTGAGATCAGTGCTGGTATAATTTGCTATTCTGGATACCAACTTGATATATAAAGGTGTAACACCTAGTTACATTATTTGCTATTGAGATTATAGGTAAATACAGACTATATCCAAGTTAAAGGCAGCTTATGACATTTTGGTAAACAGCTCTCAATTTGGAAATGATTGAAGTGTTTTCTCAAGTGTTTAAATTAAGGTGTTTGTTGCTTAAAACAAACACCAGTCCACCTGGGTAGACATGCATGTTAAGAATAGAAAAAATTGGGCCGGCCCTGTGGCTTAGTAGTTAAGCGCGCACGCTCTGTTGCTGGCAACCCGGGTTCGGATCCCGGGTGCGCACCAACACGCCACTTCTCCCGCCATGCTGAGGCCGAGTCCCACATACAGCAACTAGAAGGATATGCAACTATGACATACAACTATCTGCTGGTGCTTTGAGGGAAAAAATAAATAAATAAATAAATAAAATTAAAAAAAAAGAATATAAAAAATTGTTAATTTTACCATGAGAGGGAGTATTTAAGCAATTTTCTTATTAATAGTTATTTTTAAAAAGTATCTAGATATAATAATTTACAAGATGCAGAAATGTGACCATGTTAATCAATTCTTCCCTCGGACAATAACTATGCATTCTATAAATATATTTATTCTCTTCTGACATCTACTGTATCCACAAATTTGACATTTCCTGGGTT
This sequence comes from Ceratotherium simum simum, assembly GCF_057802395.1. Taxonomy (NCBI): domain Eukaryota; kingdom Metazoa; phylum Chordata; class Mammalia; order Perissodactyla; family Rhinocerotidae; genus Ceratotherium; species Ceratotherium simum. Next base: position 40,260,563 of record NC_141926.1, on the reverse strand, counting down.
ACATTTGACATATGGCAATGTTTTGGCAATAGTTGCAATTTGAAAGGAAATTGCAAAACGTTTCAAGTAAAGGTGTAGATGACCTGAATCATAGATTATGAAAAAGGAGTAAGTACTAACTTTCTAGGCACGTATTTGTAGGGTCAGGTTGCAGGGTGTCATGGTAACATTGGCGGCCTGGTGCTTTTACTTCAAATCTTTCTCACAGTAATATTTTGGCTTCAGCTATGTCATCATGAATTTACTTATTGCCTTGTTCCACTTTAAAATTTTCAGTTTTCCGGACTGTGATACTACGTAGAATATTGATAGCACAGAAATAATCACTTATCTGATCAACTGGAATATGTCCCTATCCATGTTAGTATATGAACTTCGAAACCATTTATGGACAGATCATGGAGAATTCTTTCTTATCTTCCATACAATACAATTTGTGATTTATCTAATATATGCAGCTAGTACCTTCAGTTTTATATTTATATCTGGTTAATTTTAGTTATAATTTTACTTTAAAATCTACTTTAAACTCTTTTAAATCCTGAAATCTGGAACATTCTGGTATAATCTCATGGGTTGTGTGTTTTCTTTTTGTTTTTTTTTTTTTTGTGAGGAAGATCAGCCCTGAGCTAACATCCATGCTAATCCTCCTCTTTTTGCTGAGGAAGACCAGCCCTGAGCTAACATTTATTGCCAATCCTCCTCCTTTTTTCCCTTTTTCTCTCCAAAGCCCCAGTAGATAGTTGTATGTCATAGTTGCACATCCTTCTAGTTGCTGTATGTGGGATGCCGCTTCAACATGGCCGGACAAGCGGTGCTTCGGTGCGTGCCCGGGATCTGAACCCAGGCCACCAGTAGCGGAGCGCACACTTAACCGCTAACCCATGGGGCCGGCCCCTGGGTTGTGTATTTTCTGTGCATTTTACATCTTCCAGTTCTGGTTAGGGACATTACATGAAGCAAGGCATTGTTTTTAAAAATGGTAAGAATAATTCAGCTAGCCAATAATCTTGAACACTAATGGTGATTAATAGCTGTATCAGTCAGTGTTCTCCGGAGAAACGGAACTCATAGAATCATAGAATGTGTGTGTGTGTGTGTGTGTGGGTGGGTGGGTGTGTGGGTGTGTGTGCGCGCACGTGCATATATTTAACTGAATTGGCTTACGTGATTGTGGGGGCTAGAAGTCTGAAATCTGTAGGTCATCCGGCCTATTGGAAACTCAGGCAGGAGTTGATGTTGTAGTCTTGAGGCAGAATTTCTTCTCTGTGAATCTCCGTTTTTGCTCTTAAAGCCTTCAACTGTTTGGATTAGGCCCATCATGTCATTGAGAGTGATCTCCTTTTCTTGAAGTCAACTGATTGTGGATGTTAACCACATCTACAAAATATCTCACAGCAACATCAAGATCAGTGTTTGATTAAATCGCTGGGTACTACAACCTAGCCAACTTAACATAGAAAAGTAACCATCACAGTAGCTAATGGAATTAATTTCTCTTTGTTACCATTTTTTCTCTATTACTTTTCTAAAACCTCTGAATGCAAGAACAAAATGTTACAGTCATAAGGGAGGGGATAGGCAATTTTCAAAAAGCTGTTAAACTTTTATTAAAATGAAATTATTTCCCTTGAAGAATGAATCTTTATTTGCTTGTTGTTTAACAGACTGGTTTGGACAGAAGTGAAAAGTAAAGAGGAGTAAATGCTCTGAAATGTAATGACCATTGTGAAAGACACCATGGTGGAAAGAAACAGGAATATGTTTTTAACAAGGTTAAAAACTAGAAACTTTAAAAGATGAATTATTCAAATAAAGGAACTGAACTGGTGGTGAGATGAATTATAATACATATACCTTGTTCTTTTTCTAATCTATATTTTTTCTTATTGGGACAGTAGAGACTGGGAATATTCAGTTAGACCAAACACCTGAGAAATATATAAGTTTGATTCACTTTCTAAATAAGAACTTCTAATTCCTACACTGCACAGATGGAATTCCCTAATCCTTGCTCTGCGTTTTCATGACGGCTTAATTCAACTAACACTCCAGATAAGTGCACACCTCAGGGTCTACCAGTGCAAAGTCTCTAAGTGAGACGCAAATACGGCGAGATTTTATCAGCATGCCCAGATTGTCAGACAGATTTATTGCTAGAAAACGTGTAAGAGAATATTTCTGATACTGCCCACAACCAAGACAGCCAGAAACAGACAGCAAACTATCAACTCTCTCTCCATGGCCCCTGGACCCTCACCCACCCAATATTTCTTTTCCCTTGCTCTTCGTTCCTTCATGACTCTTATACTGCCACCAAATAGTTGCGTATCAATGGACATGCCAATTAACGTCTATGGATCCTTTTTATAAAAGGAACTGTGGGACTAGCTTAGAAGACGCTTCTGAAAAGCTTTCCAGAACTAGGAGCTTATCATCTAAGTCATTTGCTGAATCTTCAGAGGTCTAGATAATTTCAAAAGTCCCTTCTGGCTTTAATGTTCTTAAGCAATGTTAGCATGATTATACCTGTCAATAATTTTTAATATTTCCTTCCTGAATATCAGCCTTCAAAATTAGTCAATTATATTTGCATCACTAGAGAGGGCGGGCTGCTGAAATTGCATATATAATAATATCAACAAGTGGTTTGGTATTCTTCCTCCTCAGGTCAAAAATTAAGACAGGTCAAAGAAAAGAATTAAATAGTTGAAAGGCCGAAAAAGTGAACCACCAATAACAAATAAATAATCAATAAACATCCTCACTAGTAATGAAAAAGAATCACATTAAAAAGCAGTAATCAGATACCACATTCTTTCTATCTATATATTGTTCCATACTTCAAGGGTATGTTGAGACCTTCACACTCCTAAATAGCTAGTAAGAGTATAAATTTAAAAATCCTTTATAGAATGTAATTTGGCAATATGTGTTTCAACTCTTAAATTTTTCCTATCTTTTGAACAATTCATTTTTATTATTGTAACAATTCATTTTTAGTAGTCTAGTCTAAAGAAGTAATCACAGATGTTAGCAAATACTTATATACAAAAATTTTCATTAGATCATTATGTGTAATTAGCCAAATATTGAAATTGTCCTAAATATTCAATAATAAGTTAACATTAACAAAAACAATATTATACATGATGAAATATTATGTAGACATTTAAAATATCTTTATTAGACTTTTTAAAGACATTGGAGAAGTGCCCATGCTATTAAATAAGGATGATATAATATATATTGACAGAAATTATTAACCAAATTATATTTATTTGGCTAATTAAACACATTTCCTATTGTTTTTTTAATTGAGGTATAATTGACATATAACATTATATTAGTTTCATGTGTACAATATAATGATTTGATATTTGTATATATTGTGAAATGATCACCATGGTAAGTCTAGTTAACACTCATGCCCATACATAGTTACAAAATTTTTTTTTCTTGTGATGAGGACTTTTAAGATTTACTCTCTTAGGAACTTTCAAATATGCAACACAGTATTATTAACTATAGTCCCTGTGCTGTAGATTACACTACATTACGTTACCCTGTGACATTCCTTTCACCAATGGAAGTTTGTACCTTTTGACCTCCTTCATCTATTTTGCCTGCTCCCCACCCCCGCCTCTGGCAACCACCAATCTGTTCTCTGTGTCTGTGAGCTTGGTTTTTTTTTTTCTTTTAGATTCCACATATAAGTGAGATCATATGGTATTTGTCTTTCTCTGTCTTATTGTATTTAGCATAATGCCCTCAAGGTCTATCTGTGTTGTTCCAAATGGCAAGACTTCATTCTTTTTTTAGAGCTGAATAATATTCCATCATATATATATATATAATATGTATACAACTCATCTTCTTTATCCATTCATTCGTTGATGAACTCTTATTTTGTTTCCACATCTTGGCTATTGTAAATAATGCTGCAACATGGGGGTGCAGATATCTTTTCAGATAGTGTTTTCATTTTCTTTGGATAAATACCCAGAAGCGGAGCTGCAGGATCATGTGGTAGTTCTATTTTTAACTTTTTGAGGAGCCTCCACACAGTTTTCCGTAGTGGCTGTTTTCCTCATGTCTTAATGTCTTCAGTCTTGGTCTTTCCTTTCTTACATGGGCAAATGCCATTTGGGAAATGAAGAGCCTGTGAAATAGGAGACCAGAATGGGAGGAGTTAAAAATACCTTTTCTCACTGCCAGAGAAAGAGCCTATGGTTAAAACATTGCTATTGCTCCCACCAATGTTAGATATTATGCTTTGACCAAGAGCCTGACTCTTTAATCCTGCACGGCGAAGAAGGAAACCAATGTGCAAAGTATTATGTTGGGGTTTTGCATCAATTATATATGTACATATACACAAGATGTATATATATAGACATATATTTTACAGCCATACACATGCATATATAAACATATATAAATCTAGGGTTGTAAAAAAATAACTATAAAGTTTTAGTTTCTTTGCCCATTATCTTCCTTTGATAATAATAATATTTAACCTTAGTTTTTAATAAACTATGTATATGCATCCCGTTACGGAAAGTATACCTGGCTAGGAGATAGGAGACTTGTGTTGTAGGGGAGGCCTTCATTAAGGATGTGTGAAACCCTAAAAGTACCAGGCAAATAAAATAGGCTATAATTAAAAATTGACTGTAGGTTTTAAATTAGGGCTGAAATACTAAATTCAGTAAAATTTTGCATAGCTATTTCAATCTAGTTAATAAAAGGAAGAAACATATATGCTCTTTTTGATCAATATTTTTAAATAATGTGTTAAAAAACCCTCCATCCCTAAGGTACTGCAGGCATGTCAGGATAATGGATGGATGGCTTTTGTGTTGTTCCCACTCAGCTTCAGAAGGTGAATGTTGTTGTCCTCCTCCGTGCTCTGCCTGTGTTCTTAGTCTCTCAGTCACAAGCTGTCCCACCAGGATGCCCAAACTATGTATTCCCACCACCCAGTCCTGAATTCCATGTCAGTATATGCCCAATAAGTCCACTTGGAGTTCTGTTCTCTACCATATAAACCTTACAGGTCGTGGTTGTGATAGGTGATAATTGCATTCCCTCAACTGTGCTGGAGATGCACCAGATACAGCTCTACATCCCACTTTAGCCAGTTCACACCGGTCACCCAAGATAATTTTTAATCGTACCCACTTTCCTTCCAAAGACTATCCATATTTGGATGATAAATTATATGGTCACCTTGATCATAAGAGAAGGGACTATTTTACTAAAGGGATAACCAGTGGTTATGGTCGAGGACATGTCAGTGGAGATAATTGTCAGGGAGTAAGAAAGGTATGTGGGTGATAGCACGTAAGCAGCTATTAATCAGCCTCGTGTAGGACAAGTCCTGTTATTGACACACCGTCAGGAATGAAACTGCTCAGTGCACCATGACTATTTGCTCATTCTATTTTTGCCACTGATTAAAATAACTTTTTGAACCTTGATTTCTTCACCTGTAAACTAAGACTGATATCTCCCATCCTAATTACCAAAAATGCATTGTGTAATTTAATAAATTGTGTATCAAGTTCATTGGAAGAGAAAATATGCAACATTGTTACAAAGGTTTGCTTCTCCTTTGTTACATCTAGTTTGGTTACTTCTTTTATTTTGCAAGGAAGCTTGGCCATGAGCTAACGTCCATTGTCAATCTTCCTTTTTTTGGTGAGGAAGATTGTTGCTGAGCTAACATCTGTGCCCATCTTCCTCTATTTTGTGTATGGGATGCCTCCACAGCATGGCTTGATGAGTGGTGCGTGGGTCTACGCCTGGGATCTGAACCTGCGAACCCCGGGCTGCCAAAGCGGAGGGCACAAACCACTACACCAATGGGCCAGCCCTTGGTTACTTCTATTTTTTAATTAATGTGTCTCCTTTATTTGTATTTTCATAAAGCATTTTAATTTATTGCATCTTCATAAGAAGCATGATTTATTTCTAGCCAAAAGGATTGTTTGATTTTTTTTAAACTTCCTATGAAATTATTCATTTCATTTTCAAATATAATCTTTTCAATTCTAATACTAAATATTAATTGAAGAAGGTGTAAATGTTCTTTTTCCAAGCGAAGCTTTCAGTAAATGGAACAATACAGCCTTGCAAATGACCATTTAAAACCAACAGACCTTCTTACGCCAGGATCTAGCTCCTCTAAATGTGGTGGATGAGGCCAGGGAGTAGGTGGAAATAGACATGATTCTTACTTATCTCAAAGGTGTAATTAAGAAAATGTAGTAAAAACCACAATTCTAGACGAGATTTTCAAAAGATCATATGACAGTGATATACTTTTTAGGTTTTTTTTAAATTTATTCAACAAGCTCCAACTCTCCTTCCCATCCCAGATTATTTATTTACTTATTTATGTGGATAAAGTTAGATTCGGGGGTTTTTAGAGTCAATATTTGAAAATGGTAGAGTAATTAGGATATTGCCCTCGGGGCCATGAAGACAGGTGGGAAGGAAAGCTGTCCCAATAGCTCACTGCATTTCCTCTAACACCCTCGGCAGCTTTTCTAATTTGGTCTTCTAGTTCTGCCAGCCTAAAATGCCTTTCCTCCAGTTCAATCACTACTCATGCTTCAAGGCTGGATTCCAGCCTCAAGCTCTCTGTAAATAATTTTCATAATGACTTCAACTTAAACAATGTTTTCTTTTAGCAATCTTCTTTTAAAAAGTCTTAGAATTTAGGGCAAAATACTTTTTGGAGATGTTAATTTACCTTTTCTCCTTGCATTTTCTCTTTTCTTTCTCCATCTTTTCTTTCCATCTCTTCAAGTGCTTCCATGACTTTTGTGTCAAGGGTGTCTGGATTGTTTCCAAGAGTCTAAAGACTTGAGGAAAGGGAGATGCGAGCCTCCAAACTCTTCAGGCTGATAGAATAGAGTGGTGCTGGTACTCGGAAAAGAGGGAACTTGCAGACAACTCCCTGGGAGGACCCTAGGTCCTCAGAAAGGATGGACACAAGTGCTGGAGGAGGATCAATCCACCCCCAGAGCTCTGCACCAAGATTTCTGGGTCTCAAGCATGGCAGAAATGTAACAATGATGGCTTGAAGTGACCGTGTAGGTCAGAACAAAAGGTTTCTAAGCAATAACTACTGCAACCAGATAATCAGACCTTCAGGAATTCAAGACCCTGACAAAGAGTGGCGTTGGGTATCTGCAAGAATGTCTCAAGTTCAATTTCCCACCATCCTTATGAGATGGGATCCTTGAGATAAAAAGGACAGGACTTAAAGAAACTAGCAAATATAGTATTTCTTGTACAGCTGAATTTATGAATGGAAATTCACGTTTTGAAATTGTTTGATAGAGCCTCATGGGAAGAAATTATGCCCTACATGATTCTTCATTTTAAAGCATAGCTGGTGGGAAGAAGTTTTTTATAAACTCCCTGGTGTTTAAACATGGATAGGGCCAAGGTCTCAGACTCTTTCACCCCAATTGTTTTTTCCCAACCTCACCTGTGGCTGGTGGGAGGGAGGGAGGTCTTTTAGAATAAATACTCATTGAAGTTATGCTCTGACAGGTGATTGTTGTTTTTGAGAGAACTTGCTTTGCCTTTTACATGCTCCATGCCCAAAGTCAAACATACTGTTGCCCTTCCTGGATGTAGGGGGAGGTGTCTCATAGATCACGATGCCTTCAAAAGGCATAGGATGGAGCCGGGTCCTCGTGGTGAGAGTAGAGAGGTAAGAAAGATAAACAGGAACCAAAAGATTCAGAGGCTCCCATCCAGAGCTATCTCTGTAAGGTCTGTTTCTTTTGAGTATTCCCTACCTACACCAACTACCACTCAATTTCTTTGCTTTTCTCTACTCCAAACTTCTTTAAAAAACAGTCTGAGTTTCAGCCTCCAGTTCCTGATGTCCCTTTCACTCAACTACTGAGTAATCTAGTTTTGTATTGGATAACTCTTGATTTTTCCTGCCCAATGTCTTTATTTTCTTCTTTAATTGAACCTCAATATTCCTTTGGGTAGCTACATCTTCTGTTGAATATCATATATATAAATAAAGTGAGTATATATATAATGTGTGGCCACTAAACCCAAGGTCCTGACTATTACTAAGCCAAACTTTCACTTTACCCAGGTCTGGTATAGATTCACTGATGTATTTACTCTGTTTGTTTCTATTATCTGAGGTTCTTTCTTTCTTTCTCTCTCTCTCTCTCCCTCTTTCCCTCCCTCCCTCCATTCCTTTTTCTTTCTTCTTTTCTTCTCTCTCTCTCCTTCTCTCCCTCCCTCCCTCCCTCCATTCCTCCCTCCCTTCCTTTCTTCTTTCCTTTTTTTCTTCCTTTCTTTTTCTTTTTGTGAGCTCAGTTTTGTATATATATATATATATATATATTTTATTTTATGTAACATTTCTATTAGTGGCAAAGTTTCTTGGTTATATGAGTGCCATTTTTCTAGAACTGAAAGTATTGAAATTAGTGTATTTACAGGGATTTTGATATATAGACCTTTTTTGTATGTATATATAGCCAAATCTGCATGTCTTTTCCTAAAGGAATCCTTTTATTTTTCTTTAAAAGTTAATTTCCACCATGAGATTAGATAATCACCTATAAATTCTACTTGCAAGGCTGCATTTTTTAAATAATAGACACTGTAATTCATGTGTACTTATGTGATATATGCTCAGAAGTGAAGCTCTTATTCTAATATGTTTTTCAAAACTAAGCCAAGTGTCACAAGACCATTTATTAAATAACACTTTCTCTTCCTACTGATTCTTAAAGCCGCCTTTATCAAAAATGAAATTCTCACATTGATACTTGTATAAATGACTTTAAAATTATTTGTAGAATTGGAAAAATTATTGTAAATGTGAAATATTAAAACCTATTTTGTTAGAAAACAGTCCTATTATAATGTTTTTAGGTTAAAATCTTGCCTTCTCTGTCTTATGTTTCAAAGTGTTACAAGTGACCTTTTACAGGTGCTGTGCATTGATTTGAATATGCTGATGAAATCACTTGGCTTGCAAGATGTTTGATAGAAAAATGAAACCTTAAACTACCGACTGTGTTTGAACAGATGATGTTTTTCTGCCTGATGCACCAATATTCATTAAACACAAGTATGTGTCCAAAGTTCAGGTATGAATAAAAATGAAATGGATTTTCTGGGTGCTTACATGTTAATCTCTATTAGGTCATCGTTTCTCAATACCATTATGATTTGTACTTTGTTCTTCAATATAAAAGAAGCAATTAAAATATTACAAAGCCCCCGTGAACTCTGAAGAACTTTTGTTCTCATTACTAATCATTTTTAAACTGGAATTCTGTAGTTAGCTTTACAAACTTGCGTAACTGACTAATTCTAGGAACTTGTTCTGTTCCTATTTTCATCCTTCTTATCTCTCTGAATTTTCTCTCCAGACTAAGTAGAGGAGATACTAAGAAGAATAATTTAAGAAGACAAAATTCTTTGTAGTATTTTACATTGCGCTTACTATCTATCATAATGAATTGAATCATGTGATGTGGTATATTTTTCTTTTATATACATCATGTGTGAAACATGACCAGCTTCCCTGCTGTATATGAGCCGTGTGCCTGTTCCTACCTACCATTCCACGAGATTCTCAATGGGTCTTTGAAACACACGGTATATAATTAATCCTCTCCAGTGCTCATCTCCCTTCCCCTGACTCTCTCTTCCTTTCCTTCTCCTTCTCTTTTCTCCTCACCCTCTCCAATATATTTGATCTCTTGGAAAATATGTAGAGTTAAAGTAAGATAAGTAAGAAACATGTTTATTTCACTATGTTTCAGTCAATATGTGTGTTTATTAAAGGGAAATGTATTTTGCAAAATAATTGTCCGATGTTTTTTACATTTTCCAAATATGATCAATATTTTAATCATTCATTATTCATGACTTCTGAATCACTGATTCAATTTTTTATTAGAAATATAATGATCATATTCAATCTAATATATAATGGATTTTTATTTCATAGAATGAAGTAATTAGATGGTTAGATTCAATTTTATATTTCATTAGATGACTCCATTAAAACTCACTTTTATTTTCTTTTATTCATAATATCCTAAAAATATCAGTGTCATTGGTTTCATTTATTTTATGTGTTCAACTTTATTGTCATAAACATTTCCAGATCACTTCATTGTTTCACTGAGATTGGTTATTTATCATCCTTTAAAATTCAGAATGTAGCTAATCTAGTTTTTAAAAATTCTGTCAAAACACTTTGTTTACACTTTACCTGTTCTCTGAGAACCGTGGGAAGAACAGCTTTATCCTCAAAGATAGTTCCTTTCTTCAGTGTACGACAGAGTGGTTTTCATTTGCAGAATCAGTCTAGTGCAAGGCCAGGGTCTCAGTGAGAGAAATTCTCATTTTATTTACCCTTTATTGAACGCTTCAATCTTTCTTATTAAACTTCTAGGCTCCTGTCAAGAGTAATATAATTACACTTGTCTTTATTCAGAGACTTAAGATCTAGACAGCTAATTATTCATAAAATATGTCTATGTATACACACACAACACACATATATGGATCATTGCTATTGTTCATGACATGAGGAGGGATTCTATAAATTGTCTTAATCTGTTCTCTCCAATTCCCCTGCAGAGACAAACATATTCTATACCTGAATAAAGAATTAAACTTGAGTTTACCTCCACAGACTTGTTCAATTACTACTCTGAAAGAATTCCAGTACTTGATTAAAATTTATGTGGAGAGATTGAGATTTTCAAAGTACAAGTGAGAATATTTGAATATTTCTGTGATAGTAACACTATAAGAAACATAAAAGAAGTATTTTCAGCCAAAGAAATATCAATAAATTTATATTTAATAATCCATATATCCAACAATGTTAGGAAAATATAGCACAGAGATTAGCATAAAATCACTTGGAGATCATTAAAATTACATCCACTTAAATAACATATGACAGAATAACATAAGCACTTAGCACAAATTGTTCACAGAGTAGATGTTCAAAACACAATGATTGAATCTGAATTCAAATTAGAAAGAAATGTCTTATTTAGAAAACGAATGTTCTTTTCTAGTAATCGGGCACTAAACAGTACTGTGTACCGCCATGCCAAGAACAACTCTCAGCACTGTTCTTAAATCATAGCCCCCAGTCACTGGGACTTTTCAACACATTTAGTTATGCTGCCGCTTAGTTCTTCCACATCTACCAAGCCATTCATTTTTTTTCCCTTTTGAATCATTAATTGAGAAAGAGTTAGCCACATCTGATGCAGAATAGTATAGATTTATGAAAGTTTAGATTAGATCTTCTCTCCCTCAAATGATCACACAGAAATTTAAAAACACTTCATCTGCTCATGACATTTCTGCATAAGTAGGAAATATGAAAACAGCATAAATTATACTTTTAAACATGGTAGTAAAAACAAAGGATAAGCAGAGAGGCTGTAAATAGTATAGATAACATTTTAGGATGGCTAGTCTTAAAGCAGAATGGAGTATGAATCTGTTTTCTGACAGCCTTCCAATTCTTCATTGTAATCTGTAATAAGTCTTGCTTACCTTCACTTTTATGAAATTTTTTAGCACACATTGTGACTTACACAGAAATGGCTGAATTTTTTAGTTGACGTGTTCCAGCCTCCCTTGAAATCAACACAACACACTGAGGCAATCCCAAATCATCCAACATAGCCTTTGATCTCCATCAGAGGAAATGGAACACCTTCCTTTCTCCCATTCTGCACCCCTCTTCACCTTGTCTGTCTCCTACAAGCCCTACATTAGATTATCCTGTGTCATGAACTAAGCCATAGCCAGATGATTATAATTAAATAATCTCGGTGCAGTAACTAAGGACAGCATTCTGCTTCTTTCATCTTCAGAGATGCCTAAATGAAAAAAGGGGGCAGACTCACTCGGCACAATATCAACTAATTTGCTGTGTTCTGTATTTATTTCTTGTTACACCATATGATATCCTTGTGTCACCCAATAAGACTACTAAGGAGCTAATCATATTTTTTTTTTACATCATGAGTATAAGGAATAAAAATATAACTTCTAATTTAAGCTCAAATAGAAAACATCTCTGGTGAAAGATTTATACACTCCAAAATGAACCTCTATGTATCGTGTATTAATGCTGTCTAATAAAACTCGGAGCTGAGAGGCTTTCCAACTAAATTAATTCAGGTGCAGCAGCCCATTGTTTAGACAAGACTTATTCTATTTAAGGGAGTGAGACAAATGATAAATCTACCCATGAACTGTAGTACAACGGGCATATGGCCCTTATGGGCGAGCGTCATTACTAAGTCAATGTCTCACCTTGACGTTTATTTTCCATAAGTAACAAGTTTACCCTTTAGACAGCATTAGGGGAGCATTCATCTTCAGCAAGCTTGCAAGCCATTGACGTTACCTCTTCCTTGGGCAATAAAGAACCTTGATTTGTGGATTCGAAAGAATTTAAGCAAGAAAGAACTGCATAATGTACACATTCATTGCTGCTTTCACAATAAAGAGCCAAAATGACATGTGTGACTGATGTGTGCTTTAAATAATGTCTGCTTCCAATGTGAGAGAGTTCCTTTTCAAGCCATATGGCTATATAATCTTTTTCTTAAAAAACTGCTTTTAGTAAAATTTATCATCTTTCAAAAGTTATGAGTTGTGGGAATACTATATTTTATTGCCACTTAGACTAACTGAATAAATTAATTTAGATTCATTTTCATATCCTGATGGGAAGCCCCCATCTTAATTCCTTTTCTCTCTCTGTATATATTATATATATAATATATATTATATGTAATATAAATATATTCACAAATTCTAATCAGTTTGAAGTGATCTGAATTGCAAGTTGGTAAAGAAAGAATTATTAACATCAACTGAACACGTTATTGAATAGGGTTAAATTATTCAGCAGTGCCGATCCATTGCCCCACAAGAAATAATATCTATATTATTCATGTAACATGCCTGGGTACTAATACAGGTTTACATAGAGATCCAGATGCTGAAAAGATGAGAACACTAGGTCTTTTAAAGAATTAGCTTCTTTCCATGTTTTCTCCCTGAAGCCACGTGACAAACAAAAAATCTATACATAGGAATACATACCTAGAGCTATGGCACTAGAGTTAGATAAATCTCAATTCAATATGTCTTTATACAATAAAAGGCAGTGTTATGTGGCTTGTTCAGGCTTTAAATGAATGGCTTGGATTCCTGTACCAGCTCCACTACTTACTGTATGGCTATGGCTCTTGGTAAGTCTCTAAGCCTCAGTTTCCCAATCTGTAAAATGGTTCCTACCTCACTGGATTAATGTGAGGATTGAATGAAATAAAACCCATAAAGCACGTGGACTTACTAAGCATAAACATTTATTATAAAAATTCACTTATTAATAACTGTTAACATTTATTGAGAGCTTATTACATGTCAGGCATTCTTCTAAATATATGAATACTAATCCTCTAAGTGAGGATTGGTATTATCTCCATTTCACAGGAAAGATAAACTGAGACACTGTAAGGTGAGGTCACTTGCCAATCATCACACAGCTGGTAAGTGGTAAAGCTTGAGGCCAAGCCCACCTAATTTGGCTCCATAATCTATCCACATGCTGAACTATTACTGTATTTCTCATCTCATGCAAAAATATAGAAAAATTAGAAAACACAAATGTGAAAAAGAAAAAAGCTTTTAATTCTCTTACCTGAAGATAAATAGATTTGAGTATTATTTCTTAATCGTATAATAACATCTTTTTCTGGGTTTATATATTTTCTTCAAAATGTGATCAATCTAGAGGCTGGCCCCGTGGCATAGTGGTTAAGTTTGGCATGATCTACTTTGGCAGCCCAGGTTCTCAGGTTTGGATCCTGGGCATGGACCTACCACTTGTCAGCCATGCTGTGGTGACAACTCACATACAAAATAGAGGAAGATTGGCACAGATGTTAGCTCAGGGATAATCTTCCTCAAGCAAAAAAAAAGAGGAAGATTGGCAACAGATATTAGTTCAGGGTGAATCTTTCTCAGAAAAAAAAAAAAAAAGAAAAAACTGTGATCATTCTGTCAAAACTCAGTGTATTTAAAAAAATTAATCCTTTGTTTAACTGAAGAGGAGGTACAGTGAATGAACCAGACTAACAAATTTGCCTGATCAAGATTTCTGCTATATTTTTTTATTACCTTAGTTTGAAGTGGACTTTTCTTCGTATTTATCAGTTTTCAAATTTTGCTACAATTTTCTTTAGTATTTAAGCAACTATAAACATAATGCATGTGGCAGCTTAAAGTGTCAAGAGGATATTTTCAAGCCTCCAAAATAACAAAAACAAAAACCAAACCTCTGGATAAGAGAGAATTTTAAAACTTAAAATCATTAAGAAATGCACAAAGGAAAAGATTAACATATTTAGCTCAGGCATAAAATATTATGTATGTCAATGTCCAATATAAATTTAAAAGACAAACAAGAAATTAGGAAAATTTTAATCATAAAACACTGAAAATTAATATTCTTAATATATTTTAGAAACACATACAAATTGATAATAAAACTGAAGGATCTTAAATAAAAGGGAAAAATATAGTATCGTTACTTAACAAACAATAAATACAAATAGTTAATATAAATAGGAAAAGATAGTCAGCATATCAACAATCAAAAATGCAAATTAAATTAATAAAATGCCATTGTTTTAACATACTAATAGAACCTATGTACTTAAATTTTATTATAGTCATACACCGCATAACGACAGTTCGGTCAACAACCGACCACATATACAATGGTGGTCTCATAAGATTAGTACCACACAGCCTAGGTGTGTAGTAGGCTATACCACGTAGGTCTGTGTAAGTGCACTCTATGATGTTCACACAATGAAGAAATCACCCAACAATGCATTTCTCAGAACATGTCCCTGTGGTTAACTGATGTATGACTGTAGTAACATTGAGAATGCAACAAAAATGTCAGTTTTACTCTCCTGGCGCTACTGTGAAATGGTGGAACAGAGTCAGTCACATCTTAAGGGTGTCTTCCCAGATAGCAGTCTTTCCCTCTTCGTCTACAAATGCCGGAACACTTCCAGTGCAAAGCGACCCGTTCACAAGTGTGGAGACGGGAACCACGTTGTGCTTCTGGAACACAACAAAAGCCATGGCCGATCAAAACGTTTCTCTATAAATGTAGACTGAGACACAGCTGGGCAATCTTTGTCTGGCTAAAGGCTTAGGGCATGATCTGGGGGTGGAGAATCAACCTGGCTGTGTTGTAGCGAGTGAGAAAGTGAGAGACACAGAGGAAAAGAGACAGGAGAGTCAGAGAGACGGGCAAGTGGCTTTCCATTTCCTAATCAGTCTCTCTCTGTGGCCTGAATTCCTTCCATTCTGTGAGTTCCAAGAAACCTCTGTGTCTCCTAATAATAAGCGACTATTGTTTGCTCAACTGTTTCTGATATTTGAAACCAAATCGTAACATGACAAATTATTTGAAAAAGCAGTTTGCAAGACAATCCACAGACTGGAAGAAAATATTTGCAAAAGATGTATCTGATAATGGATTGTTATCCAAAGTATACAAAGTACTCTTAAAACTCAACCATCAGAAAACTAACAACCCAATTTAAGGGCAAATGATCTGAACAAACACCTCACTAAAGAAGATATACAGATGGAAAATAAGCATTTGAAAAGATGCTCAACATCATATGCTATTAGAGTATTCTCTGATTAAATTAATAATAATTCTCAAATTAATAATAATTAATTAATTAATTAAAAATAATAAATAAATAAATAATTCTCAACTTAAAACAATAATAACATACCACTGCACACATACTAGAATGGCTAAAATCCAAAATACCGACAACACCAAGTGCTGATGAGGGCGCAGAGCAATAAGAACTCTCATTCATTGCTGGTGGAATACAAAACGATACAGCCACTTTGGAAGACAGTTTGGCAGTTTCTTACAAAACTCAACACACTCTTACCATACAATCCAGCAACGATGCTCCTTGGTGTTTGCCCCAAGGAGCTGAAAACTTATGTCTACACAAAACGCTGCACATGGATATTTATAGCAACCTTATTGATAATTGTCAAAACTTGGAAATAAGAAGACGTCCTTCAGTAGGTGAATGAATAAATAAACAGTGGTATATCCAGACATGGAATATTATTCAGAGAAGGAGCTATCAAGCCAGGAAAACATACAGAGGAAACTTAAATACGTATTACTAAGTGAAAGAAGCCAATCTGAAAAGGCTACATACTGTAAGACTCCAACTATATGACATTCTGGAAAAGGCAACACTATGAGGACGGTAAAAAGATCAGCGGTGCCAGGGGTTAGGAGGGAGGAAAGAAGGAATAGGTAGAGCACAGAGGATTTTTAGGCAGTGAAACTATTCTGTATGACACAATGATGTATATGTCATTAGATATTTGTCAAAACCTATAGAAGGTACAAGAGTGAACTCTAATATAAACTGTGGACTTTGGGTGATAATGATGTATCAACGGAGGCTCATCAGTCGTAACAAATGTACCACTCGGGTGCAGGATGTTGACAGTGGGGAGGATTGCGCATGTGGTTGGGGTGGGGCAGGATGTATACAGGAACCTCAGTACTTTCTGCTCAGTTTTGCTGTTGACCTAAAGCAATCTGGGAAGGTTTAAAGAACTTTAAAACTCTCATAAGGCTAACTCAGTAATCCCATTTCTCAGAATCTATCCTAAGGGGAGATATTCAAAACAATCCTACAGATAAATTGTAAAAATGCATTGTGTAAAAAAAAAATTTTGGACAAAAATGTTAATTAAATTGTTATTTATAAAACTGAAAAGCACAAAGCAATAAAAACACCAAAAAATAAAGAAATGGTTAAATTGTAATAGATCTATACAATTCAATATTATGCAAAATCAAAACTGTTTACAGAAAGCTGGTTTTAAAAACTGATAAATTAATAGTTTATAGTACTAAATGAGAAGACTATATAAAATGGGAACATGTATTTCCTGGCTTTACACAATTTTAACTGTACCATTTTAGTTTGCATTTCACAGCATAAATAGTTAAAAATTTTAAAACCGTTGTTAAGGAAATCATGCCTAAGATTGCAATTTTAGAATTTTACATAGTGTGGCAAACTATGGGGAAAGTTTGTTGCTGTTGTTCGAGGTGAGTTTTCAGCTCTCCCCGTGATCTATTATCTGGTTGATACACTTGACCAACATATTCCAGTGACTCTAAATAACAATAGCAAAATTATTAGGGGCAGTTTTCAAGTGCTATTCTCTCTAAATATCGCTTAGCTTAATTTTTTAAACATTCAATGCCCAATAAATTTTTTATCTAATTTTCTTAGCAAATTCTCTTTATAAACACAGTGAAAAGCCACTTTTTTGTATATGTGAAGTCTGAAAATTACCAGAATTTTGCAAGAGTGAAATAAATACTTTTGATTAATGTAACCTTCTTCTCTCATTAAAGAAGACTAAAAGAGCTTCAAAGATATAGAATTCAGAATGGAAAATATATCATTTTCAGAATAAATATTTTTCAGGCGATATCTAGTGATGTGGATGGGCAACCTTATAATCTCTTTTTCTACAAAATATCAACTGATTACTAGCAAAGCATTCAAGTTTTTGAAAATGTATTCTCATCAATATTAACATTAAATTTAGCACAAAGTAACCAATTCCAAGTTATTTTGAAACATTCTATAACATAAAATTTCAAAAAATCTAATGAAGCATGGCCTTTGTTTATGTCAGTAATTGTATGGTTGTCTGGTTATTTCTGTTTGATATATTACCGGTAGTACACATCCTGAAGACAGCATTGCATTCATTCATTTATATGTAGAAATCATGACCATTGTAAAATTATGGTATTGATATTTATCTTTGAATCAATTGTTTGTAGTATGTTATTTTTTCATTCTCATGTATTGTCAATATATTTTGTGTGGGAACTTTGCATTCAGTGCAGGCTCTGGAGCCGAATGGCTAAGATCAGAGGCTCTGGCACAGTCAAGTTTAGTGAGGATGGTACATAACTCACAGAGATGTTGTGAGATTTGCTGACGTAACTGTAGAAAGTGCCTACAACAGTGTCAACATCTAGTAAGAGCTGATGATGTTCATTCTTGACGAGTAAATCAAAATCAAGGGAAAGATACTATCACTCGTGTTCATCTTCTCTACAGATTACTACAATTTTATGTAACCTTTTCCATTTTCCATTTATATGGTAAAAATTAAATTTGTTCTCATAGTTTTTCAAAATTGCACTATTGAGAGTGAATCAGTAGTTGGTATCATTCATTCTCACATTTAGTCTTCTATGCTTCTTTCAATTTAAACTTAAAAATTCATAATTTCTTGAGATTATGTAGTGAGTACTTCTCTTGTTTTACATTATTTTGCAAATTTAATGTTATCTAAAAAAAGAAAAAAATCTCATATATATAAATTTGCCATTGTGTTAGCAGCAAAAAGACACCTAGTATTTCTCCATTCATTGTAGCATTATTTCTTTGAGGAACACTTTTTTTGAAGTTCTTGATTCCTTCCTAAAAGGTCTGATTTACTGAAGTTGCCAAATAAAGTTTCAGATTTCTCCCTTCCCTTCAGTCTATACCTAAGAACCAGCTTCCCTCTTGGGCAGGAATTACATTTGGAGGAGAAGAAAGAGGGTTCAGACTGATACAGCAATACCCCTGGGAACAGATGATTAACATGTATAAAGGGATTTCCCTGCAATATAAACACCAGCACGCGCCCTCCTGGGCTTCAGAGCCTTCCTGATGTATATATGCAGGAGAGAGATTTGAAACTGCCCTTTGAGACGATAATAGAATAACACTCTGTTTTGGGGAGCAGCGGTTCTCCTCATTTTTCTACTCTCTTGTGGGAATGAGTTGCCAACCTTTTACTTCGGCTGATACCTTTATGCCTCTGAATTCCGAGTCTTCTGCAACTCTGCCTCTGATCATGCATCACAGTGCGGCCGAGTGCCTCCCTGTCTCCAACCACGCCACCAACGTGATGTCCACAGGTACTGACTCCAGCCGCGGTCCACGTGCCGCTGGGCCTCCAGAGTTCAGAATGGATGCTTTGAATCTTGTTAGTTTACAATCACTTTGCTTCTTTTATTTTTTCCTTCGTTTTAATTTGTTTTGAGTTAAATATTAAGGATATTACAAGAGCCAAAATGCCGAAGAAATTTTTCAAGAAATATTAGTAAGTGTAGTAAATTATTGTTGGTTTTATTATAAAGATCTATTTTCTATGTAAGTAAACAGTGAGTTTGGCTATTTTTAATCTGAAAATCATTTTAATGGAAATGTGTATGGATAAGGAATAAAACTAAAGAGTCTAAAATAATTTAATGTTTAAAAGGTATTTCTTCTTTATCTTAAAAATTTATTTGGTATTTAGATTACATTTGCTACTATGTCTAAAAACAGCCATATACCTCATCGTAAACACAACTAAATGATTCCCAGTACCAACAATAATGTATTTCAAAGAGTAAACTAATTAAATAATTTAAATAAACTTACCTTTTTAGCATAATTCAAAACTCAAAAATCAAAGCTGGAAACAGCATGTAACATTTAGAGCCCATGAACTGAGTTAAATTTTCTCAAGATTGAGTTCTGGAGAGACTTCAACCTCTGACCAAGTTTTAACATTTTCTTACGTAACTTTCTTAAATAAAAACTAAACTTGGGAATTTAAATATTTTGTCTTAAACACAATCAATCAAATAAGTATATTTGTTAATACATCCGTTCTTTATGCAGTAACAAATAGTGTTTTAAAGTAGATTTATAAATGGACAAAGTCTTTCATTGAGTAAATTTCTTTCATTAAATAGCAATATACTCATTCACTTTCCACTTGTTTTAAAAGCAATCTAAATATAAACTAAATTTTGTACATTTAAAAAACAAAATTTGAGTTGATACATTTATATTCTGATTTAAAGGATTTGAGCTTTATCTTTTATTATAATTAAGCAGTTTCCAAACATATATGTAAGTTTGGCACTAATCTTTGGCAAAATCATTAATGTAAAGATTTTTTTTCATCTACCAAAGATTCTTATAATTTAATTAAAAAGGTAAAAAAAAAATCCTCAAACACATTTTTTTGGAAAATATAATAAAGTATTTTTACCAGAAAGATGTGCTATAAATAAATTTAAACAATTACCACTTAGCTAACTGTATATTTTTAATAAAAGATCTTTCTACAGATTGGGGATGGGGAGAATAATACGTTATTTGTTTAATCTACTGTGTGAGAACAGTATCTGGCCAGAATGAAAATAAAATTTAGAATTGAGGTAATGATTTAGCAAGTTTAGGCTCAAAATCCTATTTATTTATTTAAAAATAAATTAACAATGTATTTAGTAAACTAGCCTATGCTTTATACAACTTTCCCAAATCAGAGAAACAAAAAATAGTAAACCTTGGAAGTAAAAAAAATCATAACCATAAAAATGATCTAACTGTATTTTAAATGATAATAGCATTGATTTTATAATTTTTCCATCAAACTATAATCATATTCATCTAATGTTCTAAGTAAGGAATTAGAAATATTGGTTATAATGAGAAGAGCTCTTGGGTATTAAATGTGTTTTAAGTTTATTTGTTTAATTTAGAATGCGTAGTAAGATTTTTATCATTCTACTGTAAAATAACTTCAGTTCTTCCTACATATCAGTTGTTACATAAAAACTTATGCAGATATTTTTAAATATTAAAGATTGATCTATAGTTAGAGATAATTCTGAAGAGACTTTGTCTTTAATCACTAGATTATATCTCGATATTTTCAAAGGATCCTAATTCTACACTTTACATCTTTTGTATTTATTCAAGAAGATGTAATTATGTTATATTTATAAAAATCCACCACTATATTCAGGATATGAAGGAAAAATGAGAAAATAAAATACATAAGGAAACATTGGCTGGTGATTTTACTGTCAGTA
This sequence comes from Ceratotherium simum simum, assembly GCF_057802395.1. Classification (NCBI taxonomy): domain Eukaryota; kingdom Metazoa; phylum Chordata; class Mammalia; order Perissodactyla; family Rhinocerotidae; genus Ceratotherium; species Ceratotherium simum. Next base: position 40,239,481 of record NC_141926.1, on the reverse strand, counting down.
GTCCATGCTCTTAGTCAACTTGCTGAGTCATATTTAAAGCTTGATAAAAGTTTAGTAATTCAGATTTACTTTCAAAATACACGTTGATTCCATGAGGCATATAACTATTTAAGAATGAGCTTATGTTTATATTCTAGATTCAATCCTTATAGACAATATCTCTCAATACTCAATGAACTTATTTTTTGACCCGTTTTATCATTAGAATTGTTGAAGCGGTTGTGTGCATTCAGAAAACCTGCAACCTCATAGTTTCAAAATCAACATAAATACATTGTCATAAATTTTTTATAAACCCCTGAATTTAGTGGAATTTTTATGATTGTATCCAATAGGAGGCTAGTTGCTCTGCCATTTCCTCTTTGATGGAAGAAATTTGTTAGGAAAATAAACAAAAGTAAAGACTGTTAGAGAGTAGATTTCTGTATTCATTCTTCCAGAGAAAGGCCATTCTATAATACCATGTTATACAAGAATTTTAAGAGATTATTTTCTAGCAGGTTTGTTGCAATATCTATATTGGGTGGAACCTACAATAAGTCAGCAAATTTCAGTTAGCCAAGGTCCAGACTGGTCAGTCACCCCTTCACAGAGCAAAGGATAATTAATGAAAGCTTTAATTCTCTTGATGATTTATAATCTCATTACTTGAGATAACTTTGACCCCTAGTTTCAACCTACTCATCAGAGAATTTCCCCTAAATGAGAAAAAATTATTGGCATATAACTAAGAATTGCATAAATGTATATTCTTGAAATGAAACGAATGTGTCTTGAATCCTCATACATTTTCTTACCAGTCCCGTCTATTTTGTCTTTGATCCAAACTCCTAAATATTTGCGCACATATTTCTCGGTGACAACATTGGGAAACACAGCAACGGGACTTCATTATTCTGTTCCTTCCTGTCACTATGGAAACCAGTCATCAACCTATGGAGTGATGGCAGGTAAGAAAAATTGTCTTTACATATGAGATTGACTTGGGGACACTTAGATGGATTTCCTGGTTCTGAGCGAATCTTGACCAGAGCGCATCATGAAATTCTAATCTCTTAACCTTGGAAATTGCTGGTAAAACCACCGCTTGTTGAAATGTTCCCTGATCTGTGATGCCTTCAGAGACCATGATAATTATACCTGATTGCCCCTATTCTACACAGCCCTGAGCTGCTGTGCTTGTCAACTCTGGTGTTTGCTTTGTATGATTTTTGTTCTAATTCCCTACTGTCAAACTGTCGATTGTCACTTGGTGATGCTATGGGTGGGCTTGTCTCCAGTATAAGTATGGTAGCCACTAGCCTCATGTGGCTATTTAAATTTAAATGTAAATTAACTAAAATAAAGTCAAATTTAAAATTCAGTTTCTCAGTTGTACTGGCCACATTTTAAGTGCTCATGTGGCTACCAAAGCAGACAGCACGGATTTATAGAACATCCCTCTCATCACAATATTTCTTCTGGACATTTGGTCCATATAGATATATAAGTCATCGAAGGCTAAGAGTGGTTTGCAGTAGCTTTAGCAATGGTTGTTTGAGGCTTTGACAGCCCTCTCTGAGCTGCCTCTGAGTCTTAAATGTGATTGAAATAGGTGAAGTTACATCTGTTTCTCCTTTGGCTAAGTAAAGCATCACAAAATCAAGACTAACTACTTATTTATTTACTTTTGTATGAAGGCATCAATAGCACGTTTCTTAAGAGGAAAATCTGACCTGAGCCATCCACTCATCACAAAACTTATGGCTTGATTTTAGGATATGGCCAGAGAAAATATTTTAATGGTTTAATAAAGTGCACAATTTTGTTGTGCACAGATTTTTTCTAGATATTCTTTGATCTTTTATACATATTACTGCAGCAGGGAGAAAAATATTATGGATGACGATATACTACTAAGGCTCAGTGAGAACATAAGAGTGTATGTGTGTGTGTGTGTGCACGCGTGTGTGCATGCTTGTGTGAAATGAGAGAGAAACTACGGATAAAGGAATCACATATTAGTGCAATCTTTTCTTTGTTTTGTTATCATCCAGAGTAAGTAATAAAACAAACATGGATATATGCCTATAAATTTGAAATAAAATTGAACAAAGAATTTAGTTCACCAACCTTTAATTTCGCAAATTTTTTCAGTTTAAGACTAAATAAAACTTTAAAATAAAATATTCCAGAACAAATTAGCTTCTCTTACATTCTATCAAGCAGCATTCTGCATAAACTAGTATCCTCACCTTTATGGTAAAATGAAGACTGGTGTTCTTAATGACCACCTGTAAATACTAATGTCTCTTTTTAATAATTAAGAAACAAGGAAAGCCATATTTTTTCTTCCCCTTTGAAAACTGATCATTTATAATTCATACAATTAGTAGTTAATCAGTACTCATGGTTAATGAGAACAGCCCCCATTGATGATGAACTACTTTCATTATAAAAGAGTAAAACGATGTGCATTTAGCCACCAGAGGTGCAGGCAGAATGCTTTCCGTGGTCCCCACAACGTTTTGACTATGGAACAAGAAATGACAATTGCAGGGCCATGTGCTGCTCTCTCTCAGAGGAGAGGCCTTGCTCTTCATTCACAGTGATTCCCACGAACCCAGGTGCAACTTTAGGTGCCCTCTCAACCCAGCAAGAGGCAGCCATGGATTGAGGTTAGCACAAAGATAAAATCAGCCACACACCAAATACTCTAAAATGGTTTTCGGTACCACCTCCCTCCCCACCAGATCAAGGCCAGCAGCTGTGGCCTAGTGAGTTCGCAGCTGGCCTGAGAATTCTTACGGCCTTCCACTTTCCAGGACTGGAGTGAAAAGGCCCAGGTTCACACAGAGAGTCCATTGGCAGCTTAGGTTGTGCTTCCCTTGGTGGGCACTCAGCAAACCCTCTTCCTCATCACAGTTAAAAAGGAGAGACCCCTGGAAAAGCCCTTTAAAAAGATTCCAAGCATGGGTTGGTGACATCAGGAACAAAATGGTTATCCTAAGATTTGGAGGTATTACTGTCATCTTAAAACTAAATTAAATTTATCTTGTCACTGAAAGAAAAACTCACCATGGCAAACATAGAGATTATATTTGAATATTTTTGAGAGGGATATCATTAAAATGTGATATGCTTTACACTTTGTCAGAATGTCACCATTTTGACATATATTCAGTATTAGCATTTGCATCATGGCAGATTAAATCTCAGAGACTCTGAATTCTCCTGCCTTCATCCCCAGAGAAGCTATACAAATTGAGTTATAAAACAGATGAATTCAGAAATAAGAGAGCAAAGGTATAAAATACACAAGAGAAACTTGGCAATGTCATTTGAATTTTTTGAGACATCTCAAGACGTTCATCAAATCAGCCACTTCCATGCAATTTACGGAAGTATCTTATCATCAACAACAAAGGTTCATTGTCACAGGTTCACTTCCATTGCCATAGGAAAGAGAAGTGACACAAAGAACTATATTTCAAATGATGTGAAATTGCTTTATTTTAATGGGTTATTATATTACCCATACTCGGATGCTTACATTTAGTTTGAGCATTTCATTAAATTAAAAACCCACTGGAAGGGAAGAGCTACAGCTAATATTTTGATAAGGTTGGTAAGGAGGGCTTTAATCCTCGGATGAGTCCACTGTGCCTCCGAGTCCAGGTGTGGGCATACTAAAGAGAATGACTAATTGGGAGCAATGAATTAGCCACAGCACGACTAACTACGAACTTTATTCAAGTCACTTAACATGTCTGAGTTTCAGTCTCTTCATCCCCAGGTTGTGGTGGGTACTACAACTCTCAAAGTCGTGGCAGATTTGTACCAACTCAACCTGGCTTCCTCCTTGATCTTGTTACTTACACCTGCAGCTAAATTACTTCTGTCCCTTCACTCCTGAGAATTTAGATAATTCAACAGCCTACAGTATGGGTAACAGGAAACAGGGAATTATAAATGCCATTCAAAATCTCTTCTAGATAAACACAAAACAAAACAAAATAACAACAGAAACCCTTCAAAACTCTGATTCCTGGATATCTGAGATTATTTTTGTCCTCCAGTTTCTAAAGTGGGGTGAAAGTTAGGAACAAGCTCAATGGTCTGTCCACCCTTCCACCGTCACGTGGCAACTGAGCAAATCAGCTACATGGTAATGATTGCTGAACCCAGCAAGGTTAGACGACATGATGCCACCCAAGACGTGGGGTAAGAGTCATTGTTCAAAAATTAATTTTAAGAAGAAAGCAAAATAGCTGATGTTTGTGAGTTAACCAAGAAGAAGAAGGTCCATTCTCTTTTAGGAAAAGTGGATAAAAAGAGAAAGGATTATTACGGCTGAAAATGCCCTCTCCACTTGGGCTGACGCAAAAGGCTCCAGAAGTCAGTCTGACAGTTGACACAGAGACGTGGCCAACTTTGGAGTCCATCTCTTCATTCTTAAGTTGTCTTCTTTTCTCTTTCTTTTCTTTATTTATTCTTTTTCTCTAATTTGTTCTAGTTTTGTTAACTTTGAGGGAAGGAGTAATTCTGACAATCTTTTGCCTCTGGATCATGAAAGGCCTTTCGGTAGCAGTAACAGGATATATTTTCCCTAAATTTTGTTGTCTCTGTCTCAACTACTCCCCTCAGTCATGGTCGCAGGAAAGCAGCCACAGGCAATATGTACACACAGTGGGCATGGCTGTGTTCCAAATAAACTTAATTTACAACACCAGGCAGAGGACCTCTGTTGTACATGGGTAGGATTTACCAATACACAAAAGAGAAAAGATCACGATTCAAATTTATGATTTGCTTCACATTGTCATGCAGAGGGGGGGAAAAATGGAAAATAAAGGGAAGTACTCAAAAACATATTCCCGTGCACGTCTACAGCAAGGTGGTGTATTTTACCGTGTCCTCTTCTTCCCTGTTCTTTTAAGCCGTCAAGCCAGTAACCTCAGAGATATTGTCAGTTAGCACCTGGCAGAGCTACATACTGCAGAGAGCAGTTTGCCCCACACCATGGTACACTGAGCCAGGGCCCTGCGAGGCAAGCCCGACCTCCGCCTCCCCACTGCCTGCTTTAAAAGATTCCCTCTGTTCTCCCGCTCTGCCACACAGAAACACACACAGAGCAATTCAGAAAGGCTGTAGTGATTATTCTGCCATGTGAAAATACGCTTTGGGCAGTAAAGAATGTGCCAACTCTTCCAAGCTTCTTAGGTGTGTGCCTGTCTAGATCTGTAGACAATTTTGCTTTATCAGTGTTTTGGAAATTTTTTATGAGATCTCTGCTGCACATGCTCACCACATCTTTTATCTTTTGCCTTTTTCAATAATGCAGGCTTTAGAAAAATTTAAAAAATATCTTGCCATATACACCATGCCAATCACTCCTCACTCTCCCCTAAATCAGGATCCTGTGACGGAAACTGCGGCTTGCTTGGCTGTGCCCATGACTGTCGTGATCAATTTCTGTCTAAGGGTAGTTCCAGGGAAACTATCCCCGCCAGTAACCGGATGCTCGCACTTAGTGAAAGATGAAAACGCATCACACGTCGTGTTGTCCTTTTTTCTCTGGATGCCAAACCTTTGAATATGGTATTTTCTGTATACTTTTCATGGACTCATGTTCAAATTTATTTTCTAAATATTTATTTATCCAGAGTATTTATAATGTGTAAACTACCTTTAAAATTTTCCAAAACTAGGGATGGCATGTTTCTAATATTTTAATAATTAATCATAATATTTTTGTCTGAAAGCACTTGTTTAATACAGCCAAGTGTGGTTAAGCTGCAGGGAATGCCTTTAAAGGAAAGTCACTTAATTCACCTGAGTACACACTGCCTGGAAACTAAGTAGGCGGTAGTTCTGCAAGGTCTGTTGCAGTGCTGGTTGGACTTCAGTTCTCGTTTCCATCACATAGTTCATTCATCGTGGCATCCACGGAAAGTTACTTAACTTCTTTTTACTTAAATGTCCTAAATTTTAAACTGTGGGTAAAAACTACACATCCTTCCTACCTAACTTGTGCATATAAAGATCAGAAGACGACAAATGTGAAATGAACACAGCATAAAGTATCACATAGAAGATTGTTAGCAGTGCATGATTATGATTGGCAAAAAAAATTGGAAATCACGATCAAGATTGCTAACAGATTCAGACCTTGTGGTATGGTCATGTAGAAAGATATGCAACAAATTACTTACATAAAATAAAAATAATTTGACAGAGGTTAAATGAGTTATCTAAAGTGTCTTAAAATACATTGAATGTGCAAAATCAAACAGCAGCCTGACTTTTTTCTCTCTGCTTTTACTGTTTTGTACACTATTTCATCAAGTGACATTTGATATTCTCGAATGGTGAAAGAAGTGAAGATTTTTCATATCTATAAGATCCAACTCTGAAAGCACAAGTGAAAGAAAAGTCTTGAGCTAAATATTAAGCAGATACTGAAACCAATGTGATCAGTTTTCTTCTTATATACGTTAGTCTTTTCTTTTATTTCAACTAGCGGAAGTCTAAAATTAATAGAAAGATAAAAAATAAATACCAAAAGAAATAAATATTTTAAAAAATAAGCTAGTAATAAATTAAAAATTGATAAAATTTCTCTTTTTAAATTTTGTGTGGTCTGGTCAATATACCACGCACTCAAGTATAAAGGGGATGATTAATTGACTTTTTAAAAAGTAAAACTGGGTAATTTTGGTTTGCAAAAGTAGCATGAATTTTTCTATGTAGGAGTAGTGTCTTTTTAGATATATTTTTGGCTGTGAAGTTACCAAATTTATTTTATTTTATTTTGTTTAATCTTTCATTTCTGTGTTTACTTTGCTTCAGAAAAATAGTATAGTCTTTTGGATAAGGGCACACTTTGTAATTACATATTCTCATATAAATAATAGAAGCCAAAAATTTGCTGACTTACACTATTCTTTGCTCATTAAATATTGATATATAATGTAAGATTTATATATTCTGGCAAAATATATTATTACTCATGTCTTTGATTTGTGAATGTATTTATGGAGAAATTATAGATAGCATAAACTCTTGATAGTTTTTTCAGCAATTTTCCAAGAATGATTACTGCATATAATCTGTAGTAGTTTATTTCTAGTTTAAATATTTATTTATACTCATAAGAAAAATGATTAATTACTCAGTATTTTGTTTATATCAAAATGTCTTGGTTATACATGTGTCATTTAGTATCAGTTGAAGTGAAATCTCTACCAATAAAAATTATAATGTATTGATGAAGCAAACAGAAGCAAAATGTGTGGGAATTTGGCTTATATACCATCCTCTCATCCATGCTCCCCAACTGAGTTAGACTCTTCTTTCCTAATAAAGAATGAAATCTGGAAGCAATTTTAAAAAATTAGATCTTTTAGCTTTTTTGTGATTTATGATTTAACCCACTCAGTCAACTCTGCTTCATCATCTGTGGGTGATGCCTATCATACTGAGAATTGAACACTTCTTTGCCATTTATTTTTGCTTCTAAAAAAAATTATTAAAAAATGATTCCATTATATTGTATACTTTTCAAAAAATCTTGTCAATGACTTTTTAACAGAACTTTTAAAGTTACCTTTTGTTAAATGTCTATTCACTCCTCAAATCCATTTAACCATATTAATGTATTTTATGTTCTCATAATTCTCTTTTACCTGCCTTTGTTAAATTAAAAAAAGACACAATTATTTCCCATTGAAATTAAGTATTTACTGATAAAACAGTGTTTTGTTTTATTTTTTAATATTGTAAAATCTATTTCCTGATCATAAGAAAACTTCCAGCATAGCACTTAGCTCTGGGCTAAGTTTGATTACAACAAACATCACAGATTATTTGTTTAATGAAATAAGAAAACAGAGATCAAAACATACATTCTGGTTAGAGTTGAACCTCAGATTCCCAACATTAAGCGTCTTTTAAGCGGAAAAAATGATGGAAAATTTACGCTTCAAAGAGAATTTTTTTTATTTCTATTGTAATTATTTGCAATTTCCAGCTTCTTTCCTTTGGCATTGTCTTTGTTTTTGCTGCTCCAGGGAATGTGGAAAATAAATAATCACATTTATACTAAGCTACTCTGTATTTCTACCTCAGAAGACTGAGTGCCAGGTAATCTTGAAGAATTGAGACAGGCTGTAGCTGAAAAATGGGCTCTATTGGCAAAATCCTTGCTTGTATAGAAATGAGATAATTACAAATGGCCCTTTCCTTTTCTTTGTTTATTCACAGGTAGCTTAGCCCCTTGTCTTTATAAGTTTCCTGACCACACTTTGGGTCATGGCTTTCCCCCCATGCACCAGCCTCTCCTGGCAGAGGACCCTGCAGCCGCTGACTTCAAGCAGGAACTCCGGCGGAAAAGTAAATTGGTTGAAGAGCCGATAGACATGGATTCTCCAGAAATCCGAGAACTTGAAAAGTTTGCCAATGAATTTAAAGTGAGAAGAATTAAGCTAGGTATGTGCTTTTTATTTTTTTATTTTTTTGTTTTTTTTTAAGATTTTATTTATTTATTTTTTTCCGCCCAAAGTCCCAGTAGATAGTTGTATGTCATAGTTGCACATCCTTCTAGTTGCTGTACATGGGACGCGGCCTCAGCATGGCCAGAGAAGCGGTGCGTCTGTGCGCGCCCGGGATCCGAACCCGGGCCGCCAGCAGTGGAGCGCACGCACCCAACCGCTAAGCCACGGGGCCGGCCCGGTATGTGCTTTTTAAGAGCCCTGGCGCACCTAACTCAGTCTGCAAATCTTCACTCTCTGACTGTTGAGTCTCTTATCCTCTGTCAGAAGTCCAAGACTGTTCTCGTTCCACATCTCACTGTGGACTTAAGTTAGTCCAGTTATGAATATCCTACAAAAACCTTGTTGATCAATGTCGCTAGTTTCTTGTGTATCCTTCCAGAGATATCTTATGCATACATAAACAAATACTTGTGTTTTTTCATGCAGATTTTTTTTAATTTATTTATTTTGGAGAGCTTTCCGTATTAGGTTTTAGAGAGCTTTTTTTTATTTTAAATAGATCTGTCAAATTCCATTTTATGAATATACGACAATTTATTTAACCAGTCCTCTACTGATGGTAAATTTAGGGGGTCTCCAATCTTATGCTGTTAAAAACAATGCCACAATGATTAACTTCATAAATGTCATTTTGCAGCTATATAAATATATGGGTACGAAAAGTGTTAAAAGCAAAATTGCTTGATTAAAGAGTATGTGCATTTGGAGCAAGCCCTGATGGCCTAGCGGTTAAACTTCGGCGCTCTCACTGCTTCGGCGGCCCAGCTTCACTTCCTGGTCGTGGATCCACACCACCCATCTGTCAGTAGCCATGCTGTCGAGGCGGCTCACATAGAGAACTAGAACGACTTACAACTAGCATATACAAACAGGCACTGGGGCTTTGCGGAGGAAAAAAATAAAAGAGGAAGGTTGGCAACACATGTTAGCTCACAGCGAATCTTTCCCTGCTAAAAAAAAAGAACCAGTGTATGTATATTTGTAATTTTGATAGTTGTTGTCAAATTGGTCTGCATAGAAGTTGTACCAAATTTTACTACCACCATGAGTCTCTTTTGCTGCCCCTCAGAATGTAATCTCCGTGAAGGCAGGAGTGTTTGGTTTTTTATTTATTCCTCTTTGTTTTCTGCGTAACAGTATATCTTCAGCACTAAGAACAGTGATTGGTACACAGAGTAAATAAATAGTTGTTGAAGGAAAAATATGCTGTTAATCTTTTGGATCTTTGAAAATCAGATAGGTTGAAGTGGTTCCTCCTGGTAGTTTATGAGTGAAGTTCGCAAGTGTTCTTTCCTGTGTTTGACTGTCATTTGTAATTCCTTTTCTGTGAACTGTCTGTTCATAGCCTTTGCTTACTTTCTATTGAAAGGTGTTTTTAACATAACTATGACAATTAACTTTGATTTAAATTCATGAAGTAGTGTATTTTTTTTAATGGATTGAAGATGATAGTTCAAACCGCTGCACTTTGGAGTGAACTACAGATAATTTTGTAATGATATTTATTGATAGGCATCATATGTAATCATGTTATGCATACAGGTATCTAGCCTTAGGCCCTGAATTAATAGTAGTTACAATAAACACAGAAGTAGGCATTGTTATAACATTCATTTTCAGTTTGCTATTTAGATTGCTGTGAATATTTCAAATTCTATGTTGATGGTTTATATCAACTTGTACTCTAAAAATGTTTAGGACAATCGATGAGGATCTTTTGCCTGGAGATAGAAGCATTACCAAATAATATAATGAATGTGCTCAGAGGTATACATAAAATGTGTGATCATAGTCTCATAATAAACATGTTTTTAGGGAAAGTAAGCATAATTCTTAGTTTTATTAGGTCCCTTTCAAAAATATAGTTGAATTTTTCACTCCTACAGTTGAGATAAAAATATTTATGATATATCATCATATATTTTATGCACTATATTTAATATATGATAGATTTTTGAGCATATATCATCAGATATTTTTAATAATAATGATAAAGAGGGCAAGAACTTTTAAGCATTTATAATGTGTTTATGAGACATCTATCCAATTTGACTAAATGTTATGAATGGCAGATGTTCCTATCTGAATTCTTTTGACTTCTAGAAAAAAATAACATTAACTAGAAGGAATATTTTTTTGAAGTTCCGGACAATTTACACTGAATCTTACTAAATAATTTTAAATTGCCAACAAATATGTTCTTAAAAGCAGTATTTAATAGCTGACAAAGAAAGATACGCAGATTTGTGCAGTGACAGACTAAAGTGAACGCTTCTTGGAAAGCAGCAGCTAACGGTCTTGGCCATCCTTTCACAGGATACACCCAAACCAACGTCGGGGAAGCCCTGGCGGCCGTGCACGGCTCTGAATTCAGTCAGACAACTATCTGCCGATTTGAAAACCTGCAGCTCAGCTTTAAAAACGCATGCAAACTGAAAGCAATCCTATCCAAATGGCTGGAGGAAGCGGAACAAGTGGGAGGTAGCAGAGCAATGTTCTGAGGGCTGCGTGATGCTCCAACCCAAAAGAGGGGGCTCCAATTGGCAGGATTGATACTACAGCGAGAGGGGTGGGGTTTGGTTTTGGTTTGGTTTTTCTCTTTGAGATAAAAAATAGATATCTTGCTGTATCACACTAAAAAAAAAGGAAGGCCAATAGAAGTGTAGAAATAAATTTACTGAGAAGATAGAGAGAGAAAAGATGTTTAAAGAAAGCCTTCTAGATAATGTGGCTTAGGTGTGAAGTGGCGAAATGATTTTGTTAAAACACATCCAGATTCTTTCTGTCTCTGTGCTCTACTGTAGTAATTGTACATGAATTATTCTTATAACCTAACGTGTGTAACCAGAGCATTCGACACACCAGTCTTCCTCTGAATAACATAAGCAATTGCTAGATGAGCAATTTAATGTGATAAAATTATTTAATGTGATAAAATTAGTCATACTAATGTCAAGGCTGATAAAGGGTAAGGTTTGAGAGCATTTAGAGCAAGCGTTCCAACAAAAGTAAGGTAAGGATATAATTTATAGACAATTGTCTTTGCAAAGTTAATATTTATCTCTGTATTAACATTTTTATCTAGGGCTTGTAATATAAAATGACATAGACTGCAAAAATTTGAAACAAAAATGTACAGTAATTTTATTTTAGATTGTTTTATAAAGAAAACTTGAAATCCAAATCTGATAGTTTTTAAAAAAAAAACCCACTTTGTTTTTGTAATCATTCCTCTTTTCTCCATTCCAGCTTTGTACAATGAAAAAGTGGGAGTAAATGAAAGGAAAAGGAAACGGAGAACGACTATAAGGTACTAGGGGAAGAGACAGATCTTTTACAGATGGAATGAGCATAGGTGCAACATGACATATGAATGTAAGGTGACTAGAGCCCATTGAAAAAACAGGTGGAAAAGCAGCATTTAATAACAGTGAGAAATGGAGAGCTAGTAATTCTAAACATTTGCTGCAAAGCATGTGCTATGATTCAAGAGTACTTTTGCTCCACATAAAACAGAACCTGTGCAACCACTTCTGAGAAGAGTGAGTCTCTGCTGTCCTGTTAGATACGAGTCTTGCGCTGGCGTTACGGTATCTGTTACTAAAAAGAACAAAACTAGTCGTCAGCACTTCAGTCTCTTCAAGTCCAAGGCGACTCCTTGCATTTCAAACCAGAAAGATTGTTCACTGATTTTTTTGTAATTTCCGTGAGGCTCGCAGAGGAAATGCTCAAATACCGTAGGTTTTGTTTTGGTTGGTTAGTTGTTCACTAAATATTTCATCTATTGTGAACAACCTAAATGATTTCTGGGGACATTTACAATGCCTACAGAAGTGTTCACGTCCTTCTCAGAATGTCAGTGCCCTCTTGTGGCACAAAGTGGATAAACACAGATGGGCTGGTTCCCCTCCTTATTTCTTGCTGTGACTCTGCAAACAGTACCCTGCCTGAGACGAGCATCTACACATTCGACAAATTTTACGCTTTGTTGAAGAGCTTCAAAAGTGTTTTCAGAGTCTTTAAGTTTCCTTTTCACGTTAATGTTTAGGAAATGCAACCTAACTTAATTTTGATCTGCCAAAAACATCACTAAAAACATAACCTTACCCTTTCTTTCCCCTCCCACCCACCCACCTCTCAGTATTGCTGCTAAAGATGCTCTGGAGAGACACTTTGGAGAACAGAATAAACCTTCCTCTCAGGAGATCATGCGGATGGCTGAAGAACTCAATCTGGAGAAAGAAGTAGTAAGAGTTTGGTTTTGCAACCGAAGACAGAGAGAAAAACGGGTGAAAACAAGTCTGAATCAGAGTTTATTTACTATTTCTAAGGAGCACCTTGAATGCAGATAAGATTTCCTATTGTGTAATAGCCGATTGATTCATTTTTTCATTCTTTTCTTTTCTCCAACAAAAATAGAAATTAGTTATTTGGTTGCCTTCAAAAATCATTTTATATCAATAACTTTTGCAGAGGCTTTTCTTTTCTACTTTAATACAACTTAAATTATATTGATGAATTATTTTCTTTAAAATAATTATTCTCAGAAGCCACATGGTACATTTTACGCCAAAGATACTAATACGAATAAAACAATGATTCTCTCTCTCTCTCCCCACACACACACACGTGAGTGTGCACATGGGTCTTTTAAAGTTTCCTTCTTCAAAGGCTGTATATTAGCTTTTTAACATTTCAGTTACTAATGTCACATAGTTAAAGAATATCACCACAGAAGATCCAATTAAAAAATTCCTTAACCAGTGTCCTGCTTACCATCAGCTGTTTGTTTGAACTAAAAGTTTTGCACTTAAGAGCCAGAGGTACCTTCGAATTTTATTACTGCATTTAGGAACAGATCTTAATCAGAAGCGACACCTTTGAAGCCAATATTTAGGGCATAGCACCCAAAGTGTGTTTCAAAAGAGGCTTTTTTGATGTTTAGCTATAGAAAATATGCTTTATGGATTCTTGAGGCCCAAACTTCTCTTCTTCTATAAGCTGTAAAGTGCCGGGAAGATATCTGTTTGTCTGCTGTTGTTTCTCCAGTGTCTGGGAAAGTGCTCATACCGGGCACACAATCCTGGTTAAATGAATGAAGGCGTGTGCTGTTAACAACGGCTACAAACTTGAAGGGTGCCTAATTTAATAACATAATTTATTTTTAAAATATCACAACCCAGAAAGTCATCTGGGATCCTATCAAAAAAGACTATCACTTTTGGTTTAATTGATTGGAATGATTTATTATTAATGGAAAAGTTTGATATATTGAGCTTTTCAATTCAGGGAATTGTATCTCAAGGAACATATTTAATTTATAAGAATGCACTTCTTTGAAACTTGCAAGTAGAAGCAAACCATACTGTGATATCAATATCAAACAGCGACTTTTTTTTTTTGCATTTTGAATGTAAATCTGCTGGCTATGTTTATCTAACTTATTTTATATAACAAAAATGGGAACAATCACACCAAGCTTTATTATTGACTTAGAATGCTTACTAAATAAATTATACTGTCCAGTCTCTTTTTTTATGATATTAATAAAAACCAAGCATTATACAGGTCACAGTCTATGTAGATCACGTCTGCACACATATAATCACCATTAATTGGATGGAGAGAAACTTTGACATATCATTAAAAAAACATAGTTTTCAGCAGCCTGATCCTCCACGCTTAGGCGTACATTAACCACCAGGAGGTGTTAAATATATTAGACATATAATGGCTTTTCTTATTCAAGAGTAAATTCCAAATTATTCGCTTTGTGGATGTATAAGTACCTTCTCTGGATAATTCACCTGCTCAATACACACATTAGCTGGGGTGGGATTCTTTAGTTTGCAAGAGGCGGGGTGGGATGTACACACACATACACATAAAAATGCACACATGCACATCTTTGAAACTTGCAAATAGAATTAAAATGTAATGCAATATAAATCTAGAATAGTGACTTTTTTGCACTTTAAATATGAATCTGCTGGGAATGTTTAATCTGCCTTACTTTATATAACAAAAACAGCATGTACATATCTTGCTGTATGTTTAGATCATAATATTGTCAGACATTCATCCATTAAGGTCATTCTTTTCAAGTGTAGATACAACTAACATTGGGAACCAATTTTTCTCCCTAAAAGGAATTATTTTGAATCAATACTTAATATTGATATAGCAATTCTTTATTTAGCTATTCACAAGTTAGTTGTAAATGCACTGGTTTACTATTAACTCATTTGTATTAGTGAGTTTTGAGACTGTATTTTCTAACTACATTGAGATAATATCTCAATAGATATTGATCTTTTTAAAAACAGAAAATGGTTAATGATTAGAATTCTAAACAAACGACAAATGACGACAAATGTAATTTACTGTGCAGTATCTATGTTCATACTTTGGGGAATAAACGTCAAAAGCTGACGAGCCATACAGCCATCCATCGTATGGTCTTGTGAGCTCTTCTGTGATCAAAAACTTCAGGAATTCAGTAGAGTTGTCCATTAAAATGGAAAGACCTGTTTGTCACTTATACCGATTGGCACATTCAATTTTACCCGGTAGAGGTGGTTGACAAACTTACTCAAAATTTACCTTTCCATCTCTAATGGTGGTAAGATTTGTCTAGTTAAAGAAATATTTTCAGTGTTCGGGGATGAGAGGTGTGTGTGTGTTTTCAAGTTCCTGGGGGGATGGCGGGGACTGGGGGAGAGGTGTGTGTGGTGTCCAGCAGTAGGGTACCTGAAATCAGACTTCACAATCCTCAGGCTTCCTCTAAAGCAGATTCAACCCAACTGTCTCTGGAAGAAACTAAGGTTAAAAGAATGGTCTTAAATCGCTTTATGAGACTCAGCTCCTACAGAGAGCAAATTGAAGAGTTGATCTGTTTTTCCATAGCTGCAAAAAACCTATTCATGTAGAGTAATGGCATCAAGGGAGAAAGTCATCATAGGTCTCACTTCACACGTGGACACACACTGTTTTAACATAGGAGTGTATGAAATAGGAGTACTTATTTAAATTCCGCCCACAGGGATCAGACTAGAGTGTGGCTATTGGGCTAGTAAGGAATGTACACATGGCCAAGGGGAGAGCACAGGCTTCTCCTAAAGGCATTTAAACGCAAATAATAAAATATACATCGCTGCGCAGGTCAAATCACATAAAGCCCATAGGCTGCCAGGATCCCCGCTCTGGTCTACAGGGTCACAATCTTGAGCCCTTTCCACTAGCCCCTGCCCTAACCAGGTACTCTCCTCAGAGTACAGTCTGTGCTACACAATCACCTAACCAACCATCATTTTATGTCTTCTAAGACCAGGTGTTACTATCGTTAGTAGTGACATCTTCATACCACATTCTACTTCTCTGATACTCTGCAATTTCCTCCATCCGTGACTTTCACATCCAGTACAGAATGTGCCACTAGGCTGCATCCTTTTCGGTAACAGAGAAATTGCTCTATTCTTCTGCTCTCTTTCTATTGGCAACCTGTTGGAATACAGTTGTTAAAGAAATCCTTTTGCCAAAAATGGGAAGTTAGGGAAAGCAAGTTTAAAAAATCAGTATTTTCATTAAACTCAATGTATAAGAATCCTGTTTCCTAATCTTAGGGGCTCAGAAGGAAGTTTTATTTTTAGCAAAGGACAACATAACATTACAAATTTATAGTGATTGTGAAAACTGCCACCAGAGCATTTTATCAATGTAGCCAGATCAGAATGACTCTATTCCTTCTGTTACCGGGAGAGGGGATCGGTTTTTCCAAGGTCTTGTTTGGCCTCACAAAAGAATTTGTGAGGGAACACACAAAGATGAGTTCAAAGCAAGAAGGGATTTATTTGCAAAGCAAAGTACACTCCAAGAGAGGGAGCTGGCAGGCTTAAGGGGAGTGACTGCGTGAGGTCTGGGTGGCTTGTGGCTTATATAGGTTTATTTGTGAGCAGCGGGAAAAGACGGGGGTTTGAAGGCATTCTACCCATCAGCTTGCTGTCCCCTCCTCCACGTTGGGAGGGGAAGTTTTTCTCCTTAGATGGTCCTTGGTGGAACTGTCATGGCTTCTATCCCCTGCAAGGGGGGGTCAACACTGCAATGTAAATTTATTATGATTTAAGCCTAATAAGGGCGAGGTCAGGACACAGCAGGTAGAAACTAGCTATGTGCATGTCGGGCTGCAAACAGGTCGCTGTGGGTGTTGATGGGGGGCCACCTGAGAGGCTTCTTCTACCGTGGTTTGTCAGTTTTTATCTCTTCCCCTGCTCGTGGCTAACTCACCACTTGCCTACAATACTTCCTTTGGGTCCCAAAGTCTTCTGTGGCATCCACATTCGACTGAAATGAAAGAAATCACTAATAATTATCTGTTAAAAAATATTTTTAAATGTTTATCCCATGGAAGTTCTAGGAAAAGAATTACCAGATCAATTTCATGGGAAACCACTGATTCTTAGGCTTACTCCATTCACAAACATCAGTCCTGTACCAATTACTAACTTTTAAAGAGACAATTTTTGTTCAAATGTAAGTAGCAGAGTTATCTAATTTCCCTTCCAGGAAAATAACAAAAATCATTCTTCTGAAAAATTTCCAGATATGCATAAAAATTTTAACTTTAGCAGAAGCCAAAAAGAGAGTAAAAGACATTAACAAAAAAGCATTAACAGCAATAAATCTTTATTGGGACTTTTTTTAACAAAATAATTTTCAAAAACAAAGGCCCCCACATGTAAACAAGAAAGTAAATAAAGTTAGTTGGCACTATTATATACATCCAAGAATCAAAACAAGTTCTGGGTTAACATTCCAAAATCCAGGAAAATGTTTTGACTCTGAACATTGATGTTCAGGGTAAGTGTATTTAAGACTATCAGTAATGGAACCTCATCTTTGAACATTATAAAATGGTTTATGGATTACAAACTATATAGTTTAACTTTTCCTTCTTCCCACCAATCCATACACCACATGTATACTAGTCCTAAAATGGATTTACATTGTCAATATTAGTTCAAAATGTCCGTAATCCCTGATTAACCAGGCTCCACCTATCTGGCCTCCCTATGGGGTTTTGATAGTGGGATGTGCTAGAACCTATATATACAACATCAAAACTAACCTATTCCTAAATTCTATCTCTAACTAATATGCCACTTCATTTCTTCTCACTTTCTATACATATATTAAATACCATAGCCACTTTACCTTAAAAAATACTAATACATTGGGGTCTGCCTGGTGGTGTAGCGGTTAAGTGCGTGCACTCCACTTCAGCATCCCAGGGTTCACAGGTTGGGATCCCGGGCACGCACAGATGCACCACTCGTCAAGCCATGCTGTGGCGGCATCCCATATAAAGTAGAGGAAGATGGGCATGGATGTTAGCCCACAGCCAGTCTTCCTCAGCAAAAAGAGGAGGATTGGCATAGGATGTTAGCTCAGGGCTAATCTTTCTCTCCCCTACAAAAAAAAAAAAATGCTAATACATTAATACACATTTAAGCAGTAATTTCTGACAAACTTGTAGTTTATTTACCAAAAAAAAAAACGGTAACTTTTAGTTTAAAATTTAGGTCTCAGGTATTGTTATATTAGTGTTACTCAACTGAGAATGATGGGTTCAATATACACATTAATACAGCTCAAAATTAAAACAGAGATTAAATTATAATTCATATAGAGAAAATCTCAGTTCTTGGAAGAAAGACCAAAATATATTATTTATTACTACAAAATATTATTAATTTTAGTGTCTGTTTTTGCTCATTATATTCAATTTACTTTTATAAGCTTTACAAAAGAGCCTGGATAATTTTTGTAAGAGGCCTCAATTTTAGTTTAAAATGTTAATTCTTTTCTGTAGTTAAAATAATTCAAAGATGTGCACAATATGTTTGTGCTGTTTAAGGCAGGTGCCAAGTACATTTTGAAAGGAAACAGACTTACCAACTAGCATGTTCTCCCAAAGGAAAAAAAAAAAAAAGAAAGGCTCATGACAGTCTTTGTCATTTTAAGACAGATGTTTAAATAGCACTCTTCTTTTAGATCATTTAAAAATAATTTGGCAGCTGAACCACCTGATCATAACATATATCACTACAAAGGACAAGCAACAGATACAGAATTAATGATATCCTTTTAATATTCTTACAAGTCTCTTTAAGTTGTTGCCTAGTGGCTTTAACAAGATTTTTGTCTTCACTGTAAAAAGATTTAGAACATAAACTATACTAAGTAATGAATATAATTTCTCTATGCCATGCAGAAAAAAAGTCAATCTTTTACACATCATCATTCCTAAACAGTTCTAATTGAAATCCAAACTGTTCTCATTTTTGGATCACTGTCATTCTTTGGCAAAAGATTCAAAACAGCCATCGGTTAGGAAACAGCTGTTTACTCATGGTCTTCATTTTTGCAAAATAAAAAGTGTTTTGTAAACGGAATTTGCACTGTGCCTGGTGATACTAAATAATTATAAGTAAGAAAAATATTATGGCTTTTTGTCTAATCTACTCCTAAAGCCTTGAGCTGCCGTTCGATCTCTTCATCAGAGATGGTGGCCTTTGAAGTCGAGGCAGATGGTAAGCTTCGGGCAGCTGATGGAGCTTTGGCCATCTATGTCAAAGAGGGGAAAAGAGAAAAAACGTGCATTACTAAATATTTGGGCCGGGACATAAAAGAATTGCTGCAAAGAGGTTTAATTTACTTTTCAAACAAATAGAAAAACATGCACCTTACAGTAAAGGACAACTTAACACAAAGTGACCAAAGTGGTAGAACTATTTTCAACAGAGAAAAGACGACGCTCATACCTTTCCAGAGATTTCAATTCCAATTTCATCAAGAACTTGATTCACAATATCTTGGCTTTCTTCTTCATCATCAGAACCCTCAAAGATGTCATCAAGTGTGTCATTGACTTGGGGGGAGGGGAGAAACAAAGCAGTTACATTCAAACAGATTTCAGGGTAGATTCACATTTTCAGAAGGTGGCCCAACTATGTGTATATATTTTGCATATGACAGAAGGGCAAACTGAGTTGAACCAACAAACTACACAAGTCACTTTCAAATGTTAGTGAAGTTCATTGATAAATACATTTTTGAGGCACTACATCTGGAATAATTTTCATTTCAACACAAATTATCCTATAACCAAACAAGTCATCTCTGATTTTTTAAAAATATATATCTTTAATAAACAAGAACTATATGATATTCACAGCTACAGGCTTAAAGTTTTTAAATATGATTCCAAAAACTGTATCCACTGAGCTGGTAGCTGTTAAGCCAGACCATGGAAGAATATGCAAGAATCAAATATCTGGTGAATGTTTGGGAGATAATTTATTCTTTTTATTCCGTATTTTCAGCTTTCTTATTTTACATTCAAGATGCAGGTAGAATATTCTAACAAAGTCTAACGTTCAATATTTTATTAAACTTGTCCAAACAATGATGTCCAATTTAACCTTGCAATGATTATTACTGCTATTTCCCTCCCTTCCTCCCTTCTCTTCCCAAAATATTTATGGAAAGCCTTCTGTATAGAAGGCATCATTTTTGGAGTTGTGGGGAAGGAATTTCTAAAGGCCTGGAATTGTGTCTTATTTATCTTTGAAACTAAGTGCTTGGCACATAGTACAAACAGAACTGATGGATACATGGAGAAAAATGAAGACCTTCAGTAGTTTTACACAGTAGAAAAGAAAAAAATTCATAAACAGACTGTGGTAAATGGAAAGATAAATGATCGTAAAGCTTCACAGGGAAGAGATTACATCCAACATGTGAGGTGGATGCATATGATTTGACCAAAGAGAGATAGAGGAAAGAGAATGAGCACAGACAGGGGAAAGGCAATAGGGACACATACCAGGAAGACTACGTTCTTGTTTGGTTATTATTTAAGGGGCACGGATGAAAAATGGGGAGTCATTTGGGATGTCCCAGCCCTCTCTTTGTTTTGCATGTGCATCTTAACTGCCTGTATCTTTGACATTATTAATAAAGCTTGATCTCTGGTTTGCATGAGCATGATTTGACAGTTTGATTGTTTATGTTAGCTCGATAGTATAAAGTAAATTTAGAAAATACTAAAGAGCTTAAGAGCAAAAAAATGGAACAGAGTCTGTGAAGAAATAAAGCGAATGTTAAGACTTCAATTAGAATCTCAACTCTTCCACTTAGCACCTATGCAACTTCTGGGGAAAGTCACTTTACTTCTCTGGGCCTCAGTATTCTCACTGGCAAAATAAAGGGGCTTGATCTGAAAATTGTTTTTGGTTTATGATCTGGGAATTTTATTTTATAGTCAGCAAGAAGCCACTGAAGGAACCTGATCAGCATGCTCAGAGGTAAGCTTCTGGGAAAACAATTCAGCAGTTGCGATACTCAGATGGTGGTGGTAATAAGGGAAGTGGGGAGTCAGGTCAGAGTCTACAAAGGCCTCAGTGAGAAGCAGCTGCAGGAAAGATGAAAGGAGGAGACAGACGAGACAGATCAGAGGAGGATTAACCAAGAATGCTTTCAGAAAAAGTGTAACAAAATAAATCAAAGCTACAATACAGATTTCTCAAAGATCTTGCTTCCAAAACTTGAATGTGAACAAGTTTTGGAGCAACACTGCACAATATAAATTCTAATTAGAAAAAGATATGTCCACTAAACCTTGAATTTATCTTTGGATGAAGAAGCTAATGTTAATGTACTTTACTAGGCTACAGAAAAAACGAGTAGCCACCAATAACTACTATTTCAGACTCACTTGCAAAGTTCTAAAATACAAATGAGAACAGTTCCGATATATATGAGCTTACTGATTCTCTTCATTAGAGCTTAATGGAAAAGTTAATTCCTCTGATAAAATCTGCTCACACCTGTGCTATCACTGGAACCCACATAAACATGCTGTGATGTTATATAAATGACAATTCTCTCAGTCATTAAAAATTCACTAATGAGGTTTAAAAAAAAATCACATTTTTCAAAGTAAAAACTAAAGAATTTTTTGAACTATCAAAGATACACATACAGTATCAGTAAATCCTAAAAGGAAAATAGATATTCTGAAATAGAATACTAGAACAATGATGACTTTAGTAATCCTGATCATTTAATTAGATACTATTTTATGCACTAAATGCTGTTAAATTAAAATGCTAGCAGATAAGCAGAACTAAATGGGCATTTCCCTACACAGGTGTAAAACAAGTAGAAAATATTTATGCAAAACAACGCCAGTTTTGACATATCACGTAAATAAGGATTCAGTGTTGACCACGATTCTGGTAAAGCATCATTCATTACTTTACTTCACTCATTCATTACTGGTGAAGTAAAGACTGGTATAGTCTTTCTGAGAAGAACTTGGTTGTATGAACCAAAAGCCTTGTCAAAGTTATACTCTAAGGAGATTTAAGAAATGTAGACAAAGATAATATAGAAACATTCATCAAAGGATTATCAAATATACTGAAAATTTTAAAACAATCTTATTGACCAATGTAAGAACGGTTCAATAAATTAGGGTTGATATCATTTAATATTGATGTTATATTAAAAAAAAAAAGACTTCAGAGAAGATTTAAGGTCATGAGTACATGCTTAGATTATACTATTATGTTTTTTAAAAGTAGCACAAAGTTCAAAATTGCACATGTAATATGATCTATTTTAAGATATGTGAAAATATAGGAACATACAACATTAACAGTAACTATAACCTGTTGGTGTGATGATAGATTTTTTTGTATATGCTTTGTTGCTTTGTATTCTTATATTCCACCGCAGTATGCAATTAGTTTACATTCAAAAAGAATAAAACTACATATTAAATAACTTTGGGAGGGGAAAAAAAACAAGAATGAAAGAGCACCATTATATCTCTGCCTTCAACATAAACAGAGCTTCCACAGCATGAAAGAACGGGACAGCTCTGAAACCCTAGTTTATACCAGCACAAGTCGTTTTACTCACAAGTTGGTTTTGGTCCACTAATCAACAAAGTAAAACTGCTGAGGCCAATATGGCATAGAAATACAGCATAACATATTTTGTATTTTTCCTTCAGTTAAACGTTAATAGAATTTTAAGGCTTATACCCTGCCAATTTAAAAACACAACGGACTTACAATATAGACTATCTAGAAGGCTGCTGCACCATTTCTTTCTTTAACATTTGTGCCTTCATGGATGAGGATCTGAGGCTGCTGGTAAATAAACCTGGCTAATTCAAAGATGAGAAAGTTGTAAATTTCATTACAAGTTATTAAACTTACTCATTTCCTCAGTCATTTCCATTTTCATGTTTTCCTTCTGGAAATTCTGCATTGTTTGTAATGTCTTTTGTGGATCCATCTTCTTGTTAACTGCCTGCATTGTCTTTAAATATATGAAAAGATTCATGTTAGCTACATAACTATGAAAATTTTACTATGGAATAAGTCCAAAGGGAACACATCAAATAGAGACAGGCTTTTTAAAGATATACAGCCTGCCATAATCAAACATAAGGGTGCTAAGTATTCTAGAAAAAAATAAAATACTCATTTGGAAACCATCTGCTTAACATCTATATAATAAAGGCCTGTGTGAAAAACCTCATCTGAACAGTACACAAAAAATTATGCAATAAAAAACATTGCCAACATAAAATCCATTGCTATTCAAATAGAAAAAACTACACTTGCCTATCATGTGGCAAGAATGTCTAAATGAAAAAGAATTCTACTTTAATTTTTACAACATTTTTCATTAAACATTTAATGTCTAAATGAAAAAGGATATACTAGCATACATACTCAATCCATTAATACATTTTAAACCATGGTTTAAAGAAATGTACAAAACATTGACTATTGCAAAAATATGTGAAAAGAATTCTCTTATGTTTTATATTTACACCTTATTTCATTAAAGCAGATTAATGCTATCTAGTATGGCCAAAATATTTTTTATATATATATAAAATATATATGTGTATTATATAGAGTTAGTTCAGTATTAAAAGACAGTATATGTTATAAAACATATGGGTTTCAAAGATATGAAGCAAACAGTCTTTTCTCAGACAATCTGTATGCAATGCTGTAGCCAAAGTAATCTTTTCAAGTATGACACTACACTCCCCCCATTCCCCACCAGCCCATACGTACCTGTCTCTCCAGTGGCTCTCCATGGTTCTTAGTATTAAAAGCCAAATTCCATAATTGGCCTATGAGACCAAACATCAATTGAAGCTCAAGAAGCCAGTCTCATTTTGCACCACTGCCCTCTAGCCACACTGACCTTTCATTTCCTTCCATGTGCCATGCTGTCTCCTGACACAGGACCTTTGCATATGCTGTCTGTCACCTAGAATGCTCTTCTTCATTTGCTTTCACTATCAGCACTTCAGATTTCAATTTATATACCACTTTCTTAGGGAAGTAGTCCCTGACACTCCAGATTAGAACAGGTACCCCTGTTAAATCCTGCTCACTACAGATGAAATTTTATATTTATTGGTGTAAATTATATTACTTGACTTGCAACTTATATTATTGTTGTAAATAATGCTAATAACAACAATAATGATGATAATGATAGTAGTAGAGCAGTTACTGCTTATATAACCACACTATGCACCAGATACTGTTCTAAGCACTTTACATAGAATAATATTTAAAGTTAAATGACATTTAAATCTGACAGATCTTCATATGCTAGGTACTACCATTTTCCCTATATTACAAATGGAGAATGAAGGCACAGCAAGGTGAAATAACTTGTCACAGGTCACACAGCTACTAAGTGGAAGTGAGATTGGAACCCAAATAGTCTGGCTCCAGAACTTCTGTTCCTAATCACTGCAGACAACTCCCTCTCAAGTGGGTTGCTTTCTACATAGACTGTGACCTATGACAGGTTAAGCCCCTGCCTGGTTTTGCTTTCTACTTCATCCCTATCACTTGTTATAGTTCTTAACTATAGGATCTAAACAAACACTTGCTGAATTAACACATTTCTAAGAAATTTAAGTGAAAATTCCAATTCAGATATCTGTATATGGCAGGACCACATTAGGTATCTTTTCCTAGCCTACTACTTGCAGAAAATTACAAAATGAGTAGTCTTCCTCCTCAACATGATGGAAAGGTTATCCAGCCCAGATGTGTGATCGAAACATACAATGCTTTCCCAAAATTAGACAGATGTTTATTTCTGTCCATGTGTAAAACAAAAAAGGAAAACAAAAATTTTTGCTCTTAACTATGTATTTTTCACTCAGATCCATCAAGAGTAAGCTAACCGACAGAACAAAAATTATTCTGAAACTTTATTATTATTTTTTTTAGTGAGGGAGATCAGCCCTGAGCTAACATAACACCTGTGCCAATCTTTCCTCTATCTTGTATGTGGGTTGCCACCACAGCATGACTTGATGAGTGGTGTAGGTCTGTGCCCGAGATTCGAACCCACGAACCCCAGGCCGCCGAGGTGGAGCGTCCAAACTTAACCACTATGCCACTGGGCCAGCCCTTCTCTATTTTGTTAAAGAACATAATGTGTCACTCTTCTTATTGTTCCTAAGATGGACAAATTGTATTTTCATGCCATCTGTAGTCTAAAAAACAATGAGTTGATCCTTATTATTTTTGGATTCCATATCTGCGAATTTGCTTACTCGCTAAAATTTATTTGTATCCTCAGACCAATACTCGTAGTGCTTTTGTGCTCGTTCGTGGACATGAGCAGAGCAGCAAAAAACCTGAGTCACCCAACATGCACGTTTCCAGCTGAGATCAAATAAGGCGACACTCAGACTTCTCGTCTCAGCTCTTTCCACGGTCTATTTTTTTTTTTTTTTAATTTTTTGTTTATTGCAGTAACATTGGTTTATAACATTGTAAAAATTTCAGGTGTACATCATTATACTTCTATTTCTGCATAGATTACATCATGTTCACCACCACGGTCTATTTAGTGCCACACTTTTGTGCCTTTTGTTGGTTAAAATGTCCCCCAAGCATAGTACTGAAGTGTTGTCTAGTGTTCCTAAGTGCAAGAAAGCTGTGATGCGTTTATGGAGAAGATACACGTGTTAGATAAGCTTTGTCCAGGCACGAGTTACAGTGCTGCGGACCATGAGTTCAATGTTAATGAATCATCAGTATTGATTAAATATGGCATCTTTCAACAGAAACACACATAAAACAAGGTTAGGTATAGACTGGTTGACAAATGTTGTGATCAAAGGCTCGCAGGAACCTAACTCTAACCCTGTATTTCCCCTAGGAGCAATGGTTCAATATTCACTAATTCAGCGTTCTCAACTTTACAGAACAACTACTGCAAATAACGAGAACTGACTGTATATACCATTTTCCTAAAATATACCTTGTACTTTCTCTGCTCTGTGGCTTTTTTTCCTTTAGCTCTTCATATTCACACTCCTCCTTCCCTATATTTAACACCTAGTGATATTTTTAAGACCTGGGTCTTCTGCAAAGTCTTTCAGATCATTCTATTCAAAGATCTGTGCAGGTCACCAAAGCTCAGCACACTGATGTATAGTGGGTAGTTTCCTTTTCAGACATATCTTAAGCTACCCCCTGCCGCAATCAAATTATAAGATCTGTGAGAGCAGAGCCTGTCTTAAACTTCTTATTCCTCACAGTACTTCATATACATCAAGGAGCTCATTATCTACTAAAAGATCAAAAGACTCAGTCTTTTAAACTCTAGAGTAGAAACATATAATTTTTATATAAAGACTAAGTTAAACACAGTTCCTAATAAAATTAACTGGTAAATCCTTCTGACAGTATTCATGTGTGCTTCTGACATAGATATGAAAAAGAATCAAGAGGAAATTATTACTCAAAAGTAATCAAAACTCATAGCTAAATGAAATAAGAGCCTCAAAAATCTTCTGACAGTTTAAGGGAATAAAGTAAACACTGTTTTAAGTCATATTAAAAAATTTAGATGCTACGTGTGACCTTGGGACAATCAAAATGTCCTAAAACAAGAAATTTTATAGTAAAACAAATCAATAAAGAATCTAGAAGTAGTTATCTGGATTATCTAAAATGAGTATTATAACTCATTTTACAAAATATTACACAGATTCTGTACCACATATATATCAGGAGGTGCTTTTAAATCCAGTTTGAATATTGACATTTGAATATCTTGGATAAAATTATAAACCTATGGATATAAAGGCTCCTACTTACTTTTGCTGTGGTAGACATGGCTCCAGCCATCTTCATCTGGGAATTCATCACTTTTGTTTGTGTGGACATAGAAGTGACTTTTGAACTCACAGCGAAAGTTCTTGTTTTCTGTTTCCGTAGATGTACCAGCTGCTTGGCTAACACTCTGCATGCTTCTTTATTACCAATCTTGGCCATTTTCTTAATTTCTAATTCCTAAGAAAGGAAATAAAAAGAGGGAAATAAAATCATTGAGGGATAGTCCTCAATGATTTATTTCAGAAGAATGGATCGAACATACATAACATACCTTTTCTCCCAATCATGATAGAGGAAGAGGCTGTCATACAAAGTCATAGAGAAAAAGAGTCATTTGAGAGGGAAATTTATTCCACATGTTTACACAGGAAAGAGAGAACTAGTACCTTCATCCACAAATACAAAGCAAGTCTACAAAACAGCACTCACATAAAGCCCAAAAGAAAATAAAAAAACTCAACCTCAAAGTAGGTAGAAAAAAGGAAAAAACAAACCAAGAGTTGGTAGGACATAACAAAAATAGAGCACAGTGGTAGATTTACAGCTAATAAAACATGACAACTATATTAAGTTAAAAGGTCCATCTTACACTTCAATAAAAGGCAGGTAGATTAGATAAGAACATAAACCCAACTATACACTACCTCAAGAAACGAAGCTAAGTAAAAGGATAGAAAATATATTCTATATAAATACTTATTAAAATCTGGAAAGCTGAAGTGGCTACACTAACACAAGATCAGAAAAACTTGAGAAAAGAAATAGTACCTGAAATAAAAAGGGGCATTTCATAATAATAAAGGCATCAATACATGAAAATGGCAAAACAATCCTAAATGTGTATGCACCTAATAACAGTGCTTCAAAATATGTGAATCACAATGGATGGAATTGAAAGGAAAAAACAGATAAATACACAAATAGCATGAGTGATATCAACAACTCCTCTTTCAAGTATACTGCTATAATTGTTAGAACAAGGAGACAGAAAATCTATAATGATACAGATTTACAAAAAACATAATCACCAACTTGACCTAATCAATATTTATAAAAAAACTCCATCACTAACAGCAGAATACGCCCTCTTTACAAGTGTATACTAAGAAAAAAAAGAAAATCACCAAAATACACCATATTCTGCATAAAACAAGCATCAACAAATATAAGAGGACTGAAATTATACAAAGTGTATTCTCTAACTACAATGAACTTAAACTAGAAATCAGTAAAGAAGGAAAATCACAAATAAGCAGAAATTAAAACAACATAGTTCTAAATAAGTGATGGGTTAAATAAAAAAATCCCAGGAGAAATGAGATAATATTTTGAACTTAATAAAACGAAAATGCAACATATGAAAATGTCTAGCCTGTGGTTAAAACAGTTCTTAGAGGGAAATTTATAGCATTAAAGCTTATATTAAAAAAATGAATATCTTGGGGCCAGCCCAGTGGTGTAGTGGTTAAGTTCACACGCCCTGCTTCTGTGGCCCAGGGTTCATGGGTTTGGATTCCAGGTGCAGACCTATGCACCACTTATCAAGCCATGCTGTGGTGGCATCCCACATATAAAGTGGAGGAAGATGGGCACGGACGTTAGCCCAGGGCCAATTTTCCTCAGCAAAAAGAGGGGGATTGGCAACACCCAAAAAAAAAAAAAAAAAAGAATATCTCATAAGCTTCAAAATAGAGAAAGTAGAAAAAAAGAAAAGCAAATAAAACAATACAGAAAATTAATGAAATCAAAAGCTGGTTTTTTACAAGAGATTGATCAAATTGATAAACCATTAACCAGAGAGATGAAGGAAAAAACCAAGTCAGACAGAACACATAAACTAAAAATACTGAGAATGCAAAAGGTGGCATCATTTCATAGCCTAAAGATGTTAAAAGACAATAAGGGAATACTATGAACAACAACAGGTCATTACATTTTAAAATTTAGCAGAAATGGAAAAATTACTTCACAGATGCTAACTACCAGAGCTCATTCAAAAAGACAGATAACTTGATCCATTTTATACCTATTTGTTTAATGAATCTGTAGTTTAAAAACCTATCCACAAAGAAAACTTCACTCTCAATGGCTTTACAGATTAATCCTATCAAATATTTAAGGAAATACATAAATCCATCCAGTAAAGAGTAAGGGACACTTGCCAAATCTTGCAAATTAAGGTCAGCATTACTTGGATGTCAAAACCAAATAAAGACCCCACATAAAAAGATAACTATGGGTCCTGCCCTCTGACCAAGTGGTTCAAGTTCCACGCAGTCCACTTCGGCGGCCCGAGTTCGTGGGTTCGGATCCCAGGCGCTGACCTACTCCACTCACCAGCCATGCTGTAGCAGTGTCCCATATACAAAAGATTACAGGAAGATTGGCACAGACATTAGCTCAGGGCTAATCTTCCTCAAGCATAAAAGGAGGAAGACTGGCAACGGATGTTAGCTCAGGGCGAATCTTCCTCAGCAAATAAATAAATAAATAAATAAAGATAACTACAAATCAATTTCTTTCATGAACACAGACGCAAATATTCTTAACAAAATTTCAGCATATTGAAACAAAAATATTTCAAAAAAATACATCATTACCAATGGAGTTTATCCCAGGAGCAAAAGCTTGATTCAACTTTAGAAAATCAATCAATGTAATTCACTACATTGACAGACTAAAGAAGAAAGACTACATGATCATCATCTTAACAGATGTAAACAAAAGCACATGACAAAATTCATTCCTGATAAAAAGTCTCAGCAAACTAGATAAAAAGGAACTTCCTCAACCTGAGAAAGGGCATCTATAAAAAGCTACAGTCAATATCATACCTGTGAAAGACAATGTTTTCCCCAAAGACCAGTAAACAGATGAGGATGTCTGCTATCACCACTTCTATTTAACACTAGATATTCTAGCCAGGGAAAAAGGTAAAAAGGGAAAAAAGGCATCAAGATCGGAAAGAAAGATGAAAAGTTTTATTTATTTACAGATGACATGATTGTCTATGTAGAAATCTCATACAATCTACAAAAAGGCTACTAGAATAAGTGAGTTTATGAAGGTTACAGGATTCAAGATCGATATACAAAAATGTAACACATTTCTACATACCAGCAAGAAAAAAACCCAGAAATTGGTTTTTAAAATATCACCTAGCATCAAAATATAAAATAGGGATAAATCTGACAAAAAAAAAGTACAGGACCTGTATATAATTATAAGTACGAATGCTGCTGAGAAAAAATTAAAGACCTAAATAAATGAAGAGATACAGTATGTTCATGGATTCTAAGACTTAATATTGTTAAGATGTCAATTCTTCCCAAATTGGTTTATATAGTCAATGTAATCCTTATCAAAATCTAATCTTTTTTGTACAGACTGACAAGTTTATTCTAAAGTTCATATGGAAATGCAAAGCACCTAAAAATAGCCAAAACAATTTCGAAAAAAAGAAGTACAAAGTTGGTCAATGGAACAGCAGAGAGCACAGAAGGAGGCTCATATATATCTGAACAGCTGATTTTCCAGAAAGATGACACAGTATTTATAGAGAGAAAAATGTCAGCAACAAATGATGTTGGAACAACTGAATTTCCACAGGCAAAAAGTGAACCTCTACCCTTAACTGGCAATGTAGTGACAATTCAATACGGTTGACAGTCCTCAATGTAAGAACTAAAATTATAATACTTCTAGAATAAAATGTAAGAGAAAATATTAGTGACTTTGGGTTAGGCAAAGATTTCTAGGGACACTAAGAGCACTAATCACAGAAGAAAATAATAAACTGCACTTGATCAAAGTAAAAATCTGTTCCTCAAAAGACACTACTAGGAAAATAAAAGACAAGGCCAAGAACTGGAGAGAATATTTGCAAAACATGCATTTAATTAAGTATGTGCACCTAAAATATATAAAGAACTCTTACAAACAAATAATAAGAAAACAACTTGATAAAAAAATGGGTAAAATATTTCAATAGACACTGGCAAAGCAGATATGAAAGTGGCAAACAGGCACATGAAAAGATGCTGAATGATTTAGCGATTAGGGAAATGCAATTTTAAAATGACCATCTACTACACAGCCACTAGAATGGCAACAAGTAGAAAGACTGTCAACTCCAAGTATTGGTCAGGATGTGGAACAACTTTACTCTCATATACAGCTGGTGAGAACAGAAGACAGCCATCTTGCAGAACTGTTTAGTAGTTTCTTACACAGTAAACACACATTTACCCTATGACCCAGCAATCCCACTTCTAAGAATATACCCAAGAGAATGAAAACACGTTCACACGAAGACTTCAACTGAACATTTATAGCAACTTGATTCAAAATAACCAAAACCTGGAAATATCCCAAATGTCCACTGGCTAGTGCATGGATAAACAAATTGTGGAACATCCATACAATAGAGTAACATTCATTAATAAAAAGGAATTAATACTGATACATGTAACAACATTGATTAATCTCAAATAATTATGATGAGTGAAAGAAGCCATATAAAAAAAGAATTCATATTATATGATTCCATTTATATAAAAATCTAGAAAATGTAAATTAATCTACATTGACAGCTCAGTGTTTGCCTGAATGAGGAGGAGGAAGACAGGGAGAGATGGGTAGGAGGGATTACAACTGGAATGAGGAAACTTTTCAGGATAATGGATATGTTCATTATCTTGACTGTAGCAATGGTTTCTTGACTGTAGTAAAGTAGTAATGTAGTAGGCAATACCATCTAGGTTTGTGAGCTTATACATATGTCAAAATGTATCAAACTGTACACTTTAAATATGTATAGTTTATCGCATATCAATTATATCTCAATCACGCTTTTTTTAAAAGATTTTAGGCAACATACATTTAAAAACACAGCATAAAAATATTTAAAGATGAGAAGTCTATCAAAAAAAGTACATTCAAAAAAAAAGGTACATTCATATCACAGACACAACGACTGCTAAAATATCAAATAAGACACCTACGAGTTAACATAATTATTTTCTTGTAACTCTCCTGTTTTCCAGGACTATTTTATCTCTGCTGTTAACTGAGAAGGTGGCTCTGTTTTAAGCAATATTTCTTCCTAGGTATTCATGACTTTCACAAACTGAAGAATAATTTGATTTTATAATCAGCAGAATACACAGAAACCTGATAAAAGTCAGAGAATGACACAATAAACAAAGGTAAGCAGGAAATGCAGGAAAGCGTTAAATGCCATTTCTTAGTACAGTAAATCACTTAGCACCTGCCATGTGTCTTTTTCCTAGTTAGTTAATTATTCCAACACTAATTTCCAAATTTGTTTGAAAAGTTAAACTGAGATTTAATGTTCTACTTACCAGCTGTTTTTCTTGTTTCTCTAAAGCTGCTCGATCTCTGATTATAGCCCTCTGTGTACCTCGTAACTCCCGATTCTGTTCCTTTATTACATCTAAGAGAACCACAAAAGAAACCTAAATGTAGGGATTGTAAAATTTTCTTCAATATCATTTAAAATATTGGACTCAGAGACCTCAATAAAAAAAAACCTTGATTTACTAGATGTTAAAATTTTTTCTTTCAGTTCAATACACTAAAAAATTAATCAAATATTAAAACTTGGATTATAAATACTGATTATATAAAGAATTACAGAAGATGACTGCAAATATGCTATAGTCTGAGGTTTAGCCAAAAGTATATATAAATCACAATAAAACATTCCCTTAGAGAACTGATAGTATACAATGTTTTATGTGGCACATATATATGTCACACACAAATCCTTTTCATCTCTCCTTACTCCAGTATTATATGAAACTCCAGGAGGGAAGACAGGTTACGTGTTTATTACATCTTTTTTTCTCTACTAAGTCATCATAAGAACGAAGCAGCAGTCCTTCCAGTGAAGCAGATCTGGATTCGAATTCCACCTCTGCCACCTGATCATGATGTGGTGAAATCTTGGAAAAATTAGTTAACACTCTAAACCTCAGGTTTCTTATTCATAAAATAGAGATTATTGCTAAGGAGTAAATAACATACACAATGCCCTGATGTACTGTTAAACGTCTATTCAATCTTAACGTCTAATTTACCTCAAATCATTTGGATCCATCAGTCCTGCCTTTTGAAGAATTACAGTTAATACTAGTCTAGGCCTAATTACTAGTTAATACTGCCTAGGCCTGATGGACTATAATTTGGGTTAGTTGTTACTAAATAGTGATTTCTTCAAAACATCACAGACATGAATGGTAATTCTTGCCAACACTGATCTCTCATTGTCAGGTGCTTTACATCTGACACAAATAGGTGCTTTACATACATTACACAATATAATGTTCATAATAATGTTATGGAGTTGATTTTTCTATTATTTTATAAGAAAACTGAGTGTTGGGAAGTTTCAATAACCTGCCCAAGGTCACAAGGTGGTAAGCAGTGATGCCCGATTTGGATCCACACATTCTCTCTCCTGAATCTTAAGCACTTTGCTAGATTACCTTTTTTAGTAAAGGGGTGATTTAAAAAAACAACAGCAACAGAAAGAATAGTCTCTTCATCAAATGGCGCTGGGACAACTGGATATCCACACGAAAAAGAAGGAAATTAGATCCGTACCTCATACTGTATTATAAAAATTAACTCGAAAAAGATTAATACCCAAATATAAGAGCGAAATCATAAAATTTTTAGAAGAATACACAAGAGTAAATCTGCATGACCTGGGATTTGGCAATGAATTCTTAGATATGACACTAAAAGCACGAGCAACTAAAGAAAAGAACAGAACAGACAAATTGGACTTTGTAAAAATTAAAAACTGTGCATCAAAGGACATTATCAAGTGAGAAGAAGACAACCTGCAGAATGGGAGAAAATACATGCAAATTATATTTATGATAAGAGGCTAGTATCCAGAATATATAAAGAACTCTTATAACTCAAAAACCGAAGACATATAACCAAATTAAAAAATGGGTGAAGCACTTGAACAGACATTTCTCCAAAGACAATACAGTCATGTGCCACATAACGACATTTTGGTCAACAATGGACTGCATATACAATGGTGGTCCCATAAGATTAGTACCATATAGTCTAGGGGTGCAGTGGGCTATATAATAATCTAGGTCTGTGTTAAGTACACTCTATAATGTTCACACTACGATAAAATCGCCTAACAACGCATCTCTCAGAACGTATCCCCATCGTTGACTCATGACCATAGACACATGGCCAATAAACACATGGAAAAGATGTTCAACATTATTAGTCATTAGGGAAACGAGATATCACTTGACATCCACCAGAACGGCTGTAATCAAAAACAAAAAAGGAAAACAACAAGTGTTAGTGAGGATGTGGAGACTGGTACCCTTGTCTATTGCTGGTAGGAATGTAAATTGTTTCAGCCACCGTGGATAACAGTTTGGTGGTTCCTCAAAAAGTTAAATATATTGGGGCTGGCCCTGTGGCGTAGCAGTTAAGAGCGCCCACTCCACTTCGGCAGCCTGAGGTTCGCAGGTTTGGGTCACAGGCACGCACCAACGCACCACTCATCAAGCCATGCTGTGTTCAAGTCCCATATAAAAGTAGAGGAGGAGAGGCACGGATGTTGGCCCAGGGCCAATCTTCCTCAGCAAAAAGAGGAGGATTGGCTTTGGATGTTGGCTCAGGGTTGGTCTTCCTCACAAAAGAAAAAAAAAGTTAAATATAAAATTACCACGTGACCCAGCAATTCCACTCCTAGGTATATACCTAAAAGAACTGAAACATGCTCAAACAAATACATGTACACAAATGTTCATAGCAGCACTATTTACAAATAGCCAAAAGGAAGAAACAACCCAAATGTCCATGAACAGACGAATGGATAAACAGATTGTGATATATACATATAATGGAATATTATTCAGCTATAAAAAGAAATGAAGTACTGATATATACTACAACATGGATAAACCTCAAAAATATTACGCTAACTGAAAGAAGCCAGATACAAATGGTCACATTTTATGATTACACTCATACGAAATATCCAGAATAGGTAAAGACAGAAAGCAGACTGGTAGTTGCCAGGGGTTAGGGAGAGGGAGGAATGGTGAGTCACTGCTTAGTAGGTACAGGGCTTTATTTTGAGGTGATAAAAATGTTTTGGAACTAGAAGTGTTGGTTACACACCATGGTATATGTATTAAATGCCACTGAACTGTTCACTTTAAAATGGTTAAGGCTATGTGAATTTCACCTCAATTAAAACAACAACAAAGCCAGTACCCATTATCCTTTTAGTGACAGAGCATCGCAACTTATGTTCTAGACGTTTCTGTGTATAAGATAACTTTACTCAGAATAAAAATAACTAATTATACTGAGTAAAAGGCACTATACTAAGTGTTATACAACAACCCCAAATGGTAAGTAATATTATCTCACTTTTTTCAAAGAAGGGAACTGATTCTTGGTGAGGTATTCGCCCAAGGGAGAAACAGTGCTAGGATTCAGATACAGGTGGTCTGATTCCAAGGGCTCTGATTTTAACTACTTTATTATGCTGTGAAGCTTTGCAGGCAAACAAGAAAAAAAGGGGAAGGAGATGTTCTATAGACAAATATGTTTCTTGAGAAATGTTGAAGTTGGAAAAAAATTAAACATTTGTTTGCTTCAAGGCTTCTAAGAACGTTTAATATATGAATATGCAGTGTCAACCCTTAAGGGGAGAATGTATTATGGATTATTTCCCAAATTTATTAAGGCAAAGATCCCTTTTAAGACATCTCTATTAACATTTCCTATGGGCTGGCCCCGTGGCTTAGCGGTTAAGCGCACGCGCTCCGCTACTGGCAGCCTGGGTTCGGATCCTGGGCGCACACCAACACACTGCTTCTCTGGCCATGTTGAGGCCGAGTCCCACATACAGCAACTAGAAGGATGTGCAACTATGACATACAGCTATCTACTGGGGCTTTGCGGAAAAAAAAAAAAAAGGAGGACTGGCAGTAGATGTTAGCTCAGAGCCAGTCTTCCTCAGCAAAAAGAGGAGGATTAGCATGATTGTCAGCTCAGGGCCGATCTTCCTCACAAAAAAAAAAAAAAAACCCTTTCCTAGATACTAATGTTCCATGGAGCATTGATTGGGATCCTATTCCAAAATAACACGATTTATTAGTTTGCTAGGGCTACCATAACAAATACCACAGATTGGGTGGCTTAAACAACAGAAATTTGTTCTCTCATGGTTCTGGAGCCTGGAACTGCAAGATTAAGGTGTTGACAGGTGTGATTTCTCCTGGGGTCTCTCTCTGACTTGCAGACAGTCGCCTTCTTGCTGTGTCCTCACATGGCCTTTTCTCTGTGTGTGCCCAGCCCTGGTGTCTCTTCTCACAAGGCCACCAGTCCTACTGGATTAGGGCCACACTCTTGTGACCTCATTTAACCTCAATTACCTCTTTAAAGACTCTATCTCCAAATACAGTCACATTAGGGGGTAAGGCTTTAACATATGAATCTGGGGGGACACAATTCAGTCCACAGCACATGATACCTTTCCTCTGACATCTATAGACTCACACTGAACAAACAGCAAAGCTCTCATTTTCCTATCTTTCAAAGCAATCATCAGCCCTTACATCATCAACACTCAAACACTCCCAATTTTCTTCCTTTGGACTTAGTTCCTTATCTTGCCAAAGCCAACGGATTGGTATGAAACCATTCACCACTTACCGACTACTTCAATAGAAAATATGTTCTAAATTTAAAACTATGAAATTACACATGAACTTTTGGAGTATAACCCCTTTATGTACCAAAACACCCTAAACTCAACTAGTATAAAATGAAGTGGTATTCACATAGTGATGAGGGTCTTCTAAAGCTACAAGAGTACTGAGCTAAGGAGAAGCCACCATATTGATAAGCTAAACTGTGGCCAGATAATTGACACAGGTGCAAAGCAACTGCTGAAAGCCTTGACTGATAAGATCTAGAGTTCCATCAATATACACTTTTTCATTACTAAGGTGGTATAATGAAAAATATATATTTGGTCTTTGTCCTGAGTTCCTGGCACAGAGCTCCTAAAAGCCTTGGGGTTTCCTGAATGACAGGAATGTCTTTTGATTCAGAGAGGGGGAACCTCTAGATAGCTTCAGGATGGGGCTGGTTTCCAAAAAGACCAAATACTTAGAGGGTGGGAGACCAAACGATTAGAGGGTGGGAACTTTCAGCTCCACCCCTTGACCTCAGGGGAGGGTGGTGGGGCTGAAGATTGGGTTACAAAAACTCTTGAACAAAGAGATTAGGAGGTCTGCTAGGCTGGTGAACGAACTGACAAACTGGGAAGGCAGTATTCCCAGAAAGGGCATGGAAGCTCTGTGCCATGCATCCCCAATACCTTGCTTCCATTTGGCTGTTCCAGAGTTGTATTCTCAAAATAAACTGCTAATGGAAGTAAAGCATTTTCCTGAGTTCTAAGAGTTGTTCCAGCAAATTATCAAACCTGAGAAGGGAGTTGTGGGGACCCCTGAATTGACAGCTGGTCGGTTAGAAGTATTGGTGACAGTCTGGGACTTGTGACTGGCGTCTGAAGTGAGGACAGTCTTGTGAGACTGAGCCCTTCACCTGTGGGGTCTGCGCTCACTGCAGACAGTTAGGGTCAGGATGACTGAACTGCTGGAGACAGCCATGTGGTGTCAGAGAATCGGAGAGCAGAAAACAGATACAGCTGTCTGACACGAAATTTTAACAAAACATAATTTAATCAAAATAGTTTTACTTCACTTTCCTTAATTTTATGTAACTATATGTACCATAACTGTCACTGTATATTAGAGGAGGAAAAATAAAGAAAATTGACTACTGCATATTCCACAGCCTCACAGTTGCTAATAGACCTATTAATATTTAAACAGTTCTAAGCTATAAACTGAGAGTATCAATTGTTACATACTAAAGCATAGTCATAACACTTTAAAACATATTATGGTAAGTAGGAAAAGAAAGTAAAATATTTTTTCATATGCGATGATAGGCATATCCCATAAAACAAACAAATTACTCTTTAATTTTTTTTTAAACAATTCCCACACTAAACCCACATTTAATGATTTGGTCTTCTAGATAATTCAGAAGGAATGACATGAGAATGTTTCTGAGACACTTTTAATGTTTTTAAGGCCCAGTTTATTTTCCGTTATATTTATTTCCTAGTAGGTCTGATTTCTTCCCATTACAACCTCTTTAAGAGCAAGGAATACACGTATTTTATTTATCTATTTGCTATTCCCAGCTTACTTCATGCCAAATACTATCCCAATATAGGATAAATAGCAGTGATCTAAGGGAGTACAAACATATATATTGAAACGTAAAAAGATATGTCTTACAGGCATAATTAATACATTTTTTTAAAATGTATAATAAAATCTATTGGTTATAAAGAAGGGCTGTTGATAACTTAACAGTAAATATGAACTGATAAATATCTTCCTACAATGGAAAAACGGAGCCCCGAAATAATCAGATATTTGCTTTATAATCTTCTGCTGTCCCCTTTTTCCATTCTGAGTTCAGACAATGACAGAAACACGCACAGGGTACTGCTGACATTTAGGAGAGACGGTGAGCTTGGCTCCTGTCCATCTTCTGTTTCCCCGTCCCTCCTCCGCCTCCTTCTCTAAGCAAAGCGCATACCCTGAATTTTTAGACTCCAGCACTTCATCTACCTCGTGGGGCTGTTGTCAAGCATTTCCTAATAGGTGGTAATAGAAACTTTCAAACTGTGAAATGTCAAAGGTACATGGATGTGCCTATGGTATGCTCTCTCTGTTACCCTTCGGTGAGGTCAAAAGGGTCTGGAGGCTCCCCACCCGTCTCTCCTCGCCCATACCCAGCACAGCGCTTAAGAGAAGGCACCGGGGCTAGCTCCCTTTTGGGCATTAAAAGCTGGTCTCAAGCCTCTTAGGCTCTTCTTACTGAACAAAATAATACATGCTTGCCCCAGAGTGATAAGATCACAGACTTAAATTTTGGACTTAGGAAGATATAGACAGAAAAAGTCTTTCTCCTCTCTTTGGTTTCCAGTCAATAGGGTCTATCAACTTACAGAAAAAAACAAAAAGAAAGCCAAAAAATAAAAGGAAAACAAAAAGAGCCTCCCATGTGATCCAGCTCAGCTCAGTAGAATCTTCTACTGGGGTTTGAGGCCAAGCCCCAACTTGAATCATGGCTGTCCTTCCAGATCCTGCTCATTTACATACTCATTACATACATGCTCATTTGCACTTCTGAGAAGCAAAAAGTAATTATCAACTATAAATATGAACATTTATTAATTTGTGAGTACTACTGTTTAGAATGCCCATCTTTTGAGAGAAGGGAGGAGACCTGTTGCAAGCTTGCAGGGCAGTTCACTATTACAGCCCTAGGAGCGCTGAGGCATAACACACAGATCCTACCACTCAGTAGCATTCAAGCTGGTCCAACAGACAGCATCCACTCCACCATATACTGGTAGAGAGCTTTACTGTACTTGTGTGCTTTACTATAAGGTCATAAGGGACTTTTTAATCTAATATACTATGTTTTCTGCTTTTAAGTATATTTCTTTAGAGAAAAAAAGCCACTTTGTTCCATGCAATTTCATTGTCTATTGGTTGTCCTGAATCTAACCATCACAGGAATTCACATAGGAGCACAAAATGGTCCCACATCCTGCTTTACCATCTCCACTAACTGGCTTTTGGGGATCAAGATCCCAACACGAGAGAGAGCTTCCACCTTCCACTTTAGATTTCACCTGCAAGCTCTGTAGCAGTTGGTATCGGTGGAAACAGGATATGATGGCACTGGTAGAGTGGGATGATAATGGGTATTAGATAAGCCCAGATCGTGACTATGAATACAAGAACCCCGACTGCGAGTTCAGCTAGAGCAGGTGAGGTGGAGCTCACCAACCAACAGTAAAGCAGAAAGAGGTTCTGGCTATGTGGGGATGTACCATCACCTTGGGTAGATCAGGAGAAAAAACTGTAGAAATGCTACAAACTCAACGGCACAGGCGTAAGAGAAACATTAAAGGTCTGTACCTAGAAAATGCCAGCTCTAGGAACCAAACATACTCAGGGTCAGAAGGAAAAGGACAATGAGGAGCAATGAGAATGTGATACATAAAGCAAATGTGTTTCTCAGGCTTTGGAAATGGTATATCAGCAATCAGGGAGGATGGGATCAGCTTAATTCATCAGTTTTGATACATGGTAAGGAAAAAATTAAAACAAAAACAAAAAAACAACAGGAAGGGAAACAGAAAGGACAGTGGAAGGTCATGCCAACAGCTGCACTCTACATATGGTTCAGGGAGCCAAGGATCAACCTAAGAACTAGGATGAAGGTGAAAAATCCTGGACCTGCTTGGAAGGGAGAGGTGGAATACTGAAGAGAAAATAGGAGAGTCTAGCCCTATGGGAGCATAAAAGGAAGTAAAAAGGAATGCTTTTTTATCCCTACCAGTAAAGTCTCAAAAATCACTCAAGCCCTGAGGAAGTCATTGAAATGAATTTATTATTATTAAGATATCAGTGTTTTCAGGAGCTGAAGGAAGGTTTTGAGATGGGCCACGTGTCAGCAGATCTTTGGTCTCACTCTGTCCTCAAAGACACAGGCTTTGGCGCCACCATCAACAGCTTCAGTTCAGAAAACTGTCAAAGGGCTTTCTGCAGCTTAGATAAGTAAGGAAGTGAGAAGGAAAGCTCCTCTGAAGGACAGACTCACAGACACATGGACTTGAAAGCAGGAAACGGCAGCATGAAAAGAAATACCAGTCTCTTCTGTCATGCTAGGGATGGAGAAATACGCAGGGAAGACATTTTCCTGCAGAAATATCTGTCCCAAAAGTATGGAGAATTTTTGCTCAGAAAAATGCTCAGAAGAGAGTACTGAGTTCCTGAATCCCACATTCAATTATTTTTCTTCGGTGTGACAAGAATGCAGGGGCCAAATAGAAAGTAAAATTTGAGTTTTTAAATATTCAGAATAATAAGCACTAAGGGAACACACACGGCATCCTAGGAAAGATCTGGGTACTGTAGTTAGCACCATGAGAATGTTGTATTGTATTTGCAAAAAAGCAGAAATGTTTCTGGAGGGGATTCGGTTTATATAGATGGTGGATTTTAATCCCTCTTAAGATATTGGAAATGTGGCCTCACAACTGACCTCTCAACAGGAGATTTATCCCAACTTAGTCAAAACCTCACTGATCAGAACTCTGGACAACTGGCATACATGGATACTACCCCAATGAGGCAAAACCTAAGAAGCTCTGTTCCTCTTCTGTCAGAGGCATTCCTCAAATTATCTCTCAACTTGTACTAAGGTTCAAGGTGGGTAGTGATAATATGTAGACCACAGTAAGCTCTAAATACTGGAAACACTACTCTTGGTTAGTAAATACTATTATTTTGGAATTTAGTCTCTAAATTACGAAGTACTACAGAGATATTTTCATGTATGCTGAAGACTCTTTGCAACTTACAAACATGGAATGTAGGAAAAACTCAGAATAAGCATAACCCAATTTTGGAAGTGCACAAGGATCTACTTTGGTTCCAGCGAATGCAAGTTAGGAAGCAGATGCTAAAAAACAAAAGAACACAAGGAGTGAGGTATTTAACATAGTTTGAGGCGGCATCAAAGAAGAATTCCTACAGAGGGAAAAAAACTGAGATAGTTCAGGTTAGCTAGAGGAAGAGAAAAAGAGAAGTCTACGCATAAGGGTATCATAAACAAAAATACGTCAGGGTATTTTCATACATACAGATGAATACAAGAACAGTGCTGCTGCACAGTAAAATGTCCAGAGACATGGCCAGAAAGAAAGACAAGGACCAGACCAAGGAGGGCCACAGATGCCTTATTAAAGAGCTCCCACCTGATCCTATTGGCATCAGAGATTCAAGAAACGGGTTTACATGGAGGAGTAGCATAGTGAGATTTGGGTTTCAGGTATATCAATTACACAGGCAACTATGCAGATGAACGACTTAAGGGCCATGAAGCTACAGGAAAGAAAAGCAGATGTAGCCAAGTGCAAGATAAATGGGATCTGAACTAGAGGAAGGAGTTGAAGGCACACAGAGAAGATCGTGTGTGTCCAATATTTAGGGGGCAAAAGGAGCAGGACTTGGTAACGAACTGAAGGTACAGGGCAAAACCAAGAACTGCCAAGACTGGAAGAAGAGAACTCAGGAAAGGAACTGACTTAGAGGAGCGGGGATGAATTCCGTTTGGACCTCTTTAATCTGAGGTACTCTGGGACGTCTAGGTGGAAACATTCAGCAAACTTGGATATATTGGTCTGAAACTCAGAAAAATATATCTAGAGATACAAATTTGGGATCCATTAGCACTCAGGTTATAACTAACATAATAAGAGTTTGGATAAGATCATGCAAGGAGAGAATGTACAGTTAGAATAGTGGTAGCCCAAGATGGAACCAAGAAGAACACTAACATTTAAGGGGTAGGTTAAAATAAAAAAAAAGGAAGGAAGAAAAGGAGGGAGGGAGGGAGAGAGGAAGGAAAAAAGAAAAGAAAAACCTGAAAGGAGAACGAAAAAGAGTGGTCAGAGGAATTTGAGGAAAATTAAGAGAGTGTTACGTCATAGAAGCTAAAAGAGAATTTCAAGGAAGAAATTATTATCAGGATCAAATGCAAATACATAGGTCCCAGAGATGATCACTAAAAACTGCCATCAGATTTGACAATCTAGAATTCACTGATGATCTTAGCAAGATCTCATTACATGAGATGTAGAGCAAACTGCTGTAGAATGGGGAGCATCTGAGAAGTAAAGAAGTGGAGATAGGAGACATCATTACTCCTTCAAAAGGTTTAGAAGAGCAAAAAGAGACTGGATAATACTGTCTAAGAAATGCTGAGTCAAGGGAGAGTCAGGAAAAGGAGGGTTGTTTCCAGTTCTACCACCACTAGAAATTAAAATTCTACCACTAATACTGAGAGAAATGAGTCTGGTTCACACACAAAAGGTTAACATTACATGGTACCTAGCAAAAGTTAAGAATCTCATGTACTTAGCAAGAACAGCAAAATTAAACCAATGCATAGAATCTCTAACAAGAAAAAAATAACAATGATAATACCCAAAAGGATGAGGTCCTGGCTCTGCCACTTAGTGGCTGTGTGATCCTGGGCAAGTTACTCAGTCCACTGCCTCTCAATTACGTCATCTATAAAGTGGGTATAATAATAGCACTTACCTTATAGGTTTTGTGAGAATTAAATAAGATACTGCATACAAAATGCTAACACAATGCTGGCTTAGAGTAGGACCTCAAATGTATCTATATTGAGGATAACAGACAAAAATTATATAGTGCTTAAAGAACTTCACTTTTTTTTTTTCTGGTGAGGAAGATTGGCTCTGAGCTAACAATCTGTTGCCAATCCTCCTCTTTTTGCTGAGGAAGATTAGCCCTGAGTTAACATCTGTGCCCATCTTCCTCTATTTTGTATATGGGACACTGCCACACATGGCTTGATGAGCGGTGCACAGGTCTGCACCCGAAATTTGAACCTACTAACCCCAGCCCGCCGAAGTGGAGTACACGAACTTAACCCCCACCCCACTAGGCCAGCCGCAAGAACTTCACTTTTTTTTTTTTGTTTTTTTTGCGAGGAAGATCAGCCCTGAGCTAACATCTATTGCGAATCCTCCTTTTTTTCCCTTTTTCTCCCCAAAGCCCCAGTAGATAGTTGTATGTCATAGTTGCACATCCTGCTAGTTGCTGTATGTGGGACACCGCCTCAGCATGGCTGGACAAGTGGTGCGTTGGTGTGCGCCCGCGATCCGAACCCGGGCCGCCAGTAGCGGAGCCCATGCACTTAACCGCTAAGCCACGGTCCGGTCCCCAAGAACTTCACTTTTTAACAGGCATATTTAGTTGTGCATTTATGACAAGTCTTCATGGCATCCTGATTTACAAGTTCATAACTAGCTTCAATAAACAGGTCACCATTAATCCACTAAGAGGAAAAAAACACTGTAGGTAAACACATTACCCTATATATGTATGCATCTTCTAAATCAGTAAAAAGAAAACCAAGTACTCAATTGTAATTTCAAATTCAAAAGAATCTTTCTCTTCTATGGCATTGAGGTACAATTCTCATTAATTTTTGTAACAAAGTATACACTGCAGAGACTTTCTCATTTTTGTGTCAAAAATGAATTAAACATAACTCTGAATAGTAATAAGTGCTGTAATGTTGTCTCCCTTTTTAATTTACATGTGCAGCAGCCTTTAATGATATAGTATGCAACTCTTCCAGCCAATCCAAAGAGACAAAAAGATTCAATTATTCTCCAGATCTATAAGCAGTTACATATTTCCCTTATATATCAGAATTTCATTACTGCTGAAACAGATAAAAAGACAGCATACAGTAAAAGACTTTATGATCAATAATCGAGTCCAAGGATCTGGTAGAAATGCATAAAAATACATTACATTTCATAATATATAGCCTCATTACTGCTAAGAAGAATGCTGTCACCTTTCAAACAAAACACCTTCTTTTTAATAAAACAAAGAGTAAAAACATCAGTAAAGCTCTATATCAAAATAATGAAAGTATAGATCTATAATTAAGATGTCATTAAGTGATTTGAATTGACATGATAATTTAAGAAAACATCAAGTATGCAGTTTGATAGTTATAACAAATGTACCTGGTGGTCAAACTTATATTCAGAAATTTCATTCACAGATCTTTAAATTAGTAGCACAATTCCTAGCAAAAGTCCTTAAAACTTTTTTTTCACAAATAAGTCTATTTAGCAAAAAAAAGATAACTTCTGGGGTGAATTAACCCAACTGCAAATGAGTATACAGTTAAACACTCTCACTGCACATCCTCACTGTCTTTTTCTTATTTTGCCCTATACTTCAAGTGCAATAGTCACCAGATTGCCAAAAGCACCAG
Organism: Ceratotherium simum simum; assembly: GCF_057802395.1. NCBI lineage: Eukaryota > Metazoa > Chordata > Mammalia > Perissodactyla > Rhinocerotidae > Ceratotherium > Ceratotherium simum. Next base: position 40,194,684 of record NC_141926.1, on the reverse strand, counting down.
GAAGCGCAGCAATGAAAATATAAAACTGATATTTATGTCTCTGAAAATAGTTGACAGATAATAAGCAATTAAAGCTAGGATGTTTGGCTTTTAATATTAAAATTTTTTCTAATTTAATTTGTAATATCATAATAAGATACGCTTTTCTCCTGTTCCAGTAAATTTTCACTATCTAAAATTGAAAAAAAAAAAATAAACCTTTTCCCCCAGAGTACCATAACAATAACTGAAAATCACAATATTGGTACCGAAACACTGAAAAAATAAAGTGCCATGTTAAAGATTAAACAGCAATCTCAGAAAAGAACACGCATAAAACCCATTTCACATAATTGCATTACATCCTAAGCCAATTTGGCAGTTATTCCAAGTACTGTAAATGGTTAATAAAAAGTCAATAAATCAAAAAATCTTTTTTTCACCCACTCAGAGTAAGCAAAAATGTATTAGACTGTGTGATAAATTAGTGGTAAAATGACATTATGTGCTGAAATGAAGGGTACAGTGGCAAAGACGATGGCTTTGTTATCCTCCCCAAAATAATTTTGCTGGCATTGAAACAGTCAATACAAGGGCATGGAGGAGTTAGCCAGGTCTGGACTGAGGAGCACCCCGCCTGTACCAATCACTGTCTAGCCACCACGGCTCCTTTTGTGGCAGTTAGACCCTTACAAAGAAGCGATTCTTTGGTTAAACCAGCAGCAACCCAGACTCAATATGTAATGGGAAACACGATTTTTAAATAACGTGAATGAATCTGATCCCTGGGAGGTGTCAATGAAAATATCAAGACAAATTAATCGACGTCATATAAACATACATCAGAGGCATTGCTTATAAACACCAATTTGTATATTCCTGTACATTCACTTTTTTCCTCTTAAGATGACATTGAGTTAAATATCTGAAATAATTCAAGTATTTAAAATGTAAACTTCTTTGCAGATAACACATTCCACATCTACTTTAGACAGCAAAACATAATCCTAAGGGAGAAAAATCTATTATGAAAACTAAACGCAGGCACTTTCCCTGGGTTTCTTTTATTTGTCTACTGGAGTCAGTCGAGAAGCATTTGTTTCACATCTCTGCTGATGGGGTGTTCTGAGGGCAAGACCCACCCAGGCCCAAGTTCATTTTGTAACCCTCCCCCACACATGCCTATAAGTAGCACAGCTCCAGACTAAAGGAGCAACAAACCCAGCAGACGAAACCAAGAAGGCACTGTCACATCGCCCGGCACTGACACTCGGGGGCCAGCAGCATCCTGCCTCCTCGGAATGCTCAAGACCTCGCGAAGGAAAAAACGGGGGGGTGGGGGGGGGTGTCAGACGGAAGAAGCCAGATCGCCCAGGTGAGGCTGAGGCGGGGCGCGTCAGAAGAGATGGGGAAGCAGAGAAGTGACGCAGAGGGCGGTCACCTGTGGGGCCACTTGGTCCAGCCCCGCCCCCAGGGACAGCAGCGAGAACCGCGGCCGGAAGCCCCCAGAGACGCCCGGGGAACGCAGAGCGGGGCCTCGCCCGGCCTGGCACTCACCATCCACGGTTTTCTTCTTGAAGAGGGACGCCATGGTGGGGGACGGCGCCCGGCAGCTCGGCGCGGTCCGGCCCGCACCTGGAGAGGACCGGAGGGAAAAGCAGGCCCCTGGAGGGCTGCGGGCGGCGGAGCGACGGGCCGCAGAGGAAGGCGAGGTGTCCGGGCAGGACCCGCGGAGGGCGGGGATCCGCGAAGCCTGCCGCAGCCGAGTCGCCCGAAGCTCAGGTGACCGCGAAGTAAGACACTTTTTGGAGAAGTCACTTCTGGGCGGTGCCTGCGCGCTGTGCGTGCGCCTGCGCAGTGCGGCGCCTGAAGCCGCCGCTGCCGCCCTCACCTCGGCAGTTGCCCGCTCTTCCTGCCAGAGGGTCGCGGGGCGGGCGGGGGCAGGCGGGGGCTTCCGCGTGCGGGTTGCGTGCTGAGTGTGACGGAGGTGAGCCTTGTTTAGCCCTTTCCTCCTTGCCCCGGGGGAGGCTGGAAGCAGGGGTCCCCGGAGACCGAGGACGAGTGTGGGTGGTCCCGGAACCAGTTGATTTACGACCCCCCGGTTGCTGTCAGTGTGGGTACTGTCCTAAGTGCGGGGCTGGAGTTGTGAGGTCCGAGCCCGGGCGCTTGTCCCCGGAGCGCACGCCCTCTTCCGCCCTGCCTCGCTCGGCGCTGTCCCCGCCGCCCCGCGCGCCCCTGCGGGACCCCGGCGACCGCCTGCCGCCGCGGCCCGGGGCCCCGACCGCCGCCGTGGGGCTCTGGGGAGCCGGCGTCTGGGCTCGTCTGGGCTCGGGGATGGCGGAGGGGGAAGGGAGTGGGGAGCAGCTTCCTTAATGCAACGCTCTTTATTTAATGTTCTTGGCTGGAAACGTGAAAAAAATCCACACGTATTTGTACACCGGTTTAAATGAATCCAACTCTATTTCTTTAAAATTCGATTTCTTGTAATGGCTCAAGAAAAAATCATGACTCTACTGTGACCCTGTTAGAATACTACATAGCTGTATATTGGTGTTTAATGTGAAAAAAAAGCCCCATATCATGTTAAAGGAAAAGCATAATGAATTATTTAAAGAATCCTGTGTGTGTAAGCATAAATATGGAAAATACAATCTTTGGATCAAGACCTTAAGTTCATCGTTTTACTTCATTGTGTGTGGGTGTGTGTGTGTACACTCGTATCTCAGTTTAACATATTATTTCGCTATTTAGAATCTTAGTTTTGCTTTGAACTTTTTCCTCCCAATTAGTGCTTTAAGCACCTCCACAGGATAAAAAGAATAGGAGCCTTTTTTTTTACATAGATGTGATTTCTGATAGGAAAGACGCTCCAATAGTGTCAATATTTTATTAGTCATCTCTGGCTTTATGAATCATATCTCAAGGAGTTTTAAGTATTTGTGGTAGTCAGACTTCCCGTTCCCATCTTTTTCTCCTCATAAGATATCAAAGCTTTCAGCGCCACCGATAATCCTGCTGTTGCTGCTAAAATTTAGCTGAGTCTGCTCATGAAAACTTTCTCAGAATGCTGTAGTAATCTGCAAGGTATAATTGTCTTACTCCTCCTCAAGTTATTCTGGATATTATGGGAAGGTGAAGAAGTAAAGAAACAGGAAAAAACGTCAACGAGGAGACCTAGTCTCTGCACCCTAAGTTTGGCCTTTTCTGGAGTAAACTCCATGGTGAGAAGGCGGTTCGCCGGGGCGGCCTGCTGTAAGGAACGGCGCTGAGCTGTGCTTGAACGCGTGAGAGGAGATAAGCTGTGATGTGAGGGGTAACCGTGCTCCTCCCTGCTGCAGTCACTCCTGTGTTATTACTCCTACACGATCCCCCCCACTGACCCAATTGTAACAGTTGGGAAAATGCCAAAATACTTAGCAGCAACCATATGGAAGACCCTCCGAAAGTGCACAGCAGGAGCTAAAGACAGGGCTTGTTCATTACAATAAAGACGAAAGTGAAATATGTAGAATTTCAGCTCAGCAGGCTAATAGCGTGATTCTCTCATAGTCGGAAGCAGGCTGGCATGCACCAGGCTAGCTGGCACCCATTCTGATTAGTTGGTGGCCCAACTGTACCAGTTCATATTTTGTCTATTACTGTTATTTGAAGGGCATGAAAAGTTAAATGTAGCTGAGATTTAGGACACTCAGAAGCCATAAACTAGAATACAATGGTATTCACTTGTTTAAAACCACCATCATCACATACAAACTCACTGAATCAACAAAAGACACATATGCATAGTGGATAGAGAAAACGTCTTAATTTTATTCTTTTTAAATCTCCTTAAGAAATAATGAACTAATATCCTATGGTCACATCATTATGACCCAATACTCTTTTTCTAAATTGCTCAGACAGTGAAAACTATTTATTATATATCTAATGACACATACCACACTATGTGCTGGGGACGTACCAGTGAAGAAACACATATGGTTCCTGCCCCCTTTTCTGTTGCCCACATTGCTACCATGGTTTTCATCTTTGCTCATTCGCTTGTTACAATTCTGACACCAGTTCAAATGTGTGGTTCTTTTCTCCCACACCAAGCAATTCTCTGACACCAGCTGGGTGTTCTATAATTCAGCTGAATTCCGACACTATCTACCTGGAGACAGCATCAGATCCCACAGGTTCAAGGTTCGGTCTCACAAGGCTGCCCTCACTTCAGGTGCCAGTTGCAAGTCCAGGTGATTACCTGTGCTTCTGACTGAGCTGCTATAAATCAGAGGTTCCCAAAATCCCACCTCTGGCTTCCATTAATTTATTAGATGGGCTCCCAGAGCTCAGGAAACCTGTTTACTCACTAGATTGGTTTATTACAAGAGATATTAAAAATGCGAATCAACAGCCAGAAGAAGAGATACACGGGGCAAGGTTTTTTTTTTTTTTTTTAATCCTTTAAATTTTATTTATTTATTTATTTTCCCCCCAAAGCCCCGGTAGATAGCTGCATGTCATAGCTGCACATCCTTCTAGTTGCTGTATGTGGGACGCGGCCTCAGAATGGCCGGAGAAGCGGTGCGTAGGTGCGCGCCCGGGATCCGAACTCGGGCTGTCAGCAGCAGAGCGCTGGCACTCAACCGCTAAGCCATGGGGCCGGGGCCGGCCCAGGGCAAGCTTCTGAATGCAGAAGCTTCTGTCCACTTGGAGTTTGGGGCAGGCACGGCAGCATGTGGATGCGTTCTAGTTCGCCGATGTGGCAGCTCCCCAAACTCCGTCATTTAGGGTTTTTATGGAGGCTTCATTATGTCGGCATGATTGATTACATCATTGGTCAGTGGTGACTGAACTCCATCTCCAGCCCCTCTCCCCTCCCCGGAGGTTGGAGGGATGGAACTAAAGTTCCAGCCCTCTGATCACGTGGTTGGCTCCTCTGGTGACCAGCCCCCATCCTTAGGTGCTTCCCAAAAGTCACCTCAGTAACATAAACTCAGGTGTGGTTGAAAGGGGTTTGTTATGAGTATTAAGACACCTTGATGGCTCTTATCACTTAAGAAATTCCAAAGGTTTTAGGAGTTCTGTGCCAGAAACAGGGACAAAGACCAAATATATATTTCTTATAAATCACAATATCACTCTCATCCATGCCAGAGAAGCAGACTTTGGCTCAGTATAAGAAAAAGAGCTGCTCAGGGTGGAGCTGTTCTGAAGTGGGGTGAGAGCTGTGGGAGGCAGCGAAGTCCTTGTCAAGGAAGTAATGAAGCGGGAGCAGCTTTTTGCAGACGGGATTCCTTTAAAGGAGCAAAGGCTTGTTTAGAAGGTTTCTAAGGTCCCTTTAAAATCTGGAATTTTATTATGAATAAAAAAATCAGGCCAAATACCTTGGTGTATGGTGTTTCACATCCTACAGATAATACTACCAAATCTTGTTGGCTTCGCCTTCACCTTCACACCAAAAAGATATAGCATTTCACCATTTTGAATCATTCCTAGTCAAGTAATCTTCATCGCTCATCTGGATCCTTACCACCTATCTTAGTTCCCCGCTTCCCTTCTTACCTCTCTCCACTCTGGTCTCAACACAGCAGACAGAGTGGTCTTGTTAAAATGTAAATCAGATCATGCTGTTCTGTTTCTCGCAAAGAGATCAACATAAAGTGTATTCTCAATACTTATGTCTGGACCACACACACGTGCACGCACATGCACACACACACACACACACACACACACATCTGTTCTACAGATTAAACTTCTGTTACTCATCCATTAAATGTCCAAATTTTTACCATCCAGGTTGCCTTCCTAATTATTTCCCTTCATTATGTGTCACTCAGGTGGAACATAATTGTTTAGATCAGATCTTAGAATTATGACATCTATTACCTCCCTTGTCCGTACACTGTATTTCTGATAGCACTCTCTTTGATTGCATTAGCATTTTTGACTATCATATTCTTGGAATCGCCTCAAACTTTTAGTCAAGTAAACTTTTTTTTTCTTTTCTTTTTTGTGAGGAAGATTGGCCCTGAGCTAACATCTGCCAATCCTCCTCTTCCTGCTGAGGAAGACTGGCCCTGTGCTAACATCCGTGCCCATCTTCCTGCACTTTATATGGGACGCCACCACAGCATGGCTTTCCGAGCGGTGCGTCCATGCACGCCTGGGATCCGAACCAGCGAACCCCGGGCCGCTGCAGTGGAGCAGCGAGCACTTAACTGCTTGCGCCACTGGGCCGGCCCCTCGTCAAGTAAACTTTTAGCACATTTTTTTAAATATAAATTTCTACTCAGTCCCATCCTGTACTTGATTGATGGATAATTTAACCCAAATACAGACCTTTTTGTGCATCAGTAGAGACATCCATGCATCTTTGCAGTGACTCACTATGAGCACTTTTGAGGTATTGTAGCTTTCTATGAATCCATTCATACTAAATCATCAAGACTTTATTTAACTTTCATTTTTAAGACCATTTTAAAGATTTTTGTAATCTTTAATAAGACTGAAAAACTTTTCTGTTGAAATCAAGGTACATTATGCCTATGTTATATTCATATTTTATCACTTATAGCAACCATAAAGAGATGGAATATTCAACTCATCTTTTATAAGAGATGAGCTGAATTTGGCATAATTCATTCCTGAGGAAAAAATATTCACTCCACGTGATCAATGATTTCTTTTCCAAGTATTAATAAAACAATTTAATAATCTATTCAAGGTTGTTTTCTGGAGTATTTCATAAAACAGTTTCCTCCTCTTTGAAAACCAGAATATTTGCATTCTTCAGTATTTTGTGTCTTAGGTTATAATTTGAATGGAAGCCCTCTTCTACTCTATTGGCTCAGGCAGGCATAGGACATCATGGTTGAGAATGCTGACTCTGGACACAGACTGCCTGGGTCCATAACCAACTCTGTTACCTTCTAGCTATCAGATCTGGGGCAAGTCACTGAACCCACCTCTCCATGTCCATTTCCTCACATGTAAAATAGGGATAATGTTAGTACTACCTTCACATGGCTGTTGAAAGACTTAAATGTGCTAATATATGTAAAACTCCCCGAGTATTGCCTGACACATAATACGCACTAAGAAGGTATTATCTATCTGAATTATTGCTCCCAGCTCACTTACCTTTTTATGTTTTTTCGAGAGTAATCTCTTCCCTCTGAAATTCACTCCATCCTAGCCACATCCCCTTTAGTCCATTTCTTTCTCCTTAATTTAAAAAAACATCTGATTTTCTGGTCTTTGATTCTATTATTTTCGTAGGAATTGACTTAGAGGCATATGTGTCTAACATTGGTATTTATTTTTTAGAAGGATTCATTACATGTTTCCCTGTGTTGGTTTTTTCTCCCCAGCATTGGATCCTAAGCTCCTTGGGTTCAGAGAGAATGTCTTGTCATACTCTTCAATCATTTCCCTATATTTATTTAAATATATTTATTTAAAACTTAGCAGTGCAATAGCATCTTTATATTACCTGGTTTCAATATTTTTAATGCTAAAATGACATATAATACATTTGCATTGACTTGACACACTCGATTTCAGATCTCTATATACCTGAAGGGCAGCCGATATTATCCATCTCCATAAACAACGTAGGTCTAGAGAGCCTGGTTCAAAGTCAATAAATAATTCCGTCTTAGCTCTAGGTAAGGATTTAGGGTGGATATCCCAGTTTTTGTTTCCTGTTATACTTAGGTTTAAATTTGGGCACGCTGCAAGATAGTTTGCTATTTCACCAACTACCTTACACTATAATCTGCTTTATATTTAATAATGCTACAGAACAAAATATGACTATTTATAAACAAAATTATGACTAACGTCAACTTATATAGCATTTAAAATATTTTTAGAGACATAAGCTTGGGACAGAAAGAGTCATTGGCAAAGTCTAAAAATCTCTTATTTCTTATAAGAATTAAACAATCAACAGAGAATTGAACAGCTTTTCCAAGTCCTATAGCTAGTAAGGTGTTGAGCCAGAATATGTGAGGACAGACTCCTTTACTGTGTGTATAGTTCATAGCCAACCAGTTTGACTCTGTCAGTTACCTTGTGACTGACTGGACTGGTTGAACGTGTTCAGACGGCAGGACAGCGAAGAGTGTGGACTGTCTGAGGCTGCTCCTTCCAGCATTCACTTCCAGAGGACCGCGAGGTTTGACTTCAGGGAAGGGGAAACTAGAGAAGGATCTCCCGTTGTTCCTTCTCTTCCTGGCTCCCATCTCTTCTCAGTACTCATCATCTACACGTGGACCCCTCTCTCAACAAGTCCACATTCAGAGCAGATAGGCAGCACTTATTCTACCTGACCGAAAGACAAGACTCAAAGGAGATTATCTCAAATACATGGATCATTTTTGTACATTTCAAGCCAAATAATGTATGCAACATTTTCCCATGTTTCAGCATTAAAATTTGGAATTTTTTCTATAGTTTCTGCATTTCATGCTTTCATAGTTCGAGAAATTCACCTCATTTCTCTTTGTCAAATCTTGCTTTTAAAAATATATGCTATAAAGAATGAGTCGGACTAGTCAGACATTTAGTCAATGGAAAAACTAAATGAGAACCCTAAATGTGTGTGGCTGCACATCATTGGTTTTATAGTCTAAAAGAGTTCATGTGTTATTTGGAATATGTAACAACACGATCCTTTTTGAAAAATAAACTAAACTTTGCCCTGCATTCCTCACAGTGTTAATAGTAGTTGCACATGAGTAAATCAAGACCGAATTTGTGCCCCCTGGCACAACACAGCATATGTACATATTTGCTCTTCAACACAGTAAGGACTCTAAGTGTAAAACTACCACACAAAACAGAAATGAACTTCAATGCAGGCGTAATGGATTTGGTTCTTCAATAAAATAAACCTTAATAGCTATCTCACTTTCTATTTCAAATGAATGGAAATTAACAGAGGCTCTGGGTGTTAGATCTCGGTAAATTAGGAACTATGAATAATTTACTAAAACAATGGTATTGCATTTTCTATACAAATAAGTGGCCTTTTTATAATGATATGCATTTCAAGCCACATTTAAGTGGCGTTCTCTTCACTGTTTTATTCAGTCATGTAACAAATACGTATAGCACACCTATTATATGAAATATGTAATGCTGGTTGGTAACTGAGGGATTAAAAATGAACTAGACATGGATTTTGTTCTAAAGAAGTTAAAAGTCCAGTAAAGATATTAGAGGTATATTAGGAATTAAATGACAAGGCACAATATATAGCTGTAAAACTTGGGGCCACTAACAAAATTACATAACTAATTGAATTTATGACTGTAAATTTGATGTTTGGAAATCTTTCAGAGACTTGGACTATAATTAATGTATGATATTAAAAATATGTACTCATTTTTAAAATGTCTTCTCTTAAATTTGTGTCTCTTACATGTAAGGAAGTGATTCAGAAGCTCAAAGATGCCTAAGAGCAGAAGAAAAATTAAAACAACTTTGAAAATAATTTTAGATATTTTTGATGCAAAGAAATATAAGAATGTCTAAAGTGTCTAAAGCCTGAACTTACTGATAGGCACAATAGTAATGATAAGTAATATCTGAATGTATATAATGTTGAGACTCTGGGAAAATACTGTATCATATTTTCACAGTTTAGTATGAGAATTGCTTATCTTCAGTCTCTCTATTTCTACTTTATTTGTGAGAATTACAATTTAGGTTACAAACTGCCAATTCAAAACATAAAATAAAAAAATTAAAATTTTAATGTTTTTTTTTCATTTTTTTATTGAGGTAACATTGGTTTATAACATTATATAAATTTCAGGTGTTCAATGTTACTGTTATATTATATAATTTTAAGATAAATCATTCATAAACAAAGACCTGGGCATTCAGTTTGTTGGAACATTGTTAATATGTATTTAGACCCAGTTTGGGGATTATTCTCTACCTGAGACTAACTTTTGCGAGGTCCTTATGATAACACAATCAGTGATCATACTTAATGATGACCTAGTCTCTGTATGGCATAAAGAGATATAATGAAGTATTAAGATAGAATCTCTGCCTAATTAAGAATAATCTATTTTGGATGATGACAGCTAACCCCACAAGCAAAGTAACTTATGTTAAGAGGGTTAAATCTGCAGTGCAGAACAGCACGTTGATTTGTCCTGTCGGAACAGACTTCCTAGGTTGAAACAATTTTTACTGACAACAGCCGCTGCCTTTGGAGATATGGAGAGTGTCAAGGACAACTTGGAGATTAGTTGGCACAGGATATTGATTACAAGGGAGCCTGTTCAGAAGTTGTTTTCTCTCCATCTCTTTCTTGGATTTCTATCCCTGGTTTTACAAATTATCACAAACTTAGTGCCTTAAAACAATGCAAATACATTATTTTACAGTTATGGAGGCCAGAAGTCTGAGAGAGTCTCACTGGAATAAAATCAAGGTTTCATCAGGGCTGTGTTCCTTCTGGAAGCTAGAGGGGAGAATCTGCTTCCTGCCTTTCCAATTTCTGGAGACTACATGAATTCTTTGGCCCTTTGCCCCTTCCTCCATCTTCAAAGCCAGCAGTGCAGTATCTTTAAATCTGTCTTTGTCCTTCTGCCCTTCTTCCATATTTAAGGTCACTTGTGATTACATCGGGCCCACCCAGATATTCCAAGATTACCTTATGTTAAAGTCAGCTGATCAGCAATCTTAATTCCATCTGTAATCTTAATTCTCCTTTGTCATGTAACATAACATATTCACAGGTTCCGGGCATTAGGATGTGGACATCTTTGAGGGACAGCATTCTGCCTATGACAGGTGAAACTAAGTGTTTAAGTAAAGTATTGCATTGGCTCTGCATAACATTCCTTGGGCTATTCCAGTTGTAGATTGTTTTCCCTATGGTACCTAACACCTACCATATGGTTATAAAAAACACTGTTGACCTAACTGACATGAATATGCTGTTCTTTGCTACCACTGTACATCATGGTTAGATGTGTTCAAAATGTTACCCTATCTAGCTTTCATTTGGCAGAAGTATTCTTGAAGCTTTCTTACATCAGCCGTAACAGATTTCTAGGAAAGCGAGTAAAAGATATATGGAGCACGCGCTCCGCTGCTGGCGGCCCGGGTTCGGATCTGGGCGTGCACCGACGCACGGCTTCTTCGGCCATGCTGAGGCCATGTCCCACATACAGCAACTAGAAGGATGTGCAGCTATGACATAGAACTATCTACTGGGGCTTTGGGGGAAAAAAACAAAAAAGGAGGAGGACTGGCAATAGTTGTTAGCTCAGAGCCGGTCTTCCTCAGCAAAAAGAAGAGGATTAGCATGGATGTTAGCTCAGGGCTGATCTTCCTCACACACAAAAAAAATTAAAGATATACGGACAAATCCTGACATGGAATTTTTTATTGAAACAGACTTGGTTTAATACTTTGTTCCAAATTCTGCCCTATGAAGATAGTGCATTATTTAATTAATATTTAATTTTGGACTCAAGCTGCATTGATCATCAACATATCTAAATGTTTAAATAACGGACTGCCTTTTTCTTTTATCCTCCACATATATCTGGCACATAAGGGCCCAATAAATATTTGTTATATTAAGTCAACAATATTCAATCAACATTCAGCTTATAATTTAAATGCATTTCAAAAATGCATATTTGAATAATACCACTCAGTTTTATTGTCAAGAAAGACAAACTAGGTAGAACTAGACCAAAATGCTCAATAATTTTATTCAGTCATTCATTTCTTCATTTGTTCACTTAAGCTAGAATTTTGGAGGTGAAAGAGATCTTATAGGTCATCTATTACAAGCTCTTCATTTTACAAATAGATATATCAGAACCCATAACCAAGAACTGCTGAATCTCACTGTTGGTCAGTGGAAGGTGTTAAATTAGGAACTCGGATGACCCAACTCTCAATCCTGTCCTCTAGGTCTGTCTTAATGAAGAAGCAGAGATTAAAGAAGAGAGATCACCATCAGTGCTCAGGGTATAATTCAAGTGTTCACTGAGGTTGGTTGTGTAGGTAGGAGAGGCCAGCCCTTTGGATTAACTTCTCCTTCTCTTAGGTACCTTTGAGCTAGGAAATTTTTTCTTCCGGCAAATGATTTCTGCCATTCAATATGGAGATTCAGTAGAGCACTCATTAATATTTTTATAAATATATTTTAATTTTAATGAGGACAGAAAATTATTTTAGGTCAGAAGCATAAATGGGCAGAGATGATATCAGTCTCTGAAAGGAATGGTACAGAAATGGGATTGGGATGATGGAGATGGGATTTTTTGAAGCCCTGTCCACAATTTGCTAAGGAAATTAGAAAGTGATAAAAGCAATTCTCATGAACTAGTCAGGATGTACACATGTACCCAGAGCATCATTTAATTTCTAAACCATTAGAAACAGTTCTTAATTCTCACAGTTCCCTCAAACCCAGCCTGAGGTGATCCTGGTTGGGGTGGTGGGGTAGAGACTGAGAGAAAGTACTGTATTTCTGTGGGACACATTCTGTAACACAGAAGCAAAAAGGATAAAAATAAAAAGGGAAGACATTTTAATTCAATTAAAATTACAAAGATTTGGTATCTTCTAAGGTATGTTTTTAAACTGAAAAATAAATTACAACAGGTTTTATGTCAAAAGAATGCCTAATGACAAGGAAGACTTTTCCAAAATAGAGTTAGAAATATTGGTCAGTAAGTTATATGAATACAAATATAAATTATGGTTAATCTTAGTCATTTTAGTAATATGTGACAAGCGAGGGCAGTTTCTTTTTCTATATTTTGCCCGTAACCCATTACATAGCAAAGCAGATCTAAGCGCAGGGTTGAGTTACCATGGGAGGTGGGGGACTCTCTCCTTGGGGGTCATAAATATAGTTTTCCATCTGCTGGAAACTGTTTAGGTGAAACATGCCTGAAGTCAGGGGCTGGATCAGATGATCTCTGGGGGTCGCTTCCAGCCTTTTGAGTCTTTGAGAGAAATTTCTAATCAGCATGTTAATGAGTACTTTAAATTTGTATTCTGGTTTCCTTGAAGATAATTACCAGAAACACTAAGAGGAGACAGCATTTCTAAATGTCTGTTTAAAAGGAGAAGAAGAAAGGGAAAAAAAAAAACAGGATTCTGCTTAAAAAGAAAAAAAGAGGTAATAAAATGTGACCCACTTAATATCAGAGAAGGCAGTTACCTGAGAAGGTAGTATGGTTCGGTGGTCTTGCTAACGTCTGAGAGAGTGGAAGGCTACTGGATCTTTTCCCCGTTTGTATGATGTCTTGCTGTGTGACCCAGGGCAAGTCACTCGACCTTAGTTTCCTCCTCTGAAACGCAAGAGCCCAGGAGCTGTGCTTGACTCCCTGGCGAAGAGCAAGCTGCAGGAGTTAATGAAGAACGCAGCCTCATGGTGGGCGCCATCGCTGCTGCAGCCATGACAGATGGGAGTCCTGTGAATTAGGTTAGTCCGTGCGCTTCACTAACTGACAGAAAACACGTCTGAGTGACGTGGATGGTAAAGTAAACTCTGAAAACCTTTTAAGAAATCTTAATTTGGATATTATATAGATGATAAATATAGCAAAGATTTATTTTGATTTCTGCTTATGGAAAATCAATTGTAATGTTATCCTGTATGTTCAGTTAATCTAATGATTTCAAAACTTGCCCTAGAAGAAAAGGAATGGGAAAAATATGTGCTAGGTTAGGCTAACATCTTTTCTTCCTGTACTTAGTTTTTACAGGGAAAAAAACCTTTTTATTGATGTATAGCTGCTTTATAAATAAGAACAAAAGTGTATCAGTCCAAATTACTTTTCTCTCTCTGTCCTTCCTTTCTTTACCAGTAGTAAAATAAGTTTAATCTGAATTTTTATATTTCTTGGCACAAAATGTGATTTTCCCTGGGGGACTAAGCTGGCAGTTTTCCAGACCTGGTACATAGGGTTAAATGCTTAGCTCCATGCTATTTTCAACAACGCATTTTTCCCACCAGAGAACACTGCTTGTTTTAATAAGCACGCCCTACACGAGGAAGGAATTAAACTTATGCATAACACAGAAGATAATGCTTTCCAAAATCAGTTAAAATTTACGTTTCTGACACACTCTTCGGAGAAGGCAAAAAACAAATTGAAAAAGAAAAACTAAGGTGATATAAAAAGGAATCGACATTATGTTTGTGACCAAGCTTGGAAAAACGACACATCTATACCAGATAAGATGTCTGGGTACTGCTAATAATCATTATCTATATTTTAATACACTGTATATTTCCATTAAAGTGAAAGAGCCAAATCCATTTGGAAAAGATAGTTGGCATTTTGATTAGAGATTGCAATTATTTGCAGCCTTTTGTTCACCAACATTAAGAGAGGGCAGGGATATCACGGGAAGCGCTGCTCTACGTGAGGTTTGGGGAATCATAAATTGTGGTTCTGACTCTGCTATTCAGCTTTTAGATGGCATTATACCTTAGTCCCACCATCTGTGCAGTATGAACAATCATATTTTGCTAACTCACAGGTGTGTTGTAAAGTATAGACAATAAAAAGTAACCGATCACACAACCATCCTCAGAGCCCAGACAGTAAGGAAAGCAAATGGTTAAGAGATGTAAAGCAAATCGGTTGAATTTTCTAATAAACCTCTGAGAAACACATTTAACTTGATAAAAACAAAATTTTCTAACAATGTTTACTTACCAAAATTTTCATATGACTCAATTTTATCCACAAAATGTGCATGATTTGGACTTCAGAATTTTATTCCAAAGTCTGTGAGGGACAACAAAGAAGAAAACCCATCCTGATCCTACACTGTTTTTTTTTTTTTTTTGCCGGGAAAGATTTGCTGTGAGCTAACATCTGTTGCCAGTCTTACTCTTTTTTTTTTTCCCTCCCCAAAGCCCCAGTGCATGGTTGTATATCCTAGCTGTAAGTCCTTCTAGTTTTTCTATGTGAGCTGCTGCCGAAACATGGCTACTGACAGACGAGTGGTGTGGATTCACCCCTGGGAACCAAACCCGGGCCGCCGAAGCGGTGAGAGCACTGAACTTTAACCACTAGGCCATCAGGGCTGGCTACCTGCAGTGTTTTTGTGTCTTTTACCTGGGAGGTCAGCTAATGGTAGGTTCTCACTGTAAGTCTATGCAGTGTTTAATATTAAAGTAAAGCTTTGATTGAAGGATTGAGCAGAACACTTTGTCTGAAGAGTGGGGTTAGAGCAGCTGCCAGGAGCTGAAGGGACACCTATTTGCTCCAGGCACCGACAGTTATTAACACGACACAGGGAAAAGGCCCAACGAGCTTTTATGTCTTCTTCCTTTCATGAAATTTGAGCTTACAAGAAAAATGAAATAAACAACACATATAAATAAATTGAAGAGGCCTGGTTTAGCATTTGGAAAGTCAGAGGAAAGAGAATTTCAAGGATGGGTAGTCAAAATTGTTAAAAGCATGCACAGCAGATGAGAAAGATGGGGCAGAGAGAAAGGCCATTTTATTTTGTGGTTATCTTTGGTGACCTTCAGAAAGGCAGTTTCATTAGTGTAGGGGCAGAAGGTCAAAATACTTTGAGGTAAAAAGCAAGTGATGGTGAGAAAAGTAGAGTCAGCAAGTGTAGAATACACTTCAAAATTTTAAGAGTTAAATAAAAGGAAGTAGGTTGTTTTCAAGATACTTGAAATATAACCTCACAACATCTGTTGGTGTAGGTCCAGGAAAACTTTTAATTAGCGGACCCAAACATGCTTAAAGAAAAAGGTGAGAAATGTCTTCATGTTTTGTACAGGACTTTCTGTGTTCCGTGCCCTATCAGCCTTGAATGGATGCCTACAATACCTTTACTTTTTTTTGTCATTCATCACATTTCTCTTTTTCGTCCTTCTCGTTCTCCTTACTCTCAAAGGACCGAGGTCAATAGCATAACTTGCGGTCAAGGCAACTAATTTTGTTGTCTTGGGTTTCATCCTGTCCTCTGTTTGGAATAGTTTAGAGCACCTGGATTCTTTTGAGTGTAATATCTAAAAGGTAAACATTTCTTTATTAATATTCACTACATTAAAGGAAGGAAGGGCACAAAAGGAAGGGGAAACTTACATCCCCCCATGAGTACATTTATAACAACATGAGAGCTCCTAGTAGAGAATTAGAGATGAAAGATGGTGGCACCATTGTATATCAAACTGATCTGAAGACTACCTAAATCACAATCACCTGGGGTGCTTAACAGATAAGCATAAGAACATAGGTCACAGGTTTGACAAGCAAAGAGCAAAAGAGAGTTTATCTTTATAAAGGAAAAGGAGTATATTTGCCTCTGAGATTTAAGCAAAGAAAAAGGGGCTGGATGAACTTTATGGAAAAGTGGACAAGTGAACACATAAATAACTTATTACTTACTTCAATTCTCTAAGTAATGTAGGAAGTGAAGTCATCTATTGAGAAAGAAGTAAATGGGTGGAATTGTGAGTGGAGAAAAAATAGAGAAGTTTTGGAATGGTCACTGTGCTGAATTCCCTAGGAATCAACAATATTTTGTTGTTTATAAGGCACAATTTTTTTTCTAACACTTAATAGCTGATGGCAACTTAAAATCATTGCTGGTTCAGTCTTGATATAACTGCTGTTTCCAGCACATATGGGAACTCGATCATAGCGCTTTCTATTGTCACTTAAATTGAGTTATGTGCATTGCTGAAAATGTCATCAAAAAGATTACTCTGTAATTCAGCATTGAAACAATAAGTTATTTTGTACTCAGAAAGGCATGGAAACAGAGCAGTGGGGCATGAATTTGATATTAATGAAGCAAATATTCATCAGTGGGGGAATAAACACAATGCTGTAATTTCTTGCAAAGAGCAACTAAAAGCTTAATGAGGTCCAAGAATATAAGATATACATAGATTTATTCCTGAGATGTTTTTAAAAAGATTGGCTATCACACACCAAGCAATACAACTGAAGGAAAGGAAAATTGCCATATACCTCAGAATAAATGAACTTTCAAATCAATGAGAAATTGGTGTTACCAGTTCAATTGTAGCAGAGGATAGTCTTTAAGGTGTTTGACATACATTGGTCAGAAACTTCCCATGAATTGAATAGTAGCACTTTCACTTCCAGCAACATGTGATTCAGTTGAATAAAAATGAATAAATATAGATTTGGTCAAATAGGATAAGCTGATGAATCCTGGGGCTCTTTGACATGCTGCAAAATTATACCGTCAATACAAAGCACTAAAAAGATGAAGATCACCAGCATGGATGAAGAAAGGCAACATATTACCATGAAGCTATGTATAACTGCCAGTGGCCAAATGTTTCCTCCATATTGAATTTTTTTTTTAATTTTTTATTTATTTTTCCCCCAAAGCCCCAGTAGATAGTTGTATGTCCTAGTTGCACGTCCTTCTAGTTGCTGTATGTGGGACGTGGCCTCAGCATGGCCAGACAAGCGGTGCGTCGGTGTGCGCCCGGGGTCCGAACCGGGTCCACCAGTAGCGGAGCACGTGCACTTAACCGCTAAGCCACAGGGCCGGCCCCTCCATATTGAATTTTAACCTCAGAATACTTCTGAAGAATATCTCCTCAAAAATGTTACTCTGTATTTGTATGTACATGTGTGGGTGCACGCACGTGTGCACACACACACATACAGATGGTGGAAGAATGGCTGAGCTGATAAACTGGATAAATGTTTTCTGAAAGAGACACCTAGGAACCTTTCTTCACAAGGGTCAGTATTTTACTTCTTGATTTTAGTTAGTTAGTGGTCATGCACTGGACTAGTTTAAAGATAAGTGTACCAAAAACTATAATGACTTAGTTGTTGTTGCTGCCAATGTGAGTGGGCAACTGCATCCTCATGATTTCTAAATCAACCAACCAGTTAAGCACTATTTGAACAAGGGAATGGGTCCTTGTTGTTGAAAGAAAACTATCTATTGACACCTGCTAGTAAGATTGGTAAAGTGTTACATATCAGAAACTGCTGAATGGGAGTCAAGAGTCTAGATGAAAGTCTTGAAGAAAATAGTGATGATGTAAGAAATAACTGTGCATCAACAACATACTTAGAAGCACAGAGGATGATAATTGGTATGAAAACATGATCACTGATGAATGTGTCAAAAGGAGATTCAAAAGAGTGTGATCTGAAAGTGAATATATTTTAGGAATTCTGTAAACAATTGCAATTAAGACTTACAAAAGTTATGTAAGCTGCCCAAAGTGATATAGTCTGCTTATATTTTCCTTTGTATAAATGCTAAAAGTATATTTGAAAACTTTTGCACATCTAAATAAATCTAAAAGAGCTCTTTGAATAAGTATAAAGTTTTTTAAAATATAAGTTTTAGGAAAGCATTATGTCATAGTTTAATTGGCAGAATTTTTGCCTTCTTAATTGCACATAAAATAATGGTACTTCTGAGACTCAATGGCCTCTTAGATTAAATAAAGTACTGTCACAGGAACTTTTACGATGTTATTTGCCACTTTTCTTTCTATGTACTCTCATTCATCCATTTGTGCAATCTGTAATAAGTAGCAACTTTGTTCTAGGAATTCCACTAAAAATGAGGGATAAAAAGGCTAATGAGGCATAGTCTTGTGATTAATGTGTTCACAGTCTAGTTGGGGAGAAAAATAGAAATAAAGAATTATAAAGTGGTAAGCACTGAGGTAAGGTATATACACGAATGCTATCACTGGAGTGCCATGAGGAAGTCACTGGCTCTGCCTGGGAGATCTTGAGGAAACTTAACAAAGAGAGGTTAGAGAGTAAATCATGAATAAAAGTTCATTAGAAAAAGGAAAGAACATATTTTGAGCAGAGGGAACAATACATGCAAAGGACCAGCAGTGGTGAAAGTCCTAGAACATTCAACACCCGGTGTGAAGGTCAGGGTGACAGGAACACTTAGTAGCGGAGGAACTGACAGGGGTAAATTGGAAACAGATTTTGACATACGTTATTTGCAATGATGAGGAGATTGTAGTAATGAGAACCAATAAAGAATTTTTCCCAGAATTTGATGCATTTGACTTTTAAATTTCTTTTTATTGTGGTAAAATATACATGACAAAATTTACCATTTTAACTATTTTTAACTGTACAGCTCAGTAGTATTAAGTACGTTCAAGTTGTAGTGCCAACATTTGATTTTTGAGAAGATGATTTTGTGGTGGATAAACTGGTGTGCCAAGCCACTACATAAAAGATGAGTGTTTCAATTGAGATATGATAGGACCAAAATTAGAATTGGGGACTAGTAAATAGAGACAATTAAAGTTTGCACAAAGAGGATTATTTGAGGGGAATGCAAATGAGTTCCATCGTAGACATGCTATGTTTGGTATGTATATGAGACACCTGTGGGGAGCCCTCCAGTGTACACTGGGAAATACGATTCAGAGCTCCGGGAAGGCGTGGAGCTAGAGTGGTTAGCCCCGCTGAAGTGAACTCTCTTAAGGAACATGCAAGAAAGTGAAGAAAATTGAACCCAGGATGGAACCTCGATTACACTCAGCATTTAAGATCTCACTAAGAACAAAGAGTCAATAGAGGACACCGTGAAGAAACAGCAGAGAGAAGAACCAAGAGAGACAAACATTGTAAATATCAAAGAAAGAAAGTATTTCAAGTGGTAAAAGCACCTAATAGCATCAGATATTAATATTCAAACAGGATAAAGCTGTTAAAATAGTTCATTGGATTTGACAATTAGGAGGTCACTGGTGACTCTAGCCAGTGCAATCCCACAGGATTGTTGGGGATGCGTTTATGGGCAGAAGTGGATTAGAGTGGGTGGAAGAACAATAGTAGAAATAGTAAGAATAAGAGGCAGAAAGATGACAAATAATGATAGACAGTGTTTGTGGAGCTCTTACACAGTGCCAGGCATGGCAAGTGTTACGTAACATCACACTATTTAATTCCCCTACCAGTTTTTCACAGTAGGTATCACAATTGTTTAGACTTAGAAAAGTGATATGACTTGCCCAAGGACATATAACTTTCTATAGCCTTCTGTAAATGCTAGAGCCAGGTTTACACTACTCTATATACCATTGACAAGGAATAAATGGAAACTTAGGATATTTACAAAAGTATAAAGTATTCTTTCAAGAAGTTTGACCACAAATGGAGGAAGAGAGATAAGCCAGTAAGTGGAGGAGGTAGTAATATTGAGGCAAGTTCTTTTATTTGGCAGCAGGTGGGGAGGGGAGGGAGACCTGGAGTTGGGAGGTATAGTTATTTTTAGAATGAGGAAGATGAATTATTTTAATTAGGTAAGTAAAACAGAGTTTCAGTAATGCAAAAGAGAAAGAGGATAATTCGTGGGATGAAATCCCAGAGAAGGAAAGAGAATAACATTTCCCGTTCATGAGTCAAAGGTTTAGTCTCTGAGACCAGGAGACATCTGATCTCAGAGACAGAAGAATGTGTGGCATTTTATATAGATAACTGAGCAAGGTAGAGAAGTTATGGAGTCTTTGACTGATATGCATCTTTTCCAACAGCGTGAGATATGGTCAGGGATTGAAAGAGTACAGTAAACCTTTACAACAAATGTCTCAGGAATTGAAAAAGAAGCGAACTGTACAGGAAACAACAATTGTTGGAGAGGATATGGAGAGAAGGGAACTCTCATACACTGCTGGTGGGAGTGCAAACTGGTGCAGCCACTATGGAAAGCAGAATGGAGATTCCTCAAAAAATTAAGGATAGAACTACCATATGATCCAGCTACTCCACTGCTGGGTGTTTATCCAAAGAACATGAAAACACCAATTCGTAAAGATACCTGCACCCTTAAGTTCATTGCAGCATTATTCACAATAGCCAAGGCTTGGAAGCAACCTAGGTGACCATCAAGGGACGAGTGGATAAAGAAGATGTGGTATATATACACAATGGAATACTACTCAGCCATAAGGAATGATGAAATCCAACCATTTGTGACAACCTGGATGGACATTGAGGGTATTACGCTAAGAAAAATAAGTCAGAGAGAGAAGGTCAAATACCATATGATCTCACTCATAAGTAGAAGATAAAAACAACAACAAACAATCACATAGAGACAGAGATTGGATTGGCGGTTACCAGAGGGGAAGAGGGGACGGAGGAGGGCGAAAGGGATGATTAGGCACATGTGTGTGGTGATGGATTGTAATTAGTCTTTGGGTGGTGAACATGATGTAATCCATGCAGAAATAGAAGTATAATGATGTACACATGAAATTTATGTAATGTTATAAACCAATGTTATCGCAATAAAAAATTTTTAAAATGTCAGAAAAAAAAATGTGTATGATATTACAATTCAAAGACATAAGCAAACAGATAAATAAATAGTTGTAAAAAGCAAAACCAAAAAAAAAGAAGTAAATTGTAATAGTAAGCACTTAAGCACTTTAATGGTGCAGTTTAAATTAGAAGCTATAGCTTTGTGTGAATGCCAATAGAAATGTTGTGTGATTCATCTTTACCAGCATGTGAGGCATTGATAATAAAAGAGAACTGGAGGTAGTGCTTGTACTGATCCATGGATAGCGAGTGGTTCTGAGAGTGTGGTAGCAAGATGAGAAAGGCAAAAGTGGCGAGTGGCGGCCCGATGGTGCATCAGTTAAGTACGAGCGCTCCGCTGGCGAAGCCCGAGGGTTTACAGGCCCAGATCCCCGGCCTGGTGCACTGACGCACCGCTTGTCAAGCCATGCTGTGGTGGCATCCCATATAAAGTAAAGCAAGATGGGCACAGATGTTAGCCCAGGGCCAGTCTTCCTCAGCAAAAAGAGGAGGATTGGCATAGGATGTTAGCTCAGGGCTGATCTTCCTCACACACACACAAAAAAAAGTGTTGAGAAGGCCATTATGGTGAAATCAGCACAGAGCTGCTAAGCAGGGCAGGGTTAATTACAGAATCGCTAGTTGGGATCAAATCAGAAATGTGGTGCAGACAAAGAGACTGAGAAAAATAAAATAATAGACGGTTGTGAGAAGAATACTAGAATTTCAGAGTTTAAGCTTTCAGGAGCACTCCTGAGAGTTGACTAGTTTGAGTGTTCCATCTTGAAAGAATTTTGCAAAGAAGGAGGAATGACAAATCCCCAAATTAAAAGCATGTCTGGTTAAGTGAATAAAGGTTTTAGATAATTTGAAATTTACTCCTGGTTGAGTCATTCTCCCAGCATATTATTCAACGGTGGCTTTGACGAGGAAAAGTGATTCTCAAGAATACAATTGCAACAAAAACACACAAATTCCTAACAGAAAGGCCTAACTTTTGATTTCAAGAAAATTAATCCTTTTCTCTCACCACCCTCTGAAACAGACCCTCTGCTGGTTCACAGGGCTGAGAGCAGCTCCTGTGTGATCTCGGTTCTGGTTAACGTGCCCACTGCTGCTCTCTTCCTCGGAGCCTGCGTTTCCCTGGAAGTTAAAGTGCGGATCGAAGAGACCATAACCAGGACTCTTCCTCAAGGGTTAGATTTTGCATTCATGATTAGTCACTGATGGTTGGCAATCATTTTTGAGGAAATTTGCTCATGTTTTTATATCTCTTTATTACTAAGACCATGCTTAAGGATCTGCATAGTATCAATTTGCATAATGTATTCCATCAGCATTTATGTGACATTTTATTATTTCATCTCTTCTATTGGCTTCTTGCCCTCTGCCTTTAATTGCCACATGGTAAAACAAAACAAAACAAAACAAAACTTATTTCCATGACAAAGGCACCCAAAGATGGAGCATAAACAAATATCCGGGTAAGGAGAACAGATTAGTGGTTACCAGAGGGGTAGGGGGTGGGGGAGGGTGAAAGGGATAAAGGAGCACCTATGTATGGAGGTGGATGAAAACTAGACTATTGGGAGTGAGCAAGATGCAGTTTATACAGAAACTGATATATAATAATGTACCCCTGAAATTATGCAATGTTATAAACCAATATGACCTCAATAAAATAATTTTAAAAAACAAAGAAATATCCATGCTTAATATTACTATTTTAGATAAAGTTCTGGGTCATAAGGCAAGGGATTTCTTACTTAGTTGCATCTGGTTCGCTTTTTTTTGTCTTAATCAAGAATATAGAAACTACCTGAAAACTGAAATCTATATACAATCAGCTAACCTGTATTTATACATTTTCTTCAAAGGTAACTTATTATCAAAAAGACTAGAAATAACAAGTGTTGGAGAGGATAAGGAAAAAAGGGAACCCTTGTACATTGTTGGTGGGATTGTAAATTGGTGAAGCCACTATGGAAAACAGTATGGAGCTTCCTCAAAAAATTAAGACTAGAAATAACATACGATCCAGCTGTCCCACTACTGGGTATTTATCTGAAGAACACGAAAACAATAATTCAAACAGACATATGCACCCTTGAGTTCATTGCAGCATTATTTACAATAGCCAAGATTTGAGAACAGCCTG
Source organism: Ceratotherium simum simum (assembly GCF_057802395.1). Classification (NCBI taxonomy): domain Eukaryota; kingdom Metazoa; phylum Chordata; class Mammalia; order Perissodactyla; family Rhinocerotidae; genus Ceratotherium; species Ceratotherium simum. The sequence continues at coordinate 40,171,242 of NC_141926.1, read as the reverse complement.
TGTCCATTGATGGATGAATGAATAAAGAACATGTGATATATACACACAATGGAATACTATTCAGCCATAAAAAAGATGAAAACTTGTCATTTGTGACAACATGGATGGGCTTGGAGGGTATTAGGGTAAGTGAAATAAGTTAGAGAGAGAAAGACAAATACTATATGATTTCATTCATATGTGGAGTCTAAAAACAAAACAAAACAAATGACTAAACATAAGAAAACAAAAACAAACTCATAGATACAGAGAACAGAGTGGTGGTTACCAGAGGGGAAGGAGGTTGAGGGGTTGACGAAAGGGGTGAAGGGGATCAATTGTAGGGTGGTGGATGGTAATTAGACTTTTGGGGATGATCACTTTGTAATGTATACAGATGTTGAATTATAAAGTTGTACTTAAATTTATATAATAATATTTTTTAAAATGCTAACTTACTTTACGGTAACTATTATGCAGCAGTATGGACTCTTACCATACTTCCAGACCCAGTTCAAATGCTACTTGTCACAAAATCTTTCCTGATTTCCCCAGGCACAGTTAATTACTTCCTTGTATGTGTTCTCAAAGAATTCTGCTCATATATGTCATTCATCACATTGTGTTGTGCAATCTGTTTACAAGTCTAAATCTTCCTTTAGACTTTGACCCATGTGAGGGTTGGGGCTATTTTAATTTATCTTTGAATCCACAAAGCAGTAAATGTGTGACTCATAATAGATTCTATGTAATTCAAAATAAACTTTTAAACATTTTTGTTACAATATAAACTATATAAAGAAAATTGTACAAATTGCATAAGTGTACACCTTGATGAATCATAAAACGTATTCGACTTTAGTTATAAAATGACCCCACAGGATCACTCCCAGTCACTTCTCACTCTGAGGGACCCCTCAGACCTACCCCCATGACCCCCAGAGTTACTATCCCTTCCCCTTGTCCAAAAGTAACCACATCTAGACTTTTAACATCATAGATTAGTTTTGTAGTAAATAGTAAGAAACTATTTTACATAGTTTTTGTGATCCTATGTAATTTTTGAGTAAATGAATGTGTACCTTCTTTTTCTCTTTATTTTATGTACATATGAATAAAACACAAACTGATGACAAATTCAAGACCCAGAATAATTCAAACTTAACTGTACCAATAAAAGTGTCAAGTAGTGTTAATAATGTTTATCTAATTTGAACACACAATAAATATATGTTTGATACACTAAAAAGTAATTGGCAATCATTTGTTTTTTTTTTCATTTTTCCCCTGGTTTTATTGAGAACTAATCGACATACATCACTGTATAAGTTTAAGGTGTACAGCATGATGGTTTGATTTGCATGTATTGTGAAATGATACAATAGGTTCAGCTAACATCCATCTTCTCATATAGATAAAATAAAAAGAAAAGAAAGAACGAAAGAAAAAACAAAAAAATTTTCTACTTGTGATAAGAACTCTCATGTTTTACTCTGTTAACAATAATTTCTCTTGTCTTCCAAGAACAGAAAAACAGATATTTTTACTTCTAATATCAACCAACACACAATTTCTTTCTTTCTTTCTTTTTCTTTTTTTTTTGTGAGGAAGATTGGCCCTGAGCTAACATCTGCCAATCCTCCTCTTTTTTTGCTGAGGAAGACTGGCCCTGGGCTAACATACATGCCCATCTTCCTCTACTTTATATAGGACACCGCCACAGCATGGCTTGACAAGCGGTGTGTCGGTGCACACCCGAGATCCAAACCGGCGAACCCTGGGCTGCGGCAGCGGAGCACGCGCACTTAACCGCTTGTGCCACCGGGCTGGCCCCAACACACAATTTCTAAGGTAGAAATTTAATGGTTGTTATGGACTGAATGTTTGTGTTCCCCCAAAGTCATATGTTGAAGCCGTAACCCCCAGCGTGATGGTATTTGGAGGTGGGGCCTTTGCCAGATAATTAGGTTTAGATGAAGTCATTGAGATTGGGTCCTCATGATGGGATTAGTGCCCTTATAAGAAGAGACACCAGGAGCTTGCTCTCTCCCTCCCTCTCTCTCTCACCTTGCACACACAAAGAAGAGGTCACCTGAGCACACATTGAGAAGGCAGCCATCTGCAAGCCAGGAAAAGAGCCCTCACCAGAACCCCACCATGCTGGCACCCTGATCTCAGACTTCCAGCCTCAGGAACTGTGAGAAATAAATTTCTGTTGTTTAGGCCACCCAGTTTACAGCATTTTGTTACAGCAGCCTGAGCAGGCTAAGACAACAATGTTTAGAAATTTTCATAGTATTTGGACCAAAAGCTTCTCATGTATTTGCAATAATGTTTCAATTTTCCAGAATGTGTACATGAAGCCCAGCTGTCTTGCCACAGCTAGTATTTGTATTTTCTTAAAACAAATCAAATTTTGCAACTGGGAGTTTGGTGCTAGTTCCTTTTTCCAATGTTAATGATATAATTAAACATTGTCAAATCTAGACTAGGTCTATTCTATCATTTAGAGCAGTGATTCTCAATGAGGGTGGTTTTGCCCTGAAGGAGACATTTTTGGTTGTCACAACTCGTGGTGTGCAGGTGGTGGGGAGCGCTAATGAAATCTAATGAGTAGAAGCCAGGGACGCTGCTAAATATCCTACAACACACAGAACAGCCCCTACAACACAGAATTATACAGCTCTAAATATCAATAGTGCCAAAGTCAAAACACCTTACTTAAAAGGAATTTCCACAGAAAAATAAATTCCATCTTTTGTTGACTCACTATACCTGTTGTTACTTGTTGGATTTTGTGATGCCTAAGCTTTAACAAATGTTGAATGACATACTTATGTCATTTTTGTTTTGTTTTTGCATTTTTAATTTCAAGGGGATTAATATCAATTTAGCGGAAATTACGCTAGAAACACCTGGAGAAGTTCAGGAACTAAAAATACTCAAACATCATTTCTGATACATTCTGTCTCAAATGTCAAGGGAAAGGCTGCCTTGGTTTAAATGTGCTTTGGACCATTCTCTGTTCCAGGCAGATATTATTATTTACAATAATAATTATGGATATTCTGAATCATCAGATACATTCTTCACCTCTTATTAACACTATTGCATTTTATTTCATTAACTATGATACCACCTTCTAAAGAATTATTTTCTTAAACTTCAATTTGACTATATTTGCATGCCTTCTCTGTGCAAATTAACAATACATGAAAACAACTTTTCTAGGGGCAAGGATACCAGATACAGCTTACTTTTTAGAGAGTGAATCATAGAATGCTCCTATTCTTCAAGGTAGTGTTTGACTTTTAAAAAATGGTTACATATAAGCAGTGATTTTTTTTTTTTTTTTTTTGTGAGGAAGATCAGCCCTCAGCTAACATCCATGCTAAATCCTCCTCTTTTTGCTGGGGAAGACCAGCTCTGAGCTAACATCTATTGCCACTCCTCCTCCTTCTTTTCCCCCCCCCCAAAGCCCCAGTAGATAGTTGTACGTCATAGTTGCACGTCCTTCTAGTTGCTGTATGTGGGACACGGCCTCAGCATGGCCGGAGAAGCGGTGCGTCGGTGGGCGCCCGGGATCCAAACCGGGTCCGCCAGTAGTGGAGCATGCGCACTTAACCGCTAAGCCACCGGCCGGCCCTAAGCAGTGATTCTTTACATGACTTTGCCAAAGGTAAAACTCCAGCCAGTGGTGTCACTTTAGTAGAAAAATGCTGCTGTTTACTTCTTATCATGCTGATACACAGTAAGGCATTTATACTAGTACAGAAGGCGAGGAGGAGGGAGGCAAAGAAAGAGCCAGCAGAAGAGACAGATTACGCGATACATTATCGCCCTGAAGTCAGGAGGGAAGGCTGCTAAATGCTCTTACAACTGTAATAGCCTATCTCTTGTTAATTCTAGCCTGAAGCTTCCTGACACTTCTTGTTCAGACATAATGGGAACAAAACTATATCTTCTTTTTCTGGTTGAACAGCAAATTTTTTTTCCCAAGGACGTCAAATAAATTAAGCAGTCTTTGCAAACAGCAATACAAAAGCCTTTGCTTCGTAGGAATTCCCAGTAATAACATGCAAGAGTTATTACCCTTGATACTTAGTAGATTTTTTAATGGCTAGCAATAATCGTTTTGATTGAATATTGGCTTATAATAGGCTTGTAAAGGAATTCAAGCACCCGTAACTGCTTTCAACCTTAGCTTCATGTGCCTGGGGAAAATCCTTAAAACAATAGATCTTGGAGTCATTAACATGGACATATTTTATACAAATGAAAGTTAATATCTATTAACCTCAACAGTGAAGCCAATTAAAGTTGACTCTTTATATTAATTTTTAATACTTCAATATACTGTTGATCCTCTTCCTTGAAAGAGGAAATGATTTTATGGCAAGCTGCAACTTAATTTCCTTGGACACGCAACTCGCTTTTAAGCAAAGAAATTTCATAATTTTCGTAATTCCTGGTAAACAAATCAACTGGCATTTTATGTACTGAATGCCTAATCTAAATATTCCAGATTTCCTCAACCAGTTGGGAAAAAAATTAAGATGTTTACTAAAAGAAAATATATTATTTGAAATATTGGAAAACAAGGTTGTTTTAATATTTTGTTTGATATATATGTCTCCTCAGTGAGACTACTTATAGGCTGCACTCTGTTTTACTAGACTGAGAATAAGAGAGAAACACTCCAGAGGCTAATCTACTGAAAAATACATGACATGATTCCACTCTGAGGTTGTAGAATCCACTAAAACTCAGCGTCCACGAGGTGAAGTGCTGCAGGAGAGGCGGGTTTGAGGGTAGATTGGACTCTGAAGAGTTATGAAAAATGATTTCTTACTTGTTGTTTTATCGCTTCCCATCTATCAGGGCAGGATAATATCAGTAATTGAAAAACACACTAGTTGAGACCCTGGAGTGTTTCTGCCCAAAGGACATCACAGCGTAAAGCTCTGGGGAAGACGGTTGTAAATTGGAAGGTCTGCATCTGTGCTCTTTGCCTTCTTTGAAGTCATTGATAGTAAAAATGACAGAATCTTTTAGATTGCCAAGGCATTTTCATTATTATCAATTTTTTTTAAGTCACTAAGTAAAGCACTTCTGGACTAGTCTTGCTGTTTTTCCATGTAGATTTTAGCATTTCTTTAGTTTTCATTGGTTGATTTTTATTTGATTCTATTCCATATATGGAGTGTTGAAATGCTCACTGTGTCTTTACAACATGGAAGGAGTCCAAGGTCTTCTTGAATATGCACAATCTCACCACTATATAAGCTTTACTAGATCAGGAAACCATATGATAGGCCTTTATATTATAATTACTGAATTAGTAAAGAGATGCTCACATATTCTTGCACATTTAAACAGACCACTTGATTGAAACAGTCCTGAAAAACATGTTGATTAAAAATCAATTGGTTATAATTTTAGGGTATACTTCTTGACTTGTATATACCAAATTAATGGTGATGACCCACAATCAATAGACTACGTATGTTGAATGACTTCCCAGTGCTAGTATTAAGTTATGCCAGTTCCTTTACTGATCACAAGGGCACATTTGTGATGTTGATTTCTGGGGCTGATGGGAGGGTCTGTCACTTTAAAATATAACCAGTGGCATAGGGGACACTAACTGCTCATGGTATAAATCAAACATAGGACTTGAGAATAATTAGTATCATATTCTAAACAGGCATTTAAACATAACAGTAAATTCTGGATTATCCATAGCATTCATATTAGTGACTGATTATCTGTTCTTAACATTTTCTCCCTCACTAGGCTTGGTTCCCCCACCTCTCCTTACTGTCTTTTCCCTGCCACTCTATAACTATCTTGGGACTACAAGCCTCCCTTCTCCCTGCCACACACACCCAACAATGATGTCTCAGGCCAGACTGTTTGCTGACACCTGCACTAATAGCAGGGTAGATTATCTACTGTTCTTAATTATCTCTCCCACAGCTCGCCTCCATTAGCTTGGATAATTGACTGTATGTATAACATTCATAAGCAGAACAATGTGCTATAGAAAAAAAATTAAGGGAGAAAAAATGAATCTTTAGTTTATATAAGGTTAGCTATGTGTGGTGCCAGACATCATACAGCGTCTGGAGTTTTGGGGGGAGCATCTGCCTTTCTTTTGTTGGGAAAGTCATTAAGAATTTGGAATGAGATTTTTCACAGGAAAGAAGCAAGTGTTGCAAAGATTTTTCACTAAAAAGGTATTCAAGAAAGAAAGTTTCAATGAGGAAAATTGCACTCGCAAGGACTGGAAGCAGTAAATGACGAGAGCTGATGAACAAAAAGATTGGCCATGAGTTACAGAGCTGCTGAAGAGGCCTAGAGGGGGAGAGGATATGAATTCAGTGGAAACTGGTCATCAACAGAATAATTACGGAAGAAGAAGAAAAATATCTTCTCTATGTTCTTTGAGACAATCCTATAGATTGCCCCTGCAATTTTTGTTCCTCTGAAATGCGTAGTCATCCCTATTATATGACTAGCAAATCCAAGTATTGAATAGATTTAGCAATTTCCTCAAGTTGACAAATAACGAGACTGGAATTTACATCCAGAGAGTATGATGCTTGAGGATGCACTGAGATTCAGCATGCTATTTGTACCGGTTGGACTATTTAAAAAATCATAGCTCTATGTTGTATTGCTTTAAAAGCAAACAAATAACAATAACAAATAATATGAAATTATTGCTACCTCTGTATTACCTTAAATATGTAAATAGTGAATATAATATTTGAGAGAGTGACAATGGAAATAAATTTGTGATTTAGTTGTCAGAGTACTTCTAAAAGCAAAGAAATCTCAGGAATACTTAGATAAAAACAAGATTAGAGAATTGTTCAGCTATAAAGTTATTACAATCAAACATTTCATCTTTCTTTGTGTTAGATTAAATAATAGTGCAAATTTCTTTAATTTTGCATATTTTCAAATTAATTTTCATAATAAATATAAAGGTCATCAGGAGCACATTAGATGACCTACTAAGACTTCCTGGCATGTTATTATTTAAGGTTCTAGGCAAAAAAGGTGGAATTTTGCTCTCATCCGTCTTATGGGTTGACCTCACAAGAACGAGTGTACAAAAAGAGCAAGTATACTCAGAAGTGATTTATTCATTGATCTGAGATGAGATATAGTTGCTTAAAGCTTTTCTAAAAATTCAGATTTCACTTGCTTTGTTTGCTTTTCACTCTGGTAGAAGTGTTGGAAGCTGGACGGCTCTCGTTTGTGTTCTGCTGACTTGCGCATTTCATGCGACGGGCCGTGTTATTAAGGGCCTGATCACGCTCAGTGCAATTTGCAGAGTTAGCTAATTTTTGAAACTACTAGTGAATTCGAAATTAATTACAGACTATTTTGGGTTCATTAGTGTCCGTGAAGAATATTATGCCTGTTTGTTTTTAATTGAGTAGAAGGGACAAAAATAACAAACGCTGCTTCCTCTCACATGCGGAAGTAAAGTGGTGCACTCTTCAGCTGAAGCTGTGGCAGCGGTGGCAGCAAAGACAATAGAATCAAAGGGTTTGGCAATGAGAGAACACAGGCATCTATTCTATCTGCCGTTTATACATCCCAGAGCGTGGAATAAGAGGAGCAATGTTAAAATAATCAAGCAATAAAAACAAAACAACACAAGTTTTGCAACTTCATGCATATTTACCAAAAGGGGTCAAAGTTCTAAGCATTCCATATAATCAAATAATTTATTAGGTTTGTGAGGTTAACTGCTTATAGCTAAACAACTTGTAGCTTAATTGTTTCTCATACTACAGTCGAGTTAGAAATGTCTTTCTGCCCCCTATCCCCAAAGCAGGAAACCCAGCCTCAGGCACTGAAAGTGCTATACAGGAAACAGTAGGCAGCATAATTCAACCATGTCAAATTAATGTTGCTATCCTGGGAACACTGATAGCATAATGAGGGAAGAATAAGGACATTTAGGAGAGAAAGTCCTTCACTAGGACATCCCTTCTGGTTTCTATTTATATGCAGAAAATAATGATATATTTCCCATCTAAAATAATATTCTGGAAATTAATTTTGAGAGACTAGATAGATATTTCAGATGAATCCATTCATTTTTCTTCTTCTTTTTAATATTTTGTTAATTCTCTCTATAGTAGCTAAGTTTCCAAAAGGGGTAGGGGTGGAGCATTGTGTAAAACTTCAGCAAGGAAATATTGAACTGAATATGTTTTTTTGTGTGGAGTTCAACATATAAATCTCCCTGTAAGCCAAGTCCATGACTGCTCCTTGCTCCTGTGGTTTAAAGTCATCCTCGCTCTCGTTAGATGATAGATTATCAGCAGAGAGGAACAGCAGGTTGAATGCACAATGATAGATAATGGGCTGCATAAAAGTGTATTCTCGAACTTGGTTGAACAGCCAGCCTCATCACTTGAGACATTTAAAAATACACTAGATAAAGAAAAAGAAAATGCCCTTCAGGGAAAATCATTTCCTACAGGCATAGATAATCTGTCTTTTCAAGATTTTGTTTTGTGTGAAAAGTGGAGCTAATGATACACCAACAGGAGTCTGAGAAATCTTCTTTAAACTCACAAAAAAAGAGCTGACAACTGTGATGTGAGTGAGAGTAGAGGAAAGGCGGTCTGTCCTCTCACACTGTGCATGGAGTGGCATGGAGTGGCATGGAGTGAGTGGCAGGGAGAGACAAGTCGAGGGTGGGCTCAGCGATACCACCGTCTGGCACTTAGCTGAGCATCCAGAATGCTCCAGGCTTCTATTAAGTACCATTTTTGTAATTCACGGAGAAAGAGTAGGAACTAGAGTTAATTCACACAAATGATTACACAAGGATCTAAGGTGGTGACTGGAGAAGATTTCACTTTTCCATAATGTAAGAAGTCATATTTTGGCATACTATGATGACCTGTGTGGAAATTACCTCCTTGAAATGCTCAACAAAATACACAAAATACTGAAAAATGAAAGTTCCTAAATCACCATTAAAAAGAATACTCAAAGGAACAGCTCTCAAACTAAGTTTCATACGATGAATACAATTTAGAAAATTTTATCTATTTAAGTATTAAAGGACTAGCTTTATTTCCAAAACAATCTTGGACACAAGTGCAACGGTGATTAAAAAAAAGGAGGGAGAGATAGAAAGCCATCTTCCTCCATTATTTGTTTTAATCAGCAATAGCAAATGAGATATGACCTGTTCCAGATATTTGGAGTTCTTAATGTGTTGTAGTAAATAGATTGTTACTCATATTATAATAGATTGGACTCACTGCCTGGGGAGGGGACTGCATTATAATTAAAATGTTGTCAGAGGAGTTACCAGAGAATATTTCCCCAGGTTCTTAAATTACGTTAACTAGAGAATTCATTGTGTTTTATTAACAAACATGTGTTACCATTGAGGAAATTCTGAGGTTTTGATGTTTTATTTCCTTTTCTGAGAGAAGCACTAGGGTATTTTATAATATCTGTTCAAATATATAGTGTATCTGTGGCTAAGAGGAGGTTAAAGAAAGAACCAAATACTGCAAAGATATGTCATCAGATTTTTATATATCTGTGAATATCGTATATAAATACATTCTCTAGAAAACTTTATAGTCAGTTTCTGAGACAGAAAGTTTGCACAAAGAAAAGTCATGTTATCTTTACCTGATCCTTAACCCCCATTTCTTTCCCATTCTCACTTTTCGCAGTCCTAATTCCAGTTTCTTTGCCAGGGGTGAGGAGAGTTAACCAGGTCAAGGGGCACCTTGCTCTTCTCCCACTACCCTCAATTCATTCCTGGGCTGCTCTGGTTCCCTTCAGGGTTCATGACTAGAACGAGGGACATGTCAGAAATAAGAAAGAGCTTATTGACAGGCACCAGTGTGTCTAGTGACCGTGCCCCATGAATGTGGTCCTTTGCTAAGACTGATACTCCCTGTGGATGCTTTGGGTTGCTCAGGTACATGCCTTGCTGGAGATCTCCAATTGCGGTACCTTTGAGGTGGGCACGACTGGCCTCAAACAGTCCGTTCGACTTATGATCCCTCCTTCAGGCCCCAGGGCATCCAGAGGTCCATCCTTCTGTTGGGATCACATCAACCCACCAGGCAGTCGTCTGTGCCACATTTCAGAGGGCTTCAGCCTGCACACGGTGCACATCCTGCCCACAAGTCAGAGAGCAATTCACACCTATCTTCTGCCCTTAGTGAAATTTGCTCTGTCAGCCTCTTTACTCTGCCTTCGGGTCTGTCCTCTGTGGCCCTTTCAAGATATAGTTCTGGTACCAGTTTCTGTACCTAACAAATTTCAAGGGCCAAGTGTTTCTCTTATAGCCCCTGCCACTCTGCTTAGATCAAGAGGGAAGACCCGCCTTCCTCTTACCCAGTGCTTGGGAGTGTGTCTCTGTGTGTGAGTGTGTGGTTGTGGAGGGAGGGCGGATGCCAAAGCACTCCAGAATTTCCCCACAACCGCAGCCTGGAAGCAGATGGCAGGGTGAGGACTGCACATCAGGTGTGCTGCTCTCTTCGTAAGTCTACGTAGAAAGTGCAACACCCCGTCTTTGGAACGTGGCAACATATACCACCTGTCATTTTGTTCTAGACCTTGGGGTAATAACTAAATATAGAAGTTGTGCTTTAAAATCCTTTTCCATGTATGTGTGGGTTTGACTGTTATCCTGAAGGCCCTGAAGGGTCACTGTATAACTTTAGGTAAGTGAATGAAACACACAGAATTATGTTTTAGGGAGTTCATTCCAGTAGCAGCACAGGCAGTGGACTGGAGGCAATGAGATTGGTTTTTTTTTTTTTTTTGTGAGGAAGATCAGCCCTCAGCTAACATCCATGCTAATCCTCCTCTTTTTGCTGGGGAAGACCGGCTCTGAGCTAACATCTATTGCCAATCCTCCTCCTTTTTTTTTTCTTCCCCAAAGCCCCAGTAGATAGTTGTATGTCATAGGTGCACATCCTTCTACTTGCTGTATGTGGGACGCGGCCTCACCATGGCCAGAGAAGCGATGCATCCGTGCATGCCCGGGATCCGAACCCGGGCTGCCAGCAGCAGAGCGCGTGTACTTGACGGCTAAGCCACCTGCCGTCGCAATGAGACTGGTTTTGAGGAGACGTGTCAGGACACAGTTGCAGTCACCTAAGTAAGACTTAATGAAGCTTAAAGTTAGGCAATAACTGTGAAGAATGGTGAGGTGGAGTCAGGCAGCAGAGATATCAAGGAATTAGAATCTGTATGACTTGCCTACTCATTGTAGACAGGAAATCAATGAGAGGAGATGTCAAGAAAGATTCCCAGATTTTTGGCTTAAGTAACAAAACAGAAAGTGGTGCCATTAATTAAGATGGGGAGTATAGGAGGAGAAACAAGCTCAGGTGAAAGATGGTCGTTAAAGGTCCTGTCAGTTACGCAGCAAAGACAGATATGTGTTTATACGCATATATGCATATAATCTATGCTAACATTAATGTATATCACGTAAATTCTTCTCAACTAATCCTTTCTGCCACCTTTCTAAGGATCCGAGTTGGGAGATTCTTTCACAAAGAAGCACAGGACTCAGGTGTCTTCCATTGCAAACTCAGGCAAGATTCTGGTGCTTGGAACAGGAAATCAAATAACAAGCATTGTTTGTACATTTCCACAGAAGTGACTAGAGCCCTCTAGACTGTTACATATACACTTTCAGCTAGAGATCGTAGGCACATAGCTGAAATACTACCTTTACTATTATGCTGGAGTTTCAGAGGCCAGTTCAACTGGGGCTCCATAGAGTGAGTATTTTTAAATGAATACGTCTTTGTTCACCCCTGCAATAGCTACTCCCCTTCAGCTAATTTAAAGTAAAAAAGGAGTAGGAATTTGACTTGCTGACATGGAATCAAGAGGCTTTAGCCTGGAAATTTTTCCTTGTGAATCAACAATCAAATAGTTCAGTTGAACCATGGCTAAAATATTTCAGAGCTGTCTGAAGCCAAATGGACTGGCTGCTTTTTTCATGCTTCCATCTCCTTGTTAATATTACATAGAGAAGGCCTCAGAGGCCAAAAATAAAAAAGTAGGGCTCATGATGTATCTTTGTGCTTAGATTAAGCCTCAGCTCAGTTAAGAAATACGATTTATTCCTAAATTACCCAGAGTGGCTGTGGTAGTCTACAAAAATGACTATAATTCTGTACAGCTGCCCCCTTGGAGAGGTGGAGGCTATCCCTCCATTCCTTGAATCTGGGCTGGCCTTGTAACTTGCTTTAGCCAATGGAATTTGGCAGAAGTGATGTCCTGGTTCTGAGCCTGAGCATCGAGAGGCCTTGTGTGTTTCTTTTTCTTCTCACTCCTGATTGTCATGTGAACCAGCCTAAGCTAAGCTGCTGCATGATGAGAGAATGGTCCAGTTGTCCTTGTTGCCCCACATGTCAGCGGACCAGGATCCAGACATGTATTCTAGGCTGTCTCAGACGGCCAGCACCCAGCCATCCCACCAGCTGACCACAGACATATGCATGAGCCCAGCTAAGATCAGTCAAAACCGACCCAGATCAACAGAACCACCCAGTCAACCTGTAGACCCATTAACTCTGATAAATGGTTGTTGTTTTACGCCACTACATTTTGGGGTGGTTTGTAACATAGCAAAAGCTAACTGATAGGAGAGCTATTCTTTTTTTTTTTTTTTAAAGATTTTATTTATTTATTTTTTCCCCCCAAAGCCCCAGTAGATAGTTGTATGTCATAGCTGCACATCCTTCTAGTTGTTGTACATGGGACGCAGCCTCAGCATGGCCGGAGAAGCTGCACGTTGGTGCGCCCCCGGGATCCGAACCCCGGGCCGCCAGCAGCGGAGCACGCGGACTCAACCTCCAAGCCACGGGGCCGGCCCAGGAGAGCTATTCTTAATAAATTATTGACAAGCTTAATTTTCCCAGATTTCCTACATTCTTAGATATTTACTAAGGTCTGACTGCTGATATTTAAATGACAGCCATATGAGCCAATTATCAGAAGAGGTACAAAGTGCCCATTTTCATGTAAACAAAACACCCAGATTTTGATCACAATCATAGCTTTTTATTTGTGCTTTATTTATATGTATTATAAATTATGCAGATACAATGTAGGTTGATTGGGGTGTTATTTGCTAACTTTGGAGTCTTAGATTATTTGAATATTAAAGAATATTATAGGTATTAATATTTTTAAGAAGGAAGTGAAAGTTAGTTTCCTTTATTGTTCGCCTTATATTTTAGAACTTATATCAAAAATAGAAGGGAGTTAAGGAATTTTTTGTCCATGTTGCATTACTATTTTATTGCTAATTACAACTATGCGGTAAAATCTTCCATCCTAAAATTAAAGATATTCAGACCAAGATATAGGAAAATATACACATATTTTTAAAACATTTTTTAAAAGGCAATATATCAGCAAATAGAGAGTAATAGGGCCACTATTGACTCTCACGTTATACTGTCCATCATTAGTGGTTTGGTTTAGCTAATTTCTTTTGGGATCAGCAAAGAGCACACTATGACTAATTATCTAATCTATACCCCTAGGGTTTTAGTTATGGTCTCTTGTTTGATTAAAAATATTCACATGCAATACAAGATTTTCTGTAGCTTTTTAAAAAAATTTTGGTTCATTGACTAATAAGCACAGTTAGTTATTATATTAGTGGACATAAGTCTCCTTTGAAACACTTCCAAAAAACAATGGTCACTAGAAAAATAGGTACCCTATCTTTCAAATGAAAACATTATATTTTATTCATGAAAAAATATAGATAAAAGTCACCTGAATTCATTCTATCATATTATTAACATTTAATAAAATTATTTTTGAAAGAATGTGAGCAATAAGGATTTTATGATTAATTAGAATGAGCACATCTTTGGGCATCTTTTACAGTTTCAAGGCTAAAATGAGCAAAGATAAGAAGCATAGTGTTTTTTTTTCCTTTTTATTCATTTAATATGCACATGTAACTCACTCTGTGGCAGACACTGTGTTTATGAATATTAGCTCCTTGAATCCTCATGACATCCCTAGAGATAGTATTATGTTCATTTTACAAATGCAAAAATTGAGGCAAAAAGAAAACTTAAGACAATGAGAGGTAAAGAAACTTAACTAAGACTACATGGCTAATAAATAGTAAAATATGAATTTTAAGCCAGGAAGTCTGATTCTTATCCATATTTTAATGACTGTTCTATAAAGTGAGTTTGCTTTCTGAGTACACCACATTATGGATATCATTAAACATTTGGTCTCATATTCCAGAAAAGAGACAATATTTCTTTCTCAAACCATGAGATCATTTCCCTAGTATGGGCTATTTTCAGCTATTCTTTATAATCTTTCATATGATATTGCATTCACGATGCTCAGAGTTGATTTTACCATCTTTGAAGATCTAAAAGGATGCTAGATATCCATATGAAGGCTGGAAATGTCTTTCAAATATCTGACATGTAGCCTAACCAATGCTCGATACAGATATGTTCTTGAGCACTTGAGTCAATAATATTATTTATTTACTGTATGGTATAATATATATGCTTAATATATGTATATATTTAAAACTAAATTTCACAGCACTGGAAAACATTCCAAATATTCAGTATTCTAGTTGCCTAAAACTCAAAGTGAAGCAACAGATGGAGGGGAGGATACAGAGAATCGCCAGGGGTGCTTGCTAATTATCGTGTACCACTGTAGGCACCAGCACTGTATGTAAATTGTCAGTTCTATATTATATTTATCACTAATGTCATCCTTTATCTGCAAGCTATTTTCAGAAGCTAAGTACTCTGTCCAAACTATTAACCACTTCATTTAGTCCAAAGTGGAAAGGGGGCTTTTGTGAGTAGAAATGTGTGGAGGTGGCAGTAGAATTCATAATTTAGTAATGCATCATGAATCTTTAACTTTCCCATTTAAATATCTAGTTTGTGGGCAAATATAGGTTCTCTTTCAAAAGTATGGCCATAAAATATTATCTCCAGGAAAAAAAAATTATTCTAATGTGGCATAGCACTAAGATACTATTCCTCAGTCAACTTTTAGCTGTGTTTTTCCTTAGGGCAATATTCAATGCTGCCATTATAAAATATTTTGACAGAACATAATTTCTATAAACTTAAATGCTGCAAGGGATTTTTTTTTTTTGAGTTAAACTTAACCTTGTTGTGGAAAAATCAAATTAGCCTTTTTAAACATGGGAAGTTATGTTCAATAAAAGGAAATCTGACTAATATCCAGATAAGACAATACAGTTTTAGTAGGAAAAATATGATTCCTGCATTATTCTATTAAGAATGCATCCAAATTTTATATGTTAAAGTGGAAAATGTAGGCAGATGATGACTAGAAATATATAAGTGTAGACATCTTAGAAACTAATTATTTTTAAAGTCAAGACAATAAAGTTAAATAGCAATAGAGCTGGTGTTATAGATTATCAGATACTCTGGCCACAAGTGTTGGAAGACCCAAATGGGAAAAAGAGCAGAAAGCAGCAATGTGGGTGCCCCAGTAGCAGTGGGTGAAGGTATGCCTGTCTGTTCTGTGTCTTTTCCAATGACTTTTCTCCTGACTTGTACATTTGAGAACAAAATGAGTAGGAAAGAGTGAGAAGAAGTTTACTTTTAGGTAAACTTTAGGGAGATTATGTAATACAAACTCTCAGGGAGAAGTTAAACAGATTGTGTGTTTCAAGATAGAGGTCTCTCTTTCTGGAAGCATCTGTAGGGCACACAGATCAGCTATGGTAGGTCAGGGGGACTTATTCTGAAGGCTTATGAGCTTAAGATCTGCCAGCACTGTCCATAACAAGAAATATAAATTTGCTTCATTGTGCTAGAAAGAAAATGAAAAGCAAAGTTGTGTTACTGTCTACATTTCAAGTGAAAATGTGAAGAGATTTTGAATCAGACAATTAGGAAAAGTGAGAGACAAAGAAATCAACATGAGGAGGGAAGAACATAAAAGGGGAGACACAAATAACAATGATCCAAATAAATGCAAATTAAAACAAGTAGGATATATTTTTCTTTGTCCATCAAAATGGAAAGATTTTTTAAATGATAAATTAAAAAGCTAATACAGTGGTTCTCAAAGAGTGACCCAAGGATCTCTGGGAATCCCCAAGAGCTTTGCACAGAAACCACAGGGTCAAAATGTTATCATAACACCATGACGTCACTTGCCCACTCATCCTCCTTCTGTCACAGAGGACTGCAGAGTTTCCTGAAGGTTACTTGGTGTGTGATGAGTCAACACTCTGATGACTAATGCAATGTGTGCTTATGTGTTTACTTTTTTTGTCTGTTTGTTTTAATTTCCAATATGGTAAATGTAGGTAGCACTGACTCACATAAACAAAAGCTCTCTGGGGTCCTCAATAAGTTTTAAGAATCTGAAGGGGTCCTGAGACCAGAAAGATTGAGGGCAGCTTGTGTCCTTGTAATGAGCACATTGACAATCTTTCAGAGTATAAACTACTTGGTTTGAATCAAAAACCTTAAAAATAATCATTTCCTTGACCTAGTACTTCCACTGATAGCAATAAATCTCAGGTAAACATCAGAAACTAGACTAAATATTATTTAGAATGACAAATATCACAATATTAAAATAGAAAAATATTAGAATTATCTGAAAAATGGAAATGTTTGAATAAATGCTACTAAGTCCAGGGAATCAAACAGTCAGGGATTTAAGAAATGGTTTACAAACAATAGCAGTTTTAAGATAATAAATCCTAATGAGATGATTGTGGTTTATCTCCCTATCAAGAGGGCAGAATTGTGCAGTGGTTAGAAGCATGCCCTCTCTAGACAGGGTGCCAGGGAGCCTGCCACAGCTTAAACTGTTGGCTATTACGTGGTGTTTTATAGGCAACTTAATCTTTTTAAAGCTCCGACTCTACATCTGCCAACTGAGCACTATACTGGTTCCCACCAAACAGGGTTGTTGTATTCAACGAGATGTTGCGTGTAGCATTTAGCAAAAAGCTTGGAATATTGATCAATAAATGTTGATTATAATGTTATTGTAAAATATCTATGTAAAATATTGTAAATTAAACTAAAAAATATTCATTCATTTCACAAATGTTTGTTAAACACCAACCATGTATCATGCACTGTTCTAGGCATTTGGATCAGGTCTGTGAACAAAAAATACCCAAACTACCATTGTAGCGGTGGTGTAGGAACACACCTTAGAGATGGTTCTCTTTGGATGGTAGGATTGTGAGTAATTTTTTTCCCATAGATATTATCACATTTTTCCAAATTTTCTACCATGAGTAATATTAATTATAGCAGAAACTAGAAAAATATACTAAACATAGAAGAGGTAAATTACATCTGTTCTTGATCAATTTTTCCATTTTTTTTAAATTTAGAAAACCTAAATTTGTGAAGAAATTATGTGGTTTATTTTAGGAAAAAGAAAATACATTTTCTAAGGAACTATGATTAGCAATAATCTAGTCTCTAGCTAATCTTTTTAAAATGTAAAGCCAGTAGAATTAAAATAATTGTATGATCTCTGGAAAACAGAATTTAGGGATAGGTTAAATACATTAAATAAAACATTAAATACATAAAAAATGGTTAATAGTTAATTAAATAAGTAACATAATGTTTCAAACTTTCTGAAAAACAGTTTTAAATTTTCAGTTTCATAAAATATTGGAAATATTTATACCCTCTGACAAAGTAATTCCACTTCTAGGGATCTACGACAAGTAAATTATCAGAAAAATCTGAGAACATTTAGATGAAAAGATATTTATCAAGGCACTGACTTCTAAGCAGAAAAAAAATGAAAAGGTAAAGAAACAGCCTAAATATCAAAGAAGAGGGAAAAGTTAAATTAATTGTAGGACAGTTATAAAACAGAATCTAATGTAGCCATTAAAAATAAACTTTGATGATGCTGAGGAATAATTTCTAATGATGGTGTTATGGACTGAATGTTGTGTCCCCCTAAATGTGGATGTTGAAATCCTAACCCCCAATGTGATGGTGTGAGGAGGCGGGGACTTGAGGAGGTGATTAGGTCATGAGGGTGGAGCCCTCATGAATGGTATTGACGCCCTTATAAAAGGGATCCCAGAGGGCGCCCTCACCCCTTCCACCAAGTGAGGACACGTGAGAAGAGGGCTCTCTATGAACCAGGAAGTGAGCTCTCACCAGATGTAGAATCTGCTGACACCTTGATCTTGGACTTCCCAGCCTCAGAGCTGTGACAAATAAATGTTTGTTATTTAATTCACCCAGTCTATGGTATTTTTGTTATAGCAGCCCAAACAGACCAAGACAGATGAGAAAATGCTTATGATATGAGATTAAACATAAACTCAGGCTGTAGCATGGTATAAAAATTGGATCTCCACCATATACAGTCAGAGCTATGTGCATGCACTCATGGCCCCTCCCGATATGCTGAGAAAAAGAGCATGAAAGGAAATACTCTCCAATATCACAGCAATTATATTTTCAAATTTTTTGTGTGTGTGTGAGGAGGACTAGCCCTGAGCTAATATCCAATGCCAATCTCCCCCCCCCTTTTTTTTTTTTGCTGAGGAAGATTGGCCCTGGGCTAACATCTGTGCCGATCTTCCTCTACTTTATATGGGACGCCACCACAGCATGGCTTAATAATCGGTGTGTTGGTGGGTGCCTGGGATCCGAACCTGTGAACCCCGGGCCGCCGCAGCGGAGTGCACGAGCTGAACTGCTTGTGCCACCGGGCCAGCCCCTTTTCAAATGTTTTAATGTAAGCATGTACTATTTTTATAATCTGAATAAATAGGCATAAGAATGAAAATATCATGAATATGTCATTTATCCTGAAGACTGCAATTTTCTGATTTTTGTACTAGGACTAAGCAATGATCTCAGATGCTTTTGAAAGAAAAACACTCTATCAGGGGCCCAGTTCCCATGACAAAGCTGTGATCTTCAATCTCTCTTTCATCCTAGCCATCTACAGCCAACATGTCACCAAGTCCTGTCATAACCTTCTAAATATCTTCAAGTAGCTCCAACTTTGTCTTCCCCTGCCCTATCCTCTCCTGTTTACCAGAAATCTAGGTCCTCAGCTGCTGTATTGCCTCTGATTGCTCTTGTTGCCATATTCTCACCCTCTCCCATGCTCATCCTCCACAGAGTCCCCCAGTGATCTTTCTAAAAAACCTGTCCACTCGTGTCTTTCCCCTGCCTAAAATCTTTCCGAGATTGTATTGTTCATATAACAAACAAGCCTCTTGTAATCTGATTTCTGACTACTTTTCCAGCTTCGTTTCTTAACAACCCCACCTGCGGTCTACCAAGACCTTTGCTTTCCCACACAACCTATATATTATTTCACACTTCCATGCCTTTGTCCCACTTCTTACCCCTCCTATGAACTTAATTAACAGCAACTCAGTTTCCAAGATTCAGGTAAAAACTCCCTTCTCCATTAACCCTTCTCTGACATCTCCTAAGAGGACTTGGAGTGTTTTTTCTCTCTGCTCCTTGAGCGCCCCCACCCTAACTGCATTTTCCCTGTGATGGTGTGATTGTTTACTTAGCAATCTTACTGTTATTCTTACTGCATCTTACTATAAACTCGGTTGATAGTCCCACCAACTTAAAATAATTTTGTTTGTAACTCTTGTTTTAACTATCAAAACTTTTTTTGACTGCAACATTTGAACTACACATTTTATCTATAAATAATTTATGTATTGCTTATATTGCAATGCCAGAACTTGACATTTTATCATTGAACTATATTATTTTTTAAAATCATGGACTTTAAAAATGTTATGTCTTATAAATGGCATTAAGTAATAAATCGTGTTATATGGTTTTAACACTACATTTTATAAATTAAGCTTTAAATGTATAAAAATCAAATTATAGACAAGCCTACACCAGGGTGACGACTTCTAAATAGCAGAAAATATTTACAGAAAATATGAAGAAGATTTAATATACCCAATTTTAAAAACACATAAAACTTAGAAGAGTATGGAACAGCAAGCCTCTAGTAACTGGTAAAATGCTGTGAGAAACACTTTGCACAACAGAAAATGAATTAGTAAACGTGGAAATATGTTGAATCTCACTAGTAATAAACAAAACACAAAATTTAAACAAAAATAATACATTTTTGGTAATACAACAAAAAATATAAAATTAAAATGCTCTCTGTTTACAAGAACGGGTTAGAATTTTTAACTAATACATTTTAAATTAAAAGAATCTTTTGGCAAAGCAATTTAGGTTTGTGTTTCATAATTAAAAAAAAATTTTACTCTCTTGACCCAATAATCCCAGTCTTTATAAATTCCTTGCTTGAGAAGGAAAAAACTGAGTCTCAACATATGTTTATTAAGCACTCTAATTAAAGATGTTTTAGAGCGCTTATGCATTTTGCCTAGGTCAAACGGCATGGAGACATCCTGTTTTAGCCTATTTTACTCATTCAACTTGTTATTTCAAATTAATATTCAAGCAAAGTAATTTGACTTTCCTAATAAATCCAAGTGAAAATAATAATTATGTTTTGATTTTGTATGTTTTAAAAAATACGTAAATTTGAGAGGACTACGCTATTATTGTGTGAATTTCTTTTTTGTGGCATTTTTTTTTTTTTTAATCCTCAAATGTGAGCTCATTGTCAGACTAGTACTTCCTAGAGAACAGGAATTCTCTCATTTCTCCTTAAACCCTCTGTGCCTAGCAGGGTGGCTGGCATGGAGAACACATGTAATACATGTTTGTTGACTGAATGTATGAATGACCAACTTCTAAGTATTAATTTCTTCTATTTGGAAAATTTGCTTTCTATTTTCTTCAAGGATGTATTCTTTGTATTTTAGATTGGTTGTTTCCATTTAAATGTATTCAGACCCTAAAGGATTATTTCCATCTAATTTTATTCAGATGGTTCCAATCTTAAAAACAAACATAATCTTTCAAATCATCTACCGTTACTAATTTTTGGCCATTTTCCAAATTTCCTTTTCTTTGTCTCAACTTCTAAGATTTTTATGGCTTAATTTTTTAAAGCTAGGCCATGGCTATTGTGACAGAATGAAGAGTTGGGAGGGATTTTAGAGACCTAGTAATCCAAACTTAGAGATGTCATAACTGGATGTCAAGTAATTTGCTTGCAGTTATAAAAATAACTGATAGCAAAGTCAGGACTAGAACCCAGATCTAGAAGGTATTGCTCCAGCCTTCTTTCCACTATACAGAATCCTACATTTTGAGTTTTATTTTTCTCTGATTTTTCTTTTATTGTTCATTCATTCAAAAACCATATACTGAGGGCACACCTCTTGGCAGGCCTGTGCGGGTCATCGTTAGCAAACATGAGCAAATGAAAAGGTCATCTTCTGATTTGAATAGACACTCTTGGCAGTGGGAATATGGAAATGTTCTCTCCCTCATGTGTAATGCTTCTCACATCTTTTTAGATTTGTTGTTTTGTGTCTTAAACAAGCTGATTCAGCCTAGTGTTCAACACTGAATTTCTTTACTACTTTTTAAATTATAGCCTTCCCTTGGGAAACTTGATTAATTCATATTGCTGAAATTATCACCTTACTGCAAATGACATATGGTTTCATTCTGTTTCTAGTCTCTCCGGTTTGGAACATATTTTTGAAACACTAATAGATTTCTTATCCTGGAAGCCTCTTAATGCTTTGACATTAAACATAGGCACTAAACAATGTAGCAGTGTTAATTGAGAATGGTAATCAGGATGTCACCACTGGGTCCTATTTCGTGTGAGCTAATGTAACTCATTTATGTCTGGTATCCTTAGAATGGAACTTTAACAATGAGCTGTTGTTTTAATTTTATATTATTTCTATATAAAACTATGCTCTTTATAGGATAACAGTGTTTAAAATTTTCAAAATATAAGAAACACTTAATTGTTACTATAGTTGATGCTGGTGTTTACCAATATTCTTGAGGTCTCTTTTTTCAAGTATAATCCTTTTAAAAGGATATTTTGATATTTTAAATGTACATGTCCCTTATAATATTAGTAAATTTTCTTTTTATTGTTTAAAGAAAGCCACTTGCCCTTAAGTTTAAGAATTCAATTAAATATTTTAAAAATTTGCCAGTCAGCTGGAATAAGCAATAATAATAACAGCTGGTTGCCCTAAAATGCCCATTTTAAAAATTAAGATTTAGATCTAAGACTCTTCCATACCAAATTCATTTCCTCCTGCCCTTCACTGACTCTGCTTTCCTGTTAACATCTTCAGAGTGTAAAACTGGGGCCAAGTGTAGAAATATCAAAGCAACTGAAGGGCTGTTCTCAGGAGATAGAGTTCACTTTATCGAGAATTACCAAGGTTATTTGACTCTGGCAGGATATTCTACAACCTGTACCTTTAAGACCGATGAAGGCAAATAGAAATAGGGAGTACTAAATCTGCGCCTGGAATTCTGAAAAAAGTAAACTTTATTCCAGAAAATCTTTTGGGAAGGCAACTTGCCGATTCATCTTTTCAGTACTTGACTCTGGTTCTCTCCCCTATATTTTTGTTTTGTTTTGTGTTTAGAGGAGGACGTTCAGATCTCGTGCTTCGTTTCTTTATTGGTCGTCTTCTTTCCATCCTCTCAATATTACTCATCTACCTGTTAAATTTGAATTTGGTCTCTCTCTTTACCTGCCCCACCCCGATCACAGTGCTCTGGCTCCGTCCCTTCAGAGGCTGTCTTATTTGCTAAAGTTAGCCTAGAGGACAGGTATTTTGATTTAGTTCTCGGTCTGTGGTTCAGGTTGGCAACTTTCAGCTACAAATTACAGAACACATCAATTTATAGTGGTTCACACATTAAGGAGTCAGGAAATTTTTTCACATAACCAAAGTCCATAAACAGAGCAGGCCATAGAACAGTATAATTAGATGCCCAGTACTGTCATCAGGTACCTGTGTTTCCACCATCGTTCTGTTATCCTCAGTGTCAATGTCCACTGAGCTAGTTTCCTTTGGGCTTGCATCATAAAAGGGAAGGATTGTAAGTTTTTTGGAAAGAAAAACTTCCTCAAATGTCCTCAGCCAACTTCTCATGTCTCACAAGTTTAGGCTGGATATTGGTCATGAGATTTCCATGATTGGTTTAGAAAACCCATTTGGGCACCAACTACTAGCATATGGACTCTGTGAGAGTAGACACTATGGGACTAGCTCATGATTATTCCCAGTGCCTAGATATTTTCTGGCACATAATAGAGTTTCACTTTATAATCTTGAGTAGATATTCAAAGAAATGCTGACATGTGGAAGATTAGCATGAAGGTGAGAGGGAGGAGAGAAATCAAGCCAGTAAGCCCTAAACTTATGTATGTGTTGAATATTTCATGGGTAACTGCATATGGGATTGTGTTTTTTTAAGTATGTGTAACATCTGGTTCTTTTTTTCACTGAAATCATGAGCAGTGCTTTTTTTTCTACTTAAGATCAGATTTTCTATTGTTTCATAAATAATTTTGCTTTAGTACCAAAGGCATTTGTATTAATTCAATATGGTGCAATAAAAGTATTCCATGGAATGGATTTGACCATATTGTTTATTGATCTCTCCACTTATTGGCTTTACGTTCATCTTCATCAGTTTCACGTTAAGATTTTGGTATTCATCTGGACACAGAAATTAGACATAGAAGGAAATCCTACTACTTATGTTCTTTCTTTTTTCTTTTTTGGCCTGATGTTTGGAAAGCAGGAGGCAGGAGTGAAGAAACAGAGTTTCTTGCTTTGTTTGCAAGAAAGAAACATATGTATGTAAATGCTTCTGCTGCTGCTGTCCACTTAACAAAGCAACAGCACTGCTGGGACTACCTGAGACGTACCAGTAAATAGCAGACCAGCAGAAGGTCTCAGTCCATCTTGGGGTTGCATTTTGCCACACAGATGAAGGTAAAAATGGACCAGAAATCTTTTTGAATATGTGGGAAGAAAAATGGATTTAAAGCTCAACTTGTCAGTTTCATAAACAGAAAGATTCAGAATTTTGATAATTATGACTTCCTTTTACACTTCTAGCCTTC
Source organism: Ceratotherium simum simum (assembly GCF_057802395.1). Lineage (NCBI taxonomy): Eukaryota > Metazoa > Chordata > Mammalia > Perissodactyla > Rhinocerotidae > Ceratotherium > Ceratotherium simum. The sequence goes on along the minus strand of NC_141926.1, from coordinate 40,147,152 downwards.
ACTATCATTATGATGCAAGATGAAGACCTCACTCCAAGCTCAGGGATGAAGCTGAAGGCACCTAGAAGATGCCATCCTCCATCTCTACCTGTAGGTACCCTGGAAGATGTTGGTCTTATATGCCTACCTTTTCGCTAAATTTCTGTTCTGCCCCACTATTAACTCAAACCGATCATGCCTAAAACTGAAATCAATGTATTTTACCTCTAAACCAGCATTTTCTTCAGCCTGTCTTAATTGTAACCATGGACCCATCACTTCACTATTTCTGCTGCCACCACACTTCATCTAATTTGCATCACCTTATGGCTTGACAAATTCAGTGGTCTCCTCATTGATCTGCCTGCTCTTATCTTCTAATTGGATCAGAAAACCCATATATTGATTGATAGATTTTAATATGTATCATCTGCATATATGTTTTAATACACACCTTGCTTGCTCAAATATTTTCAGTGATTCTTTGCCTCTTAGAGGGTAATGCATAAAATTCTAAGCCTGGCATAAATAGTCCTGCATAATCCAGGTGTAATTGACCTAATAGTGCACGCTTGTCACCGTAAAGAGCTTTTGTAGAGGCTTCATGGTTGCCACAGCAATTGCCACATTTGAGCTGGGGGATATTTTTGTCCCTTCCAAATTTATGACCCTATAATTTATAACTCTCTGTCATTAATTCCCACTATTCCTGATGCAAACTTTGTTTCTGTGTAATTAATATGCACATTGGACATAAAAAATGTTTGGGGTGTATTTTTTTACATATCCAAGACCAGCTTACCTATTAAAGACCATTTTAAATTCCACCTCATTCATGCTTTCTTTCCTGGCCACCTAATCCCACTCTTTTGACTCTATGCTGCATTTACTGTCAGAATCTCTTATGTAGCATTATAATTTGTTGATGTGAATTACTACTTGTTTTTCTATTTTACTATTGTTTTGTCGATATGTTCTTTTGATTAGATCGTCAGACCCTGAGTAAAAAGATTATGTCTTCTATCACTTTGTTTCTCCACATCTTATACAGTCACGTTGCACTATGCATATTACAGACACCCTCGAAATGTTTGTTGATGATGCAAATGATCCTTAGCCTCACCCCCTAGGTGACTCCTGGTCAGCTGCAATCTGCCTGCTGCGCCAAACCTTGCCTGACCCTGAAGCCTAAGTAACTTGTATGTTCTCTGAAAATTCTTTCATATTTTTAGCCAGTTTTATCTTTTCTTGTCACCACAATTAGACTATAAATAATTTTCCCTCTCCCTATCGCCTTCTCTTAAAGATTCTGAGCACCTAGTAAGCACTTATAATAAATATTTATGATTGACTCGTGACTTCTCTGAAAACATTTGAATCTTTCTCCAGTTCACAAACCTGTAGACTTACATGAAAGGGTTGTGCTGTGATACAACTGGGTCATCAGTTTATCTGGAACTTAACAGGAGTATATATACAACCACAGAGTGTACTCTATAACTCCAAGAAAGTATGTCTGCATATAACCCAAACTAAAGGGCTATTTAGATAGCTCAAGGAGAATTTGCCAACCAGCTGGAAGGTTGAGGTGACTTCTCTCCACTTTGGTACACTCCTTCATGCACTCCACTCCTGGATGCACTGCTCTGGTATGTGAAGCTTGGCACACATTTATCAGGCCAGCCAAAAACCTGTGCAGAAAGGAAATAATTCGGAAACTAGAGGACCCACTGCTGGATTAGTCGTCTCCATCATCGAAGTCCCAGGCATTCCCAATGACAAGATACATTTTTGCATGACTTCATTCACTGGTTCATGCCAAAGAAAGACAACAGAAGGAAAGGTCCCATGTAGACAGCTGTGCCAAATGGATGTGGCGCCACTACTACTTAGGAGCGTCAGGCCTTGTAAACCAGGGCTGTGGTGGGAGCTGATGGGTGGGGCAGCCCAGCATAAATATAGATAATATTTGTGGTTTAGCTCCCACACAGTTATGCAGAAGGCATTACAATTTGATCTGGTATATTTAAAAGTGCTAAGGCATAAATAAAAACACGGCCTAACTGCATAAATAGAGGTCTCTGTCTACCATGTGCTTTTAGAAAAATATCTCAGGGTCTCAGGACTAAAATAAACATGATTTCTACCATGTGGTAAAACTATTGAATTTTTCCCAACTCAAAATTAGGCAAAGCATGAGTATTTACTAGCAAAATTAACTCTTTTCTCTGTTTTCTCATTATAGCTACAGGCAAAGAGAGGAAAGATGAGCAATTATACAAAGCTTTTAATTGATATATGAAGCCAATCAAGTTAACTCATCCTAGAGAGCCAGCTTCTCTCCTCTGCTCCACACTTCTGTGGAGAGGGAATCTGTATATTGAGGATATACAGATTGACTTCCCTTTCATTTTTATTCTATAAATATATCACTAGATTTTCTTACTGTTTTGAGTAGAAAAATGTGTAATTAGGGGGAAAAAACAGTAAAGGAACAAATGTCTCCATGTCGAGATACATTTTAAAAGTTCTAAGTTTTATTATTGTTTAAATTACTACAAAGAATTTTTTTCCAAAAGAGAAACTAAAAATAAAATGGAATAAATTGAAGGATGAGTCATAGGCATTAATTAAACACGGCTTCCTAATAGATTAAAAATAAAAATATCAATTGGTATTTGTGAGTTTGTTTTGCTCTAAGGGAGTAAATGAATTTTTTTTCATTAGGTAGAAATTCAAATTATATGTGTGATTTCTGTAAAGCAGAATTACATTCTCCTACAAAACTTGTAAGTAGTTGGACCATGTGTAGTATCTCTATGGTTATTATCTGTCTAAATTCGTCCTCATATTTAGATCTTTTCTCCCTTAAAGAGATACCACTTTTCCTTGGGTGGTAACTAGTCTTCACACTTTATCTCTTCTAGGTCCTGAAACAGCACAGCTAACATGGGTATTTTCATGTAACGGATTACTTAATCAATTACCACAAAAGTGGTATGGTGAAAAAAGTACAAGTTTTGCACCACACAGATAAGAGTTCAAATCCAGACTCCGTGCTGTAGCCTTCAGCATGTCACTTCATTTCTCTGTGTCTTAATTTCTTCATTTGTAGAATGACAATAATTGGCGGCTTTGTTGAGATAATTTATAGAGTGCCTGGCACGTGGTAGACTCTTACGAAGGCCTTTTAATCAGAGGGACCTATTCTGTAATTGGTAGTTTATATATGACCTTAGGAAAATAACTCATCATGCCTAATTTCAGTTTTTAAGACAACAACATGAGAACAAAAAGATACTAATACCACCTGGAATACAGAGCTGGCTGTAAAAATTGAGTAGGAATATGGGCAAATCACTTGGCAAATAGTCCTATTAACACCATCCAAGAAGGGAAAGGGAGTGATGGGATGACAGTAGAAAGAAGAGGAAACCAACTATGAAGCTCAAGGCTAAGAATTCATGTCAAGGACAGAATAACCCAGTTTTTATATTGTACAATCTAAATATTCCAGAAGAACCATGTGCTTCTTTCCTCCTTGAGTTTTCTACTGGTCTAAGATTCTTTCTCCATTTTTCAAGCAAAGAAAAAAGAAAAAAGACCAGAGACTGAGATCGTTGTTATATAAGCCATGTGTGAAAACATCCCTTTGAGAAGTAAAGCAAAATTTACACCATTGAAGACAAGATAAAGCATTTTAAATTATCTGTATTGACTAAAGAAATTTGGGTTTGCAGTATGCTTCACCAAAATAATTTTAGAGCCACAAAATCTAAGATCCTTATTTGCAGTTTCAGAGTCAAAATTCCACAAGCAAAATATTAGAAATGTGGACTTCTTTTTCAAGATTAAAAAGATAACTTTGAATTGCTATCCTTTTTTTCTCCTATTTTTCTTCACTTATACTCATGCTAGTATGTCTCTGTTTTTATGTTCTGAAAATATTATTCCACTGATGCCCTCATACATAAAAAGTTACTTGGTAACTCTCTTCTTTCACTATGTATTCAAATAACACAGGAAGAAATAGATGAAAATATGGGAAGTGTTTCTAGACTTACAGAGATAAACGGGTCGGAACAGAGAGATCCGTGCATCTACGAAGCAGGAGAGCGCCTCTTAAGCCAAGCAGATCTTCCTGCGCGCTACCTGAGGGAATTCATTCTGCTCGGGACTCAGTCAGGCTTTCGTACCAATTAAGATGATGGACTGTATATTTAATAAATTTTCCAACTGTGAAAGAAAGTATCTATTGTGAAACAACAAATCTCTAAGGCATGTTTTTATTATATTACAAAAACCTTTAAAATGCTTAATGACAACAGGAAATGGCTTCTTGCCATAATCATTTTGAAGTTGTGCTTATTTTATTCTTCTCGGTTGGCACACCGTAGCATTTATACTCAACTCGACTTAACCTGTGGGCAATTTATCAGCAGGAGGAGGCTTACACAACAGTTAGTGCAACCTTTAATGGGAAGATGTTATCAGCATCATTATTAGCAATATTTATATAATGTAATAAATATGCTGATTTCTAAACTGGTGTCAGCGAAGAGAGTCCTTGCCCTGAGGACCTAATTGTAGGATGCTGTTATTCGTTAGAGATCACATTTGCATATAGTTTGGGCCAAGTCATGCAAATACTTCTCTATTTATTTTTCTGATTTAAGTATCCAGTAGCCACTTACTTGATGGAGCTCACAAAATAACCTGAATGGAACCCACTGTTTCTGAATTGCCCAAACTCTGTAAGAATGAGACTAAATTCTGATTGTGCATGAGTTATCATAGTTCATTATCTGGAGGTTGACCATATGTTTTATTGTCCAACCCACGACAATTTTGACAGTGCAAAGGTCCCTCATTAATAATTAACCTGAGAGAACAACTATAAACCAGACTGTTGCGTACAAACCAGACACCTTTGTGGCCACCTTTGTTATCCGTGAAGAATCTTCGTTAATACCTGCTCATCCGCCTCTCCTACTAGTCCGTCGTGTGAATCCACATGAGGAACTTTCAGCTCTACCACTTACTGTTTGTGCAGCATTACGATCTCAGGTCCTCTAAGCATCTCCTTCCTCATCTTTAAAATGGGCAGAATACTGTGGTGGCTCTCATGGTACCTGGGAAATAGGAAGTACTCAGCCGATGCCAGGCATTAGTATCACCATTTTCCTTGAGGATCTTCAAACTGGAGCTATTGGTGCTCTCATTGAGTAACCTTAAATTTATGAAGGTTGCAGTCTACCGCAGTTGGCTGAAAGGTAGGAGGCAAAATCTGGATTGTATTACCTTAGGAATGTTCTTATCTTTGGGGAACATTAAAATAATAGATAAATTAAAAAAAAAAAAACCTACTAGATGCAGCTATAGCACTGAGGAATTCCCATTGCTTTTTCCCACACGCTCACCACACGGGTCCTGCAGAGGGCTGGCCATTGAGGGCACAGCGGGGGAAGGTGGGCATATCACAGGTGCCTTCACACCGCCAATTCCAGCACATCCTTCCCCACCCCAGGGGCTCAGCGCACAGCCCCTGCTCCAGCCTGCCCTCTTCTTCTGTTCCTCGTACTCAGAGTTACGAAAATTCTTTCTGCGTTGGCAGTTTTGAATATCATCTTCTCTTTGATTTATGTTTTCTTATATTTCTAGCTCCCCAAATTACCAACTCTTAGGCCGTGTACCTTAACATCCACCCCACCAAAGCTTCTACTTCAGACTCTTTCCCATTTCTGGCCTTTTCTGCTACTTCTGCACTTACAAAAAAAAATCTATTGGCAGTAATAGCTTTGTGGGCAAGAGCACGACCTCTGGAATCATATAGAGCTGAGTGTGAATCTGAATCTCACATTTACAGTCCATATGGTGGTGTGCGGATTTATTTAACTGAAATCTTAGTTTCTGTCTATAAAATGGGGCTGATTATAGTGCCTCTTATGATTAAGTATAAAATGTACGTGCTTAGCAAAATACTTAATGTGTTGTAAGTGCTCAGGAAATACTAGCTATTTTTATTATTACCTGTTTCATGCTCCTTCCCACTAGATTCTTTCTCTGCTTAACAAATTGATACCTACTATATTTCACATAATCAGAGGTTCCATCAATTTCAAGATGCATCATTATATTATGTACGACTAAAATGAAAAACACTGCTGCTGGCTAAAATATCAGACATTATAGATTATAATACACATCCCAGTTTCAAAGATGTTAAAATATAAATTAAAAATGTGCATTTTACAATCAATAAATATAATAGGTAAACGTGTTGGAGGAAGAGGGAGAATTCCTCTCCTTTCCCCTTCTGGTTCTTATGGCTGGTCAAATAAAATGATGTAAGGCAGGTTAGGAGGAGAAAATCAAACAAAGTTTAGCACATGTACACAAGGAATTCACATGGGCATGAAGAATTCTAATGACAATCAGGCAAAGTGAGGTATGTATTTCTTTCTGGACTAAGGAGAAGGAGATATAGATCTGACACTTCCAAGGGGGAAGGCAATTTACAGGAAGATGAAAAGAATTCATATTTGGTAAACAAATGTTTGCTGGCCCACCTATAGACAATGGGACCCAAAAGAGACCTTTTGATAAAATGGCCCTTGTTAGATTCCTTCCTCCCTATCGCACCTAGAATTATCTACGGTGAGAGCTCCTTCCTGGGAGAGACCCTTCCATCTTAAATTCTTTTAGACAATTTGGGGGAAAGTCAAATGTTCTTCCTGAGTCTTCTGGGCCTTGATTCTCTTCAGCTCGAAATACTCCACATACCAGAGTGGCACATCTTGGGGTGGCCTGCCCCGATTCCCATCACACGTCAAGCAATCTGTTTCAAGGCATTAATGGGAGCAAACTAGAAGATCCTTTCGTCAACTTTGATGTGCACAAGAGTCATCTGAAAATCTTTTTAAAATGCAAATTATGATTCAGAAAAATCAATTTAGGAATTAGCTTCTGACTCTGGGACTGAGCCTGAAATTCTGCATTTTTAACAAGCAGCTATGTGACACTGATGCAGCTGCTTTGGGGTCCAAACCTTGAGTAACAAGGACTTAAATCCTGGCATCCTAGCTTAAGGTCATGCTCGGAAGATAATACCGTCATCAGAATGATAAGAAAATATTTTCAAGCTACTCGTGCATACCAGGGGTATCTGCTAGATCACGCCTCTCCTTGACCTCCCTCTTTTTCCACCACTCATCTCCTTCTGCTTTCTCTCTCTCTCTCTCACACACACACACACACACACAAACACACAGGCACACGCACATATACACGCACACACGCGAAAACGCAGTGAACAGTCTGAGAACTGTTTTTGCAGATCTCTTGATTTGTGTCAGGATTCAAGCATTTCCCGTTTCTTAAATAGAAAACACAGGGACAGAACAATGTGCAGGGCAGAAAGGAACAATAACCTTTTGTTTGGTCTTGTAACAGAATACTAGGTTTATTCAGAACTAGTGCTGTGCGAGGTAGCAAAAGGCCTTTGCATTTTTTTAGAAGATTTTGCCTCCCAGCAAGGTAATCGGTTGACCAGAGCTGATGATGTTTTCTTTGACCAACAGATGGCAGTAGCGGTCTCTTTTTCCGGTTACAGTAATCAGAAAATTGAACCTAACCTGCTCGTTAAGATCCTTCTAAGAGCACTCATCAGCTTTTTCCAGGTTCCTTGACTTCTTGGCTGATTTCAAAATGTTATCTCACTGTCTGAGCACTGGACCATTTAATCACTCTTATAAAAAGTAACCCTATTTTCGGGAGGCATGCTACCTACTAAATCCATATTTGCCTAATTCAAATGGAAAACCAGGAGACCTTGAGTGTCTCATTTCCAATATACATATATATATATGTTTTTATTTTAAGCATCTGGATATTTTGGCTACTCTAAAAATACATTTTTTAATTAAAAAGGAGAAATCAGATTTTTGAAAATTACATTTGTTTGCAAACGATCCAGAGTAAGTCATTTCCCCAATCTCCATCAAGATCCAGCTTTTAGAGCTACGCCGTTGTACCTGTCAAGGGTATCCAATGAGTTTCCAGCCTTAGTGTCTCTGAGAATTTTATTCCTTTTGTTCGTAGATTTTGACGTGATCTGTCTCTGCTGAAGCCTGCTCAGTACTCCTTGTTACAAACCTTCATGTACTATTTGGCAGAACTATAGTTGAAGACCTTTTATGGAATTTCAGTTAAGAGATAATAGGAAAGCTCCCTTGATCCTCAGTGTTCTATAAGAGGATACATGTGAAAAAAAGTATGATTTGCTTAGCATTCTTGAGTTACAAACATTTATATGTATATAACTGTTTTCTATTTAACAGCTATCATTTAACCACCACATGTCTGAGCATCATAATTTAGATGCTAACCTTAAATTTAAACTCAGAATATCATTAATACAGTTAGATGCATTTTTATTCTCTCCCATGAGTAAGCAATTGACTATAATTCACCTTGATACCGTCTCTCCTGATACCTGCTTTAGCTCCCCATGAGAGTCCAGGGTGGGAAGTTTTTGCTTTCCACATTTGCCAGGGCTTCAATTCACTCATCAGTTTGGGGGTCACTTTTGCTTTTAGACACAATTTAGAAATGCAAATAACATCACAGAAACTCTTATATTTATACCCTGTGAATATTTAAAAATAGATTAATGGAAAAACTGAATGCTCTCCCCTAAGATTGTGAACAAGGCAGGATGTCCCTTCCACATCCCATCCACTCAACATAGTACTGGAAGTTCCAACCACTGCTACAAGGCAAGAAAAGGAAATAAAAGTCATATGGATTAAAGCAGAAGAAATAAAATTGTCCCTATTTGCAGATGCCATGATTGTCTACACGGAAAATGCCAAGAGATGTACAAAAATACTCCTAGAACTAAGTGAGTTCACAAAGTTGCAGGATATAAAATCAACACGTGTTTCTCTACACTATGATAAATATGTAGAAACCAAAATTAAAAACACAATATCACAATTGGTCCAAAGAAAATGAAATATTTTGGTATAAATCATTAGATTTATATAATGTACATAAAATTTGTGTACATAAAATATTGTGTATATAAAATTATGTACAAAAAATGTACATAAAAATTACAAAATGCAATGAAAGATATTGAAGAAGACCTAAATAAATGGAGAGACATACTATGTTCATGGATTGGACAACTCAATATAACAAAGATGTCAATCTCCAAATTGATTTATAGGTTTAACACAATTCTTATACAAATCAAATTATTCTTATACAAAGGCTTTTTGTAGACACGGACAAGCTTATCCTAAAATTTATATGGAAAGACACTAAAATAACTAAAATAATCTTGGAAAGGAAAAATAAAGTGAGGGAAATCACTACTTGATATTAACACTTATGACATAGCTACAGGAATCAAGACTATGTGGTGTCATTGATGGAGGGGTAAACACATAGATCTGTGAAAAGAAGGGACAACACAGAAATAGACCCACAAATATAGACCAAACTGATTTTTGGCAAAGGTATGAAACATTTCAATGGAGGAAGGATAGCCTTCTCAGCAAATGGTGCTGGAATAATTGAATCCATAATCCATAGACAAAGAAATGAACCTTGACCTAAAACTCACATCTTATACCAAAAATCAAATCAAAATGGACCATGCACTTAAATGTAAAACTGAAAACTATAAAACTTTTAGGAAAAAAATGGATGAAAATCTTTGGGAGCTAGGCAGGGTGGTCTTACACTTGATATTTAAGCATGAACCATAAAAGAAAAGATTGGTACATTGGACCTCATCAAAATTAAAAACTTTTGCTCTGCAAAGGACACTGTTTAGAGGATGAAAAGACAAGCATGACTGGGAAAAAAATTGCAAATCACCTACCTGACAAAGGACTAGTATGTAAAATATATAAAGAGTTCTCAAAAGTTAGCAGTAAAAAACAAAGTTAACAAACAGATGTTAACTAGACTTATCAAAGTCATTATTTTGCAATATATACAAATATTGACTCATTATGTTATACATCTGAAAATAATATAATGTTATATGTCAATTATACCTCAATAAAAAAATAAAAATAAAACACTTTCCTCTTTGAAAAAAAAAAAACCCAAAACAATCTAATTAGAATACAGGCAAAATCAATCAACAGAAATTTCCTGAATAGGGTATATGAATGGCAAATAAACACAGAAAAAGATGTTCAATATCGTTAGCCATTAGGAAAATGCAAATTAAAACTACAACTTGATATCACTACATACTTATCAGAATGGCTAAAATAAATGAATATATATCTCTATATATGTATATATATGAGTAAATAAGTTTGATGTGGTGTGTGTGTGTGTGCATGTGGGTGTAAAGGCTGAAATAAAATAAAAAATAATGGCAATGTAAGTGCTGGTGGGGATGCCAGTCATGTATTTCCATTTATACATGTATGGTTACAAAGTTGTATAGTCACTCTGGAAACTATTTTGGCCTTTTCTTGTAAAACTAAATATGCAATTACCATACAGCTTAGCCAGTGCATTTTTAGGCATTTATCCTGGAGAAATGAAAACTTATGTTCACACCAAAACCTATACACTAGCGTTCATAGCCACTTTATGCATAATATCCCCTAAATTGGAAACAATCAGATTTCTTTTAATGGGTGAATGGTTAAACAAACTGTGGTGCATTCATACAATGGAATACTACTCAGCAATAGAAAAGAAATGATAAAGTGATGCACACAACAACTTGAATGAATGTTCAAGGAATAATGCTAAGAGCAAAAAGCCAAATCTCAAAAAGTTTCATAATGTATGATTCCATTTATGTAACAGTTCTTGAAAAGACAACATTTTAGAAATGAAGAACAGATTAGTGGTTGTCAGAGGGTAGGATCAGGAGGAGGGAAGGGAGTGGAGCAGGCAGGAGTTGGATTTGGTTACGAAAGGACAACAGGAGGGATCCCTGTGGTGATGGAATTGCTCTGTATCTTGAATGTGGTGGTGGATACATGATGCTGCTGATGTAATAAAACTGTATAAAACTAAATACACACATGTAGAACAAATACCTGTGGTAATGCTATAATATTGTGTTGAAAGATGCTACCATTGGGGGAAACTGGGTAAATGGTACACAGGATTTCTCTGTGTTATTTCTTACAATTCCATGTAACTCTATAATTATCTCAAAAAAATTTAATTAAAAAATTTACAGAAAGAAAAAAAGGAATTTATCAGGGAGTGTCAATTTTTTCTTAACGAAGAAATAGTAGTCACAGACACAACGACAATGAGAAAACAGATAAATTACATGCTAGATATCATATTGAACTCTTGATTAAAATAATAAAAATAATGACTCAGGGTTTTCATTGTTTATAAATGTATTCACATACAGGATCTCATTTTAATTTTTACAACAACTCTAAAAGTTGTATGGATTTTTTTTCATGAAAACAGAACATTGGAGAGTTCAAGGTCAATAATCTTTTTTGGTCCAAAAGCCAAAAGTAAAAGAGCTGAGATTTAATCCCAAGAATTCTGTCCGTATACTCTGCCTAGAATAAAATGAAGGTATTTCAACTTCAAATTTAGTTGCTTTTAAATCATGAAGAAAGATGCTAACAGTAAATTGTATTCTGTGAAATAACTGCTAAATAAATTTAGATATAAGGATCCTCCTCCAAAAAGTATATCTGCATTAATTTCCTTTTACAAAGATATCAGACCGCTATTATGTATTATCATACTGATGCTGTGACCAAGCCAAGAAGTAAGTATAGAGTAACTTGCAACCTATAGATGGTAATTTAAGGAGAAAAAAAGTTTCTTCAACAAAAAATATCTTTCTACCATCCTATCCTTATTCCTAATATCCCACCATTCAATCTATTACTTTTGATTACAGCACTGAAGTCTCCTCCAAGAAAATAATGTCCTCAGAAGTTACTTGTCCCTCATGTATCTATCCCCTGGGAAGGGTTATATGATAAAGCCAGAAGCTAATAAATATTCTCAGAAGAATTCATTTTTTATACAAAAAGAGTAGGATCTTAAAGAAATGATTCATAGGACAGATAAGTTTGATTCAGAGTAGGAGCCAAAACATGTTCATAAAGCACAAGTGGAATGGACCAAGGCAAGGACTTCAGATCTTTGATTCTCAAAATATTGTCCTTGACTCCAGTGTTCTAAGTCTTTTATTTGATTCACACAGGCCAATAAAGAGAAGTTCCATAGAATTTTATTGTTTGTACTACTAAGGGAAACATACTTACTCTTACAGACAATTACAGGACACTTGCTCAACTTAGGAGATAATTGCTGGTCTGCGAGGTAAGATTTCCAAGCTATTTTGCCAAGTTCCTACCCACAGATCATTGGAAATACAAGTTTTCTGGAAGTCGACTTTGTTTCACGAATCATTTTGATCTTCAGTTGGTTAGGGCCCTTAATTTCTTATAGTCTTGTGTATGTACGTGTGTGTGTGTGTGTTAAGTTTACAGTGAGCTTAGCTTCTTCATTATCAGTTTAGTTTATTGTGGATTGTTGTTTATATAACAATAGAAGGAAGAACTGCCTATTTTTGGCTTTATAGTAATTAAAATTTAAGACTGGTATACATTGTAGTTAAAATAGGAATCATTCATATATCTACTGCTAAGGCAAGTATATACATCATCTCTTCTCCCCATCTATGAATTTAAGCCACTTAACTTAAAATATACTATAAAGATAACTAAAATAAAACTAGAGTTATTTTAAAACTTTTATAAGATATTGTTCACAAAATAAAATCATGTGTGTAAGCCGAAAATCTTCCCTTCTAAATTAAGTAATTATTAAGTAAATAAACAAACCAAAAGAACATTGAAATAAGTTGTTAGGAACAAATTCACTGAAACTTCTTTATTTTATCCTTCTTCTTTTACCTGGAAAATAAGAACATGTGAGGTAGGCAGGTCTCAGGGTCCTTTACTCTCCTTCGGTGAATGGTGGTGAACACTTTTGAGACCACTCTGGCCCCAGGAAGCCAGGAGGCAGCACAAAGGTACAAAGACTCAGAGAAAAAGGAGGCTTCCAAGGGGAAAGGGTGAATGCAGTGCAGAAGGAAGGACGGCCTAAGACAAACATGGGTGATCACCCAGGTAGATGTGGGGCTGACCTGTGCACCTCATTCTAATTTATTATCTCTTGCATAATTTATTAGAATCTACTTTTGGATTTTATTTTATATTAGTCTTGTATATTAGAACATGACAGTCTGTGGATATGGGAAAATGAGATTGACAGCCCAGACCAGGAAAGTTAAAATGGATTTTGATGGAAGAAGATCAACGCTGTGAAAACACATTTAGGGTTGAAGGCCATACAGTAATGTTAGAAAAAAAATTTGTGTACGTATATGTAGATATCTCTAAAGCTTTATATGCTTGTATATAGAGACCAAAACAGGGGATACTGTTGAAAGTTTAATTACTATTTTTAAAAAATACCTCACATTCATAATCACCAAGACCAAAAACAACAAGTGTTGGAGAGGATGTGGAGAAACAGGAACCCTCATACACAGCTGGTGGGAATGCAAACTGGTGCAGCCTCTATGGAAAACGGTATGGAGATTCCTCAAAGAATTAAAAATAGAGATGCCCTATGATCCAGCTATCCCACTACTGGGAATCTATCCAACAAACCTGAAATCAACAATCCAAAGAGGCTTATGCACCCCTATGTTCATTGCAGCATTATTCACCATAGCCAAGAAGTGGAAACAACCTAAGTGTCCCTCGACTGATGATTGGATTAAGAAAATGTGGTATATATATACAATGGAATACTACTCAGCCATAAAAAAAGACAAAATCGTCCCATTTGCAACAACATGGATGGGCCTGGAGGGTATTATGTTAAGTGAAATAAGCCAGAAAGAGAAGGACAAACACTGTATGATCTCACTCATATGTGGAATATAAACCAACACATGGACAGAGAAAACTGTATTGTGGTTACCAGGGACAAGGGGGGTGGGGGGTGGGCACAAGGGGTGAAGGGAGTCATATATATGGTGATGGACAAACAAAAATGTACAACTCAAAATTTCACAATGTTAAAAACTATTAAAACATCAATTAAAAAAAAAAAACCCTAAAAAAATACCTCATATTCTATCTTCTCACACATAAGAAAACTAAGGCAAGAAACTTTATCAACATGGCTGTTGTTGACATCATCAATTCTAGAACCACATTCCTAGGGGCCACTAAAGACCTCTAGCTCTCCAACACATTTCATGATAGTTTGACCTTTAACTCCCACAGGTGGTGAATCCGCACGGATATGGATTGAGAGAGGGAACATATAAAGCAATAATTTTCCAGGTAAAATTTCCATTTGTCAAAGATAGAAATAACTCTGTGTGTTGTAAAATTTGCCTTGCCTTAGAGACTATTCAACAGTGCTTTCATATTAGCATTTTTTATATCTGCTGAATGAAAATATAGGGCTTATTAACTTAATGAGCAAGAGTCAAAAAACATTTTTTTAAATAAATAGTGCTTATGGTATATAGAAGTTTCTTGCTACTGGTGGACTTGAATTTGAAGGTTTCTGCCATACCAAAGAATTTTCAAGAGCAGTGCATTTTATTGAAGAAGTGAGAATTTAACCATAATGCTAACTTAGCATCTATAATGGTGATTAGAAAAAATAAAATGAAAGTAATTATGGGGAAAAAAACCCACACAGAGAAGTGAGTAGGCTGAGGTGAAATTAAATCTTCCCTTGTCATTTTCCATTTTTTCTTTTGGGGTAGAGAAAGTGCTAGGATGTAGACAAGGAAAATTATAACTCTTTATTCATTGACAGCTAATGGGTGCTTTTATTTTAATTGCACATAAGCTCAATTAATCTGGAAATATTAAGAGGATTTCCATTTAATTTGTTAGAAGAATTCTAAAACTAAATGATTTCAGAACAGCCGATGGACTTGTGTAACTTAGTTCATTAGGATTATCACTTGGAAAGGAAGGAAGAATGGAGGGAGGGAGACAGGAGAGAGGAGGGGGAGAGGGATGGGTAGAGGAGATGGTACTAGGTGAATGTGCCAGCTTTCCGTGGACTATTGTTGTCTCGTAGGTGTAAATCTCCAGGACAAGCAGTGTGATTTTACACTATTTTATAATTTTTATTTATTTATTTTTTCCCCCAAAGCCCCAGTAGATAGTTGTATTCGTAGCTGCACATCCTTCTAGTTGCTGTACGTGGGACGCGGCCTCAGCATGGCCAGAGAAGCGGTGCCTCGATGCGCGCCGGGATCCGAACCAGGGCCGCCAGCAGCGGAGCGCACGTACTTAACCGGCCCTACACTATTTTAAACACACTATTGGAAAGATTCTTTCTGCATCACAAAATTGATAAAAGCCAACTTAGAGTAAAGAGCAGTTGAGAAGGTTGTTTAATAATTTATCTTCAAGTGTGCCATGTGAAACTGCACGTATTGGACTTTTATTGTGAGAGCATGTTTCCAAAGGGATGTGCTATCAGAAAGTAATTGATTTCCTCCTCTTCAGGGAAAGAAGCCATCCTCAGCATGAGCCCAGATCCTTCACCTTTGAGCAGATCATTATGGCTCTTATTAATTATGCCCATCTAGACCAGGCAAACTTGCCCTAGAGTGAATGTGTAAAAGGATCTTATGTTTGTCTTAGCAAAACAGCCTGGAATCAGGTATGCAGAGCGCTGGGGATGAGGTCACTCCATTTGCCTGAGGAATCTGGAGATCACCCTCTTTGAGCTGTCCCCCTATCCCCCAAAACACATAAACACCTCAGGAAGGCTGAGGGAGACGGGACCTGTAGTCTGGCCCTAGCACCGAGTTAGGAGAGAAAGAAGCAGGCGGGGGGAATTCTGGGTCTAGAGTGAACCTTCTGGGATATCACCTTGCATCCCAGAAGTGGCAGGGGCTGGAACCAAAAGTGTTCGCCTTTAGGAGTTACAACAATGTGACCTATGAATATGATGGTCTGGAGCCAGCTTGACAGAGCATAACTCACACACACGAGCTTCCTAAACCGCTGCTGCAGCCTGACAAGGCCTCACCACGCCCTCCGACACAGCTGCGCTCTACGCAAGTCTAGGCAGTGGGGTGAGAAAGCTTGGAGGTCCTCAGCCAGTCAGCGGGAGAGCTTTCCCCACTGAGAGTAAGCAGGATGCATGCAAGTCCACTCTAGATGGTGTGACATTGGGGTCAGCATCTCGCCCTAGCCTCTCTGTACACTGGGAACGGGCTATAAGGAAGAGTGTGACACTTTAAATATCAGATTTAGAAAATGCATATCGTTTGGTTAACCTAACTGGGAAAAGCTGCATTGTAGCCAGGGGCAATGCAACCAGGGATGGAATTGAAGCCCCCAGGGCTCTGACATTTCTGCTTCCCGCTCTGCTCCTTTTGTGTGCTGGCTTCAGCCTCTCCCGTTGCCCCCACTAAGCAATTTCTAGGTCCATTCTCCAAGCTTTGTCATGTAGGGAAACTGAGTATCATTCTCCCATCTCTAAAATTTAAGAAACAAAATCAAAACTCCTAAGGAAGAGCTCTGAGTGACCTCACTTGATTTGTCCTTAGACCAGAGTCTGTCACCCTGGCATGCGTATTGACATTCTGGAGGTTTAGCTGCGCCCCTGGCCTCCACCCGCTGGGTGCCAGTAGCACCTCCCCTCACCTCAAGTGTGCAACCAAAAATGTCTCTAAAATTGCCAAATGTCTCCTGGTGAGCAAAACTGTTCCCTGATTGAGAACCGTTGCCTTAATCACTGCGGTCAGAAACTTAGGATCACAATATATCAGGGCACAGTGGTGAGGGCAGATTGGGAGGGAAGATTAAATCCTCTGTTTGTTGGGAACTAGGCAGCCACCCCAATTTGAGTCTTCTGCGTAGCTCCAGCCTGCCAGGCCTGCTTTCCTCATGTAGGCTCCCCCTTAGCTCCTACACTAATGTGTTCCCTAGTCTTTGTCCTCATGTCACACATGCTTATTTCATTACCGTGGAAGGCTATTTAAAAGATTTGCTAGAATGAGAAAAATAATTAGGACTGGGAAACCATTTTCATAATATTTACCCAAATTGAAACATGATAACATGCATATTCAAGCAATTTATCTCAAATGTAACATAAGAAAAATCATTAGCTGTAACTGGATTTATATATTAAAGTTTTCCTTAGATAAGGGGGAGAACAAATCCTTCATTCTTTTTTTATTTTCCTTATATCAAGGAAAATCAATTTTTCATTGATTAAAAAAGAAGAGCATAGGGGCCGGCCTCATGGCGTAGCGGTTAAGCGCGTGCGTTCCGCCGCTGGCGGCCTGGGTTCAGACCCCGGGCGCGCACTGACCACCGCTTGTCAGGCTGTGCGGTGGTGGCGTCCCACATAAAGTGGAGGAAGATGGGCACAGATGTTAGCTCAGGGCCAGTCTTCCTCAGCAAAAACAGGAGGATTGGCATGGATGTTAGCTCAGGGCTGATCTTCCTCACAAAAGAAAGAAAAAAAAAAAAAGAGGAGCATAATAAAGTTTACTTCTTATAATTATAAAGGTTGAGTAAATAATTCTGCATGGATTACAGAATAAATAACTCCATGGTTATCCATAACTGACTAAACAAGCTCATACGTTGCTTACATATTACTTTACACATTAGGGTCTGTTTATTAAATAGATTTGCAAGATTCTACTCGATTCCTTGTTCACTGATATTGCTATTAAATCTTAGGAGTCTGTGCTACAGCATCGCACTGCAGCTATTCATCAGGCCCCGTGACTGTGGGCATAACAAGGCGGAGAAAAGGGTCAGCCTGAGAATTTTGGCTCGCCGGCTTTACAGAACCAAAGAAAAAACCTGACCCACCCAAGAAGGCCTCAGAAAATGATCAGAGCATGTGTTTTGTCCTTGAAATTTCTGCTATTCTTTTGATTTATAAGCAGTCCAAAGAAGAATCCTATAAATTAAAACATATACTCCTGCATCTTAATTTTCATTCAGACCCCAGTGGTAGATTTACAGTCATTCAAGATCTACTCCATCATAATTAAATTGTACTTGTCAGCTTTTTATTGCTACTCTTGGAGATAAATCCTTGTGCTGGAGGTTCCCACAGTGAGTATCATCACAGCCTCTTGCTCATATCCTGGAGAGGGGTTTCTGACAGAATCGTAACTCCTGCAGATCTTGGATGACTTTCCTTCAGCTTATCTCTTCATCACAAGACACCATTATTTTGTTATCTAAAAATATTCTGATTGCTTTTGTTTCTTCAAAGTTTTCCAGAGCTTTTTTTCTCATTCTCTTTCCCTCTCTCCCTCCCTCCCTCACATCTCTCCTTCCTTCTAAGAAATAAAAATGAATGTTATTTCTTTCTTAAAAATAAGTGTTTGTTTTTCTTGACCTTGCTTAGAATCATACAACTTCCTATTCTGCTGTGTTTAATGGAAGTTTGCTCCCATGTTACCCGTTTGAGAGTAATAAATATTCTTGCTATAGATGTGTTGGTCAATGATGAGAAAAAATATCCTCTTTCCCTAACCTGCCCTTCATAAGAACAAAACTACATATTCAGTCCTTTCATCCTCTTTTATTCTCCTAAAAGACTGTTCTTTTTAGAATTTTGATATAATTTAGATAGAATTTTCTAGAGAATCTCATGCCAAAATCATCGAATAAGGGAAACCAAGAAATAATTTCCTTTTTTTGTTGTTGGTTGTAATGTGACAATCTATTTTTATGAAGTAATGATATTTTATAAACATTATAAAATGACTCCTATTTGTTTTATACATTTAGGCATATAGCAAACCAAAAACTAGAGGAAAAAGAACATCTGTAATAATTGTGACAGATAACAAGTGATAATCTTAACACTTTGATTAAAAAGAACACTCAAGTTATAACAAACAAGAGAAAAAAGTATAAAAATATTGAGAGAGAATTCAGAGAAGAGGACGTAGATGTCTAGTGCATATCACAAATTTTTTAACTTATGAAAATCAGAATAGTTAGAAACCCTTCTGATATATTAAATTAGCAAATAGTTTTGAAAATCAGAAGAGGTAAATACTAGTCTTTTAAACTAGCAGACATTTAGAAAATAACGCTGCATTGGTTTCCCAAGGAGGCTGTAACAAAGTACACACACTGGGTGGCTAAGACAACATAGATACGTTCTCTTACGGTTCTGGGGTGGCGGTCTGAGAGGAAGGTGTCGACAGGGCCATGCTCCCTTGAAGGGAGAACGCTGTCTTGTCTCTTCCAGCTCTGGCAGCAGCAGGCCTCCTTGGCTGGTGGCAGTGCAGCTCAGTCTTTGCCTCTGTCACCACATGGCCCTCTCCTCTGCATCCGCGTCTGTGTCTGTGTCTCTTCTCCTTTTCTTATAAAGATACAAATCATATGGAATTAGGGTCTGCCCTTACCAATATGACTTCTCAATCTGACAACATCTAACCCTAATTCCAAATAAGGTCACATTCATAGGTCCCAGGAGCTAAGACTTCAACATATCTTTCTGGGGGGACACAATTTAACCCATAACAAGTGCTATCCCATACTGAGAAATTAGTAAAGGCTTTCTGAAAAGCACCTTAGTAATACTCTCTCTTCTACTAATTTCTCATGAGAATCCACCTGAGGATAAACAGAACTGTAAATTACAGTTATATTAAAAAATGTTATTTGCAATATTATTAACAGGATTATTTAGAATGAATCTGAAAGTGAAAAATGGGGAATGATGGAGCCCTTGTGGTACTTTCCTAGGATGGAATATTATGAAGCCACTAAAAATGATATTTATAATTTTTAAACATTCAGAATCACAGATAATTCAAGAAATGCTAATAAATATCCATTAGATTACATTTTTGACTATAAAATGAAGCAAAAATCAAAGCAAACAAGCATACAGCATCAACAGCAAAGCACCATTGGTGAGTGAATGAGGAAGTGGGCAGTCTTCTCCACTGCTGATGGGAATGTCAAGTGCTGAAAAGCTTCACAGAAGGTCATTGGCAATACATGTCAATGCCTTAGAAATATTCCTGCCTTTGGTTTACCAATTCCACTTCTAGGAACCTATTTTAAAGAAATAGTCTTGGATATGCTCAAAAATTTATCCATTAGACTATTCACTGGAGTTAATTGTATTAGAAACAACTAAATGTTCAATTGCAAGAAATAGGTTAAATAAGTAAAAAGACATCCAGATAATAAAATACTATATATTATGACATGATAAGATGTGAGATATATATTTTAAAGAGCAAAAAACAAATTACAAAATATCATCTCATTTATATCAATCTGATGCCAATCTATGAATATAGAAGAGACGGTGAGTTTATAAACCAAATTTTAAGAGTGGTGAGATTGTGGGGGTTACACAGTGCTCTTGTGAATTAAGTAAGTTAAACAGCTTTCAAAAGCATAGCATTTGCTTTCTTGAACTTGTTCACTGACTCAAAAAGGATTTTGTCACAATTTTCATGTTGGATATATTTGTAGAATTGGAGTAAATGAATATTCAAAGTATGTTGATATTCAGAAGAGGGGAATACCCAGAAGGAAATTTATTTTGTTCTGTTCTCAAAAAGACACATGGTATTCAGTCAGGAAATGGGAAATTGCATATTTATAATATTTAGCTGTTACACATAGAAAAAAATAATACAATTTTGACTCACACAAAAAAAGATGGTTCAATTGCTAAATATCTGAAAGCTAGAAAAAGACATTTTAGAAGCAAATGAAACCTGTAACAAAGCAAACAAAACTAAAATTATATTTAAAATATGTTAGTCTAAAAATTGCAAAGTTTTCTGGGTTTAGAGATTACTTGATTAAAAAGTTGGTTAAATGAAAAACATTAGGATATTTTTCCTAGAAATAACCACAAGTTGGGTTCTGTGCAATATCATCACAGTGTTGGAACTTCTTTTCCTGTTCTGTTAAATTTGTAGTTCAATTATTATAATTTCCAATATGCTATACTTTATTTTTATTCTACAGACCTTTCTGTGTGGTCACGGTTTTAACATTATTCCAAGACACATGAGTGCCAAGCGAACTTCAGTAACCCCTAAGAAGACAGCGTTTCACTCTTCTTATTCTCTGTCCTTACCCTTAACTAACAAAGCTCTTTCCTTAAAATCAGGAAGTTGGCTATACATATTTTAGAACAAGCCACAAGAAGTCTCAGCAGATACACAGAACAGATTGTTATGCTCACGTAAGGTTTACCCTATTTCTTCCAACAATTTCTTTTGTGGGCAGTTGCTGAATATGTAATGTGGTTTGTTCTTTTGGTTATGTCCTTTCATTAAATGAGAACTAGAAGTGAGCCCTTCTCAATGAGCCTGTTAACACTGATCCTCGGCACGAGTCGTCCACTGGGATTTTTATGTACACACTAGGCTTATTATATTTCTTCCAACAACTTGTTTTATGGCAGTTGGTTCCTTCCCAGGAGGGACTTGCCATAGGCTGCCTCATGACAGGGCAGCTGTGAGCTTCCAGGGTGAACAATCCAAGAGAGAGGGTGGGAGAGAAGCATTGCCAAGATGGAAGCCACAGTCTTTATAACTTCATCTCAGAAATGACATCCTGTCACTTCTGCCATTTTCTATTCATTAGAAGCAAATCAATAAGTACATCCAACACTCAACGTGAAGGAATTACACAAAGGCGTGAATTCTAGGAGGAAAGAGTTACTGGGGCCATCCTAGAGGCTGCCTAAAACACCAACCAAAGTTTGAGAACGCTGTGTTGAGAGGTGTTCAAAAAGCAAGTAGGCGGGGCACATTGTTTGAAACACTTATGTGGAAATCGATTTCAGTGGATGTATTTCAGGACCCAGGGAGGGTGACTGGCCAGAACAAGCTATAACTCTGGTCACAGAGCCGACACTGTGAAGAAGGGCCCCCATGTCCAGATAACTGGAGGAGTACTAGGAAATAAGAATCTAGGTTCAGGCTTTGGGAACGGGGCACATGGACAGGTAGAAGTTGTGACTCGGAAGACAACTTAGTGGCCATTTGGATCTGCAAGGACAACTTCTGTTAAAGTCTGTTGCTTAAGTTCAAGAACTGAGTAGAGAACGGAAACATGAATTGGGGAAGCTTCAATGGCTCAGCTTTGAGAAACAGAAAAAGGCGGGGCTGATATGAACCACAGAACAGTGTTCTCAAGCTTTGCTTGGTATCAAAGTCATTTAGTAAGTTGGTAAAAATGCAAAGTCCCAGGCCCTACGCTCTTCAATAAGCCTAGCCTCTGTGTTCTTCGTTAATGCTCCAGG
The DNA here is from genome assembly GCF_057802395.1 of Ceratotherium simum simum. Classification (NCBI taxonomy): domain Eukaryota; kingdom Metazoa; phylum Chordata; class Mammalia; order Perissodactyla; family Rhinocerotidae; genus Ceratotherium; species Ceratotherium simum. Next base: position 40,124,823 of record NC_141926.1, on the reverse strand, counting down.
TAATTCTAACATGTAACAAGGTTTGAGAACTGCTGCCTTAGAAGAACAAGTATGTGTTCCCCGAGGAGTATGCCATTTACTGATTCGTGATCATTAATTCACTAAATCAACAGACTAGCACTAAACTCTGACACAGTTCATGGTAGAAATATGAATGTGCATCTTTGTAGGCAGAAATGGAGAAAAAGATGGTTATAACTAAAAGCATTCCAAGGAAAAGGCCTGTGCTTTTATGCTGGAAGGACAAATCATAGCTGGCACTGATTAATAGATTCTGCTCTCTCAGGCTGGCAAAATGCAAAAGAATTTGCCAGAAATAGCAAAATGGACACCCAAGCCAGCATCTGGAAGTTATTCTTAAAGAAATATGGCATTAGCTAAAATTGGAGTGGTGGGTTAATTTCTATTTATCCATTCACTGGTCTATGCTGACTAAAGGTTAATGCAACTGAAACGAAAATCTTCATCTTGTTTTTCATTGTCTTGCTTCTTCTTGTTACATCATGTTTATTTCCAAATCTGACAAACATATGCTGGTGGGAGTCTACTAAGACTTAGACGGACTATACTTATTATTTTATCAAATAGTCTTAAGGTGAGAGGGGTCCAGCATAGAATATATACGATCCTTGAACCCAGAGAGATCTGGCTTTCAATTCAAGTTATGCCACTTACAGACTATGAAAACTTAAGCAAGTGACTCAACTTTTTGAAAGTTCTGTCCTAACTGCTTTGACAGATTATTGCTAGAAATGATGTGTGCAAAATGGTCAACCCATGGCAGGTGATCAGGAAACTGAACTATTATTTATATTCATGACTGATACTCCCTAACCCTGTAAACTCTGTAATGTAAATACATTAGAACCACCGTTTGTTCAGGATCATGCGCAGTTTATGCCCATCAGCCTGTATTTCCGATTTTCCATTTTTAAGTAAGAATTACAGTGTGGCAATTAAGAGCACAGATTCTGGGCCCAGCCTGCCAAGTTCGTATCTAGCTTTGCCATTCACTAGCAGTGTGTCCTTGGACAATTTCCTAGGCAATATACTTAGCCTCTCTCTACCTTGCTCTCCTCATCTTTAAAATGGGGATAATAATCATGCACCAACTTGGTGGGAATTTGTAAGGATTAAATTAGTATTTGTAAAGCACTTACAAGAAAAAGCATCATATGTGTTACTGTTAATCATAATTCCTTTTTTTTTGCTGAGGAAGATTCGCCCTGAGCTAACATCCATTGCCAATCCTCCTCTTTTTTTTTTTGGTTGAGGAAGATTAGCTCTGAGCTGACATCTGTGCTAACCTTCCTCTGTTTTTTTGTGTGTGGGACACCTCCACAGTGTGGCTGATGAGTGGCGTAGGTCCGCGCCCAGGATCCCAACCCAAGAAGCCGGGCCGCCAGAGCGGAGCGTGTGGATCTTGAACCACCAGCCACAGGGCTGGGCCCCAGAATTCCTCTTTAAAAAGTCTATCCTTCACCTGTGCTTTTTACCTTATCTACCAATTATGGATGTTGTTTATCAAAGAAAATAATGGGTTGAATTGTCTTTTTGTGCAGGTTTCAGCTTCCTGCTGGAGTGGTGGTACCACGCCCCTCTGGATTCTTTACAGGCCTCCCCTGATTACAGGATCCAGCTCTTCCAAGTGTGTGAGCTGCTCACTGGGTGCCAGGTACTTTTGGGAGCTGCAATTAATTATCCGAGTCAAGGGAAATCCATTCACAGATGTTGCTAATAATAATAAAGTAAACTATTAGTACCCACATGATCTGACCATGTGAAGGCACTGTCCAAACGTGCCTGACGGGCTCTCAAGGAGTGACATTCCTTATGAGAACTTTACTCAGAATTGAAATAATGGGAGAAAGTGATCCAATTTTTTTTTCCTCTCTGACATCATATAGCAGTAGAATGTTCTGTGCAGTGGATGGCCAATATATGTGATTAAGGACGATAGTAAAAATAGAACAACATTTTCTTCTACATAGGAGAGAATATCATATTAACTCACTTTTTTCTCACGTTGTTTAATGGACATATTTGCTTCAAGGACTGCCTTCTTCTTAAAACGGAAATGGGCCAGCCCCGTGGCTTAGTGGTTAAGTGCGCATGCTCCGCTACTGGCGGCGCGGGTTCAGATTCCGGGCGCACACTGACGCACCGCTTGTCTGGCCATGCTGAGGTGGTGTCCCACATACAGCAACTAGAAGGGTGTGCAACTATGACATACAACTATCTACTGTGGCCTTGGGGAGAAAAAAGGGGAAAAAAAGGAGGCGGATTGGCAATAGATGTTAGCTCAGGGCTGATCTTCCTCACACACACACACACAAAAAGTAAAGCTGGATTGATATTTAAAAAAAAAAAAATGGAAACAGTTATACCTGTATTGATGGAGCGAGAAGTTTCTGAGATCATGAAATTTGTTGTTACGGCCATTAGTGGGGAAAAGGCTTCTCAGGTGACCTCAAGAGTGTGATTATTCCTGAGTACACTATTACTGATGTTAATTCATTCTCTAGGCTGGTGGACAATAAATCTATGCTGCCTTGAGAAATTTCCCCGTAAAGCACTTTATCCCCCTCTCTGTGTTTTTGAACATTCAATTTTGAAACTAAAAAATGCATGTGAAACACACCTCAAGTTGATGTTAAGTATCAAAGTTTTTCTGATGTCTGCACAGCCCTAGGGACAGAAAGCCACTTTGATTTCCTCTCGCAGCTGTGACATGAGCTCTTCAAATGGATGGAGAAGGGAGGCAACATGTGCAGAGAGTTGTCTGGATTCCTAGGGAGAGGGCCGTTGTCTTCCTGATGGCTCTCACTAACAATTCTAAGAATTCAGAGGCTTCTTTCCATGAACACTGAGTTCCCCGAGGCGGAGAACCTCCTGCAGTGCAAGGCGCGAGAAAGGTCTAAACACTGAATTTGGAGAACTGTGTGGGAAAGGTCAGTCACTGTGTGGGAACAACGCCTTGTGACTTGCCCCTAGGGGGCACCTGGCCAATGGGAGTGAGGCATGAGTGCAGGGCAGGTGGCCCCAGGAGGGCAACGAAAATCAATGACAGCATGACAGAGACCACATATGTGGAAAGAGAAGCTCAAAAGAGAAGCAGCCTCAGTAGACTGTATCATGCTGTCCAGAACGTGCAGCTGCAGAAAAGAGAGACTATCAGAGCAGAGGGAAGGGAAGAGAATGAAAGTTCAGAAAAAGGAAAGACAGCTTCTCTGGATTCACCTCCAAAACGACAGGACCCTGGTAATATCATAATTGGATAGCGAGTGAGTACAGTGGATTCCCTATTCTCTGGGGCTACATACACAGATTCAGCAGAAAAGGAGAGTAGAAGACAGTTTTTGAAGAGCAGGAACGACATGTTGACATACTTATCTACGATTTGACAATATTTACAAACCCTCTTTGTGAAGTAGGCTTAGGATTCAAATTAAACTCCTACGTGTCTGATAGGCTTATAATTGTGTGTCAGGTTTGTTTTAACTACCCAGTAAAGTCAGCAAATGGTTTATCTTTAATATATAATTGACATTTTAGGCAAATCCCATTGGTTTACAAGTTCAAATAAAGTACTTTACAATAAAAGTATGCCTAAGTAGTCATGTTTCCTCGTTAGTACCCTTGACATTAAAAAGGAGCTGTCAGCTTTGCCCACGGTGTGACTGACTGTTCAAGTGTAAGGGCGTGCACACAGCCAGCAGTAGGGAATGTCTGCATTTCTGAGACTTCCCCAGCGATGCACTGAGGCAGAGCTGCTCAGTACTCTACCAAAAGCTCTGTGGAAGGTAACGCTCCACCCAGTACCTTCAGCCATAGTATTAAATGGTCCAGGGAAGACCCTTGTTTGGGTTATTCACAGATTTCCTTTTAATGTCATCACATCATTAGCATACTATAAGAAATATTTCTGTAAAATGTCTTGTATTTACTATAAAATCTGTTTTTGAGAGAACATTATTTTTGACATTACACAAGGCCCATTTATGGGAAATATTTTTCTCAGTACCTGGAAAAGTACTGAGCAACTAGTTCAATGTTATCTTGTGGACCATTAAATCACGTAATTTATTATGTTTTCCACTTTGCTTGGCTTCTAGAGAGCTTTTAGAGGCAAAATTGTGGTCCATCCAGATTAAATTCACCAGATCTCATTGCACGTATTTCATGTACTAACCTCAGGTCTGGTTTCATTTTTTTCCACCCTACCTCATTTTTTCTCTCTTCTAGTTTCCTCTAGTTAAACAAACAAACAGCTGGTTGGGTGCTCTAATTCTCCTTTGGAAGCAGGTTAGGCCACAGCTGGAATTGGTGGAAGTCTAGGTATATTTATTAAAGTCAGGTGGGTTCTAGCACCCTGCCTGCAGGCCTCCTGGGGTAGAGGAAGGCCAGGGTCAAGAGTTCAAAACAGGTCAGTTCCACAAGCATTCTGGTTGTTTCCACTGCTGACGATTTCTTTCTGTTGTTGCTGCTCCCCGCCCCCTACCTTATCACTGTGGCTTTTTGTTAACTTACCGTCTTATTTGCATTTTTGGAGCACATTTGTTGCTTTCTGATTACTTGGAGGTGATTGTGCTTCTCTTTGAAAGGAAATATTTGTGTTTTTTGCTTAGAGGCCTCCTTGATTTTTTAAGCATTTACTTTTAAAAGAGTTAAGAAAAAAAATGTAATACTTCTCTCCCAGCTTCTTACATTGTATTTAAATACTACCAATGTGAAATAGTGTATCTTTGATTGATGAAACTTAATCGTTTAAATTCACCTAAATAGATGTGAATTTGACTTATGTCTTAAGTGAGGAAAGGAAAAGATTCTTGGGCTTATAGAACAGGTGGCTGGAAAAAAAAATGAGGTTATATATTGCAGCAAAACCTACTATGTGAAGTTTTCTACAGCAAATTAATAGTACTGAGTTTAGATGCACATAGTTTGACAAAAAGAAAGTTTTACTTAACGGTAATAGATTTAAAGGTAGAATTACTCTGAGAACTAAACAAAACTAGGTTGCTAAAATATTTGTTTAAAAAAATAAAGAAAAACAGAATCTTAACGCATTCAATTTTTTTGTGTGTGTTTGTGTGAGGAAGATCAGCTCTGAGCTAACATCCATGCCAATCCTCCTGTTTTTGCTGAGGAAGACTGGCCCTGGGCTAACATCTGTGCCCATCTTCCTCCCCTTTATATGGGAGGCCACCACAGCATGGCCTGACAAGCGGTGTGTCAGTGTGCGCCCGGGATCTGAACCCGGGCTGCCAGCAGTGGAGCGCGAGCACTTAACCGCTACGCCACGGGGCCGGCCCTAACACATTCAATTTTGTCTTACAGAATACCTTTAGGATACTAAGAAAGCATGTACATCTGTGTTTCCAGTTCTGAAACTTTAGCCTCTTGTTTCTAACTACACAGACTTTTTAACTATCAAAATGTACCTGATATTCAAGTCCATAGATTTCTTTTCTCTTGAAAAGAGGCACCTCTGTGTTCCTATGGGATTCCTTTGATGCCCACTGTGGATGATAGAAGAGATTGAATCGCACATACTCACATTTGGGACGCTACTCCCAATGGCTTCGTCAGCAGACTTCCACGTGTCTCTCTCAGCCAAGTCTCTCTCCCATGTTTTTCTACTATCCTCTGGGACAGAGGGGCTTTTCTGCTCTGGCCGTGAGAAAGCAGGTGCTTGGGAGCTAGACTGGTGAGTTTGGGAAGGTCCAAGGAAGCAACTTGGCACTTGCACTCTGATAAGTGCAGCCAGTTCCATTTTTAAATGGAGTCATAGTCACTGATAGCCAGCAATAGGCACATAGCAGCTGCATCCGACCCTGCCCTGAGTTTATCCTCCCCTACATGAAAACAGAGATATTAAAGGGAAAATCTGAAACCAGGACAGATGTTAGAACCCTTGATTGAAAACAGGGTTAGAGAAAATAAGAACAGACAAGTCACAAAGGGAGGAGTATAAATGAGGAAATTTGAGAGGGGACCAGATTTATTTATTTGTTTTCCCTGAGCTCAATTCATCTTCACTAATGCAACAAATATTTATTTCAAGAACACTGTATGTTAGGCACAGTTGTAGGTACTACTCTACAACAGAGAGAAAAACAGATGAAGTGCCTCCTCTGATGTACCTTAGATTCTAGCAGAGGAGACAGACAGTATACAAATAAAGGTATCCATAGTGATGTTGTAAAGAGAAATAAAACTGGGGGGGGGGACAGAGAGTGAGGCACTGGAAGTGGGTGTGGCAAAAGGAAGTCTCTGGTAACGTAACTTTTGAGCAGAACCTTGAATCAAAAGAGGGAGCAAACCTTGGGGACATGTGGGGAAGAACGTTCCAAGCAGAGAGCACATTGCTGCAGGGCACTCCCAGTCCTTCAGGAAAAGCTGGGAGCAGAGTTGGTCTTCTTTTGCGGGATCCTGTATGGTCATACAGGTGATAAGAGAAAAAACGGTGATAAACTTTGCACTCACACCTACTTGCATAGATTGCCAGTGTAAAAAGTACAGCCAAATTTGTTTTAAAAATGAACTTTCTTGACAGACAATTCATTACCGAAGATGCCATTGTATCTCTCTTCTTAGCCTTTTTAGGTCTTGCATTTTTAACATATAAAGGCATAATACAATTTATAAGGAAATGGAGCAACAGGAAAGAAGAAAAACTATAGCATTTAGTGATATTCATGATTGAACATTCTCAGTTTTAAATTTTGAATAAAATTCAAATTCTGAATAAAAACTGCACATATCTCAAAAGTAACTTTCAACTACCATTTTCATGAACATCAACTCTTTCAGCTGATCCTGGAGAACAGAGCCAGGGCTCCATCATATCTCAGTGACAGTGAACCTCAGAGATAAATCACACTGTATATGTTATATAGAATGATTTAAAATGCAATTAAGTAAATCCAGAATTTATTACTACAACTCATCTGGTTCTTCCATCCTTAGTCAAGCTTAACGAGTAAAACGGGATTATCTGCAGGGGGCAATGCATATCTTACGGTTTACACAGTGCAGGCCTGGGGGTAGGAAGAGGAAACCAAGCAACAGATGTCCCTGTGTCACAACTTCTGACTTTGTATTTCTGCTGCCAGGAAGACTGGTGGCCGCATTTCTTTCGGTTCTGAGTGACAGGGGCTCCCACATTTCTACAAATCAGATATCCATCTGTCAGACTGAGTTGAACCAGATTTCCATGATGTGGAAAAAAATGCTGAAGAGAATTGTAGATAAAGCCATCAAAATTATGTTCCACCTGTGGCCATAGCCAAGCAAAACCTGCCAATTTTATCCCAGGGCAGGTCTAGTGACAGCTCTCATCACTAGGCTTTGCCTGCTTCCTTCTGCCTTCCTCAGTTTCCCTCCGAGCTGGATTTTCTTCAAGACCCTATAGGCTCAAACATCAGGTGAATCTAAATGATGAGAAATTCACTAAAAAGAATCTGAGCCTATTTCACATGCATAATTCACATTTGTAATGGTTTCATTCAGGTGGCTTATTGAAATCTTCTTTTAAATATATTAGGGTTTTTGTGTGTGCATGCCTTGACAAAATGGATTTACTTACACTATATAAATACTCTGGATAAACTATCAAAAATTGTCTCAAATTAACAAAAAAATAGCTTCTAAGGGTATATTTTTAAGTATTAGGGAGAATATAAAAGTTAAAACATGGATTTCACTCTTTAATTTTTATCTTTCTAGAGTAAATTTAGAGATTTCCTATTTTTTCCTCCTGTCCTTGATACTATACTAATAACAAGAGAAAGACTAAGAAAATCTGATGTAGTTTTTGTAACGTATTGGGAGTTACAAGGAGTCCCAAACTCTAAGGTTGGAAGATAAAATTAATTCAAATGCAGAGCTCTTTTTCTTAACATAAGTACGATATTTAGTATATTTAATATATTTTATATATATATATATACACACACACATACACACACATATATGTATGTGTGTGTGTGGGAGGTTGGTTTGGTTTGGCAAGTAAAACAAGACAAACATCTTATCAATATTTAATTCGATTCTGTCTTTAACACTATTGACATGTCCTAACTGCCGAAGTCTTACCTTCTTCCTTTGCAGACTAGAACTAAAGGAATGGAGTGCTACTGTAGGGGACTCAGCATATTACACAGGCATAGAGGCTGATAAATACAGATGGGATATTCGACAGGCTATACTCTTATGTATGAAGTGTCTGTGGATTATTCTACCACTATGAAGCTAAATCTTAAAACTCTGAAGTTGAAAGAAAATCCAAATGTCATCATTCGTTGTCTTCAGGTAAGCTTCAGCTCCCTCATGTTGACAGCTGCCATCTAAACTCTGCTGGAACGAGGAAGAAAATAAATAAACACAGTCATGGATACAGATGTTACTGAACTAAAAAGAATTTCAGGCAAGAGGCCAACTCGGGATTTGGACTGGAATTGACCATATGTCCCTGATAATGTGAATAGCTAACATTTATTGAGCTCCTACTGTGTGCAAGACACCGTTCTAAATGCCGCATCACGTGAACTCCTTTAATCCACATAAAAATGATGATCCCTATTTTACAAATGAAGAAACTATGGCCTAGAATAGTTATATAGCCTGACAAAGTTTGCACCCACCCCCCCCCGCCCCGGGGAAGTAGCAGAGCCTGGGTTTAGAACCAGGGCGTCTGACTCCTCAGTACTGTTCCTACTCCTGGGCTGGTAATGGTCATCATCTGCCGCCAGATTTCAAACCTGTGGTTTCCTTGCACTTCTAAGGTGGTATGTCAAGTTTGGTGCCAAGTTCCTTGACTTGGCACCCAACTCCACACTGGGTCTGAAGATACCACGCAGTGTCTGTGAGGGTGGAGATTATGTCAGTGTTAGTTTAACTCTTAAATTTTCAGGACCTGGACCAGAGACTGCTGCACAAGAGATGCACAATATAACGGTCATTTAATAACAAGCTTCTCATCGTAGTCGTGTTCTCTAATGAGCGTGAGTGTCTGGGTTCAAATCTTGGCCTTACAGTTTACTGGGCATGCAGCTCGGATAAGTCGCTTCAGCTCTCTGAGCCTCGGTTTTCTTGTCTGTAAAGTAGAAGGAAACCGTAATTCTTCTTTCACAAGATCTAAATGAGATAATAAGGATTTAGGATTCTAAGGAATAAATGAGATAATACTTATAACCAGTTAGCACAAGGAAAACAGTTTGGTGATTTCCTAACGTACATTTACCATATGAGTCAACGATCCCATTTTTGTGTATTTCTCCAAGAGAGAAGAAAACATATGTCACTGCAAAGACCTTACCTGAATAAGTCCTTTATTCATAATCACTAAAAACTGGAAATAACCCAGAAGTGAATCAACAGGTAAATGGATGGAGAAATTGTGGTATAATAGAATATTTTTCAGCAATAAAAGTAACTATTAATACTTGCAATAATATGGATGACTCTCAAAATCATTATGCTAAAGCAAAGAATTCAGACACAGAAGGCTATGTATCTTGCAATTCCATTCATATAAAATTCTGGAAAAGTACAAACCTATAGGGACAGAAATCAGATCAGTGGTTGCCAGGGTCTAGGGCTAGGGTGTAGGGGAGAGAACTGATTACAAACGGGCAGAGAGGAATTTTTCGGTGTGACGGAAACATTCTATACCTTAATTTTCGTGGTGATAACATGATTACATACACTTGTCAAAACTCAGAACTTTATACCCCAACAGGGTGACTAGTACTCTATATAAATTAAACCTCAATAAATCTGATGTTAAAAAATATATATTTAGCGAAATTCCTAGTATATAATAAGTACACTAAATATTATATATTCTTATTTTTCTTCTATATTTGACCTTTCTTTTTTTAAAAATAATATACAAAGACTGGGTCTAAACTAGAGTAAAACTGTTGTATTAAATGAGTGGCTATTAAACGGTAATGCTCTCTAAGGCACTGACTACAGTACACTTTCAACAACAACCACAAATTTATTTTTGACTTGATTTTTTCTGAGTTTGGGGCTCCTTTCATAGATCTTCACTGTACTGAATAGTCTTAACTGCCTGATTTTTGTCTTCAAATGACAAAGATCACTGTTTCCTTAGGCTGTCTACTCCATCGATATTGTTCAGAAAATCCTTGTTAATATTCAGCTGAAGTATGCCTCTCTGTATTCTCTATCTACTGCCAATGAGATTTTATTAATTCTCTTCATCTTGCAGACCTCCTGTAGCAGTCATTGACTTGGGGAAACCCCAGAGTGTGCATTACTCTGGGGCTACCAACATGGCAGAGCCATCATCACTGCTAGGTCTGAAGGGACAAGGGAAGGAGGGGGTTCCTGGAATTCAAGGAGGGCAGTATAAGGAGAGGGAAGCCTAAATGGAGGGAATCTTTGGAAGAATTTTGTGGCCAAGCCGCAACAACTCAGCAAGAAGGGAACTAGGGTAATAAATCCCTGACTTCACATTCCTTCTTCCCTCCAAGTTCCTGCTGGTGACAACCATTGCCAGAGGAAAGAGAACCTATTGATGCAGTCCATGAGGTCAGCATCCCAAGAATTATCTGGGTAAGCATGCCAGATCAAGAGTGGAGAATGGATCTGGAGGGGCAACTAAAAGACAGCCAGCTCATCACCCTCCAAATATTCAGAAAATTCCTCTTTTGAGGATACTCTCTTTTGCAGATTAATTTCCCCCACTCTTCTCTTGTGTTTCACGTCTTCAATATTTCTCCCTCTCCTCATTATTTATCTGTCTCGTGTCAGATCCCTTTGTCAGTCTAAAAATGCAACTCTCTTATCTAGTTGGCCTAGTACAGGGTCTTTCCACTTTGGCCAAATGGCCTAAACTAAAGTCCAGGTGGACCTAGAATGTTGTATGAGATTGTCCTTGCACAGAACCAACGAAATAGGTTGGTCCCTGAAAAAAGGCACAAGTCTTAGAAGGAGGTGAGTAGGACAAGTGATGTGGAAATCTATAATATTGAGAGAAATTGGAGATTCTGGGGAAGTGGGGAGCAATTTGTCATAGTGGAAAAAGTTTGGGACATGGAGTAAACAGTCTGGGCTTTGTTCTGGCATCAATAAAGATTTGCTGTGTGGCTTTGTACAAGTTATTTTAAGTCAGTGGACTTCTCTTCCCTCATCTGTAAAAGGAGAACTACCAGGTGCTCTATAGGGAGATAATACAGTCCAGAGGTTTGGGGGGTGTGTACAAAAGCCAGTCTGCCTGGATTTGAATCCTAACTCTGTCACTCTGTACATCTGTGACCTTGTGCAAGTTGCTTAGTTTCTCCAAATCTACGCTATCATAATTTATCTGTCTGGCATATAGAAAGTACGTAATAAAGGTGAATTATTAATATTACAGGCTAGAGTTCAGTTACAGAGATTCTAATCTTTGAAATAATCACCAGCAACATAACTTAGAGCACAAATGCTGATTTAATAAGTATTTGGTAAATTATTCTTAGGTTTGGGGCTATGAACTGTCACCTGCTATATTGTTAAAGTATAGAGTATTTCTTACAAATAGGATAAAAATCATCAAATATTCATGTGCTTAGCAATGGGAATTTTTGATAAAATGATGGACTTTACTATAAGGAAAATTGTCTCCAACTGTTGTTTTGTAGCAATTTTATAAGATCTCTATTAGCAGTGAAATATTTCATTTTTATAATAGCATAAAATATTTCCAAATGACTTGCCACGTGTCTCGTAGCTGTTTATAGTAAAAAAAAAAATGTATTTATTAGAGTACCTGTTTTTCTAACTGGGACTCGAAAGAGCTATATGGACAAAGTCAAGAATGCATGTTTGTAACTTCCACTTTAGGAATTTGTTTCTCTTCACCCTCCCAGAAATATGGGTTCATGAAGATATAATTTTAAATGACATAAAATTGTTAAACTACTTCCTCTGTCCTCTAAACTGAGTTATGAATTAAATTATTGTATTTCATTGAGTTGGCTACATTTGGTTTGTTTAATTAATTAGTTAATTAGTTAAATCATGATGGAAACAGTTACAACACATTTATAAGGAAACATGAATAAAATATTTCTAAGTTTCTCTTTTAAAAAAGAAAAATGAATCTTTCTTGCATATCTTCTTACATTCCTGTCAAGATATTTAAGGAGTCCAACAAGCTCTTCTTTACACATAACCTTTAAGGGGATTGTAAGTAAGAGATGCAACAGTTAGTCTGGTTGGTACTACAATTTATGGAATTATTATTGATTGGGGCAACTTAAATTGTTGGCACTATTTGTTGTTGCTTTTTTTTCCAGTTAAGTCTAACAATGGGAAGAATCAACAAAACAAAATAAATTCCATAATTGTCACTTACTAATTTGTAGAACAAAATATTCACTTGTAAGGTCTAATTTCTAAGGAAACATTATGAATTTGCCCTGAATAACAATCTACAGCAACACTATTTAATGAGCTATTTCTGGCTGTAAATATCTGTGAATTTATGTTTGCTTTATTTGTTCTTCTCTTAGCACTCTAGACATTGGAATTCATTTTTTGAAGTTATGATATTAATTTAAAAGTCTTTTAATGTGGTGTTTATAAATATCAATACTTGTTTTATTTGCATTGGAAATTAAGCTAACTTTGCATGTGTTTTCTAAAATATACACTCAAAAATTCATTTGTAAGTTTCTTTAAATGACTACAGATGATCCACACCTGTTTTGTATTGTCTAAAACAAATTCCAAAAACAAAACAACAAAACAGTCTTTAAAAAACATCTTGTCTTCTGGGTACAGAAAAAAAATATGCAACTTCACATTAAGGATGAAAAAGATCACACACTGGTTAGAAAGTCACTTCCTTTATAAAGGAAACTGATTATTGTATGCTTTCATGGAGCTAGGTTGCAATGTCATTCACCACAGTAATAACTTTGTTAATTATGAGAGAAATTTCTTTTTAAGCCAATTTATTTATGAATAAAATAAAAATATGAAAATGAAAAATAAAATTTATTCACTCAATAGGCATTTTTTGAGCACCCATTAGATGGCAGACATTGGGTTAGTTCTGAGGTAAAAAGATATTCATCTCCCCATTCTTTTTTTCTTTTTTTTTTGTGAGGAAGATTAGCCCCTGAGCTAACGTCCGATGCCTTTCCTCCTGTTTTTTGCTGAGGAAGATTGGCCCTGGGCTAACGTCCGTGCCCATCTTCCTCTACTTTATATGGGACGCTGCCACAGCATGCCTTTACAAGCGGTGTGTCGGTGCGCGCCTGGGATCCGAACCTGCAAACCCTGGGCCACCAAAGTGGAGCGCATGCACTCACCCGATACACCACCAGGCCAGCCCCGTCATCTCCCCCATTCTTAAAGTGTCCACAGTCTAGTAGAGGAGACAAACAAAATAATGATAGAATTACGAACAGGATTTTAGGGGCCACTAAAGACGGGCATTTATTTTGAGCAAAGGAGTTGAAAACAGAGTTGAGTCTTGAAGGATAAATGAAACCGTATACTCTAGGAATAGTTTTCTCTTCCTCCCTCCCTCCCTCCCTCTCTTCCTCCCTTCTTTCTTTCCTTCCTTCCTTGCTTCCTTCCTAATACATTACCTTCTAATGCTCTTTAGCCTGAATGCTGAATTCTAGCAACTGCTGAATGGTATCCAATCTAATTTTCTGAACTCTGCCTTGAAGCTTAATGATATTTACCTCAGTCAGCCAAGTTGGCCAAGTGGGCAAAAAAGACTCTTTACTTGGTTGCAATACATTACCAACAATTAACACGGCCTAGCATTCCTGTGAATCTTACACAGCATGTTGACCTCTGTATATCTGGGTTCAAAATCCCTGGTTTTTTCTTTCAATATAAGCATTATAGAAAATGAGGCCAAAAGCAATTAATGTAAAAGTAGCACCTTAACATGAATATTAAAACATATGCCTAATTAATATAAAATCAGTCTGTCAATATATCAAATTTTCCCATTTAATTCCATTAAAAAACTAGGGATTTGTTCTTTGGGAGAGAAGTTTTCCTCCAAAATATAATAATAACACATTTAAAAATATAACACATTGTATATTGATAGATAAAAATAAAATGATCTTTAACTAAAAATATTTTTATTAATAACATCACTTAAAAATTACACGTCGCAAATATGCAACGTCTTTGTTTAAATATTTGATTCAGCATCCTAAGTATTAAAGGAAAATAATGATGTGCTAAGATAAATAGGACACACTATATTCACTCAAAAAAGTCACTCTACTAAGAAATAACAAAAGCAATCCCTGACATCCAGAGACTGGTCTGACACTCACAGCAAAGCCTCAGTGTTCTTAGAAGCTGGCCTGGCCCTCACGGTTGGCCACGTTGTTCTCCTTTCGGACATAAACATTCTCACAGAACACCAACATCAGACAACATCACTCTAAGACCACCATAAAGTGAGACAAAAACAAGACCATTTTGTCTAAGCAGTGGCAAAAACGTGGTTATTGTGCAAACCACAAATACCAAGCATCTCCCTCTCCTGGCTGACTGGAGGGACTGCTACTTCCGTACCAGTTACAGCATTATCCTCACTCTAGTCTGCCCTTTTTATAGATAAGACTTTTTGAGATACCCAGTCATAGATTTGCCTCTGCTTTCTGACAGTATCTAATCTAGAACAAATCCCTGCTTCCTTAAGAACCTCCTCAAAGTCACCCCAACAAAGCCCAAATACTAAGATAGGCTATTTTTAAAGCCCTCTTACAAGACACCTCGTGTTTCCATGTTGTGTGTTCTTCCATACTGCAATGCGTAGCAAACTCAACTTGTTCAGCTACAGGTGTGGTCCTGATGGTCCACAGGGAATTGACACTACTTAAAACCCTGCCCAAGAGTCCACTGCAGGATAACAACACCACATTACTAGCTACTGAGATACTGTGTTTAAGTACAGGACTATACAGAAGCTTTCATATTTAAGACTATGAGCTCTGGATCTGTATCCCCTAAGATCAAGTTGCAGCTCTGCTCCTCACTAGCTATGTGATTCTTAGCAAATTCTTAATCTCTGAGCCTCTCTCTATCGATATATCTACAAGTTGGGTTAATAATAGTACTTCTCTTATAGGTTTGTTATGTGATTGACAATTTCTAGAACACTGTTGATACTTAATAAATGCTAGCTATTATAGTTTGAAATGATCAATAAGAAGGAAAAATTTCACCTAAAATACAAGTATTGCAGTAATAGGAGTAATGTGAAACCTGATTTACAAAACATATTTTCGTTAACATATGGTCATGGAGATGAAACTCAATATAGTTTAATATTATGTAGAGTAATCTTAGAGACACTGAATGAAATGAGATGTTTGATATCAAATTGGGTCCCAAATCTGTAAACTCTTTAAATTCAAATATTTTTCACATAAAGTTTTTCTCTGGCTTTCTATATAAAGTTTTAATTTGAGGTCTGGTGATTTATCTTCAAAAGTGGCCTCCCAATGTGACATGCTTCCTAGTGTTCAGGCCCTGTGTGGTCTCTTCCTCTTGAACTTGAGTTGACACTGTGACTTACTTTTTGAACAGAATATGACAGCAGTGATGCCATGTGACTTCTGAATCTGGGTCATAAGAAACTTTGTATCTCATTGCCTGCGTATCACACTTGCTCTTCAGACACTCCATCTTGAAACCAAGCTGCCACGACACAAGAAGCCCAAACCACACGGAGAGGTGGATGTAAGCACTAAAGTTTACAGTCCTAGCTGAGCTCCAGCCAACAGCCTGCAGCAACTGCAGCCTGTGAATGAGCATCATGGTCTAGTCCAGTCCAGTCTTCAGATCAAACTCTCTCCACGAGTGTATAAGAGATTTCAGCTGAGACCACCCTGCCGAGCTCAGTCAAGCCACAGATTCATTAGGATCACAAAAAAATGTCATTTCCAGCCACTAAGTTTTGGGTGGTGTTTTTTGTAGCAACAAATAACTGGAAATGAGGTATGGTTTTAACAGTTTGTGCCCATTTACATTTTTGAATAGACTAACAGAAAGGAAAATTTTTGCTAGCTAACATATTTTTGATTGGTCACTAATTTAATAACAGTAACACAAAAAGTCCAACACCTTTGAACATACTCTATAAGTATTTCATTCATGGTCAGTGTTCAATGAGTTTCATTCCCATTTCTCTTCGACTCTGGTATTTTAGGTTCTGGTATTTATCTTTTCCATATGGCAGAAAAGGAGCATATTAGCATATTAACTATTGGAGAAAAGGGGGAAAAATCCGTGACTTAAGTAACACAAGAAGCTGCTTATCGTTCTTGATAGCTCTACAAGAAACAGATGTCACCACAGTGGCTTCCTGCCAGGGGGAGGGCGAGGTGAAAGGAGTCCTGGGAAGGCAAAGTAGATAACAAGCTTGTCGTGTGCACATGAGTGTGCTAATGAACCAAGTGCTCAACCACGTCAGTGGCTAGGATATGGGACAAATTCTTCTCCTTGTGCAATGATAACTTTGATCGAGATACTCCAAGTCTAATGGCCTCAATCAACTTCATGTGTGCCTTCCAGATGCTGAGGGGAAAAAGGTACTTTGCAGATATTTTTAAACACAATTGGACATTCTCTGAAAACTACCTCGTAAATCGTTGGTCTGATTCACTACCAAGTTATGAGATTCATGTTGGCATTAGAGACTTCCTAATGTTACATAGATGCAAAGCTGGGTAAGAGAATTGCAATACCAAAGAGTCTGTAAAACCTCTGAATTTAGACAAACATGAATTAGTAAAACAAGATGGAAATACCTAATAGTAGAAATATATTGGACAGAATTGTAAAAATATTTTTGGTAATCACCACAGAAGTAAGGGACTCTGGAATCTCTCTCTTTCTCTCTCTCTCAAAGGAAAGTTTGGAAATGTGATGACAGGGAGGTAGATTTTTTTCTTTAAAGTTGTAATTTCTAAATATAAATCTTTCCCCTTATTTTACTTCCTACATCTTTGTTATATTTATAAAAATTGACAATCTCTCCCTCAGCCACAAAACTTTCCCAAATAAGTAGCATTTTGCATATGATTCCACTGCTGCTACTATTTCTCCAAAATATTCCTCTCTTTTAGTGAATTACGTTGCTTTAATCTAGTATGGTTTTGTTAGACTATATATTTATTTTATTTTTTTGGCTTACTTCTTGGATTCCCTACATCTGTGAAACACTTTCCTGTTTACAAGCCCCAAGTATAATTAAAGGAACTATGGGTACTTGCACGGAATGCAGAAATTCTGGCTTCAGTTTCCAGTTATAGGTTCACTTCGCAGTCACACTTGTTATTTGCCATGTTTCTGGAATGTTATGTGAGAGGTGATATGTTCTTTTAAAGGATCTTGGATTGAGAAATCTTATCCACGTGAAAATCACCAAGTGAGGAAAACAGGAATGGACTTGCTGCATTTCCTAAGAGCTGCACTCCGGTGCTCCTTTCAACGAATGCCCGTTACCTTTTATAAGATCTGACAGCAACCACCCCGGTCTCTTGTCTCCCTTCTCCGTCCCTCTGTTGTCACAGGGTTGAGCTTGCTCATCTAGTCCCCATTCCCAGCCACGGGCCATAAAGACTGAGAGACAACGCTGTGTTTTCTAGTCTGGCCTGAATTGCTATTATTTCCTGCAGTGAGAAAAATCCAAACCCACATACCACTGGCAATTTGGCCAAATTTATTAAGGTCTGGTCTTTTTGAGTGTTTCAGGCCACACATGGCCTTAATAATGAAACAATTCATGGCTTGATCCCTGAATTCAAAGATTAAAGACTCAGTCTCACTAGAATACATCCCATTCTCAACCATTCTCCCCTGATTTATGTCTCCAAATGCCCACTATATCTTTCAAAGCACGTGTTTACACTGCTTTGCATTTGGAAATTGTCAAATTTTACAATTTGCAATCCATCCAACACACTGCTGCCTGGGTTATCTTTATAAAGCACAGACTTTATTTTTTTCTGATTATGGCACTTCCCAACTCAAAGTCCATCTGAGTTGCTATCCTTCTAAATTCCTCACTCGGGATGTTACAATCTGATATACTGTAACCATGGTAGATCTTCTCTTTATTGTCCCAACCAGGACACATTTAAGGGTACAGCAGGCAATGTCAATTATCACGATGCGACATTAGGTCTAAACCTAGAATTACGGTCATGCTAACCGTAGGCCACTCTGCTTCTCATAATTGAGCGCACTGGATTCCTCACCGTTCCACGACTAGGCATTTCAACTTCCCTAGCAGTATTTCTTTTCCTCAAAACAACAATTATGATTGCTAATATTAATGTTGTGACTCATTTCATCCTCACAACAACTCTGTGAAAAAAGTGCCCTTATTATTCCAATTGTACCGAAGAGGAAACTGAGGCACAGAGAGGCTAGGTCACGTGGCTAGTTAGTGGTAGAGCAGGATTCACGCAGGCACAACACTGGCTCCAGAGCCCTGGCCTGGAAACACGACTTCATACCTTTTTCCTGCAACATATTTTCACTCATCGACTTCCTAAGTTTCCATTCTTTAGGCAGAACAGCACAGCCTGTGAGCAAACGAGCCTCGAAGTCAGGCTCCCTGGCCTCTAGCTGGCCTCCACCACCTACTGGCCTTAGATCAGTTCCTTAAATTTGCTGTGACTCAGTTTGCTCAGTTGTTAAAAAAGGATCATTGCGGCACCCATTTCAAGGGTCATGGTGTTGATTAAATGAGTTAATTCGTGTAAAGATTCAAGCACATACTAAGATCACGATGAGTAGTTTCCATTGGTGTTAAATGCTGCCTTTTCTTTCCCCACTGTCATAGTACTTTGTTTCAGTGCTGTCAGTGCTGGAGAATCACTCACCCAAGGAACGCTTCAAGACTTCTGATGCAGTCCAGATTTAATATCAGTATTTCTGCGGTGGGGATGGCCATCAGTATTTTTTAAAAACTCTCCAGCTGATTCAGAAGTGTAGCCAGTGTTGAGAAAACTGCATCAATCCTTTCTGATATGGAAAATCTTTGTACATGTGTTTGTCTCTTTCCACAAATTTCAAGTTCCTTGATTGCAAATGCTATATCAAATTCACCTTTGTATTTCCCGTGGCAGCCAGCATGGCAATAACAAATGATTATTAATTCCTTTGAATTAAATAGGCATCTTCCAAATATGTTCATTGTTATAGGATAAAGGGGAAAATCTTCTTTGTCACCAGTAACGAACACAATACGTGTCTTAATCGGAGGTTGGCAGGATCTAGGTGAAAAGGATTGGATGGAAAAGTGCCAAGAATGTAGTGATAAGATGAAATACCTACTTGTTTATTTTCAACTAATTGTCTGCTAACTGGACTGCACTTTATAATCACCTGGGAAGATTTTACAAAAAAATCAGAGCCCCTCTAATCCCTAGGAGATTCCAATGTGCAATCAAGGTTGAGAAATACTTACTTAGATGGATCACAGCTGACCCAGGAGATCTTCCTCCTTCTACCACAAGATCTGAACATCAACTTCTGCAGTTTGCAGGTAGATACCAAGAGAATGAAAAGAATAGAGAACATCCTCGTGTGTAAAAGTATCTGAATATATGGAGGAAACAGGATATCAGCATGGGGAAATATGTATATATGCATGTGCAGACACACACATTCAGTTCAAAGTTTTAAGTTACCCTTCACAATGAGGTAGTGAGAAAGGGAGTATATCAGTCTGTAATGACAGGATGTCCCAAGACATTGTAATCTGTGAGAGAATGTTTTTTGGTGAAGAAGTCAAGGAGATAGCTTTGCCAACACAGCCACCCATATGCATTTTTAAGAAGGACGTTGAATCTAAACCACTACATAGTGATCTGGACTGAATCCTGATGATTGTAACTCATCAACTTATCTTAGAATTACCATAGCTAGTGTTGCTAAGTACTAGGCGTTGTTTCCACCATGTTTCAACCACAATTAATTGTCAGTGGAAGGATTTTACATCATTACATTGGCCTTGTTCAATGCTTTTTGGACTATTTTAAAAAATAATAGGGACTAAAGGATTAAGGGTGCAATACGAGCCTAAATTGAGAATTTGAATATTTGTTCTATAGTGTACAAATTGTTAGCACATTATGTATTATTTCAAACTGAAATAAAACCAGTACTCATACTATATTATTTATGTTCTTTTAAATTTTTGTAAACTTTCACAACATATCGCATTGTCTATCGAAATATCTATTTAAATGCTTCTTAAAGGCATTTCTTTCTCCTTTCTCCATAAGAGAAAGAAAAACAAAGAGGATAAACATAATGTTTCAATAGTACATCATAATATTTTTTAAATTATAATTTTTTATTCACTTCCAAAAATACACAAATAATACATTCCAAAAAATTGTTGGTCTTAAAGTAACATCTTTTTGGTAGAAACCAACTACACTCTGTATAAGAAGATAATGTTATTGATCCACTTTTAAGGTAATAATAACTAAGATGTGTTGAGTGCCAACTATCTGCCAGGTATTTTTTAGTGCTTTACCTGAATTAGTGCACTGAATCCTCAAAACAATCCTATGAAAGAGATACCATATTAATCTCCATTTTACAGATGAGGAACTTGAGGCACAGAGCATTTAAATCACTCACCCAGGGCTCAACCAAAAATTAAGGGATCGAAAATTTGAATATAGGGAAAATGGGTCTCAAAGTTATGAACCTATGGTATTGGATTTGAGCTGACATCTCCCCCAAGTACTTGACCACAGAGGGAATTGGTTGACTTACTTGACCCTCGTCATTTCACTGGACCCTGTTTCTGGACAAAGACCTGGCTACATTTAACACAGTCTGAGGCCATGAGACCGTGACATATAGACACAGGTGGCACAGGCAGCAGGAAATGTCTAGCACTCTGATGACAGCATTCTAACTTTTCTTGCCCTCTTCTGATTTTTTAAAAACCCTGTCATAGAGAATATAATACAGGAGATCTGGGAGAAAGGTAGGCTCCAAAATAACTTGAGTGATGGAGATAGAGTACAAAAGAAATATCCAAAGTCAGATGATGCTGATCTGTAACGGGATATTCTCATCACATTGTCCATCCATTAAAGACAAATACAAACAAGTAAAACACGATTTAGAATCAACTTCCCAAAGTCAACTGCAGTATTTTAAACAAAAAAGAATTTTAAACAAGAAAGAATTTTAAACAAAAAGTCTCTATTTCTGATTATTATTTCTTCTTCTGTGTGTCCCAAAGATCTTTATTTACACTGTTTTAGTCCTTATTTAATGCTTCTAGGTGTTATAGGAAGTTATTAAACTATATACTCCATGAGGTGAGAGAACATATCTTAATCATTGCTGGATATCTTGCATTTCCCAACAGGGTGATTCATACATACTATGTGTACAATAAGTGTTTTATTGAATTAAAGTGTAAAGCAGTTTTAAAAGGCTGCCATATTCTGTCCTTTTATTAAAGCAACATAACTAAAAATGTGGCCCACGTGTGGGCAGCCTCGTCATACCTCTGAGCTTGTTAGAAAAACAAGTTCTCAAGTCCTCCTCCAGGCAGCTGAATCAGAAACTCTGGGTGAGGCCCAGGAACCTGTGTTTAACTAGCTCTCCAGTGATCTGTGTGTCCTCTCAAGTTAGAGAAGGACTGTTTTACAACATATGTCACACCCATTACTTATAATAACAGGTAATGGATATTAATTCTGTAGATGCTCCCAAAGCTGGGGATGATAATCAATAGACCCAGCATTATCTTAGGGGTAAAAATTAAAATTCTGCAAATAGAACAATTGATATATCTAAAAGAATAATACTGAACATGAATAAATATAAGGCCATTATACCTTAACCACACATTTACTCAACAGCAACTATACATCAAATACTATGCCAGATAATAGGATGGATACAAATATACTTCCTGCTTGCAAGGAGGAATTTTTAGGCTAAAGAGACAGTTATCCACACAAATAATTTAAGACACAGTAAAGAAAGCGTGCCAGTTATGAAGCTATTGTCTCTCTGTTTCAACACCCACCCCCGTATGCTTCTTCATAAAGCTTGGGCTGGCGCTCTCCAAACCACATTTCCTGGCTGGCCGCTGGCTCCCTGTTTAACTCTGTGAGTGGGATGCTAAAGGGAGGCTGAAAGGCTAGAGAAAAACAGAGGGACTTGCTGTTTCCTCTTTGCTCCCATTGGCTTTCCATTGCTAACTGTGTCTTTGCAGACTCATTGCTTCACCCTACAGCGATGGTTGGTTCTGATAGTGGCAGCTGAATCCAGTTTGCAGTTTTTTGAATACTTATAGAACCAGCCTCTTCTGCAGCTCTTCAGAAACACCAAAACCAGTGCGCTAGTGCCCTGTCCTCAGAGGTCTGAATTCCAGCGCCTCAAGGTCCCTCTCCTGAGCTAAGAACCAGCACTAGCCCAGAGGGCCCTCATCAAAGCTTCTAACTTGTAATAATTCCATCCCCTTGTGTTTGTTTCTCTAGCCCTGCAGGTGGTAGCTTCTTCCTGCAACTGGTACCTCCATGATGACCGTGTTCCATTTTTCCCTTCATGCCTTTATCAGCTTTATGCCTACTAACAATTCGTTCTATCGCATTATCTCTGCTGGAATAACTGGTGAGTATTCCATCTCCTCACTGGAATTGACCAATATAGCAAGGGAGAGTAGATAATGACTGTGAAACGGTTCAACAGCAAATCCCTAAACTGTTTAAATCAGGGAGTATGTGTAACTAAATTAGATTCTAAGACTCACAACAACCAAGTTTTGGGCCAGTTGAGAAACCACTGTCAGTTCTGACCTCAATTTGGAAATTGCTGTCTTTGCCAAATGTAGAAAACTCCCATGTAATAATCAATGTATCATAGATTGAAAGTGAGGCATGGTTTGATATTCTAGTATGTAAAGGAGGAATAAGAGGAGAAACAGGCTCATTTGGTGTTTCTTCAGAGAGCAAAACTTGAACTCACGGGTTGAAGTTAGAAGAAAGACTTTTCTAAAAATCAACTCTGTCTAAGATAAAATGTATTTTTGAGGAAGGAGCAAATTCTTCATAAGAAGTGCTTTACTTCAGTTTGGGAAACTTATTTGATACTACTGAATGGTGACATTCTTCAAGTGGAAAGGGCAGTGAATTGGATGAATTAGATGACTTATTATGCTGGGGTTCTATGATAAGAGCATTCATGTATTAAATTCCTTATGCCCTTTTCCAAGGAGAGAGGGGTTTCCTGAAATTGTAGAATGCACAAAAGGAAGTAAGGTAAGGGAGTGCAATGAACTTAAGGTTTATGCCCCACAAAACTCATGTGTTGAAACCTAATCTCCAGCCTGACTGTTGGAGGTGGGGCATTGGGGAGGAAATTAGGTCATGAGGACGGAGCCCTCATGAGTGGGATTAGTGACCTTATGAAACAGACCCCAGAGAGCTCTCTCACCCCTCCCGCCATGTGAGGACAGAGAGAGAAGACAGCTGTCTTTGAATCAGGAGGCGAGCCCTCACCAGACACCAAATCTGCCGGCACCTTGATCTTGGACTTCTCAGCCTCCAGAACGGTGAGAAATACATTTCTGTTGTCTATAAGCCACCTAACCTATGGCAATTTGTTACAGTAGCCAGGGTGGGCTAAGACAGGGAGGAAGGCAGAGTTAGAGAGGGGCACTGGGACCTGTGACTGACTGAAGCCTGCGCAGGTGGTAAGGTGCCGGGACAGGGAGAGTACTTGTCAAGAACTTGGCAAATAGGCCGGAAGAAAGCCCTCCCATCCCTGCCCCTTCAATCCCGGTAAGAAGCAGGGTCAAAAGCCCCTGCGGCTGAGGGTTGTCCTTGCCTCCGGTTTCATGGGCCACATTTGAGATACTCTGTTCCAGAACATCATGTACACATGAAAAGTGCTTGTCTGTGAGAGGGTTGCTTTTTCAATCTTGTTTTTTCTTTTTTTTTAAGTTTGCTAAGATATTTGCAATAAATTCGGACCTTTATGTTATATTGGAACATGATACAAAATGCTATTGACATTTCTACAAAAATATTAGAAAATTTTCTACAATATCAACATCAGCCATGACAACAACACAGCTTATTGGAATACATCCCTTTAAAAATGTACCCAAACCTAATAAATAGACAGCAGCAAGAATTCTTAGTCTTTATGAGATATTAGAAATACATGGATGCCAATTTCTATAAATGATGTAAAAAGAACAATCTTACCTAAGATTGGAAAGTGTGCTGGGATGAATTAGAAAAATCTGCTAAGTTTTAGACATAGTAATTTTATAGCTTTCAGATGCAAATATATTAGAAAGGGTGGATTCATATTTATGGGAGTTGTTTCATTATTATTATTTTGCTTTTACCTAGACAGTGCTAAAAGGTGTATACTAAAATGGGAAGGGGACAACCATCTCAATTCTTTGTCTAGACTATGTCAAATATCCAATCATTTAGAATATCTAGATGTGTAATGTCACTTAGCCCCTCATGTTTAGTTAATGAACTAACATTTCATTTCGTATCTCAGTGCTTTAGCTTCATAAATACATAATCATTGACACAAAGTTTTAGTTTTCCAAAAATGAGAGTGTATAGTGGGATCAGATTACTTCTACATGTAAGAAATGATAAAATTCCTGTTGTGGCAGGACATTGGATAGAATTTTCTATACTGGATATTTATTGCTATATATCTCATTTTTCCACCAATCACATCCTCTGACTCTAAGGAGACTAGGTACAGGATTATTTCACTTGTAACATGAAAATGTAGTGCTCAGAGGGAAAATTTCAAGGGACGGGATTGAGTATTTTCCCAAACAGTTCTTACAGACTGCTAAATCAACATATTAGGATTAAAGATCGTCTTTTCCAGTACACTTGGAAGTGTTATACACATATTTTAAAGGTTCACTGAAACAATGTCACATAGGCTATGACAAGGATCTTGTTCATTTAATTTCATTTAGCGTTATTTTCATTATAAAAGTCTTGAGAGACTGAGATGTCTTTGCCTGGAGGTGGAGATCTGGAGTGGACAATTATATACTTAGACATACATTTTGGCTATGTTGATCATTTTACTATAGTTCATTCCCAATAAAATGATAGGATACAAATATTTGTCCAGATTTCTATAGGGAGCTAAATCACAATGCTAAGTGAGGAACTTTTTACATCTCTTGTGTCAATGGTTAAAGTGAGACATAACTTGACAAAGTCTGTGTTAGAATTGCAAGTATACTCAAGTGAATCTGTTTTAGAATATCTATTCTCTTAAGACAATACGAGTACAATAAAAATGGATTGTTTTTCACTTTTTGATGTGTTCTGATTACAAAAGTACCAAATATGTTTACTTCTCAACGGGAGATCTGGTTTCCATGGGGACCAAACCAACCTCATCTGCTGTTTTGCAGACCATGCTCCCTGCACCACCTCCACTTTGGCAGGACTGGAGGGTGGCTGAACACAGCTCCCCTGGCAAGTGTGCACAACCGTCTATACAGTTTCTCCTTATTTTCCACCCCCTTCCAACAACAAAGCCCAGGAGGGAGCTTCAAGGATATGCAGCTTTCCTCCCACTTTCAAGTTGCATCACATGTGATGCTCTTTGAAACTGGAACATTCTACATGATGATAAACATCCACCATGTGTCACAATGTTTCTTCAAGTTAAGTGTCAAATTATCTGGCAGTATAAATAGGTGCCTGTTTTTATTGTTGCAACGCCTTTATTACAGATCCTGCACGGATCTACGGTATTTCTTACACAGATTGATCAACTATTTACCATGTACTGGCAACTTGCCCTATTTAATATATACTTCCTACTGATTCATGTGTTCATCATGCACTTAATAACAGCTTGCTATATGCCAAGCATTGTGCTAAGCATGAGGGATGTGGTGATGAGTAAGACAGAGTTCTCACTCTAACAGCTCAGAATCTAGAGAAGAATCACCAGAAGTGGTGTTTGTAAATTGCTGCGGTAAGCTTGATGGTATGATATTTGTACTGGATAATATGGGACCGTAGGAGGGACCCCAATCTCATCCTGCTGCAGTGAGGAAGCCAAAGGCTTCCTGAGGGGCTTACTTAAAGAATGAGTATAAATTAGTCTGGTTAAGAAGCAGCAGATTGAAGCAGTAAATGAAAGTAAGACACAGCAGCTCCTGGCTTAGCAGCCAGAAGCGATTCTGTGCCTGATGCAAACCTGGGCTGCAGAGAGCAGCAAAAGCAGTGAGCTGCAGTCAGGTCGTCAGTCCCCCTCTGAGACGTCAGAAACTTGGGGTTTTACCCAAAGCCGTTGAAGAGGTACAAAGAGAATACCTAAAGAGGACAAGTGGTCAGTGGTGTGTTTGAGTAATTATTCTGGACTGTGTGGAATATGCGTTTGAAGAAAATGAGATGTTCGAATAAATAATCATTTTTTTCCGGTCCAAAACATAGCCCGGATGAGTGTTGGAGCCAAAACCTTTAACACCTAAAATTCAATATTTCACTGAATGCAATTCATGTGTTGTCATTGAAATAGATGTGACATTTTTGTTTCTGCTTAGCTTAGAAGAGAGAAGAATGGTAGGAGAATGGCGTACTAGCAAACCTGCTATGTGCAAGGCTCTGGGAGTGGGAATAAACCTGATACTTCTTGGGTCACTGGCAGAACCCGAACCAATGGTCAAAAGATACAGGGAGTCAAGAACATTCTCAAAATTTGAGCTTTCCAGTGGACTATCAAAAAATATATTGAGCTTCCCACTATTAGAAGGAGAAAGGCAGAAACCTAAAGATTTGAAGGAACTCAGAGATTATTAATTCAATTATTTTATTTTACAGAACTGTAAACAAAGGCCAAAAAGGTGAAATGATTTAATCTAAATCAAACAGCGATCTCCATTGCTCTTAGTTCAGAGTTCTTTCCACTCAGTCACACAGAGTATAGGATAAATACAACAGATATAGGGAGAATTTGGGGGCATTCAGAGTGACTATGAGTTATATGTATTATGTGGTCCTTTCCTAGCCTAACAGTTTATGGTTTCTTTGAGGAAGATGTTCCATTTTAACAGATTCAAGATAAAATGTTAGCAAATGAGTTTGAAACATTAACTCCTCTCAAATTAAAGTTAATACATTTGAAATAACCACATTTTCCCATTACCTTATTCACATTACCTTTTTACATTCCACTGTTATTAGCTTATTGAAAGCTTAGAGTTCTGCTTAGTAAACACGAATTGAGGACCCACATTGATAAGACTGTTTCTGTATTCTAGAGAAGGGTACAGACTAGTAGTGCAAACATATATCTTTAACATAAATTTTATTCCTTAGGAAATTGACTTTAGATCACTCTACTAGTCATTTACAGCAATGTTTTATAATAATTCAAGTAACAATGCAAGCAGCAATATTAACTTCAAACAGAAAGCCATTCATTAAAGAAAAAAAACCATGATGGGTGAAAATATTTAAGTTTCTTGAAAACTAAAAAAATCTGGTAAAATGAAAACCAAAGATTGTGAGTAGTTTAAAAAAGAGTCTTAAGAAGTTTTTCTGGCAAATGTTAGAATATTAAATGAAAAGGTAAAGCATTTGTCTTTCATCCGGAATAGTAATAACTATTATTCAATATTTCAAGTTACAAAATGTGTGAACATTTGTGTGTGTGTGGGTGCCATTCAGTTCAGTCTTGGGCAATTGAAGTGGCGAAATAACACCCATATGGTAAACAGCTTGGTACGCCCAGTATAAAGGAAAAGGTGTTGGCAAGGAATCAGTGAAGGAGGCATTATTATTTTCACTCTTATAGGTGATGTAAACATCCAGCTTCCGAGGCTTTATTTCTTTTCTTTAGTTTTTTCTTCTCTTTTTTTCTTTAATTTTTGTTAATATGTTAGACATTGGCTGGGTTTTCCTATGCTAGAATATTTTTCAATACTAAATGCTCATGCCCCCCAAAATTAGTTGCCTTGGAGAGTGATGGAAGGCAACCTATTTAGTTTTATACGTCAAGAATCAATTGCATTATAGAAGAGAAGAAAAACATAAAATATGATTTCTATCTGACAAAATTTTCTATTCTTTATAGGGCAACTTGACATATGTGAAGCAAAGATAACTTAATAATAGTAATTATCGTATTAACAGTTAACATATACAAATATTTATTTTCTGCCAGGGCCCTTTTTAGTAATTTCCATGTATTGTTGAATGGATTTTATTTCATTCTCATAATAAGTGTATGAAATTAGCATTGTGATGATGCTAATTTTGCAGATGTGGAAATTGAAGAACAGAGAGTTTAAGTAACTTCAAATGCAGGCAGTCTTGTTTCATAGCCCAACTTGTAACTACAATGGTTTGAGGCCTTTAGGTTGTTATGTTTTGTGCAGCATTTCACAAGCTGTGGGACCAGGGCAGACAGGGAACACCATGATGTTTGCGATGGAATTGGAGGACGGCTGAGAAGTCGGAGTCAGGAGGGTGCAGCTTCAAATCATTCTGCCCGTGGTGTGAGCTACTGAGCTTCTGGAAGCCTCGCTTTCTTCATCTACAAAATGACAGCATCATTCCTCTCATAGTGTCATTTTGAGGATTAAAAGAGATTATACATGTATTGCATTTAGCTACTAGCAGGCATATAGTATCCTTTCAGTAAATACGAATGTCATTTTTTTAAAGCAAAGATCTGGTGTCTAAAGAGAATACATTGTGGGGCCAGCCCCCTGCTATAGCGCGTGTTCTGCTGCTGGCCGCCTGGGGTTCAGATCCCCGGCGCGCACCAACACACTGCTTGTCAGGCCATGCTGTGGCAGCGTCCCACATACAGTGGAGGAAGATGGGCACAGATGTTAGCTCAGGGCCAGTCTTCTTCAGCAAAAAGAGGAGAACTGGCATGGATGTTAGCTCAGGGCTGATCTTCCTCACACACACACACAAAAACTAATAAAGAAAATACATTGTGAAAGACCAATTATCTTCATTTAAGCAGAATGAAGTTTCAGGTCTCAAATAATTTTTGAAGTTTTTCTTTCTGAAGTAGAAGTTAAGCATTAAAAAAACTTTCATTTTTTGTTTCATTTTGAAATTCAGTAGTATATATATACTTAATTCTGGTACAATGTAACAATTCCAATTCTAAACTCCTGACCTTAGAGACTTCAAATTGATGTTTATCAAAAAGTAAAAATTGAGTTATTTGTCTATGTTACATGAAGCAATGTTTTGGAGCACACGACCTCAGACTACTAACATCAGGGTCTGTAAATATCACATCTATGCCATATTGTATACTTTTTCAGTTTTTATGTGGACTTTTCAATAGAACTGATTTTTTTCAATTAACTGTCCACCCCTAGAAAAGTTTCTTAATAATTTCCATGTGGAAGACAATGTTTATGTTTTGTTTTTATGTGCCTGGAATCAAAGCTTTAAAATCTCACAGAAAGTTGAGCTAAACTGTCCATTTTTAATGTGTTTTGAAATATAACACCCCTAAAACAATATATCTTTCAAAATGAATAATAGTCATTATTATAAATTATTTAAACCACATGACACATAAGATCTTTAAAACATTTTCTTATTTTCTTATATTTTTTATGAATTTTTAGACATTTTAAGAAAGCACGTTCAGGCTGGATCAGGTAATGATGTCTGCAGTACAGGAATACCTTCTAAAAAGTTAACAGAGATTAAGCATTATATTTAGTAAGAATAGTCTGTCATAGGCAACCTGAACATGAACCAACTTTAAAAAGATATTATACAAATATGTTAAGAAAATAAAAATCTGAGAGTAGGGCTGATGCATTACATAAACAGAAAAAATAAAATATTTCATTTTTGCTTTATTAGAGTACAGGCTTTCTATATATTTTACACTTACACAAAATAAACTGTTACTTAGATCTAAATATTTAAGGATTTTTACTTATAAAAAGGCAAAATAGTGGGGCTTTCAGAATCATCTGCCTTTTGACATAGATTTGGAAACTTCAAACAATTTCTAGTTTCAAGTCTGTGGAAACAAGGGCATCATCACAGCATGCAGAAGTATCAATATTATTTGACTAATCTTTTGGACACATATAGGAGCAGTCTAAGATATGGTTTGAGACAGCCGGGTCCCATGTGCCTTGTTTTCAGTATTTATCACTGAGGTAGATGAGCCTCACCTTGAAACGCAGGCAGAATAGTCTCTTCACTCAGCGTGCAGAAGGGCTATGTGGCAGGGCTAAAATCAATAGTCACACGTGGCCTGTGAAATTGAATCGATTTGAAGTTTTCCCTTCATGATATTAGCAATGGTAAAGGATGATTTATCAAGCTCCATAACCATTTGGAATTCATGAATTTCAAATTAAAATTTGAGTTTTCAGTAGTAAATAAATACATCTTTGGATTACTATGGAGTTCTCTATCTGGGGTGCATGGAAGGACTTCAGGGGACCCAGGAGCACAGGACCACGGAGAGATTGTGTTCTGTTTCATGCGTATGCGCCTTTTTCAACGAAGAGAGCCCTTAATTTTCATTACATTCTTAAAGGGATCTGTGAACTAAAAATGTAAGAATCAGTACATTGAGAGAAAAGGAACTCCAAATATCCATCATGCATTTTAAAAAGGCTTGGAAGAACTGGCCTAATTGTAAATTTTGTGTGTGAAAAATAAATAAATAATTTGTAGAGGCTCTCTATATGGTATTCAGAAACGCGCTGATGAGGTGATCTGGGAGCTATTCTTATTATGATAGATGATCTAATACTGAGAGAGCTATG
Source organism: Ceratotherium simum simum (assembly GCF_057802395.1). NCBI lineage: Eukaryota > Metazoa > Chordata > Mammalia > Perissodactyla > Rhinocerotidae > Ceratotherium > Ceratotherium simum. The sequence continues at coordinate 40,093,988 of NC_141926.1, read as the reverse complement.
CCTGAGAATGTGAAATACATGTTCAGAGGGAGGGGCAAGAGTTAGAGAGTAAAAAAGTCAGTGACCTTTACTTAATAAAGATCATGCCCCAGGCACTGAACCAGGCTCTGCACACACAGATGTACAGGGGTCTGAAGCATCACTCGGCAGTGAGCACCATTAGTCTCCATTTACAGTTTAAAATGAAAAGCAGAAAGGCGATGAAGCTCGATCAAGTTAACACCAGCAGTAGAGGGAGATCTGGAGCTCCTACCTATGGCTGACCAGACTGGACTGTTTCTGACATATCATTCTTTTATTTTTGTGTGTTTAAAATAAATCTTAGCATTTTGTAGGTAGCAAGTGTCAGAGATTTTTGTTTTATTCACCAGTATTCAGAGGTAAGTTTGGTGTCTAGGACAAAACAGAAACTCAGTAAATATTTGTAAAATGAATACATCTAGCTCAAACTACAATTTAATTAGTGAAGGTATGAGACCAAGGAGGTGGAATATTTTATTAAGGGCCACTCATTAGTTAGTGCAAAAGTCGTGAGAGCCCAATGTCCTGCCTCCCAGATAAAGGTTGTGTCTGCCACACATGAGTGTCAAGCTGGTTCCAGAATACTCTCTCCACCCCTCGATCAGGACTGTTTCTCCGAAGAAGACATGATTTTTCTTTCCCTCTCCCAGTAGCTGGGGATGCAGAGATTGTTCTAAACAATCGCAGCTGAGGGTCGGTTAAAGTAACACTCTATCCTTAAGAAGCTTTCACTCCGGCCTTAAAAAGAATTTGCCCTTGAATATGATACAGATTCCTTCAGCTGATACATTTTGCTAATGTTCTTTTTCTCTCTTTCTGATCTATGAAGGACCATATAATTCTTCCTCCCTGTTTTGTAAGTTTCTCTTCACTGTGTCTCTAGCAGCAAAAATGGAACAAGCCCCAAACTGAGCTCTTTCAGGGCTGCCTGCCTTAGAAGAGAGATGCACGCTGGCCCCAGGTCCAGCGCTTGGTCAGGTTCTACTGTTGCTACCTTGAAATTCGTAATAAAATTTCATTTTGAACTGGGCCTCACAAATTATGTTGCCAGTCCTCCTTCTTATTCTCCTCCTGCCAACCAATACAAATCTGTTCTTTCTGTGTTCTCCATTTTTGAAGGACACCACCAATACCTGCCTCCTTCTGTGATGTTGGGAACAGACTCTTCGCCAGCTCCAGCTCTCCTTGCCCCCGTCCACATCTGGTTGCTGGAAAGCCCTATCAATTCTAACCTCACAAGGTGTCTTACAGCGAATCCCTCTTTTCCGTTCCCACCACAGTTGATAGAAAAAACACTCCACTACTTGAGCAAGACTCAGGCTTGATTTGAAGTCAGGTGTCTGCCATTTACTGGTTTTAAGACTTTTAGCAAGTCAATTAACTTCTTGAATGTGTATTTTCTCACCTATAAACTAGTAAGACTAAAACTTATCTTGCAGATTTAAGAACTAGAAATATAATTTGACAAGCATGTAGTACAGTGCTTATTTTTAATTTAGAGAGGCTCTCATAAGACTCTTTAATTCTCTCCCAACTTCTAACAATCCTTTATTCTATCAGTTATCAGTGTATATTTCTGAGAAATATATTTTATCTACAAATTATTCATTCAACACTTATTGAGTATTCATTCCCGTGAAGATTTTAAAACAGAGCTCTCCAAAAAAAACCCAGTTCCCCCAAATTTATTGGTAACCCTGCTATCAGGAGATGAGGTGTATGTCTCCTCCTTTTCACTCTGGGCCGATCTGGAACTGCTTCAACCAACAGTGTGAAAATGCCATCCTATGAGTTATGAGGCTGGATTATAAAAGGGCATGGAGCTTGCAGTGTGTTTGCTGGAACACTTACTACTGGAGCCCTGAGGTGCCGCGTAAAAAGTCCAATGACCCACAGGCCACCATGCTGTGAGGAAGCCATCACAGTGCTCAGTCACAGCCCTATTCTTCAAGCTGTCCCAGTCCAGGCACCAGACATACAAAGGAACAAGCCTTCAGACGATCCCAGTCCCCAGCTATGAAGTCATCCCAGCCTTCAAGTCCTCTCACATGAGACTCCAGATATCACAGAGCAGGGACAAGCCTCTCCCTCTGTGCTCTGTCTGAATTTCTGAGCTACAAAATCCATAAGCATGATGAAATGGTTCTTTTAAGCCATCACTAAACTTTGGATTCATCATTTGTACAGCATTTGTAAGTGGAACAGCTCCAAACGGAAAAGGACAGCAATCCCACGTATTATATACGTCCTGGCTCCTGCTCTGCTCTCCAGCCTTCTGTCCGCCAGCTCCTCTCTGTGCAGTAGCCGCGGCCCTCAGCAACCGCTTTGCTTTCCAACCTCCCCTCCCTTATTCACACTGCTGTCGCTTGTTGGAAAGCTCTTCCCTACTTTCTTCTCTCTTTTAAGACTCAGTTCATGTACTGTTCACATGCTACTTTCTCGTGTAATTCTTCAGTCTCTCCAGCTATGTCTATAGTTTATTCTTCTGAATCCTGATAGAACTTTTTACTTCACTTGGATACTTTAAACATTCACCAAGCGTTATACTTCTTCTTGGTTGTTAGCACATTTAATCTTTCCCAAGACAGAACTTCTATGTGATTTTACTCCTTATCTACAGTAAGTAACTCCTTGCAGGTGGTCAATGCTTTGCTAACAACCAGAGTTGTTAGCACCTCTGAATTAGAGTTGTGCCGTTGAGGTGCTTCTTGCCTTGAAAAGTTATTCAGTACCTACAATATTTATGGACGCCGACCCTCCTTCCCTCAACTGTTACCATGCTCCTAACTTTGTTCTTTTACATTTTCCTGTATATCCTTGATGGCTCTCTGCACAAATATTTATTTTACAATTATCTATTAATTCGCTCTTTAGCCATCATTGATTTCAATTCCCTGTTTTGTCTTATAATTAACATTCTCCCAAAGATTCTCTAGATCTAGAACAATCGTTGACTTTTCTCCCTACCCCACCTGACATCAATGTGGTACAGTTATCATCACCCTTCACACAATGGAAACGCTGTAAAAGAAGACCAAGTAGGCCCCAAAGAATTCTATCCTCTGAGGTACATTTTGTGATTTACACTCTGAATTTTACTTTATTTTAGATACCATTAGGGGCCAGCCCTAATGGTAGCGGTTAAGTGCTCGCTGTTTGCTACTGGTGGCCCGGGTTCAAACCCCGGGCGCGCACCAACGCACCGCTTGTCTGGCCATGCAGAGGCGGCGTCCCATATACAGCAACTAGAAGGGTGTGCAACTATGACATACAATTATCTACTGGGGCCTTGGGGAGTAAAAGGGAAAAAAAGGAGGAAGATGGGCAATAGATATTAGCTCAGGGCCGGTCCTCCTCAGCAAAAAGAGGAGGATTGGCACAATGTTAGCTCAGGGCTGATCTGCCTCACAAAAAAAAAAGACTGTAGATACCGTTATTGCCTACCTTACAAAAATATTGAAAGGAACAGAGATTAGTTTAATTTAATTTAATTTATTTATTTTTTTCCCCAAAGCCCCAGTAGATAGTTGTATGTCATAGTTGCACATCTTTCTAGTTGCTGTATGTGGGACGCGGCCTCAGCATGGCCGGAGAAGCGGTGTGTCGGTGCAAGCCCGGGATCCGAACCCGGGCCGCCAGCAGTGGAGCACGCACACTTAACTGCTAAGCCACGGGGCTGGCCCAGAGACTAGTTTAATTTAAAAAATATTACTTATATTGTAGTTACCACAGGTTTTTCTCCCCTCCGTAAGTGACATTCATTTGGCTTTAGGAATAAAGAATGGAAGAGAAGGAAATTTGCATTTACTATGTATGCCAGACATTGCTGAGCAAAATCATATTACTCACTTCATTTGTTTACTATATTCTTTTAAATTTCCTTCAGTGGAAGGGAGATTGTTAGAGAACGTCAGATGTTTCTGTGTCTAACCAAGATATATCAAATACTGTTCAAAGAGCTGAATCAGACTGTAGCAGTGTGCTACACAAAGGGCTGGCTACATATATGGATTTGTAACCCAGTAACTACTGAGAGATAGACAACCCTAAGAAAGAAGTCATATAGTGTGTGGGATTAGGCGCTTACCAAGAGGCCTTGATATCTGCAGACATCCTGCAGCTCTCTGAATTCCCATCATGTTTTTAACCATAATTGCTTCCCTAGCATCCATCTGGGCTGCTATCAACAGAGGCTTATGACTTCCAGCGAAGAATAAATAGGGAGACAAGTGAATTCTTTGGAATCTCCAGTTCTGCCTTGGTGCAGATTTCTCCGTAATAAAATAACGGAGTGAAGCATTTAAAAAAAGATTCAACTGAAGCAAGTATCCTTAAATAGATTATTTTCCGCAAGGAGTCAGTGGGTGCTAATGTTCGCTTGTTGGCTATAAAGTCACTGGGGGAGAAATAACAATTATGACAATCACAGCATAGTCTAACCCGATAAACTTAGGTACAAAGAAAAAATGAAAAGACTTTTAAGAGATCATCTTTAAGAAGGCAACATGATTAAGACGGCCATTCACAAGGGATTCCTGCTACTTCGCTGTCTCTCCAGAAGTGGCTCCATAGTGTCAATGGATACCCTTCAAGGCATAACAATATGCGTTTCTGTTCAGGGATTTTAAGGATTGAAAATGTTATTAATCAGAAGAGTCGCTGTAGTTTCTCTGCTTCTGGAATCTCCTGGGGCATTGTATACAGCTGCATTTAAAGAAAATGAACTGTTATAAACTTGTTCATATTCATCCCTTGGGCTCATCTGATTACAAAATTGCCCAATGAGCTGTTACAGTATTTTCAACTAATTAGTTAACCCATACATTGGGATTTCTCTCCTTTCTTATGCTCTTTTCTTGCCTTTATGGTACATGTTTCCCCTTTCTCTAACAGTGTGAATATCTCAGTGCTTATTGTGCTGCCAAAGCACTCACGTTACCTCTAAAATATACCCTTCCTCACACCACAACTCGTGTGAGGAAAGTAAACAGTGCACATTTCTTTTGGCGTTTTATTGATTTTAAATCAGAGACATTAAAGAGCAACACAATTCAATTCAGGAACTCAGAGAACTACATTTGACTCCCAGATCGTGCAATTTCCTAAATCAGTGGGTGAAGATTCAAGGGTTCTTCAGGACATAGTTATCTTAAGAAAAGAAACAGAGACACATTTTCAGTAAAAGAGATTGTTATATAGAGGAACAAAAGAATTCTTCAGAAGATGTATTTCTGCCTTGGTGCCAATTTCTCCATAAAATCATGGAGTGAAGCGTTAAGAAAAAAGGAGCCTTTCAATGCTGTTCAGAGAGGGGTCCATACAGAGCTGTTCTGGGTTCCCGTTGTAACTTAAAGGGAAATTTTCACAATGTCCAGAGCCCTTGATGTTCTAGAAATGAAGGAGGAGGATATCCTCAAATTCCTTGCAGCAAGAACCCCCTTAGCTGGCACCAACTTTGACTTCCAAATGGAGCAGTACATCTAAAAGGAAAAGTGACAGCATCTACATGATAAATCGGAAGAGAACCTGGGAGAACTCTGCTGGGAGCTCGTGCCATTGTTGCCACTGAAAACCTGGCTGATGTCAGTGTCATATCCTCCAGGAATACTGGCCAACAGGCTGTGTTGAAGTTTGTTGCTGCTACCAGAGCCGCTCTTATTGCTGGCCGCTTCATTCCTGGAACCTTCTCTAACCAGATCCATGCAGCCTTCCAGGAACTGTGACTTCTGGCGGTTACTGATCCCAGGGCTGACCACCAGCCTCTCACAGAAGTGTCTTATATTAACCCACCCACCATTGCTGTGTGTGACACAGACTCTCCTCTGCACCCTGTGGACCTTGCTATCCCATGCAACAACAAGGGAGCTTGCTCAGCACGTCTGATGTGCTGGATGTCAGTGCGGGAAGTTCTGCGCATACGTGGCACCACCTCCCGTGAACACCCATGGGAAGTCATGCTCGATCTCTACTTCTAGAGATCTCCTGAAGAGACGGAAAAGGAAGAGCAAGCCTCTGCTGAAAAGGCTGTGACCACAGAGGAATTTCAGTGTGGATGTGTTGCTAAAGCTCCTGACTTGACCACTACTCAACCCGAGGTCGCAGGCTGGTCTGAAGCTGTGCAGCTCCTCTGTGCCTATTCAGCCATTCCCTACTGAAGACTGGGGTGCTCAGCCCGCCACTGAAGATGGTCCACAGCTCCCACTGCTCAGGCCACTGAATGGGGAGGAACAACCGCTGAGTGGTCTTAAGCTGTTCTTCCACAGACTTTTAAACAGAAAGTGGAAATAAGGTTGATGGAAAACCAACAGTTTCCAAAAAAAAAAAAAAAAAGGATTCAACAAAAGCAACTGTTATGGACAGAATGTGTCCCCCTAAAATTTATATGTTGAAGCCCTGTCCCCTCTATGTGACTGTATTTGGAGACACGGTCTTTGGGAGTTAATTAAGGTTAAATGAGTTCATAAAGGTGGAATCCTTTACCCCACAGGACTGTTCTCCTTATAAGAAAAGGAAGAGACGCCAGAGCTCATGCTGTCCTCCTACAAGAACAAAGAGAAGAAGCCATGTGAGGACACAGAGAGAAGTGGCCATCTACAGGCCAAGCTCTCACGAGAAATCAACCCTGACGGCACCTGGATCTTGAATGTCTGACCTCCAGACCTGTGAGGAAATTAATTTCTGTTCTTTAAAGTCATCTAGCATGTGGCATTTTGTTATGACAACCCTAGCAGAGTAATACAGCAAGTATATCTAAATGGAGTATTTCACAGGAGAGCAAGGATGGTTTTCCTAACAAAAAGAAATAGGAGGTGAGGGATAGAAAAAAGATATAAGTGAATAAAAGTGAAGTAAGTGCCAACATGGTTTGTAAAATTTATGTTCTTGCCAGGATAGTAATAAGAACAGAGTGCTACATGTTACTGTCTGTTTTGCTCAAATCTGCAGTAAAACCAAGGAGTTGTGCTGCTCATGTGTCACAGAACTTTGCAGAACTCAGAATACTTCTTTGTTGTCTTCTAACTGCCTATAAGCAACTATCCTTTTCTTTCGTGCACTTTTATTGAGATGCTGCATTGGACAGTGTTAGGACAGTGAGTGGGAGCAAAATATGCTACTTTGGCATATCGATTATTTTGAGTTCAAGTTACTTAAGAAACAGCCAATGCAAGAAGGACACTCTGACCCTCCTTTGTCCCCCTGAAAGCAGGGACTAAATTCCCCATGTGAAGGCTACCCTCCCTGCACTTGGAGGATAAAAGACTTCCTTATCCCAAGAGATAGGGAATCCAGGGCCGAGAAGGCTGTGTAAACAAACTGTGTTACTTCTTCATTAATTTGCTTCCCAAGCGCAAACCCCTTTGTCAATTCTTCACAAATAATTTTTTCTTTCTTAAACAAAGAAAGGTATAAAAGCTGCCTGCTTTGGTCACTTCTTTGAGTCTCATGTTTTTATGAACTCCTGTACATACAAAATTAAATCTGTTTTTCTCCTGTTAATCTGTCTCATGTCAATTTAATTATTAGGCCAGCCAAGGAAGGGAAGAAGGGAAAAATTTTCCTCCCCTATGATGGCATAGAAGCTCACAGCACATTATGAGGCTGTTACTGTTTAGGAGAAGGCCTGGTGCCTGGGAGGTCACAAGCCACCCAGGGACGATAGATACGATCAATTCATGCTGTTACATGGAACAGTGTGATCGTCAATCTCTTATCAGATGCTGAAGCGGATTTTTATGGAGAGTTAAAAACAACATTGCCATAAAATGGCGATCGTGAGAGTTGCAAAAGTGTGGAAAAGTAAATAATATGATTACTAGAATCAAATATAATAATATGCAATCCCAATAGGGTATTTTTGACTTCATTAAAAGATTTATTTTGTATAAAGGAGTTTAGACATCAAATAATTTAAATTATGGAAATTATGCTTTCAAAGTTCCCAGTGATTATAATTGGGATAATTCAGAGAGATCCTCAGCATTATACTTCCTAGTTATGTATGTGTAATCCAAGTGTCCCCAAACTTTCCAGCCTGTTTCTTGTTTAGATGTGAGTCTTCTCATTTTATGGGAGATGGAACACCCATCACAGTATTGTGGAAGATCCCTCAAGAAGAGGTTTATTTTCCGTCTCTTCTCTGCTACTTTGGATTCTCAGTTTTCTATCACTCTCTCATTTCATTCAGCTGCTCTTCTCTTTGCTTGTGGCTCTAACAGCCGCCATAAATGAGCAGAAGACATTTCTTCTATAGTCACCAAAGTAACTCTAACATGAAACTTCTCTACAAATTGGAATTTTTATTGAAAATTTGTAAGTAACAGAGGAGAGATATCATCAAAAAAAGAGGAAGAAATTTACGAACTGATATTTTTCTGTTAGTTACTCTTGCAGCAAGGAATTTTCACTGGCCTGCCCTGTATTGCTGGGTGTTTTGTTTTGTTTTTGTTCTTCTTTTTTTAAAGATCTTCTTTCTTCTAACTCCTTTTCAGATATCCCAATGTTTTACTCAGGTAGCCAGAAGACAACTCCTAATTGCAATTATTTTATTATACAAGCAATTTAACTCTCACTTTGTTTTATATTTTTTTCATCCAGACCAGCCCTAAAACATATTTTAAATTGTTATTCAGTAAAATTACTTTTTTTGTGTATTATTCTATTATGGTCAATGAATATATATATGACCATCACCGTAATCAGGATACAGAACTGCTCCATCACCCCAAAAAACTCTCTTGTGCTATCTCTTTATAGACATATCCTCTCCCATCCCTAAGCCCTGGCAACCATTGATCTGTTCTCCATCACAATAGCTTTTTGAGAATGTCATATAAATGGAATCATAGATTTTATAACTTTTTGAGACTTTTCTTTCACTGAGAATAATGCCTTGACATTCATCCAAGTTGTTGTGTATATCAATAGTTTGAGCCTTTGTACAGCTGAATAATACCCTTTCTATGGAGGCATCAGAGTTTAGTTATCAGTTCATGCCCTTAAGGACAGTTAGGTTGTTCCCTATTTAAGTGACTACAAATAGAGCTGCTAGAAAATTTTGTATAGAGGTTTTTGTACGAACATAAATTTTTATTTCTCTAAGGTGAACACCCAGTAGTGGGATTGGTGGGTCTTGTGCTGTTTGTACTCAACTTAAAAAAGAAACAACTGCCCAGTTGTTTTCCGCAGTGGCTGTACTATGTTTGCATTCCTGCCAGCTGCCAGCTGCTCTACTTCCTCAGCAGCACTCAGTATCGTCAGGATCTTTCAGTCAGTCTGATAGGTGTGTCGTGGTATCTCATCACAGTTTTAATTTATATTTCCCTAATAGCTAATGATATTGAGTATTTTTTCATGTGCTTATTAGCTATCCTTATATCCTCTTTCATGAAGTTTCTGTTCAAATCTTCTGCCCATTTTTTTTTTTTTTTTGCTAAGAAAGACTTGCCCTGAGCTAACATCTGTGCCAGTCTTCCTCTATTTTGTATGTGGGTCAGTGCCACAGCATGGCTGCCACAGAGTGGTGTAGGTCCATGCCTGGGAACCAAACCCAGGCCACTGAAGCGGAGTGCACTGAACTTAACCACTAGGCCAGCCCCTTTTTTGCCCATTTTTAGATTGGGTTGTTTGCTTTTGTAATAAGTTTTGAGAGTTCTTTATATATTAAAATTTGTCTCATGTGCAAGGTTTAATCTTAATCTCCAAAGCACGGTGATTCTGATATTTTCTCTCGTTATTACTTTTTTTAAAAAAAATTCCAGGCTCAACAGAAATATCCTGCCCACTTGCCAAGCCTAGAACTTGTACCTGTGTTCTTTGTCTTTATCCCTTTTCTTGCTCAGCCTCTAGCATGATCTTTCAATTATGTCTTTTCTTTTTGGCATTTTCAAAACTTCTTTCTGCATGATCCATTCTTTCTTTTAATGTTAAAGTCTCTATGGCTAACTTTAAAAGGAGACTAGTTTATGACTCCTCCCTAAGCTACTGCCTCCTGTTCCCACAACTGCTGTGCTTCTTGGAAACGTTCTGCGTCTGTTTCCTTCTCCTGCCAAATTTACACAACCTAGGCTCTGCTTTCATTATCATTCTGAAAATGCTTCTAGAACAGTCCCCAATGACCAGCAACTGCCTCTACTGGAGGCCTCTCTGTGTTCATTTTATCCACCTCTCTGCAGCACGTGACATTTTTGCCTACCACTTCTCTCTGGATAATAACATCACAAACAAATCAATCATTGTCACAGAGAAAGGGTAAAGTAAATATTTTTTGGAAGTAGAATCTTTTATCATGCTTTTTGGAAAAAAAAGAATTTTTATGGGAAAATTCCTGATGATAAAAGATACAGAAATATTCAGAACTTACCATCCACATATAACTTAACTCAGTATATTTATAAGTGAAAGGCATTTGTGTTCACAGTATCTTGTTTGACTTGAGTTCTACCATATTGAAGTATGTGAATTTGGTTACTAATGTAATCTTTCAGTGCTTTATTTCCTGATTTGGAAATGGAGCTAAAAATGGTAGCTAACCCAAGAATTTTTGTAAATATTATGTGAGATGATGAATGTGAGGTATTTAGTCAAGTGCCTGAAATATAGAAAGCAATTAATAAGTAAAATAATTAATTTAAAAAAAAACAAAAATTTTCTTTTCCCATATTTTTCTAATTTATTTAAAAATGAATTTTAAAGACAAATTATTCATATTAAATTATCATTCAGTTTTCACCCTGGCAACCTATAAAACAAATTTGTGGAGATTTGAACAGTCTTTTTCTTTTGATTGTGAATGTCTGGATATAGACCAGATAATGTATATATGCCTTTTCCTTAATTTGGGCAAATGATCTCTTTGTGCCTCTGCAGAGAATCTCTCCATGAGCCAGATTTGCAGAGTTTAACCAAGTCAATGGATTTCTACCCCATGAGTGTACTTGTACTGATAGAAAAGAAAACCATGAAGCAGTTCAACCATGACTTCCAGTGCTAATTAACAGAAGGATAATACAAATGCTTCTTCTTAATTATCTTTTGTTTCTTAAAAATCAGTTCTTGTAACAAATTATTAGACAAGTTGGTGCATAAATTTCAGTTCCCAAGATTTCCTTTGATCCTTTTTTCCATGTAATTCTACAAAACACTCTGCATTAATGTTTTAGGGCATTATTGATTTATTCTCTGTAAGAAAATATACACTAAAGGATGTTCATTTTGCTGTTTTCTTCCATAGACTCTCTTGCCTAAATAATTCAGTTGAGAGTCTCTTGTATAAGTCACATTGTCTTTGTTTATTTTTATTGTTGAGTATCCATCTATGCTCTTATAATTCCAGTTTTGCAAAAAAGTGAGGGCTATTGATAAAATTCACTAAAATGGCTCTTCTTTGGACCATCTCTTTTGGCAATAACAAAGAAGTAAATCATGTAAAAGGAATCCATTAGAATCATCATACCTAGGAAATAGCATGTTTATGGCTAATTATAATAATGTCTCTTGGTAATATCTTGATTTTATTCTTGAACACACAGCAGAAAATTGCTCAATGTTCCTACTGTTCTTCGTCTACTAAAGATAGAACAGTTATTTCAAACCAACTTTTGTGTGCATGTGTAGTACATGTTTATGTGTGAGTGAGGTCGCAATCTCCTTTCTTCGTAAAATGTTATAAGACATATATTTATTTTAAACTTATTTTTAGTAAAAATGTTATATGACATATATTTATGTTAAAATTGTTTCTAATAAGTTTGGTTTGTTTTTTACAGTTGCGTAAGAATCCTTATGATGCAGCGTGTCACCTCTGAGTAATGTTGAAATATTCAAGTTTTAATTTAATTTTTTTAATGTTGGTTTCAAAATTTGTACAATGGAATATAGTTTGTTGTTTCAACGTAAATGTCTTTGTTTTTTAGCTAATTTTACGCATGCATGTTGTAAAACATTCAAACAGCACAGAGTAGATGAAGCCACTGGGTTTCATTATCACATCCATCGGAGATAACAATATGGCTCTATCTACATCCATACATTGAAGTTGATGAACTGTAATATGAACTTTGTCTCACAATTTATCAGCTCCCTGAGATGAGGAAAACTCAAGTGGGTGACATTGATTTGAAACTGAGTGAGCAAGGTATTTCACCTCTGGAACGGGGAATCTCAGATCAAACCTTCTCAAAATTTAATGTGAATACTAATCACCTATTGTCTTAGTCCATTTGGGCAGCTATGACTAAAATACCATAGACTGGATGGTTAAACAAGAAACATTTATTTCTCAGAGTTCTGGAGGCTGGGAAGTCCAAGATCAAGACACTGGTAGAATAGGTGTTTTTGAGAACCAACTTCTTGGTTCGTTGACCTCCCGCTTCTTGTGTCCTCACACAGCCAGGAGCTCTCTGGGGTCTCTTTTGTAAGGACACTAATCCCATTCATGAGGGCTCTACTCTCATGACATAAACACCTTCCAAAGGCCCCACCTCCTAATACCATCATATTGGGGATTATGATTTTATTGTATGAGTTTTGGGAGGGTACAAACTTTCATTCCATAACACCTAGGGAATCTTGTTAAATAATACATTGTGATTCAATATATTTGGGGTAGGGCCTGGAATCCTGCATTTCTGACAGGCTCCCAGGTAATACTGATATTGCTTGTCTTGGAAGCACAGTGCATAGCAAAACAGTGTACACGCATACCTCGTTTTATTGCGCTTTGCTTTACTGTGCTTCACAAATTGCGTTTTTTACAAATTGAAGGTTTGTGGCAACCCTGTGTTGAACAAGTCGATTGGTGCCATTTTTCCAACAGCATTTGCTCTCTTCGTGTCTCTGTGTCACATTTTTGTATATTCTTGCAATATTTCAAGCTTTTTCATTATTATTGTCTTTATTATGGTGATCTGTGATCAGTGATCTTTGATGTTACTATTGTAATTGTTTTGGGGCACCATGAGCCATGCCCATATAAGACAACAAATTTGATTGATAAATGGTGTGTGTGTTCTGATGCTCCACTGACCAGCCACTCTCCCGTCTCTCTCACTCTCCTTGGACCTCCCTATTCCCTGAAACACAACACTACTGAAATTAAGCTAATTAATAACCCTACAATGGTCTCTAAGTGTTCAAGTGAAAAGAAGAGTCACACATCTCTCACTTTAAATCAAAAGCTAGAAAAGATTAAGCTAGTGAGGAGGGCACGTCAAAAGCTGAGACAGGCCAAAAACTAGGCCTCTTGCACCAAACAATTAGCCAGGTTGTGAATGCAAAGGAAAAGTTCTGGAAGGAAATTAAAAGTGCTACTCCAGGGGTCAGCCCGGTGGCATAGTGTTGGGTTCACGTGCTCTGCTTTGGTGGCCCAGGGTTTGCAGGTTCAGATCCCGGGTGCGGACATACACACCGCTCATCAAGACATGCTATGGCGGTGTCCCATGTACAAAGTAGAGGAGGGTTGGCACAGATGTTAGTTAGAAGAGGACAATCTTCTTCACCAAAAAAAAGTGCTACTCCAGTGAACACATGAACAATAGGAAAGCCAAACAGTCTATTGCTGATATGGAGACAGTTTTAGTTGTCTGGATAGAAGATCAAACCAGCCACATGTTCCCTTAAACCAAAGTCTAACCCAGAGGAAGGCCTTAACTCTCTTAATTCTATGAAGGCTGAGAGCGGTGAGAAAGCTGCAGAAGAAAAGTTTGAAGCTAGCAGAGGTTGGTTCATAAGGTTTAAGGAAAGAAGACTTTTCCATAACATGAAAGTGCAAGGTGAAGCAGCAAGTGCTGATGTAGAAGCTGCAGCAAGTTATCCAGAAGATCTAGCTAAGATCATTCATGAAGGTGGCTACACTAAACGACAGATTTTCAGTGTAGACAAAACAGCCTTGTATTGGAAGAAGATGACATCTAAGACTTTCACAGCTAGAGAGAAGTCAATGCCTGCCTTCAAAGCTTCGAAGGACAGGCTGAATCTCTTGTTAGGGGCCAATGTAGCTGGTGACTTTAAATTGAAGCGAATACCATTTGCTATTCTGAAAATCCTAGGACCCTTAAGAATTATGCTAAATCTCTTCTGCCTGTTCTCTATAAATGGAACAACTAAGCCTGGATGACAGCACATCTGTTTACAACATGGTTTATTGAATATTTTAAGCCCACTGTTGAGACCTACTGCTCAAAAAAAAGATTACCTTCAAAATATTACTGCTCATTGACAATGCACCTGGTCACCCAAGACTCCTGATGGAGACAGACAATGAGATTAACATTGTTTTCATGCCTGCCAACCCGACATCCATTCTGTAGCCCACGGATCAAGGAGTAATTTTGATTTTCAAGTCTTATTTAAGAAATACATTTTGTAAGGCTATAGCTGCCATAGGTAGTCATTTCTCTGATGGATCTGGCAAAGTAAATTGCAAACCTCTGGAAAGGATTCAATATTCTAGATGCCATTAAGAACATTTGTGATTCATGGGAAGAGGTCAAAATACCAATATTAATATGAGTTTGGAAGAAGTTGATTCAAACCCTCATGGATGACTTTGAAGGGTTCAAGACTTCAGTGGAGAAAGTAACTGAAGATGTGGTGGAAACAGCAAGAGAACAAGAATTAGAAGTGGAGCCTGAGGATATGACTGAATTGCTGCAATCTCATGATAAAACTTTAAGAGACATAGAGTTGCTTCTTATGGATGAGCAGAGAAAGTGTTTTCTTGAAATGGAATCTACTCCTGGTAAGGATGCTGTGAAGATTGTTGAAATGACAACAAAGGATTTAGAATATTATGTGAACTTAGTTGATAGAGCAGTGGCAGGGTTTGAGAGGATTGACTCCAATGTCGAAAGAAGTTCTACTGTGGATGCCATCAAACAGCGTCACAGGCTACAGAGAAATTGTTCATGAAAGGAAAAGTCAATCAATGTGGCCAAGTTCATCGTTGTCTTATTTTAAGAAATTCCCACAGCCCCCCACCCTTCAGCAACCACCACCCTGAGCAGTCAGTAGCCATCAACATCGAGGCAAGACCCCCCACCAGCAAAAAGATTATGACTTGAAGAAGGCTCAGATGATGATTAGCACTTTTTAGCAATAAAATATTTTTTAATTAAGGTGTGTACTTTTTTTAGACATAATTCTATCGCACACAATGGACTACAGCACAGTGCAAACATAACTTTTATATGTACTGAGAAACCAAAAAATTTGTGTGACTTGTTTTATTGAAATATTTGCTTTATTGCTACGTCTGGAATTGAACCCGCAGTATCTCTGAGGTACGCCTGTATACTTTTTTCTCCACTCAAGGTTGGGTACTATTGACTGTTCTCCAGTATCCTGCAGTTTCTTATGTGAAGTTAAGGCTATCTGGTAATAAGCAGCATACTCTTATTACTGATAATGTTTGTTAGTTTTTTCTTTTTCTTTTTAACGTGTAGAATTTGTAAACTTTTTGTTTTGGCGTTGTCGGGGGAAGAGGGAGAATCTCCCTCTGCCCTTTCCCTTAAGGTTCTTATGGCTGGCCAAATAATTAACAAGACAGGTTAGCAGGAGAAAATAATACCAAGTTTAATAACATGTATACATGGGAGAAACTCAGAAATGAGCAACTCGTCCCTCTGTCTAAGCTGCTTGCTTAAGTATTGCAGCTAAAGGCGAGGAACATGTTGGGGGTGGGTAGTGGTCTGGGACTTCAGAGGGCAGGACGACAATTCTTTTCAGGGTCATCCATAGATAATGTGGTCAGGGAGAGACAGAGTTTTTGATAAAAGGGGCTTGGTGCCTTTCCTATTGTAACCTCTATCCTACATTATCTTTACAGCCATCATGATAGAAGATCTGTCCCAGGAAGGAGCCATCATGTCAAATTCTTTAGGCAGTTAGTGGGGGAGGTCAAGTGTCCCTCAGAGAAAACAATCAAGGTAAAGAGATATATTTCAGGGTGGCCAAATCTTGATCTCCCACAGCATTAACTACTGATATTGAGGCAGATATTGAGGAGGGAGGAGCTGTAAAGATCCAAGCTTACCATTGTACCAGGATGCCAGCAATGCCCAGATTTATTTGGCTAGAAATTTCCTAGCTGATTATGGGAGATGTCGCCTATCACAAGATGTAAAATGATCTCTCTGAGTGGGGCTTAAAGTGTTCAGTGCTGTTCCAGTATTGCTGCTGGGCAGATTCCAGCATCCTTGAAACTCCAGAGGGACTACCAAAGGAGGGAGAGAATACAGTCCTTCTGAAAAAGCATAAAAGATATTATGGTATGTGTGGTTTTGATTGCTTAAAGGAATACAGTAATTCTCAAGTTTTTTCTCTATAGCAAAATATTTTATTGGCTTTTAACAATTTATCGATTCAACAAGCATCCTAATATCATTTCCAGTCCTGTATGGATCCCTGCCTCTGTAGATAGTACCTAAGGCAAGGACGGGACGCTTAACTCTTTCAATAACAGCTGGACCTGGATTGCCTAGTCACTCCTTTTAAGTGGAGAGGAGAAACATACAGAGGGAAAATGGAAATGTAACTCACAAATGTACAAATGGTGAGGGAAGTGACTTCCTTGACCCCTAATGAAAAATAAAAAGCAAGAAATTTTGAAAGCTCCTAATGCCATTGCTGTGTTTAAAGCATTTCTTATATTTCTGTTGCTTTTCCATTTTGCTTTGTTTTCCCAGAATGGTATGTTATTTGTGGGCAATTGTCTGGAAACGATAGGAAATTATTTTTAAGTTGTAGACATCAATATGCTGCAAAGCTTTTGCATTAGGCACTGGTTTATATAAATTTATAAAAGAATTCACCGAAAAGGAGCCAAACTCAAAAAGAGTTCGAATCATTCGAACATTTTAGATAGTCAAGAACTCAAAGGTTCTTGTAAACACAAAGACTAGTTTAACAGCAGCCTTTGTTTTGTATGAGATTACTGCATACATTTCTCCGTAGCAGAACTCAAAGGAAGTTACTGCTCTACCTTTCCCTGAAGGAATATTTTGAAGGAAAACTAATTAATTGACAGTACCTTTCAAACACCACAAACCTACCAAACATCACAATGTCATCTACGGTAACCGTATCCCAATGTGCTTTGGATGCTCAACTCATTTTTGATTGTTAGGAGAGTGTGCAAAGTGCATCCTGCTTGGGATTCTTTGTTAAATGACTTGTGAGGAACAATATATTTGTTCCACACAGCCATAGTTCTTGGGCCTTTGTGTTTCAAAGATGAGTAAATAGCAAAGCAAAAGAAAAAGAAAAAGAAAAAAAAAGAAATGGACGTATATTGTAAACAACTAATTTAACCAACATAAGTGCATTAAACAAATCTGTTACTATCACTGTCATTTCTAAGAAGATTTCTATCATTCCTAAAAAGAAATAATATGTTAATACAAAAATGTAGTCAGGGAAAAATCTCTGATAAGATACAGTACTAAAGGTCGACTAGTGTGTCTCTCTCACCTGTTGTACCTTGCTCTCATTCTCAGACCATGTGAAGGATGTGTGTTTCCCCTTGTTTATATTTGTTTGTTTATTTGTTTTTGTTTTCCAAATGGAATATAACTAACTACAAGCTGCTGAAAACTTCATTTCAGGTCATAGTTCAGGGATAACACATCAGGAATTTTTCCCTTGTTAGAAGTGGCCAAATGGCTAAGATTTCTTATTCATCTTAGAGTTAGACCTATGGATATCTGGTGAACTAGAATTTAGCAGAATTTGTTGTCTAGTTTGTGGCTTCAGTGAGGAAAGGAGTGATAGATTTTTTTATTTTATTTTTAAAATAAATGAGTCTCTTTGTGACACTATTCTAAATTAATAATAAAATAAATTTTCACCATATATACGATATACTTACAAAGATAGACCAACATCTTCCATGGAGCCTTATCCCTCACCTTGTTAGTGAAACCAAGGGTCACACTTACTTGGAGGATGGGAAGATATTGGTGTTTCTCAAGTACACATTTCCCTGTACCTCAATTGTCCTATGAAATATTAATGCTAACTCGTGGTCTCCATTGCTGCGATACTTGCTCTTTCTTAAAATTTCTTCCACAGAAGCTACAGTGACTTCTGAGAGGGAATAGAAATTGAGTTATTGAATTTTTTTCACTGATAAATGTATTATATGTGTATTTAATTAGTCACCATCATTTGAGATATTTGAAGCAATAATTATGCAATAATTGCAATCCATTGTTATGGATCCCTTGAGAGACCATAAAATATGATGCAATTTAAAGTATATTAAATATATTCATCTTCTTGGAATAAGAAAACATACTGCAAATCCAAGCTGGAGCTATAAGGCCAGCTCAACAAATTAGTCTTTGGAATAGAATTCCACTTTACGTGCTCATTTCGAAACATGACTAGAAGTAAAACACAGGGAAGAAAGATAAACAACGTTATTCTCTTGTAGTGTAATTATTCTATATTGGGGGAAATAAATAAAATAATATTAAAATATTTAAAATATATTAGGATATTTGAAGCACTCATTAAATGAATGATAACCTGTTTGGTTCCATTTTATGACTTAAAAAAAAAATCAGTATATTATCGAATAAAAATGAAGTGTGCAATAACTATGCTTTGGCTGAATTAAGCATCTAGTTCAGTGGTGGGCACTGGGTAGATATTCAGTAAATACATGCTGAATGAATGAATGGATAAAAAAGCAATCGAGGTCTTGAGTTTCTCACTTGTCTGAGAGTACAATAATGAGTTTCTGTGTGTGTATAACGTTATGTAAATGAGCTGAGATTTACAGTTGATTTTCAAAGTTTAAAGACTTAAGCTGAGCATATAGATATATCTACACATAAGAAAAATAAATATACTTTTTTTTTTTTTGGTGAGGAAGATTAGCCCTGAGCTAACATCCATTGCCAACTCTCCTCTTTTTGCTGATGAAGATTGGCCCTGGGCTAACATCTCTGCCCATCTTTCTCTACTTTATATGGGACACCACCACAACATGGCTTGATAAACGGTGCATAGGTCCACGCCCGGGATCTAAACCTGCAAACCCTGGGCCGCAGAAGCAGAGCACACCAACTTAACCACTATGTCACTGGGCCGGCCCCAAATATATAATTTTTAAGTGTGGAATTGTTCATGGGTGGAAGATTTTATGTCTATGTTCAGTAAGCAATATAAGAAAATATATACATTGCAAAACTGAAAATTTAGAATTTGTTTTAGAAAACTTGGCCACATGGTAATCTCCACATCAAATGGAGACAAAGGAAGCAAATTGCTGCAGAAAGAAACCAAAAATTCCTGTCCTCTTTGATACTGAACCTCTTAGTCTCAAATTCGTGTGCCCGATGGGCAGCAAGCCAAGCACGGACACACCAGTGCTTGGAGATGGAGAAAGGCCCCATTCGAGTTGGCCAGGACAAGAAGGCAGGAGCATGGCTGTGCTCAAATCTGCCTTAACCAGAGCAAAAGCAGGGGCGTTTATACAAGAGCTAAGGGACTTGGCAGGAGGAGCCTCGGAGAAACAAAGAGGTCACTCTGGATAAGCCCCTGGGCAATCTGCAAGGCTGCTCGGGGCCGGCCATCTGGTGGTCACAACCTCTCAGATGGTATTCTTTTTCTTCTGAAAAACAAACTCACAAATCCTCGAGACCAGAGTTCACCCCTCAAGTTAAACAAGAAAACAGCAAATTGACAAGATTCATCTACGTCTGTGCTGTGATCAAGGTCGAAAGGCAATCCTGTTCTTATTGAACATCTGCACTAGCCCTCAGGTACCCAGCTTCATCTGCAGTATGACAAGAAGTGAATGATTGCCAAAGGAAATATTAGTTGTAAATGTACGTATATGCTAATCCCCAGGATATAAAGATTGGTTTGCTAAAAAAAGCAATCACATAAATCTTCTTATTAAGTCTTTATTATTAACAGCACTTGAATGCAGAATTGGGGATTCTTTTCCATAAGAAAACATTGATAATTTTATCATGGGCAGGAGTTAACCTTTCCAAAGCAGGTTTGTTATAAGAATGTATCTTGAAGACAACTTTGCTGGGAATGTGAAGGCAATGTGTGTGTCTCAGTGGAGCGGTTTGAACTCACACTGCAGTTTGGCGCACAGCCTACTGATGCCTAGTAATGGATATTAAACTCTCCTTGGAAGATAGTGAGCTAGAAAGATATAGATTGCTTTAACAGGATATTTCTACATGGCACAGAGGCATATTGTAATATATGTCAATAATAATAATAGATTTTACATCAATTAATATTTTATTTCAAGCAACATTGTTTACTTTCATTACTTCATTTAAAATGGCCATATATCTAATGCCAAATACTTAAATATCAACTAAAGAATCCATATGATGTATTACTACTCTAACGGATTTTTTATAAAATATATAAAACATTTTACTCATGATTACCTGCAGCAATTAAGTAAGCAGAATGCCTCCACAAAGAATTCCAAAAAGTCAATATATGCTTACTAATTTTATTTTCAAGTAGGTCGGGGTCAACGAACTTTCTCTATAAAGGACCAGCTAGTAAATATTTTAAGTTTTGCTGGCCAACAGGCAAAATTGAGGACATTATGAAGGCATTTATGTAACAAGAGAAAAATACATTTTTTATTTTTATAGATTAAAATTAAAATATAATAATAATAATTAGTATAATTATAGAATTATCTTAATAAAATTTCCCTTGAGGTTCCAAGTTCTTCTTCCCCACCATACAAATTGATTGCAAATGTTCATTTATTAATACTGATCTGAAATGAAATTTTACAGATTTCATCTTTGAAAATGGCTTTTCACATATGGAGGTACTGCCAAATACTGATCTCAATCCACTAGCATATGGTTTTAATCACACATATTTATTCCTTAGAAGGCATTTATAGAATTCTTTTGAATTCTTGTCTTGATGTTTGTCTTTTATTCTATCATTGCATTTGTAGGGGAGGAAAAATTTTCCTCTACCCTTCTAGTTTCATTTGGCTGGTGTAATAATTAAACTGACATAAGACAGATTAACAGGAGAAAAGCAAATTTAATTACATATATACAGGAGCCCCATAAAAATATGAAACCAAAGGGCAAGTCCGGCAGCTGTGGCTTATATGCCATCCTGAGCTAAGGAATGGGGTAGAGGCCTGGGGCTTCCAAAGGAGGAGGACAGCTCACAGGACAGCAAGGAGAGCAGATGTTTGGTAATTAGATGGTTGCCCTGCCATACAGATTGGTCATTTGGATGAATTTATCTCTGGTAATAACTCTCTCTCTGAGCCACGCACCCTATCTAAATTCTTTTAGGTAGTTAAAGGGGAGCTAGAAGTTTTTCTTGAGTCTGCTGGGTTTTGATTGCCTTCAGCTCAAAGCAATCCAGATGCCAAAGTGGCATATTATGGGGTTGTATATTCTGCTCCCCTTTGCATTGCAAAGTAATCATTCCCAATTGAAAGGTTAGGTGAAAGCTTCTTAATTGGAAAGTTAAATTGATTTTGAAATAAAGGCATTTTCTTTGTACTTTCGTTAAGATGTGAAAATGTCGCTGGTCCTGCAGTTTGCCGTTTGAAAATATACCTGCTCCAAATATGTGTGGGCATGGGGGTCTTCTTGTTTTAACTTTTGACAGCACAAGAAATGAATAGAGCCACTTGACATTACTAATGATTCATACAACATTACTTGACCAAATGACTTGTTACAGTATGACCTCCACATATAAACACTGTTTTGCTTTGTAATCATAGGTTGAATTCATTACGAAATATTTTCAAGTCTGCAGCAAAAGCTAATTTCCAAAGCTATTCAGTGGTCATTAATATAGGCCAAGGGCAAGTCTCCTCATTCAGAAAAAATATTCCAATCTCATCCTTAACATGAAAACTTGCAATAAAAAATTACCAGTGCTAACGTAGCAAACTGCTGTGTGGTGGCACAAGTCAAGATATTCAGCTTCTGTTTCTGACAAAAATCACAGAACTATCCACCAGAGTGAATGAAGTTCACGAATGACATTGCTGTTTTAATAACACATGATAGATTCAAATATTATGTGGAAAACACTTGCTGATGAATAATAAAATTAATAAATATAGACTTAAAAACTTTATATTTGCCCACACTTTGTGAATTTATCCAAATTTGCCTTTTTCTGATCCATATTATTTTCCCAACATCAGTTGAAATACATTTTAGCAGAGTCTACTTCAGGTTGTTCTGAATTAGTGTTTTCTCAACTTCTTTGCAAATATTCTGACTTACAGTTGTTCCAAGCAAACTATTCATAAAGAATGATTTTTCAGTCACTTCAAACTCTGCATTGACTCCTCAAATAAATAACTGAGCATTATTAGTAACATCCGTCAATTCACGCAAAGAGATTGGAAACCATTTATCTTGTTCTTTAGTTGATTATTGATGCTGCTCTCAACTCTTCAAGCAATCATTCTTGTGGAAGGGATAATCCTCTTTACAATGTGAGTGTGGAATAGTCATACATTGCTCTCTGGCAGTGCAAAAACCGGTGACAAGCTAGATTGGGCCCATGGGCTGTAGTTTGCTGACATTTGTACTAGATGATGATGATTCTGAGAAATGTACAGTTCTTGGCACAGAGTAGACCCTCAATAAATGACTATAAATTAAAAGTATATATATATATATACACACACACACACACACATATACACATGTACATACATACTATATATATACACCTATAAAAGTATATGTATATTTATATATGTTAGTACATGTTAATTTTGTTTTTTTCTGTTTTTCATATTTAAGTTCCAGTAAACATAGACACAAATGGAAATATAAACTGTAAAACCTCTCCTCTTGGGACAGGATTATGTGCTGGAGATAGCTCACACTAGCTAACTGGAGTCCACTGTTAAAATCACTGAAATTTTTGAGCTCCAAGTTGAATTATATATACTTACAGTTAAATGAATTTTACTTAGAAAGGTAATAGATACTCAAATTTCATCTCTACTTAATTATCTTACTACATTTTGCTGTTATCTATGTTCTTGAGGTTATTTATGTCTAACTGTATCTTTATGGTGGAAATAAAAGGCAAATTTGTACAACTGTGAATTTCTTCCCAAAACTGTATTCAATGACTAACACACTGTACACATTAAAATTGGCTCTGATGGGTATTTACACACAGTGATAGGCAAATGCTGCAAATCAGGACTTAATTTATAATTTTGTTGACTCTCTAGATTTAAGAAATTAATGGAGCAAGTGCTAATACTGCAGATTAAATGTAGATGTTGGTGCATCTGTAGCCTTTACAGTGTGGATAACGCACTGTGGGAGATCAAGATTTGGCCACCCTGAAATATATCTCTTTACCTTGATTGTTTTCTCTGACGGACATTTGACCTCCCCCACTAACTGCCTAAAGAATTTGACATAGTAACTCCTTCCTGGAACAGATCTTCTATCTGATGGCTGTAATATAATGTAGAATAGATGTTACAATAGGAAAGGCACCAACAAGCCCATCTTATCAGAAGTTCTATCTTTCTGGCCACATTCTCTGGATGGCCCTGTGAGGAGGTGCCAGACAAACATTTACATTTATAAGGGAAATCTCCATTTGTAAAGGTATCTCTCTCTCTCTGTATTGGGAAGAGGGGGGATGACCTCATTTTTAGAAACTTATCAATGTGGAAGGTGAGGCCTTAAATCTGCATAATAACCTTACTCTTGTTTACAGTGCTTTAGTGGTGATCTCCTGTAACTGACTCCCCCACCCCCAACATCCTCCTTTGTCTTTGGCTGAAGATGGTATTTAAGAAGAGAATTTCCGCTATTGTGTTGAGAAACGCAGTGTCCCTGGTTTCTCCCATGTATACATGTTATTAAACATGGTATTATTTTCCCCTGCTAACCTGTCTTGTTAATTATTTGGCCAGCCATAAAAACCTTAAGGGAAAGGGCAGAGCGGGTTTCTCCCTCTTCCCCTACAGCACCCATATACAAATAATATTTGAAAGCTTTTATCCACATCAGCACAGAAGTCCTTCAAGTCATACAGTGCGTTCTGATGTACATCTTCATTGTTTCCCTTCCTCTTATTAATTGATGTGCTTGACAATATCAGAGGCCAGGTAGTAACCCGTCACCAACCCACCACTGGTCTGAGGCTGCCTGCTTGGACCTGCCAGGCTGCTCCTAGCCTGGTCATCAGGCATTTGGGGTGTCTGTTAAAGGAGCGACTCCGGAAGAAGAAGAGGGAAACCCTAAAGGAAGAGCCTTCCCAGAGCTGGCCCCTGGTCTTTGTTACCATCTGAGTAGCGCAGCCCCCAGCCTGCAGTGGGCCCTCCATAAATATCAGCTGAACAGAAAGTGACAACTAAGAACTCAATCCCTTGGAGGGTGAGAGGGGCGCGCTGCAGGGTCGGAAGGGGCCATGGAGGTTCCTGAAACACAGTCCTGAGACTCCTGAAGGAAAATTTCTCCCTCTCTTCTGGTCATCTCTGTCACATCCTGCTCTGAGACACACCGAATGTCAAGCCCAGGTCCAAATCCCGGTTTTGACCTTGGGGGCGTCCCTGGCAGGCCTGATAGAGCTTGGAGGGGTGGGGGAAGGGTGGAGATCGAGGGGATAGGAGCGAAGATCCGAGCCCCCTGCGGGCCCTTGGCTCACCCAGCCGCATCCTCCCTTCCCCCGGGCGGTTTGGGCTCTACGCCCCTCGGGGCGCACGAGTCCGGGCGAACGCGCCGCTGACACCGGCACCCTCCTCATGGCGTCCTGGGCGCCGGGTGTGCCTGACTCGCGTCCAGCTCTCCTCGGGAGCGCAGCCCTTTCTTGGCTGCTTGGCACGCCCGAGCTGGGAACGCGCGTTTCCCTGCAATGCAGCGCAGCCCTTGGGATCCAGCCCGGCCCGGACGAGGGGACACCTCAGCCGCAGCCGACGCACCAGGCCTCAGGGGAGGGATCCGGGGCTGCGGGCGCTGGGCAGGACTGGCCCCTTCTGGACTGCGGGCGCAGGGCCCGTAGATGCTCCCCAAGCTGCGTGGTTTAGCAGTTCTCAAAAACGCCGTTTTGTCCATCCGTCGGGAAACAACCAGAAATCCCTCTGCTCTGTCCTCCGGGAGGGGCAGAGCAGCTGGGAGCTCCCAGGGACTCGCGGGGGGATCGCAGCCCCGCAACTATGCACAGCGACCCTCAGGGATCCCCAGACCAGCGGCCACCTGTGGCTGCCCCCGGCTTCCTCCTTAGTGGAACCAGCTACCGAGGACTTTGAGGATTGCCAGGCTGCGGGTATAGACCTCGGGTGTGTGCTGAGGGATGTGGGGGGTGAGGCCTGCAGCAACTGCGCTGTGGCTTCCCCTTCCCAGCTCGCGATGCCATTTCCTTTTCCTTCTCTTCCTGTTGACTCCCAAACTCTTTCCTTCAGTTTCTCAGCAGAGCAGGACACCTCTCCCACCTAGTCTTTCTGTTTCCAAACATCCTTTAAATGTTTCTCTTTTAAAGGAATCTCTTCAAATTTCAGAGTCCATTACTCATCCTTTGGTGCCATTAAAATGAAGTGACATAGTTACCATTGAATTAGTTCAAAATATCTTTGATGTTAATATTTAGGTGGAAGAAGGTTGATGGCACACGCAGGATCTAGTAGATAAGGGGGTGAAAAGCAGAACAACCTCCCTGGATAATAATTGTCGAAATTTGTAAAGAACTTTAAAAATACTCTTGGACTTGATCCATCCTTTTCTAAGATCTTTAAAAAAAAGTTATATGAAATCCTGATGATTTATGTAGGGGTGGAAAAATATTCCCTTCTCATTCTAGGTTCTTTGGCTAGTCTAATAATTAAATTGATATAAGACAGATTAACAGGAGAAAAACAAATCTCATTTAGAAAGTATGGGAACCTCAAAGATATGAAGCTCCAAAGACAGCAGGTAATTGAGACTTACATACCATCTCGAGGCAAGGAAAGGGCCAGGGGTCTGGGGATACGAAGGGGAGGAACACGGTTCACAGGAAGGCGGAGGAGGTGTTTGGAAAACAAAGGCTGCCCTGTTATGCAGATCAATTTCTTGGGTAAAAAATGTGTCTGGTAATAGCTCTCTTCCTGTTACAGGCCCCCTTCCCAATGTAATTTAGGCAGTTGAAGGGAAGGAAAAGAGCTTTTCCTGAATCTGCTGGGTTTTGATTGCCTTCAGCTCAAAATAATCCTCATGTCAAAGTGGCATGTTTTGTGGTGACAAATTCTGCTCCCCTTCACTTACAAAGATCTTCATCACAATATTATTTATAAAAGAAAAAGATGAAAATAACTTAACCTACAACAAAGAACTGGATAAATAAATGATGATATGTCCATTTTATGGGACATGAGTTGTCACGCCAGCAAAGAAGAGGACAAGAGATAAAACGACATGAAAGACTCTGCATGGCAAACTAATCATCAAATAAACTAAAAACAAGTTTGTAAAAGGTTAATTTGTATGTGGCAAGAGTATCACAGATTTAAAAATGAAACAAAAGAAAAACTGTCAAAAAAGATAAATAGAAAATTCTCAAAAAAAATTTCAACATACATGAGAAAAAAAACACTCACTTCCTCAAAAAAAGTTAAATTAGGTAATTTGTGCTAATCAGATTGTTCATATTAAAATGTCCTTACATTAAGCTAATAGCACGAATAGCACTCACAAACATGTGTACATTGTTAAAGCCGTTCTGAACAGAGGACAGTTTGTCGAAGTAAGTTTATTCCTGAAATACCTGTTTAGTCTTTATTGTCTGTCAGGCACTGAGGAAGGTTCTTTATGAGGCAGGGCCAGGGGAGAAGGGTTTGCTATCAGCTCCCTAAGGAAACGTTCCCTGCATTTGAGGTTTTCACAAGTGGGCAGGGTGGACGTCTGACTCAGGCCGATGACTTGCTCTGACTGGTGGAATGGGGGCAGCCGTGAGAGTGGGTCATGAGAGTGGGTCATGAGAGTAGGTCAGTTCACGCTGAGGCTTTAAGAAGTGTGCTGTGTTTTGCTTGCCCCACTGTGCTTGGGACATCCCCCAAGGGAAGAAGATGCCCATGTAGTTCTTTTATCCTGGGCCCTTGAATAAGGAACAGACTTGACTGAATGGAGCAGACTTGAAACCCAAGCGCAGCCAAGCCCAGGGGAACAGTGCTGATGGAAAGAACTTGAAATTGAAAAGTAAATCCTTATTGTCATAGCCCCAGAGATTTAAAGGTTGTTTGTTATGCAGTGTTGTTACTGCAGCAAAACCAGCCTGATATACATGTACAAGAAAAAACTGTCCCATCCAAATGTCTTAAACACCCTCCATTTCCTGCCCTAAAAACCCTGCAAATGGTAAATGGAGAAAAATAGATCTAATCTCTGACTACACAGAGACATGGGGTGGATATGCACATTCAACAAATAACCGCATACATAATTATATAATTGCACATTGTCGTGTTAGCCAAGAAAACTGGAAGAGCATAGGGTGTGAAGATGAAGAGGAACAGAAGGAATTAATTTCAATTGGGAAATCATCGAAAGCTTCTCCAAGTACAACCCGTTTAAAACATGAAGGAGCAAGAGATAGACAAAGAATAAGAAGAGAAGCATTTCAGACTGAAGGAACAAAGTGAGCGAAAGAGAAAAGGAGCTTGAGACCCTTGAGGCGCTGGTGGGAGACCAGGGAGCCCAGAGCACAGTCAGCATGAGGTGGCGGGGGGCGGGCAGGGTCCAGCCCATACCAGGCCTTGCAGTCCACAGTGAGGAGTTTGGCAGGTTTCATGCTAAGTGCGATGCAACCCATGAACAAGTATCTCTTTTAAACTAAAATTTATTATGTAAACATATTAGTCTCATAACTATAATAAATTCAGGCCCTGGTATACACAAATGAACTTGGAATTTTGAGCGTCTCCCAAAGTGAGAATGTTCCTATAAAACACTTATCACAGTTCATGTTACAGGGGACTTTTAAAACACCATCAGTCAAAATACTATCCATGTACTACGTAGAAACAGAAGAAAAGGAAACAATTTACTCATGAAATTTACTTTTAAATAAATGACAATTATGAAATACTATCCTAAGAATTCTAATTTTTGTTGCACTTTTGTTTGAGAAATTGTATAATCACTTAACTATAATAGTGAAACTAAATAAGAGAAAATTATTCCTTTAGAAGAGAGACAAAAATTTGCTGTTCTGGGTCAACAGAAGAGTCTTGCTAAATATCAACAACAAAAATACTCTTAGTTACACTATCTAAAAATGAAGTACAGCCATGCTTCACTTAACAATGGGGATACATTCTGAGAAATGCATCGTCAGACGATTTCATGGTTGTGCGAACATCATAGAGTGCACTGAAGGGGAACAAAATTTGCCACCCCAAAATGGATCTCTTTAACGTAAGGATATTTTTGGCTGATTATTTTTAAGAAACCAAAGACTCAGAAAGTTTTCTTTGTTGCCTCCCCCTTAACTGCCTAAAAGAATTCAGACTAAAAAACCTGTCTCAGGAAGCGAGCTATCACCTTAGCATAACATGAACTAGGTGGTAGACAGGCGGGAACCTAGAAAAGCCTGTTTGTTGGGCTCCTCTCTGTGTTCTTCTGTTCCTCTGTGGCCAAACAAACCTGGTTTTCCAAACATTTGCTCCTTTTCACCTCCCTGTGAATTGTCTTCCTTCGCTTTGAAGCCCCTGACTCTTCCCAGCCCTAACATTTTCCTTTGTCTTTAGCTGAGGATGATATATCAGGTGAGGGCTTCTGCCATTCTGGTAAGTTACTCTGTTTTTCTGGGTTTCTCCCATGTATACTTGCTATTAAACTTTTGTTTGTTTTTCTCCTGTTAATCTGTCTCATGTCAATTTTATTCTTAGACCAGCCAGATGAACCTAGAAGGGAAGAGGAAAATTTCTTCCTTCCTTACAGTACTTACACAAACCTAGATGGTACAGCCTACTACACACCTAGGCTCTATGGTACTCATTTTATGGGACCACCATCATATATGCGGTCCATTGTTGACTGAAATGTCATTATGTGGTGCACGACTGTAAAATGGAAATATTTACTTGCAAGATTCTCATTTATATAATATACATTCATAAAACACTATCCAAAGAATTATAATCTATGAAATTTCCACTTGAACTATTGTATAATCACTTAAAAAATGATAATAATGCCAAAATAGAAGTTCAAAATTATTTTAGAAGACCAAAAAAATAACTACTTGCTGTATTTCTGGATTATTTTAGTAGATTTGTTGACAACAACAAAAATATTGTAATACTACCTAGAGTAAAATGAAGCAATTACCTATAAAATTCACCTTTAGATAATCTAAAGTTATAAAGCATTATCTTAAGACATAATTCTATCAAACTTTCATTTGGGTCAGTGTATAATCATTGACTAATAGCAATAAAACTAAGAGGAAAAAAATCAAGATAACTCGAGTAGAGAAGAAACTATCTTATGGTGGTTCTGGATCTTCAGAAGTAAGCATATTGGAAGGTAGGATCAACTCAGAAGCTGAAACACTTCTGTTTTCAGGTTGAGTGGAGAGAAAACTGAATTCAGCACTTGGTGTCAAAACATTTGTTGCGAGTGGATGTTGCCCTGGGTCATGGAAGTCCCTTGAAGGAGGAGATTTCAGGGGAAGTTTGTTCTTGTTTTCTAGAAGAGGGGGCAGGCCAGCAATTCTCTTCTTAGGAATTTCTCCTGAGCTCCCTTCTGTGACATACGGCCTCTGATGGGAGGATGAGGTGGAGGACCAGACTCCGCATTCTGATGGCAGGGTTAGATCAAGGAAGGTCCTCAGTATCTGCCCTGCAAGAGCATCAGGACAAGCTCTTTGTCTGCCTTGTGCAGGAGCTGCTCTATCTCCTTCTCCAGGGGTCCTGACCCTCTGGGGGTGGCATCTGGTCCCTGCCAGCCATGAGACCCTGGATCCCTGCCCCGTGATAGCATCACGTCCCTCTTTCCTTGGGATCTGGTCATCCAGACAAAGGCCTGGTGGTCTTTTTGAGCCTCTGTCTAATGTCGCATTTAGAACATCAGGAACATAAAGATACTTTTCAAAATGTCCATATTAAATTCTAGCTCAAAATGCTTTTGTCTGAAGTTTCCATTTTTCCTTCTTTAAGTCATCAAAGTTACTTTCAATCATCAGTATTCTTCACCTGTTATCATGAGCTTTTCTTTCATAGGAAATACTCTGACTGATACTTGCCAGTTATTATTTACAATTTTTATGAAAGATTTTGGCTTCTATTTTATATGTGTCCAGCTCTTCACATGCATGGTTGATCTTTTCAATTGCTTTGGAAAGATTCTCCTCTATCTTTTTTGTGGTAAATACACTCTAAATTGAATATTTCATGAAAATGCATTTCTTTTTCTTGATGCATTCAGGAAGGACGTGAAGTTTCTGCTGGAACTTATATTTTTTACTTTTTAACTGTGGTTTTCTGATTGTGGCAAAACTTTCTCAGTTTGGAGCCTTTCGATATGATCTTGAAGTGCATAAGTTATTTTATCTTCTTCAGCTAGTTTAATGTATGTTTGCTTTCTTTTTTGTTCAAGAGTTGTTAAGGATGTGTATTAGTTTCCTGTGGCTGCTATAACAAATTACTACAGACTTAGTGGCTTAAAACAACACAAATTTGTTATCTTACAGTCAACATTAGAAGTCTGAAATCAGTTTCACTAGGCTAAAATTAGATGTCAGCAGGGCTGTGTTCCCTCTAGGGGCCCTAGTGGAGAATCCATTCCTTGTCTTTTACGGCTTCTAGAGGCTGCCTACATTCCTTGGCTCATGGCCGCATCACTTCAGCCTCTGCTTTGATCATATCACTTCCTTTTCTGACTCCGATCCTCCTGCCACCCTCTTATAAGGACCCTTGTGATTACATTGGGCCCACCCAGATAATCCAGGGTACTTTCCCATCTCAAGATCCTTAACTTAAATCAAATCTACCAAGTCCCTTTTGCCATGTAAGGTTCTGGGGATTAGGTCATGGACATCTTTAAGGGACCGCTATTCAGCCTACCACAGAAAGTTTTATTCAGCCGTATCATTCTGTTTCTTCTAAATTTCTACTAAGACGTCTCCATTTTCTGACATTGTTTTACAGAATTCCAATTTCTCACAATCCATGGTGTCTTCTCTAAGAATAGGATCCCTCAGCCTTAGCATATGTTCGCCCAGAAACATGATCTTTTTCTTTTAGAACTTATTCCATACCACTTTTGAGTTTTGTAGCGCTGCATTTTGTTTAAAATTCACTCACTCTTCTTTTCCATCCTTCTACCTGTGAAAGCAGCTTTATGCTTTCCTTAAGATTGGAATTTTCATTAAAGCATTTTTTAATATTGTCTGAAGTTGTGCTTCATTTTTCTGATGTATAAAGGAGCTGGATTTAGTTGCAGTTCTTGAAATTTTAAGCGTCTGGCTGCACCGTTTACCATTTAAAGACTGACTCTTGTTACATTTGCCATCAGCCCAACTTGTTCTAAACATTTACGTTACTCTTCTTTAGTCTGTCTCTAAATCTCTTTTCTTAAGCCCAAGTGAAGAGTTGGAGATTCCAGGTCCTTATTAATGACCTCCAGGTTTTGAATTTCTATTAAAGTCTTCTCAAGTCTGGCTTCCATTAAAGTTAATTCAATTCCTGCAAATTCCTCTTTATGAGACTCAGCATCTCAAAGATGGGCTCTCTTTCCTTCCAAAGGGAAGATGCTCAAATGGCCAGTTCTTTGTCTCTAACTGCCTAGAGTTCTAATGATTGTGGAATCCCAATATTACTAAAACTATCACTCTCTCCTACAGCAGTCTGCAGGGATCTGGAGCTGGTCTGAGGTCTCTTGCCAGCACTGCCACTGCCTGCCTCACTCTCTCCGGGACCAGGTGACGCAGAGCATCATAGCCATCAGCTGACTCGCCATGGTTCCAGAGGCCACAACTAAGCCCCATCATGTTGCCAGGCAGGAGAACTGTGTAGACATTCTGCCTGGAGCCACACCAGTGCCCAATAACCAGGGCAGATCTCAGTGTAGGTGGGGAAGAAGGGGCAAGAACAGGAAAAGAGAACCTCCCAAACTTCCTAAAGTGGTAACACAGACCAGGATAATATCACATCACCCCAGGGGATATAGACGAGGCCCCTAGAGGCCAGTGATGATGCTTCAGCACTCTGGCCACTCCAGCCCTGCCCAGTGTCCCCAGCCCCCTGGGAATTCATGTGTTGCCTCACCTGTAAGCCATTCAAGGGCACTGATTGGGATGCTCCATCGTTGTGAAGCACTGGATGGGAGGATTTGCAGGTTGCCAACTCTGGCCAGTATTTCATCTTCTCTTAAATAAACTTTTCATTCTGTGGTCCTTTTAAGATTGCCAGATTTAGCAAATAAAAATACAGGCATTCCGTTAAATTTGAATTTCATAAACAATGAATAATATTTTAGTATAGATATGTCCCCTGCAATAGTTGTAACATACTCATAATAAAAAAGTTATTTGTTGTTTATCTGCAGTTCGAATTTAACGGGGCATCCTGTATTCATCTGGCGCTCTTTGTCCTGGAAGCATCATTCTGCCCACATTGGTAACAGAAAACGCACTGCTCTCAGTGCCTCTCCTTGTTTTGTGTGTGGCCAGCCTTGACTGTACACTGGGGGAAAGGGCATGGAAGGCCCAACAAAGGGTGTCAAGCGGTGGTGTGCTGGCGCTGGGTCCCACCAGCTGGTTAGAGCTACTGTAAGCATCTTTCTCAACCCCGTGTTCAGCAGTGTGTCATTGATAGCTTGACACAGGCATTCCCACCAAAGAAATAGACAAACACTAGGGATGAAAGTTGTGTTGACCCTCCAACCCCCCAATCCCCCAGACAGTTGGTTGTTTTAACTTGCACACGACTGATTATGATTGATCTTCTTTAACCATCAACTCTGTCCTTAGGATGTGGGAAAATCACTCAAGTCAGTTTTCTCCCTTTAGAGTAAAGGTGAATGAGAAATGCCGTTGCCACCAGAGGTCACTCTTAACCTCCTGAATCCCAAAGTGCCCAAGCTTTAAAAGGAATCGCCTCTTGGTGCACAGAATCAGGAAAGACATTTTCTGCACCATAAAGTAGATAACCTAAAATTCGCTTTATATTTTAAATGATCACTATGGAGTCTCCAGAGAGTGAAAAATAGTTAAAGCACTAGTATTGTGGATATTATTTAGTATCACTTTCCCACTGATTGTCAGGTATAGAAACTTATTTTGTTCATTGTAGTCTCCTCCCTTCAGTGCCATCAAAAGAAATAAAAAATAGTAAGAGATGGAGGAAACTGTACTTCACAGAGGTTTAACTCGACGTGAGCGCTCTTGGACACACAGTGAGTTCATAGAACTAAGAAGAAGCTTTCAGCAGAGCTAAGACACCTTGGTGAGCACTTGATCAATGAGAGGTAATGATTCATAGAATTTCATTTAAAACACAGTTCTGATTAAAACATTGCTCTGTTCAGCCTATATTTTCTTGAATATTTATTATTTAATAAAACTAAAAGTATTTACTGGGCATTGTCTATAAGTTGTGCGAAATAAATAAAATGTTACCATTCTCTGAGGTCAGAGTCTAAGGGAGGAATTAAATATTTATTTCCAAATAGTAAACGATTGAGTAGAGGTTTCAGCAAGGTGCTAGAAAGCTCGGAATCAAACAGCAGGTCGTTGTGACTTGTCTTTTTTCTCTTAAATTTATTGGCTGCTTTATGACCTAGATGTTACCTTGGTGTGAACAAGAGGCTTACATTCTATTGGGGAAACGTATTAAAAAGTAAAGAAGTAAATAAATTATCAGATAATTCCAAACAGTTCCAAGCACTAGGAAGAAACTAACACAGGGTAATGAAATGGGGGGGCACTGGGGAACAGTTGGCGTGGTCAGATAAAGCCTCTCCTGGGAGGAAACAGCTGGGTCCTGAAAGAGGAGTCAGTTCTCTGAGGATCTGAAGGAAGAACATTCTAGGCAGAAGATTAGAAGTTTAAAAAGCC
Source organism: Ceratotherium simum simum (assembly GCF_057802395.1). Classification (NCBI taxonomy): domain Eukaryota; kingdom Metazoa; phylum Chordata; class Mammalia; order Perissodactyla; family Rhinocerotidae; genus Ceratotherium; species Ceratotherium simum. The sequence continues at coordinate 40,059,914 of NC_141926.1, read as the reverse complement.
CTAAGGTGAGAACTCAGGGATTCTTACAGAGATAAGAGCTAATGGATTTAATGAAATAGTTAAAATACAAGATTTATTGGTAGGCGTGTCTGAAGGACGGCCCTTGTGTCTGTAGTGGGTGGACCTACTTACTCAGCCTCTCTGCAGTGGGGACGGGAAGCAGCACCTGGTTGCTAGGTGCCGTCCACCTCCTGCAGGCTCGGGGAAGAGAGCGCAAACGTGCCCTGGAGAGGAAGAGTGGAGCACCCTCTCAGACCAGCTTGCTCCGAAGCGTGCTGACCGTCGGCTCTCACCTTGGACGACTGGCTCCTCCTCAGACAACATGGGGAGCTTTAGAACCATAACACGTGCCTGGCAGCTCTGGGAGCCGGGCTAACGTCCTGCTGAAACTGAATGCCGTGCAAGTTAGAAAAGGGCTTTGTCCAATATTTGAAGTGATTAAAGATTTTTAAATTTTGAAATCATTGTGAGTGTAATTGTTTAAATCCACCAAACTGATAAGGGATTTTTTAAAGGCATCTTAAAGGATAAACTTAAATTTAGCAATCATGTTAAGTAGCTTTTATAATTACTTTAAGAAAATATATAAAAATGAATTGTTCACTAGATTTAAAAGGCTGGAGAGGAATTGTTTTAAAGAGAATACAAAACAATTCGGTTTTTGTTTAGACCAGGTTCATGAATACTGTGTTCTGGAAACAAGCTCTGTCTCTATCCTTCCAGGCTGTGTGCTGTGCCGGTCACTCACTTCACCTCTCGGGTCCTTGGTGGCCAGCATGTGGGCATGAGACAGAGGCTGCCCTGAGTGTGCACACCTGGAAAGCAGGGATCAGGAGCCCTCGTGGGGTCTGAGTATCTCTTCCCTTGTGGATGTGTGCGCGTAACTTGACTAAACAACTCCTCTGTTTCACTCATTCATTCATTCATTCATTCAGTTTTGGAATCAGATTGACATGGGCTCAAATCTCTTCTTCACATATTTACCATACGGCCCCATATAAATTATTCAGCTCTCTAAAATTCATCACTATCAACAGTGAAATGAATGTGCTGCATACAATATTTAATGTTTATCAGGGTTAAATACAAATGCATGTCAAGTGCTTAACACAACGCCATGGCCAGAGCTCTCAGTAAATGATAGATCACTGTTGTTGTTGTTTTCACTATTCATTTACTAATTCAAAAACTATTAACTACGTTTATTATTACGAGAACTGTGTTAGATTCTGAGGATAAGGACAACAAATAATAGAGTTTATTTGTCTAATATATACATGTGTCTAATATGGTGTCTAATTCATTATATGTGTATACATATATGATTACAAATTAGATGCTATGTAGAAGTACGTGTAGAGAAATACAATAATGACATCTATCATGAGGAAACCAAGGCCCAGAGAGAAATGACTTTCCCAAGATGGCACAGCTCATAGCAGAGCCGGGGTTTGCTGGCAGCTCTGCCCAGCCCAGCCCTGTTCTCTTAACAACCAACATCAAGGTGTTTGTCTCTTTTGGCTCTACAAGGAGTGGTTAGTTCCTCATGGGATGACTATTTGTGGGTGTTAGAAGAGGTTTAAGAGTGGCGTCCTTTAGGTTGGCTTTGGAAAGAAGAGTATGTGTTTATCAGATGGGGAGCGAGGAGGGAAGATTGGGAGGATTAGTAGCAGAAAGGGAAGTTAGCGTGTTCTTTCCATCAGAAGTGGAAAATAAAAAGCCTAGTTTCAGTAGTAGCAATAGCAGACAATTTTAAATTAAAATCTTTTTAATTAAAGAAAAGCAGAAAACAACTTAAAATCAGTTATAAAGTTATCCTTTACACTTTTGTTAAGGACCTTGTAGGAAGGTACACAATAAAGTCTTGTAACAAATGACAAACATCTTTTTAGTCAAGTAGGGAAAAAGAAAGGTTTTTTTAATTAGAATTCACTTAACTCAATGGTTAATAAAGACAAAAATAGAGCTCATGTTTTGTGCATTCGTAATGCATGCATTGTGTTGTTGGATGGGCTTGCAAAATAAGGAGTTGCTAACTGGTAGGTCAATGCAACATGTTACATACCTGTATATTCTGAATACTAATATGTTATGTGAAAAACTTGTGGGGAACAAAGGTGTTGCTGCTACTGGTGAAAGTGGTCAAATGATTTGTTCAAACAGTGAGTGCCTCTGATTCTGATGCTGAAGCAAGAACAATGTAAATATTTTGCATCAGACATCATTTCAGATTTCTGTAACCTCGAAGTCCATCCCACACGTGCTTCCTACCCAGCTGGGAGGCCACGGTCAGCTGCTTCAGTGCTGCCTGTTCTTATTTCCTCTTTGATTTTTCTGGGGCCATCTTGAAAACACCAAGTCTGGGTTGCCGACGCCCTCTGTTTCTCTCCTTTAGACGAGAAATGTTACCAGAGATATTAATATAGCCCTTCGCATGTACCCACTAGTATTTCATATTCTCTAATCATAGCCAGGCTCTCATGGTCGTCAACAATTCCCATTTATCTCCGCTTATTCTTCCTCTATTTCCCAAGTTAATTCTCGCCAGATTCATCCGTTGAACTCAAGCACCTATTTCTCTTCTTCTCAATTCCAGTCCAATGCTACTGCTCTCACGCCACTGTTCTGTTTACCAGAAACTTTTCTGAATATGTTTCACCGTGAACCTCTTCCTCTCTAATGACTCATAATTTGGATTCCATGTATTTCCCAGCAAGTGGAGGGCGGCATGAAACAGAAGCCGGACCTGGATGTTAATTGCAGTTCCACCCTTTCTGGACCTGAGTTACCTCACGTGTGGAGAAGCAATAGTAAAAACGCACTGCACGGTTTTGTTGTGAAATCAGGTAGAGCATATAAAGGATCTATCAAGTGCCTGGCGGAAACGAGGTGCAGAATAAGTATGGAATTCTCTTTCTCTCCTACCTGTTAACACATGTTTTCCTTCTCCTCACTAGTCTAGCCATTCCATTCCTTCTGAATGGCCCTTGGGGTTTATCCTCTCACCTCAATGTTTTGTTTATAGCCTTCTTCTCTCATTGTTTCCTAAAATAATTTTACTCACAACCAAAATTTGCAGCTTCATTCTCTGCATATTTGTCACAATTATATATCTTTGGTTTATCAAACTTCAGATTTGAAAGTAGTCCTAATGATCACCTGATTGAACTTCATTATTGTGACGAGAGAACTAAGTCCCAGAGAGATTAAGTTACTTTTCTAGAAACACAGGAGTTAATAGTGATAGAACCTCCATCTCCTGACTTTGGACAAATGATCTGCCAGTTCCTTCTCCAAAGCTTCAGTGTTACCTTTTGAATCATCAGGTCATCTTACAAGAAGCTTGTATTGTTCACAATTAGCAGAGTGTTTCACACTTACCATTTCATTCTCTCCGATTTGCCCTTGAACACATTGAAGCTCAATAAATTTAAACACTTTCACAGGTTGTATAACTAGTTGTGACAGAGCAAGGGTGAGACTCTTCAACTTGTCTTTCCAAAGAGCTCTGATACTGCATTTGCAAGAAACCTGGCTTAAGAACCCAGGTTCACACTTGCCATGCCTTTTACATGGTTTAGTCACCGTTCTCAATGTTGGGGAAGTGATTTCTGAATACCACTCTGTCCAGCAGTAAATTAAAAAGATTATACCAAAATCGCATGTAAATTTGTTATTAAAATATTTTGAGAAGCATAGGATTATAACCCATTATTCACCCTACACATGCATACTTTTTTTCCTGCTTCTATTAAGAATCATTTTATGTATTATATATCATGTCAATTTATTTTAAGTCAAAGGACCAAGCTATTATTATTTTTTTTTCTCTTTGGTCAAGATTCTTTTGCAGGCAATACAAACAATGAGTTACTATGTGGTACATTTTCTCAGGGATGATTTAACTACCCAATCCTCAGACATTCTCATGTAGCACTCAGATACATCTTAATGTGTAGCAATGACAAAGATATCTCTACCAGGCTGTTACAGGCCGGTACTAATAAATGCTAGCTAACCATGGGGAGTACATTGTGATGTTTTATGACTAGGAGGTGATTGTGTGAATTATAAGTAGTAGAACCTAGTTACATTGTGATAGACTAACCAGCTTCAATAAAAAATTCTTTCATAAAATATATACAATGAAAATGTAACATTCATTAGCATCATGTTCTCCAAATACACCCCCTATTATTTTCAGGATGGAAGCTTAGAGTAATTTTCTTTGAAAACATCTTTATTCTCCACAAACTGAAGTTCTATGTACTATATTCTCCATCATCTACATTTCAATAAACATGGTAAAATATTACGTAATTTCAGATTATTTTCTCAAGTAGATTATTATACACTATGAATAATAATATATAAATATTATTTGAATTGAAATATTATTAATAATAGAATGTAGTTATTCTACATTAGTAATGTATATTTTATATAATTTATTAATAATTATGAACTAATTTATTAATTATTGACATATATTTAATATATAATTTATATGATTTATTGTTAGATATTCTATGTACTGGTGAAATACATAATCTGGCTTCAATCATAGCATTCACATCAGGAAAATTATTCTAACATATACTATAGAATATGCCAAGAAAGTAATAGCATCTAGCTTCAAATAATAATTACGCAAGTACCTACACACTGTGTCATGGCTGCCAATGAAGCAAATGTGATATTAAATTGTATTCATAAGTGTATCACAAGCTTTACATAAGCCAGACAATGGTCCCACTGTATACAGCACATACTCACATCTGGGTATCTGGGTGGATCCAGATACCACGTTTTTTTTTGGCCGAGGAAGATTAGCCCTGAGCTAACATCTGCTGCCAATCTTCCTCATTTTTCTTCTTGAGGAAGGTTAGCCCTGAGCTAACATCTGTGCCAAATCTTCCTCTACTTTATATGTGGGTCACTGCCACAGTGTGCCTGATGTGCGGTATAGATCCACGCGCCCTGGAGCCAAACCAGGGAACCTGGACTGCTGAAGCAGAATGAGCCAAACTTAACCACTATGCCACCGAGCCAGCCCCCAGATACCACATTTTAAAATAATATGGCAAACTGTAATGATTCCAGAGGGAAGCAATGAGAATGTAAGACATTTGTTCATTAGAAATAGTGGATGCAGTAGAAGATATTAAGGCTAAGGAAAAAGTAATGCTGAGGTGAGTGGGCAGTAAGGAGACAGGATTGAGAGTTTGGTGAATTTAGTGAGCTTCAGAGATAGGAAAGATGTCACAGGAGAGAGGAATTACCCTCCTTCCTATAGCTCCAGAAGACAGATTAGGATCACGGGAGTTGAGAGATTATTTTAGGGAGCTAGATTTCAGCTCAATCAAAGGAAGAACTTTCTGACAATTAGTGATGCCTAAAAAGAGATTAGATTGACATGAAATACTAAATTTTTTTAGTGCTGACTATTTTTAGACAGAGTTTACACAATATCGATTGGAGTGCTGGAATGGACCAACATGCACTGGATCCAAGAATAATAGACTTTTGAATAAGATGCCCGTATCTTTTATAATCCCAATAGAACACATTTAAGAGTGAAAAAGGATGCTAATAATAAGTAGGTTGGGACAATAGTGCTAAACAGTGACTATCTTGGGCAACTGATAGTCTAACTTTAAGGCAAATCAGTGATTTCATGATTCCTCAGTGATTTTATGAATCATGGAATCCATAATCTTGATAATGAAGATAGAAATCACTTAAATCTCATTTCCTAGAGGCCAGGCAACATTTTAAGTTGCTTACATAAGAGATAGGGAACACTGCTTTCTACATATTGCAGAGAAGGATAACTGCAGGCCACTTTCCTGGATGTATGTAAGGTCTTACAGCTGGTAAGAGATAAAACCAGCTGGTAAGAGGTAAGCTGGGATCCAATCCAGGCAATCTGTTTCTAGAGCCCATGGACTTTACTACAGTATACTACCTCAGTAGATGTATTTTTTTTAAACTTCATTTTGAAATAATTACAGATTCAGAGGAAGTTACAAAAATAGTGCAGAGAAGTCTCATCTTCTCTTCCCCCAATTTTCCCCAATGGCTACATCTTATGTAAGTAAAGTACATCAAATCAGGAAGTCGCCATTGGTGCAGTGTGTGTGTCTAGTTTCTGTGCCATTTTATCACATGTGAGGATTAGTGTTACCACCACTGCAATCAAGATACAGATCTAGTCCATCACCACAAAGAGCTCCCTCATGGCTATGACTTTATCGTCACACCTACACTCCTCCCCTCACCATCCCTACCACCTGGCAACTACTAGCTTGTTCTCCATTTCCATAATTTTTGTCGTTCTGAGAATGTTTTATAAATGGAATCATGCAGTAGGTCACCTTTTGTGATTGATGTTTTCTGTTTAGCATAGTGCTTAGTAGATATGTTCAATGGGGAAATTTAAGTATGTCAACTGTACAATTTCCATGGACTATATTGTATTTGATTTTATAATAATTTGTTTAAATATTATTTTTACAAATAATATATAATGCAGAAAACATGAGAATTGATAACATTTTTTTGGATAAATATATTAAGAAAATTGGATGAAAAAAATTAACACTTAAATTGAGTTAGCTGTATAAGAATTGGCATTTTGTTTGGACTGGATATGATTATCTTCTAATGATTGGCTGTTTATTTTGTATAACATCTTAAATGATCTGTTTTGTTGCCTATAAACAGAGGAACAACTTTATGTGTTGATGGGAAAGAATATAATTTAGCAATCAACATTAAAATTTATTTTAAATTACATTCCCAGACGTAGAGAAATATTAAAAAGGAATTAAGAATTTTTCTCCATTAGAACCACCATAGTTAGAACCACTTAATTAAATGACAGCTTCAAAGCAAATAGGCAGGCAATTATGTATCTCTACTAATCACACTGGCTGGTAAAATTGTTTCCTCGCCTCTTATTTCCAGTTAGCTCCACAAAATAATGTTATCTATAAGATAATGCTGTTGACTGAAGAAAACAAGGAAGGCAAATAAACAAACCTAATTGCCAATAACATTTACATCTAAAACATTCTGTTACAAAACAGCTTGAAAACTTAACTGCTAACAAGACGAACATTGGTTTTTGGTTTCATTTTACTTTTTATTTCATTTTATTTCATTTCATTTATTTATTTTTGGTAAAGGAAACGCTAATGCACTTTAAGCTTTCATGCACATGTATGTGAAAATCAATCGACCCACCTTCGGAAAGGCAGTTGATCAGACTTTGGAACATGAGTGTTGCTCTGTAGCAAGGAGAAAGAAAATTTATGCTCGGGACATGTTTGGATGACAGAATAGAGCAAAACAAAGAAAACAGACAATTACTATTTTAACTGAACATTTCATCTAAATCCCATACATGTAAATTTATCTTTTCTTCTCCACCTAGAAGGTGGTAAAACATATGTCTACATGAATCATAAAGATAACTAACAGTAAAGAAAAAAAATTTAAGTGGTTTTTTCCAAGATTTCATTGTAGGGAGTCCTGTTGTCATGTTCACAGATATCAAATTCTCTTTTTTTAATTTTTTAACATAGAATTAAGCTACTCTACCTTATACCTGAAGCACATGTATAAATGCATTATGGGGTAACATAAAAAATAAGCACAAATGAATGGCCAATGTGAACACAAGATTTTCATACTAATTTCAGTATAAACAAACAAAAACCAACCAATCAACCAACAAACGAACAAAAAACAAAGAATGCACTCCCCATTCACAAACAAACTCACTGTCACCTTTGTAAATGGATTTTTGTGTGTGGGCTTTACTTGTTAAAATAAAATCTCTCCAGCTAAAGGGAAATGTCTTTCCCTTGAATCATACTGAACATTAATGCAGGCTTTCACCTTAGCCTGTTAATCAACATGAATCATTCCCTCATGGACAGTCCTGGATTATACAGTGAAATCCTATGGATTCATTTGTTTGTTACTCAGCAAGTATTCATTTAGCCCTTACTATATACAGGCATTGGGGACATAAAGATAAATATTTGGTTTGCCCTCTAGAATAGTTAGCAGGCATATACATGAAAAATTAACTCTAATATGTATGATAAACACTAGAAAAAAATGATTTTATCAAGCCAGAGTAGCTGTTATTACAGACAGAGTGAGAAAGAATGACAGAAAACATAATAGGTCCCCTAAGGTTAGAATCAAAAGTGGCCACCCAGATAATTAAGTCCAAATGCCTCTGAGAAACAGAGGTTCAAAAAGTTACCAGAGCTAGTTAAAATATATCTTGACTAGATGTCAAAATTTAAAACATCTTGCCTGACTTGACAAGGTTGTTGTGAAGAATACGTGAAGTATGACATATAAAGTCCTGGTACACAGCAAAGCGCCAATAAACATCTGAGAAGAAGTCTGTTGTAGTGGAAAAAGCATGAATTTGGAATAAAACATACTTGGGTTAAAATTCCATCTCTTCCTAATGTGGCATTTAATTTATCATTACTTGGTCTCATGTTAATCCTCTTTAAATCAAGAAATATCATTCTAATATCTTATGATCATTAAACTATGTGAAAATTTATCATTTTAATAAAATTTATCATTTGATTAATCATATCATTATTCACTTAATACTTAATAGACTTTTAAAGAGGAAATTTTCTGTTTGAGGGAAGATAAAAACTTGAATAATATATGGAATTTAAAGACAATATTTCTAGCCATATAGCTAAGAGAGAGTTAACTTGTACAGCATGAGAGAATCTGATGATTTTGTTTCGATTTTCTGATCTCTGAGTGGAAACTGACTGGAGAGGAGCCAACAGTGCATGAATTGGAAGACCAATGTTGATACTACTAAAAATCTCATGAGAAAGGTTATAGTGGGATTTGTTGTTGCTTTGCTGTGATGTGACCTGTTTCTATAATTCTAAACTCTTAGTATGATGCATGATATAAGTGAACAGTTTTTGTTTTGTTTTAGTGGAAATTAAATAAGTGGTTGAGCTTTACATTTGGGTTAGAGTGGAACGGAGCAGAGATACGTATATGGAGGCAGGACCTTGGAGATGGAGAACACAAGCCTCTTGGGAACTTAGTGCATCTTGTGGAGGAAACTGAACCTCCAGAGAGCATGTAGCTGGGGGTTCAAGTCAATCGTACTTATAACTCAAAAGGCAGGAAGTTCTCAGTTGACTTCTCAGTTGCATTTGATATGAGGATTTGATAAGGTGATGAACATGACCACTTGGGTGTTGAGGCACAGTTTGGAATGTCTGCATAGATAATGATGACCTCTTTTTCTCTTTGACGTCTGGCCTTGATCACTGGCTCCCTGGTCTCTGCTAATCAGATTGGGCTTAGAATCTGACCCCAGCAGGCATACTCAGATATGCTTTCCTAAAAATTTGCAATACGAAAAGACAGAGAAACATTTCATATTTATGTGTCACTAGAACTATTATATATGAGATGAGTAGTGCAGACATAGCCTGATATATAGACAAGAAGAAGGGGAAGCCAGGCAGCAGAGATGAGAAGACGAAGCACACTCACCAAAGAGTGCCAATTTTATTTCAGTTAAAACATTGTTTACTTCCTGGTGGAGGCATTTCTTTCTTGATAATTAAGTGCATTAAGATATCAGCATCCAAAATTCTAGGGACAGGGAGCAAATCATCTGAGTGGTTTCTTAGAGGTCACAGTGATAGAAGCCACCCCTACCCTCTTCCATTCCGTGGTTCCCAGATCCATTTATTCTGGCTTTGGAAGAAACAGCTCCATTCATTGTTTATAGGATCAAGATAATGTTCAAGGCTTATTTTGCATCTTGTAGGGCAGCATTCCAAACTCACAAGTGTTCTTCCAACTGGTCTCGTAACTGAGTCTTCAACGGGCCCTCTGACCTTCTACAAGGCAAGCGATTTCTGGATGATGGGATACCTGGCAGAATTGGGAACTCATTTGCCTCACTTATTTTGCAGAAAAATGACTTCCTCAGACAGAAACAATGTTGTATGAAATACCATAATCATGAATAAGGCAATGGATGGTGGTACTGGAAAAAGCACTGTGGACAAGGCGAGTATATCCATATCTAGAATAAGTGTGTATTACAGTGAAGACAAAATTTTGTCCCCTCCATGATGTAAGGGTTCCAATGTAATTACCCTGCCAGCAGGTGGCTGGTCAACACATTAGAGAGTAGAGCTATACTGGAAACTCAGCCTTGACCTCTGCTGTTGCGGGTTGGGAATACAGCAGGGGCAGTAGTTAGATGAGGCTTGTTAGGGGAAATAGCGTATTGTGGAACCTGTAAATATCTTTAATAATCTTTCCACTATGGATACTTTTTTCCCATGAACTGTAGAAATAGACTGAGTGATACACTCAGAACTGATTATATTGGCTACACAATTATTAAGCCCCTCTGTAATAGGTGTCTTTGACAAGCATTGGTAAATCTAGACGAAGCTTTTTTACCAGTCAATTGCCATGGGGAACTTACCCAGAGATTCAGGTTTAGAGAGATGGGACAATGTTGTAGGATCAGGTGCCAGGAGCAAATATATATAAAACTTCCTTGTGCTCTCAGAGACTGCAAAGCCTTATCTAACTCCACTTGTTATGGAGTACTGCTATGCACACCCAACTTTATGATTTGGTGGACCAGATAAGAAATAGCTCATTAATGGGCAGATGAGGTTACATGTCCATTTGTGGTTCCAGATCAGGCGTTCAGTCTCTACCGGAGCCTAGCAGCAAGCCCAGGCGCTGTTTTTCAACATGTGAATAAGTTATTTGTGTAATAAGGCACAGCTGCAGTCCTACACTCGGGGAGTCTGTGTCCTGGTTCTCCCGTCAGGGACTCCCAGATGTCCCTCGACATTCGCATCTGCAGTAGACATCTGGAGCACTGTTGAACCTGCCAGGTCGTAAAGCCCGAGCAAGAAAGCAGATTACGCCATACCTGCCAGCTTCAGAACCTCTTCTTGCTCTGGTCCTGTGTTCATTTTCTATTGCTGTGTAACACATGACCACAAAAGTAAGAGCCTACGACAGCAAGAATGTATTAGCGTACGGTTCTGTAGGGCAGAAACCCAGCATGGGTTGGCAGGGCTGCATTCCCTTCTGGCGGCTTGGGTGAGAACCCATTTCCTTTCCAGCTACTGGAGGCCATTCCTTGTTTTGTGACCTTGTTCCTCTATCTTCAAACCCAGCAATGCTGCATCTCTCTAACTGTTTTTCCATAGTCACATCTCCTTCTCTTAGAACAGCAGGAATAATTTCTCAGCTTTTAAGAATCCATGTGATTAGATTGGGCCCACTTGGAAAATTCAGAAAAATCTCCGCCACTCAAAGCCCTTAACTCAATCATATCTTCAAAGTCTCTTTTGCCAAGTAATGTAATATATCGCAGGTTCTGGAGGATATGGATTTCTATGGAGGGCCATTATTGTGCTTAATATCAAAACTGCCTATTAAATGATTCAGAGCAGCATATTAAATGTACTACACATTGCCTTCAAATTCTAAAGCTCACTAAGCATTTTCTCTTTCTGAGTTATAGAAATGCAAGGCGAAGCAACTTGTCTTTCACTTTGGAGGGCCTATCTGGGCATTCTTCAGTTCTTCTGGATTCCTAGAACCTCACAAAGATGACAGGTCTCTACATTTCATGAGATTTATCTCTTCCCTCCATGCATGAGTCTTGTCAACACATTTGGGATGTTTGCTGCTTCCTGCACACCAGATCCAATCAGGATGAGGTCACGAATGTAGTGGGCCAGTATAATGTCCTGTGCTGTGATCAAGTGCCCTGAACATTAGACTGTGACCGATAATCAGAAACCTGAAATGCTCCTGAAGTAAAAGGATGAAGTTTGACCACTGCCCTTTCCAGATGATGCTTAATAATTACAATTGGGGTAAGGGTGCACTTGCCAGATCAAAATCTGCACACTTAATGAGAATAGACATGTTAATTTGCTCTAGCAAAAAGTTCACACTTGGAACATCAGCTGCACTTAATGTCACCACCTACTGTAATTTAAAGTGGTTGATGCTGTTTTCTATGACCTAGCTATCTTTTAACACACTGAAGAGGCAAGTATATAAGGATATTTCTTTCAATAGTCTGATATTTCCTCAATTTCAAAGCAATAAAATTAGGACCATTATGGTAGACAGCACCAAGTATAAGGCTCTGAAATTATTTGTCCCTATCATAATTATAAAAACAAATGTACTACCACATCTCTGGACAAAACACAGATTACTGCTACCTTTTAAAACTTGGAAGCGAGAGACAGAGTCCAATTCTGATGGATTTGAGCTAAATTTTTATCATGTGACTTCTGTAAATCCTCTTTCTGACTAGTAGATAATAGAGGCATTTTGATTCTCCAGGAAACAGTGTCAGCTCAGATTCAATGTCTTATAATCTCCCCAAATCTTGGGTATTTTCCTCTCCTCTGTGCACAGTGACCCTAGCAAGTGTCTACAGGTCCCTCTGGGGAAGGCTAGGAGGATGATTTACTATAAACACTTCTGGCAGATTCTCAGGGTCCTTCATTCAAGGGGCTTCAGATGTGTGAACTGGTTGAGATCTAGGATCTCAGTGGGAGGCTAAGAACTCCCATTTGGACAGCTTGGGTCAAGGCCCAAGTTATAAGAACTAGACTTTTTTGATTAATCACACCATTTAATACTTTAGTAGATTGTGCCATGATTGTTTGACCACTGTCAAAGATCCCTGCAGGTGGAAACATTCTGATTACCACTCTAGCCCTATGACCCATTTTGTTGGTCTCACCAACCTCGTCTCGGGCATGTAAATGCTGCCACTTTTGGATCACAACCCAATAAAACCAGAGGGCCCATTCAGATGGCATCTTCTCCTAGTTCCATTCACACAAGAAGCACAGCCAGTACAGAATTTTTCCTAGATGCACTGTAGCAATGTTTTTCTCTTGCAATATCTTGGTGAAAGTAGTCCTCTGGGCCTTCCAAGCAGCCAAAAAGCGTGAGAATCGATCCACTACAACATTCCCTTCTCTCCAGACCTTGAGTTCCTTTCCTTTCCATTATGCTAACGTATTTTGGACATCTGAACTTGCATGTAGGACACTGTTGAGTAGAGGTTTCAGTCAACCATCTGAGCAAATTGTTGGAGCCTCTTCCATTTCTTGAGTCAACTCAGTGGATCCAGGGCACCTATGTCTTTAAACAGCCCAAATCAGTGATATATACCATCTCATCTGGCCATTTCCAAATATATCCCCCCCATGAGCTTGTCAATGAAAGTCAGCCAAATTTTGTAGTTATTTTGGAGTATAATGTGTTTCCTTATGGGAAGACTTTGTGTGTTTAATTATTGTTCCAGAGACAATGGAGGTGAAGAGCGGATCTTGAAGAGATTGGTCACTCTTTGTAAGGTAACTGCTTCAGATGAGATAAGAAAGGGTTTATCCTCTCACTCTAAGAAGAAGGAGCTGCTTCCTTCAGGAAGCACAGTGGGACATAGAGGTTCACGTTTCATCTAAATCAACTGAAATTTTCCTCATCCATTCTCTGGGTTTAATTCCTTTTTTTTTTAAAGGCTATAAATTCAAATTAGAGTTCTGTTAGTGCTTTGAATTCAATTTACATTATAATTTTTCAAACCTACAGAATTGAATTTGGGGTCTGGTTTTTGCCTGTGTTGGTCATCTTATCTCTTATAAACAACAGATAGCTTATTTTAGGGCAGTCATTGAAATACTCCAGTTCTCTGCTTATAACATGAACAGAGAATTTAAGGCCCTGAACTCATCATTTTCTTTATGTGGTCATTCCAATGTAGCCAGAAGTAACCAGCCCAGGCAGAGCACTTGCAATTGTCACTTATACCCTAATGATTACTTTGTCTAAATGCTATGTATGACTATCATCCCATTTTCTCCAGGAGATGAGGTTGTCACTACCTTCAGACCCAATCAGGACAGATAATTACTCCCAGATTCCCTCCTTTGAGGGACTGTTTCTTGGAACTGCTCCTGGGCAAAGAAAATACTACATCAATCAGAGTTCAGTCAGGGAAACAGAAATCAATCTATATGTTTCCAACAGAAAGATTTAATACAAGAGCAACTACTTGCAGATTGTTGGAGGGGGTAGAGGAGTAGCTGTAAGCATTGGGCATTCTGTCTAGAAATTACAAAACTAGAACTGCACCTGTGCAGCAAGGCCCTGACAGTGGACTTTGGATTCTAAGAAGCTGCATGAAGCCACTGCCACCCCCGAGTAGTCCAAGCTGCCAGCACCAAACGGGAGGAAGAATGAAGTCTAACTCTTCCTTCTTCTGAAGCTTGTGTGAGTGCCTACAATAAGCAGAGCCTAAACCAGAGCTTGCTGGTGAGGGGCTCGGGGAAATACAGTTCCCAGCGTGCAGCACCCCCAGTCCCGGGGAGACGACAGGAGGAGGTGGGGACAACACCGAGTGCCGAAAGATAATAACCCGCTCACACCTTTCCAGGGCTGCCCGAGTCCCAGCACGGCCATCTCATTCCTGTACTCTTGTTGGAGCTTCTTAGCAGAACTTTCTCTTGACCACCCATAAGCAGAGGCAGGCAGAGTAATATTTTAAAAAATATAAGTCAGAACTCCACCTTTTCTTCTTATTTGGAACCCTCTGATTACCTTTCATTGCAATTGGAATAAAATCCAAACGCTTACCGTGGCCTACAAAGCCGTACACATCGGACTCTTGCCTGTGTCTCTGATCTCAAAAACTACCTCCTTCCGCCTCACCTGCCGCACTTCTCACCCACCTTGTTCCTGCCTCTCGTTTTGCCCTTGCTCTTCCTCCAGCTTAGAGCCATCTTCCCTCAGACACGCCTTTACTGGGCTCCTGCTCGTCATCTAGATTTCAGATGGAAGACTGGAGGAGAAAAAGGATGTGGAGGAGGAAGAGGAGGGAGGAGAGAAGAGATTGGAAAGAGAAATTTAAAAATTATGAAATAAATAAAGAACATTATCAGGCAACACAAGCAGAATGTACGCATTTGCTTTTAGCAGCAAAAGATACTTAAACTCCAGAACTGCCTATCATGCAGCACAGTGTTTCTCAAAGCTGATTCCCTCATGCTTTTCCTAGAAAACTTGATTTCTGCTCCTCACTCCTGTCCTATCGCAGTTGGAATAGCTGCAGTTTTAATAAGTCTCCAGAATGATGCTTACACAGGCTGCTGGCTATGTAGCTTTTGTATTTTAACTATGTTTGTGTTTTATGTACTTTTTGGAAACACTGGACTAGAAATTATACCAGCATTTCTATAGAAAAAAATCTCTTTAAGAAAAAAAATAAGCTATCCAAGTGGATACCAGGAATATCCCATGAGTATAGTAAAATTGGCCATTAGTGAGAATTAAAGCATACCTTGTTTTAAGGCCCTTAAAGGAAGAAAAATATCATCTAATACAAACTACAAGTAACCCAATAAAGTGTACCTTGTTTACAGACTTGGAAACTATTTAGCATCCTGTAATTGCCCTAATGTTGGACAACTTATGACTTATTTTCTTCTTTTGAAAGAATTTCCACTCACAAAAACAACAAGAAACACAATTGCAACTTGAGATAAAAAGATATTGCAACTCCCAAAAGACTTCTTATGAGGCTCAAAGAAGTCATGACTGTAATCTAGACATTGGGAGTGCCTTCAAGGTCTTAGCCCTTCGGTGAAGGGTACATGTTAAGCTCTTATTCTCCATTGCAGGATGAAAGACCCAACGATCTTTTCTGGACTTCGTGATGTACTCATCCCTAAAAGGATGATGGGACTGATGAAAAAGGAATAAATAACAATTCTGGTACTAGGGGTTCTGCCCCCACCATAAATATGCCACTATGTAACCCATTTGTACCCTTTAGCCTTCAGAGGGGCAAATTTTTCTTTAATTTCTAAGTGAAATAATTTGAATTCCAATCACACTTTAGACTCCAAGAAATGCAATTTTACCCAAATATTTCTGAGAACTCCTGGAGATTGTGCTTACATGTCTTGGTGGTTATTTGTTGGCTCTTGTGCCAAATTCCTGGTTTTGGCTGGCTTCTCTCCGATTGTTCTGGCCACCACTCTCTACCTCCACATATTCCTTTAGTCTTGCTGATCGACTTCACCTCAAAATGTAAATGTAGACTTTATTCCCCAAAGCAGGGGGAAGAGACAGCATTGTTAAATTAATACTTAATAAAGCTGTGGTATAGATTTGGGGAGGGTTGGAGTTAAGGAAATTACAGCATAGACTAGGAAACTGGTCTTTCTACACTTATAATCACACACTGACTCAGGGAATGTTTAAATAATAGCTGTGTTTTTCCTTTGAGTTTAATCTGTACCTATGTTGCTGGGACCTATTTTCTCTTCGCTAAGTCTTTTCTTCTAGCTCTTCCTCTGTAGTGCCTATCCCTGGCAACTCCATCTGCTCTCCATCCTCCACAACCCCCACCCCCAGCAAAACTGTAAAAAACCCAGCACTCCCCCTGCCCCCCTCCCCCTACACAATTCCTTCCTCGGGGATATCTGCTCAAAGCTAAAATTATTTTATGTTGAAATAATCTCTCCAAACCAACAAGAGCAAATAATAACTTTATTATGCAAAGCAGTTATGTTTCTCTGTTTCTCATTCAAACTCTGCCCTTTGTTGTGTCTTTCATAATGAAAAAAAAAATCTTTTTTTTTTTAAAGGAAAGAAATCATTTTCTACCTAAGAGGAATTATGCAGTCCCCCCAATATAGAAGAGTCTGCTATCCTTTTCTTTCTTTTACAATAGCCATATTTCCTTATAGCCACAAATGAATAGTGTATGCTCTTTCTTTTAACTCAGAAGACACCAGGGGTGAGACAGGGAGAGTGATATAGAAAGGTGAGCACAGCATTTCCAGTGATCTGGAGTTTGGATTCCTTCAACACATTTTCAGAACTCAGAAGAATTCTCAATATTGGTTGCTCATTAGAATCACCTGGGGAGCTTTTAAAAATCCCAATGCCCAGGCCCCATGCCAGATCTATTACATCAGAATCTCTGGAGGTGGGACCCAGATGTCAGTAGTTTTAAAAGCTTCCCCAGATGATTCCAAGGTACAGCCGCAGTTGAGAATGACTGCTCTAGAGAAACTGGGTAGTTATAAGGATGGTTGGTTAGTGGGCAAGTGCCATTCTTCCAACAGTACTTTACAAACTATATCAAAAGTAATTGTGGGGGCTGGCCTGGTGGCATAGTGGTTAAGTTCACACTCTCCAATTTGGTGGTCCAGGGTTCGCGGGTTTGGATCCCGGCACAGATCTACACACTGCTCATCAAGCCATGCTGTGGCTGCATCCCATGTACAAAATAGAGGAAGATGGGCATGGATGTTAGCTCTGGACTAATCTTCCTCAAGAAAAAGAGGAAGATTGGCAATGGATGTTAACTCATGGCCAATCTTCCTCACCAAAAAAAAAAAAAAGTAATTGGGGGAATGAGGAAGTTAGAGGAGCTCTGCCCATCCATCTTCTTTAGAAAGAGTGGAAGTTATTTCTTAAAGAATATCTACTCATCCTGGAGTTTATAATATAAACAAGTAAGAATTAGGCAAGCCCATATAGTCAAAGAAAGGTGGTGGAGGTTTGGGGCTGGATGAGGAGGTAGGTAACCATGTCAACTCTATCAAAGCATTTGAGTAATATCCTATTGATTTTTAAATTTTTTTGAGAAGGAAATCAAAATAATTTGATCTTAGATGTCAATTCTGGAGGAGACCAACTCTATCAACTTGCCACTTCCTTTGTTTTGTAATAGTATGGAAATAGAATTTTAGCATAGAAATGAGCCTCTATGATAATATAATTCAGCATTCCCACTGAACAGATGGACAAAGTAAGTAACTGCTCAAATTCACACAGCAAGTTAGAAATAGAGCTAGGATTAGAACCAGACGTCGTCTTTAGTATAATGTTCCATAACACATTCCATCACCTTAAAATAACTCTTTCTGAGTATACTTTTTCACTTTTTGAAACTTGGGCAGTCTGTCTGAATATCTAGTGAGCTCATATTGAAGTCCTCTAAAATTATCTCTTTCAACCCTGGCTTAATAATTTCCCATTATGATTATTATATACAAATAGGAAAAAAGTAACGAGACTGATGAGATTAATGTATCACAAGCTCTTTGCCTCACCACCTGGTTGAAAAGTACTAATTAAATCATTGGAAAGCAGAGTTATTCTCCGATTTTATTATGAATAGGAAATGAAAATATGTAATGCTAAGAAGGGAAAGGATGTGTTGAGTCAGTTATTATTGTATTCGATTATCTCGTCAGTCCACGTTTTCTTTCGGACTAAGATGGTACACATAGAAGCTTGTGCCCAATATCCACAAATGATAGAACCATTGATATCTATGGGGGTTGGCTTGGAACAAACGGACAAGATTTTTGTTGAGGGTTTTCTTGTGGCCGATGGGGAAGTGAATCACAAAAAATGTTATTCAACTGGCCTGACTGACAAAAGAAGAAATGGGATTGCGAGAGATGCTAGACAGAAGAGTAACTAAGGGGAAGATTGTGGCAGTATAGGACAATGATCAGAGATCTGTAACGTGACTTTGGCTCAAGAGTATTTGTGTTTGAATATAAGGTTTTCCACTTACCAGCTCTGCAACTTTGGGCAAACTTCTCACCCTCCCTATATCTCAGTTATCCTCTCCTCTGCAAAATGGGGGGAAATTAACCCCTATTTTATGAGTTGATATGATGTTTAAATGAGTTTACATCTAAAAACTATTTATTTTTATCTATCTATCATCTATTTATCTAATGTAGTTATAAAGGTGCCTAATAAATACTCAACTAATATTAGCTACTATTGTAGGGCAATGAATTTATGATAGGATAGAATGATGTAGGCTAGTTAATAATATGGAGGAGTGATCATATTAATATCAATAAAAAGCTCATCATGTAGGTAATAGAATATGATATGTATTGTATATGAAATTTGGGATTAAGACATGACAAAGTGCTGCTGTTGATCCTTGTGCTGCAGCCTTGTGTTCAGGTTGTAGCTTGAAATTTAAAATAGTACTTGGGTTTCTCTGATCTTCTCTCTCTCTCTCTCTTTCTGTCTCTCTTTTTCAAGATCTTCACTTCTGGAGTGTAAATACATACGTGGAAGTAAAGCTCATTGTCTGGATGCTATGTATCCAAGGAATCATACGGAATTAGATGCAGGGATCACTGGAGGTTTGCAGGTAAAAACAGGAAAGAAGGATGACTAGTGGAACTGTGCTGCTCAGTTTTGAATCACTCTCAGTTATAAATCTCCAAGGCAGTGATTCTTTGGAAAACTTTTATCAGCAAGCCTCCTTGGGGTTGCCTATTTTGTATGACTGAAGGATAAGCCAAAATCATCATTCCACTCAGAAACTGAGGGTTTGAGTATTACTGGCAAAGAATTGAGTTGTGATTTGATTAGAACAGTTATCTCAAAGCTTCTCTTTCTGTAACAATGGGTATGTGGCCCAGCATGGATCCTATTCTCATTCCTGACAGGCTTGAAAAGCCACAATCTGGAATCTGGGGATAAAGGAAAAGAACCAAAAAATGCTGACAATAATAACTGTAAGAACTGAATCTATGCCGAGAAAAGTACATTGCAAATTATGAGAAATATTTTCCACAATTGCAAAATAGGAATGTTTTTCCCATTTTATGACTGTACTGCCACTCAAAATTAATATTTATTCTGATAAGTGGTGTGTGTGTGTGTGTGTGTGTGTGTATTAGTGAGTGTAAGTAAAGAACAATTAGATATCCTCATGGCTTGATCTCCAATTTCCTCCTGATCTCTACTTAAATATGAATTTAACATAGAGACTTTCCTGGTCCCTCTATCTAAAAGAGATCTCCACTGCTCTCCCTTCCTCTTACTCTGATTTACTTTTCTTCATATCCTTTAGCACTACTTGGCATATATATATCTATTTACTTTTAATAGTTTTATATTAGCTTTTCTGTTATTAATCATTTTGGGAGACATATAATTTCGTAAGATTAAGTCAGAAAATTTTTAGTTTATTCATTTTAAAACTGAATCTACTAGAAATTATTTCTAGATCTGAAGTGGATTAACAGATCAAGCATAATGTGAGTATACAACACTTTTAAGTGATTTTGTAGTTTGACGCAATAATTAAAAGAGCTGTAGGCCACAGGCCATGACTTGAGGGTTTTAGTAATGTTTATCTCAGTCCTCTTATTCTCTTAGATTCATTCTTTCATTTGAAAAACAAGTACTATGTACTTCTAATGTGCTAGAAAATATGCCAGTGCCTGCACTAGAGCTGAAAACAAGACCATCACAGGCTGCTGTGGTGTTCCTTACAACCTAGCAGGGCGGACATCAAACCTATTCAAATAGGTTTAATTGCAATTGCAATTAATACTCAGAAGAAGAAGTAGAGAGTTTTGGTAAGTATATACTGAGAGATAAAATCTGGTTTGTGAGATTAGGGAAGGCTCTGACTAAGCAAAAAGGAGAAAGGTGAATCCTAAACCAGCAGTAGAGATAGGTAGGAACAGAGAAGATTTGTATCACTGAATTTTCCAGTGTCTCAGGAATCAGTCTTTCCAGGTCCCATGGAAGTAGGGACAAGGGAAGAGGGGCTAAATTAAGGTGAATGAGCTGTAAACTGTTTGCTGTTAGATCCTCATGTCCCCTCCCATAAGAGCAGAAGGATAGACGTTCACAGTTTCTGGAGAAGTAAACAAAAATCTCCCTACTGGGAGATCCCATGTATAGTTGCATGGATGACATGGAGGTGGTAAGAGTCTGTACTAAAAAGAAAAGTAAAACAAACAAAAACATATTGGATATTGAATCCCTCAGTCCTTTTCTCAACTTGGGTTCAAGTATTCTGTTAGGCAGGCTGCTGCTACCTAAGCACTGAACCTGGGAAAGTGTCCTTGGGCAATCTGACAAGACCAAGAGGAAAAACCTGAAAACAGCGACCAGGCATTCTCAAAGGAATGGTGCAGTCAGATCTCCCTCCTGGACCCACACTGGCAAAGCTCCCACCCACACTCAGAAATACCATTCGGTTTTCATCTTCCATTATTAAATATGAGCAGTCAGTTAAGAATTATCAGACATCTGAGGAAAACCTCTTTACTTAAAAAATAGAGACCAAAATAAATGAACAAATAAAGAAAGCAATTTGGAGAAAAACTATGCAGGGAAAATAAAACTTAGTAAAAGCTATGAATAATAACTTGAGAGATGAGAAGACAAGCAAACATGAAACAAGAACAGAAGAACAGAAGAAACATCACCAGAAGAAAAAGAGCTAGAAGAAGCATATAAGTTCTCTTTCATAAATACTTAGCTGGAGGTGACACCAATATATTGAATAATGACTCAGTAAAGGGTCTGAAACTCAAAGGACAATCTAGGCTGGAGATAAAAACCAGAGTCCTGGCCCAGCTATCCCACTACTGGGTATTTATCCAAAGAACTTGAAATCAACAACTCAAAGAGACTTTTGCACCCCTATGTTCATTGCAGCATTATTCACAATAGCCAAGACAAAGAAGCAACCCAAGTACCCATCAACTGATGAATGGATAAAGAAGATGTGGTATATATATACAATGGAATACTACTCAGCCATAAAAAGGACAAAATTGTCCCATTTGCAACAACATGGATGGACCTTGAGTGTATTACGTTAAGTGACGTAAGCCAGACAGAGAAAGACAAACACTGCATGATTTCACTCATATGTGGAGGATAAACAAACACATGGACAAAGAGAACAAATTAATGGTTACTAGAGGGGTCACGGGTTGGGGGGTTGGCTAAAGGGTAAAGGAGCACGGACATATGGTGACGGACAAATAATAATGTACAACTGAAATTTCGCAATGTTTTTAAACTATTATGACCTTAATAAAAAAAAAAAAAAGCAAGGTCCTGGACACTGACGTAACATTAATTATGTCTTCAATATCTGGAACAGTGCACATGAGTCAATTACCAGAAAAAAGAGCAAATAAAGAACAGTCTTTCCAGTAGCTGTTAATGAACACATATAGTCTCCTGCATTTTCTCTTTCCCCTCACATGCTACCTGGTCTTCCCAAACCTCTAGTCTCTTCTCCAGGGTCCAGGTTGTGGCCCTCAAAGTCATAAACATGGTGAATCTTGGCAACATCATAATGGTATAGCCTTATTGTCTTCTCTGTAAGAGGACATTTAGGGCTTTAATTTTCTTCGGCCTAAAGTGTTATGGATTTAATAAAGTCTCTCGTCTCTTTTACTCAGTTTTATTACACCCCCTTCCCATCAAAGTGCTTGTGGGAACTATCCTTCCATGTTAAAATGACATTGAAGGCTTCAAGTTAATGTGGGATAAGAATTTACAATGAGAACAGAAGAAGGTATAAAAACGAGTCCTGAGAAACTCCAACGTTTAGATATTGGGTAGAAGAGAAACTGAAAAGTTGTGAAATAGTGGCCAAAGATAGACAAGAGGAAAGGCCGGAGGATTTAGTGTCACTGAGCCAAGATAAGAGAGAGTTTCTAGGAAGGAGAAACCAACTACGTGGAAAGTTGATGGGAAGTTGTTTTTAAAATGAGTCACTAACAAGGTCCATTAGATCCGATGAAATTGTGGTTAATTGGTGATTTTCTGGTATAAATTCAGTGGAGTGATAGAAACATTGGTGAGATTGAAGAGTTGTTTAGATGAAAACTCTGACTTCTCACTCTGTCTTTAGACATTTTAAAGTCTTGAATAATAATTAGTGAAACTTAGTATATCCAGGGGTCATGGTGAAGATTTGGTTTAAAACAAGAAGCAATAACTCTTTCACTTGAGTTTTTTGAAACCTTTTGAAATTGAAGATACATAGCTTATACTGTGCCTTTATTTTTAAATATACACACATTCACATATGGAGACCTGATGGCCAGTAACTGAATGAAATGTTTATCAAAAGCAGACAAAAGGCTGCATTTTCCTATATCTAACCAACCAAGTTTGCTTCGTTTACTTTTTGTTAATAGAATGTTCACTTTGCTGTGTGGCACTGAATATAAGACAGTAAATACAAATTTAATTTAAGAATTATAGAGCAATAGATTTTGGTATAACAAAAAATACAACATTACTTAAATTGCAGTATCTTACTATTTAATAAGCCTCTACTTTACACAAGATCTTTTACCTGCAATTATGTAACTTTATTGTGTAATAATCCAATATACAAAATAAAACTTGTTGATGAACAGAATTAGAGGAAAATTGAATGGAATTGTTTTTGAATTTGGAAAGGCCATTGCATAACAGTTTGATCCGTGAGCCAACAATGGCAGAGCCCACGCCTATTAGGGTCTGGAAGCATTCAGGTCACGTTCCTTTCAGGATCATTTGAGATCTTTCTATTTGAATAGTCTTGGCTTGTGTTTCAAGTCTTTAGTCTTGCTCTGTGTACATTAGAGGGATGCTTAGCAACCTTGTGGTTGTAATATTTCTGAAACTCTTGGGTCACTTTCAGTGAATATGAATTCAAACAGCATTGGTCTTGAAAAGGTTGATTTACAGCTTTGCATTTAGAACAAGATCCACACATGCCTTCCTGGGCTCAGGGAAGTCGTCTCAATCTCTTCTCTCTCTGTTTTCCCTGCCATATTTCCTCCTGCAGTATTCATCTAGAATCCTGGAGCTAAGGGAAGCAGCCCTGAAGTGTACTCCTTGCATGCTGTACCCTTTTTCATGGTCTGGAAAGGCCTGGCATCCTATTCTCTTTGGAGCATCCCTGGAGACATTTTCAGCTGATTCAAAGGTGTCAAGCAGCCAATCTTCTATTCAGGGTCCTTACTTGACCACTGGCAACTCAGGCTTTCCCACTACAGCATGTAATAAACAAAAGAAACTTGGAAAAAGGAGAGAGACACTGCCAAAATTGTGTTTGACTCTGAGTAAAAATTTAGAGAGTGGGTAATTTTTTACTTACAGCATAGTTGGAAGAAGAAAAAATTATAACAGGGTTAGACTGCTAAAACAATGGCCCAGAAGCGTCTAAATCTTTATTTAAACTAGTGCTAAGGGGAAGGAATGGTGGTAGAGTAGAAGAGGCAGCAATGTGACAACGAAAGGCCAGATTTTCCATGACTTTTGTGTGACCTTGGACAAAGCACCTCCCTGGTCTAACCTTTCCTAATCAATAAAACGAGAAGTTTCTACTAAGTGACTCCAGAGGATCTGTTCAGCTCTTCATTCCTACCCTCCAGACAGGCCTTAGAGGTGAGCTCTCAATGTTGCCTGGTGAGAATATTACTCATAATAATTTTAATGACTCATTGATGAAGGCCTAAGCAATAGATTTTCAAAAACAGCCCTCCATGGTGTTTCAATACAGCACTATACTCTTGACCTCAATATTTCTTTATTGAATGTTTACATAGATATGCAGCAAGATAGGATAATTTGTTTTACCTTCTAGAATACAATAGTTTCAATTATTTACCATGTATTTAATGTTTTTAAAAGGACATTTACTTCCCTCCCTCAAATGTCATTAACTTTTCTGTCAAATGTCATTAAATTTTAATAGTAGAAAGTAAAGAAAGATATTCCTTTTTAAAATGTTAAAGTTTTAGGATTAGGGGAGTGATGTCACGAAGGTTTTAGGATTAAACAATCAATAAATGATTAAGTTAAAAATGTTTTTAAAAATTGTTGGGGCAGGCCTGGTGGCGTAGTGGTTAAGTGCATGCGCTCTGCTTCGGTGGCCCGGGGTTCGCAGGTTCGGATCCCGGGCGCGCACCGACGCACCGCTTGTCGAGCCATGCTGTGGCGGCGTCCCATATAAAGTAGAGGAAGATGGGCACGGGTATTAGCAAAGGGCCAATCTTCGTCAGCAAAAAAAGGAAGATTGGCATCAGATGTCACCTCAAGGCTGATCTTCCTCAAAAAAATAAAAATAAAAAATAAAGAAATAAAAATTTAAAAAAATTGTTTTAGGTATCTATGTGAGGCAAAGGAAAATTTTTATGAAACACAAAATGGATGAATTTCTCATTTGCAATATGCTAATACTCTGTAAGACATAGTATCTTACATAATAAATCTTTCCACACAGTGCTGTAGTAAAAATGTGTACAATGTTTTTTCTTTTAAAAGTCTAAACTAACAAAATGCACTGAATTGGTTCGTGAAATCCATTCGGATATGTATGTGTGCAGCCTACACGTTAGGGCAACACTCTTTTTTGGCCACTTTGAAGGATGATGGGTCGTAGCTACTGAAATATGTTACAGTTGCTCCATAACATTCTCTGCTGAAAAGCTGTTGTCTTGAGCGCACTCCTGCTGTGTTGTTAATAACAGTAGGGTCTTAAATGGAGTTACCTCCACTCTATAAATCACAATTGTTTTTAATCAAAGAACATTAAAATGAGCTAGTTGCTGCTGAGGAGTTGTTCAGGTTACAAGGAGCTACCTTACACAGTCGGATATAGGGGAGGCACACTCACTGCTTCTTTTACGCAAAGATTTGGCTCATAAATCATATTGAGGAAAAGTAATTCCACTAGCAAAGGTAAAAGACAATGCTTCCACCTGTAGAGAAGGAGGAGAATACACAATCTTGTGCAAATCGTCGGTCCCATCACTGCGCTTCTACTGTGGACACGGCATCAGGAGGTTCACCTGCCGCTCAGAACCCTGGGAGTGCACAAAAAGAGGAGAGTTCCAGGAGGGAGATATTGTTACCGAATTTCCAACTCTACCTCTTAAGATTCCAGCTTTTTTTTTAACTGCCTAACATTTTTTTTAAAGCTCAAAATCTTTCACAAGCCCTCATGTGATAGTAATTGTATGTTTGGTATCTATTCATTGTAAAAATACATAAAGCCAAACGTCTATCATGAATTCAGAAACACTTAAGAAGCCATTTTGAATGAAAACAGCATCTACATATGGAAATATTGCACGTATATGTGTGACACGAAGTTTATTCCATCTTTAGGCAATTCCTAGTGCACTTATGGATTTGCACACCTCAGGGAGGCAAAGCCCTCAGGTTCCCTCGGCCAGTGGTTCTCAAACTTTCTGCACTGTAGTAGGCATAATAGATGAGATTCCTATTTGTTATATGCTGTGGAGTAGCAGACATATCAAATAGTGCCACAGTCATATTAGGTGAGTCATTCTGAAAGCAGTTCATGATTATGTCAATAATGAAAGCAGCTATTTAAAGACTTCACTAATATTGTGGGTTATGCACAATTTCTGTCTCAATGGTTATAACACCATGCCTTTTCTCTGGCTGAAGAAAGCATCTAATAATGCAGCAAATGAGGCTGATGCATTTTGTAGCCACTCTTGAATATGCTATAATTTTTAAGAGTTAGTCGTATATTTTGTCCCTTTCTATTTTTGCAAAGTATCTTGAAACCTATCTCAAAATTGTAGCTACATCCCACTCGAAAACCACTAATAGATCATAGGTTTGCTTTTGATGCTGTAGATATCCACACATTCAGGTGCATGGGGCCTGGGCCAGGTTGCACCCAAAGTGTCCTACAACTTCTATGAATCTGTTAAGATGAAATTCTGTTGAGCAAAATGTAGACATGACTCTTCCTATGAAAGTAGATGAGATTCTAATATTCAGCTAAGACTTATAAGCTTTAGTTACATCTGATCGACTTTAAAAAATGCTGGCATGAACTGCAAAGATATGCTCATTGATCAGCTCTTGCTCAGAGGGCGTTTAGGAAGAGACATATGCTCATGTAGCTGCAGTTCAGTCCTCAGCATGCCACCATAATTACACGCTTCGGTGTGTGTGCTTAATGACGAGTGGAATGAACTCCAGAACGGCCTCATCGAGCGCCAAGTCTGCCGGCTCAAAGATCCACACTTTCCTCTGTCCTAAAGCTTTGACCATTTTTGGAAGATGATTCCTTTCTGAAAGATGTTCTCATGAACTGAATCACGATTTCCTATCTTAAGATAGTCTTTATTTCTGAAAATCCATATTTAGTTATTTTCAAGACATATTTCTTGGGGCTGTTTGATTTCATTTGCCTAATGTTGGGGCTTGGGGTGCTAAGTTGACAGGAGACTGGATAACATTGCTTTCTCCATGGCACCAACAATGAAGAGGCCATGAAAAGAAAGAGGGGGACATACCCGGAGATGGGTGAAGTTTGTCCTTGGGAACCTGGCCCCTCCTCAGTCGCCCGTGTTCTCTACTCTACATGTTATGCTGAAAATCTCATTACTCACAGAAACTCAGTTTTTCTAAGCGTCAGAGTCTTCCTTCTTTTGTTTTAAAAATGCTCTTAGTAAAGAATCGGAGACTTGTCCATTTTTGATGACTGTGAAGTTCCTGTCAAGCTCACAGAGTTAAAGCTTCAGACAGCTTCTGTTGCACAGCCTCTGTACTTAATTTTTATTTATAATTGTGCATTATTTTTCTTAAAGAGAGTTTCAGGTCTCACAAAACCTGAATCAGACCTCCTCATACAGGGTGGTCAGGCAGCCCTTCCAAAGGCCTGGTGTTTACATGGAGCCCCAAGCCTCCACATAGAGAGGTGAAGTTTTAACCACTGAGTGTCAGGCATATGCTAATGAGGAGCAAAAAATCTCTCCAGAGTTTGAAACCAAATATTTCTGTGTCTATACGTTGATGTCACAATGGACTGAATTTATGTGGGGGGTCTTCTGAGTCATCCTCTCTTTTTTCTGTGGCATGGCTAGGCCTTCTTTTATTGGTGCAAAACTTGCAAATAATAATAATAAGACAAGCATAGTTAACTATTATTGAACAGTTAATAAATGCCAAGAACATTGCTAAGCTGTGGCTTTGACTACAAAATTTAAGTCAACTTATTGAAGGTGTTTCCTGAACATCAGACATGAATCAGAATGTAAAGAGGAATTCAGGTTTGGAGGTAGATTTGGGTTTAGGAATAAAAGTGCAGTTCTTTAGTTTTTTTTTTTTTTTAAGTTCCTGCAAAAAATAGTCAATATTTTGAGCCAGATTTTTAAAAATTATTTAAAAATAAGTAATAAATCTCTTTTAACCCCTTCACTTACCAATTTTGAGGCTACGACAAGACCAAAGAATCACAGAATCTTCCAGTTGGCAGTCCTCTTGGATTGCCACTTTCGATCTCTCATCTCTTTTGTGAAGATCCTCTCTACCATTAACAGAGAGACCGTTTAGCTTCAGTTCTACTGTTGTAAATATCTTCATTGTTTTCAGCCAAATCTGTCTCGCTGTAGCAAGAGTCAGCAAACCATAACCCTCAGGCCAAACTCTGCCCTGCTGTCTGTTTTTGTATGACCTGCAAGCTAAAAATGGATATTACATTTTTAAATGGTTGAAAAAAATCAAAGGACAATGTTTAATGACACATGACAATTATACAAAATTGAGATTTAAGTGTCTATAAATAAAGTTTTATTGGGACACAGGCATGCTCATTATTTGTTTATTCACTATGGCTGCTTCCCTGCTGCAATGGTAGAGACGAGGAGCTGTAACAGAGACCTTATGGCCCACAAAGCCTGAAATATTTACTGTCTGGATCATTAAAGAAAAAGTGCCCTGAGTCTTTAGGAAGCACACAAAATAAATTTATTGTCTTCTCCTCTGGTAGAACAGCAAATGTTTCAGACTCCTCTCTCTGGCTCTGTCCTTCTCTTTCTTTTAAAATTGGAGAATATATTTTGCCTTCACATTTTTTTCTTAATTGAGATAATTATAGATTTGCATGCAATTGTATGAAATAATATGAGAGATCTCTTGTATATTTTTCCCAGTTTTTCCTGATGGCAACATTTGGTAAACTATAGTATAGTATTACAACCAAAATATTGACAGTGATACCCTCCATTTATCTTATTTAGATCTCCTCAGTTTTATCTGTACTCATTTGTGTGTGTGTGTGTGTGCATAAGTTCTATATAATTTTTGTCACGTCTGTATGTCCATGTATGAAGCACCACAGTTAAGATACTGAACAGACTCTTCTCTTTTATTCTTAAATCTTTTCATACTTTTATTCATTCTCATGTGGCAGAGTTGGAAATTTCTACCTGTCTTTGCTAACTTCTGATAGCTTTGCAATTTATCAATATCCCCTTTAAAGTATCTATTTCTACCCCAGTTATGTTGCATACAGGGAGTTATAATTTTCAAAAAATTTAGAAAATATTACTGCTGAAAGTTAAAGCAAGATGGGAAACATAACTCTGGTAACTTCAGAAAATAGTAAGGTCTTTTTTAGGGACCATAGTGATGTGCCTAAACAAAGGTGGAAAGTAGTACAACAGTCAAAATACAATAGCCAAATTAAAGTCCACATCTGGAGCCGGCCTGGTGGCGCAAGCAGTTAAGGTCGTGTGCTCCGCTGCGGCGGCCCGGGGTTCGCCGGTTCGGATCCCGGGTGTGCACTGACGCACCGCTTGGCAAGCCATGCTGTGGCGGCGTCCCATATAAAGTAGAGGAAAATGGGCACGGATGTTAGCTCAGGGCCAGTTTTCCTCAGGAAAAAGAGGAGGATTGGCATCAGATGTTAGCTCAGGGCTGATCTTCCTCACAAAAAGAATAAAATAAAATAAAGTCCACATCTATGAAGTAAAAGAATCTCAACAATCCAGATCAATAATAAAGTTGAGAAAAAATTACAAAATTATCCAGACTTTAGAAAGAAGAATACCAATACAAAAGGAGAGAGAGAGAAGGAGAAAGGACGGTAGGAAGGCAGGAAGGCAGGAAGGGTCGTGTATTACTTGATATGAAGGATAGAGAATATGAATCCAACATATAAATAATTATTTCCAAAGAATAAGCCAGAGCAAATAAAACATAAACAACCAAGGTATTGTGTGGAATGAAACACCCCTGTGCTAAATATAATCATGTATCTAGAGATTAAAAGTGTCCATTATTAATATTATGTCCCAAGTAATATTAATAATAACAATAACAATAGTAATAAAAGAACTATACCTAGATAGATACTAGTACCATTTTTAAGCTCCAGGACAAAGCTAGAACCCTAAAAGCTTCTAGGCAGGAAAAATAAAACAGGTAACTAAAAAGGAATCTCAGGAATTTGAGAATATGTTGTGACCTGATAACCATAAACTAATTCAACCATTGACTTACAAATGCAAGAGTAATTAATTGTCAGGTAATCACAAGTTCAGAAAACATACTATTTATGTGTATTTTCTGGAAAAAAATTAGATGTCTGCGCTGACTGAGCAATAATTCAAAATAAAAAGAAAAAAATCCCACATTAGAAAATTAAATGATAAAAGAGCGGTGTGAAGCATACTCATGTTACTTTGCTTTCCTCCATTAGTGACTTCTGTTTTGGTGGGCCAAACCCACAGCTGTGCTCTTTACCAGGGCTACCCCTTAAATTAACAGAAAAAATGATCACATTCTACAGGATTTAAAAAACATACTCTAAACGTTTTCTAACTTTATTGAGCCTTTCTACTTTTCATTAACCACAGTCTTAGTACTCCTGATAATTATTTTTTCTAATTTATCATTTACTTCGACTCTATAACATTGATGTTTAAAAATCTTTTATTTTTTATATAGTTGTAGACTTACAAAAGACTTGCAAAAATAGTAGAGTTCCTTCGTATTCCTCATCCTGCTTCCATTAATGCTAACACCTTACAAAACCATGGTACAATTATCAAAATCAGGAAATTAGTATGCATATGATACTATTAACTAAAATACCGACATTCAAATTTTACCAGTTGTCTCACTAACATCTTTATTTCTGTGCTGGATTGAATCCAGATTCCCACATTGCCTTTAGCTATTATTTAATTTATCCTTTGTTACAGTTAGAACAGTTCCTCAATCATTTTTTTTTTCTTTCTTTTTTTTCCATCATTCATGACCTTGGTACTTTTGAAGATACTGGTTAGGTATTGTTTTTAACTCCAATGGGCAGCCCTGTGAGGTCAATCGGAATGAACACAGAAACATAGGTGTCTTATTTTGAAAAATATGAAAGTGAGACCCATCTAGTGGACAAAATATTGTATCACACAATACTAACCAAGTGCTATTCTATCTTTCTGCATGTATATATAAATATATAGGTACATACACATATAATTTAAAGTGTATGTCAATCAAATATTTTCTTCTTGAATTTTCTCTGAAACAAAAATTATAATAACCAATTTTTATAATCCAATATGAACTATCTTATGAAACTAAGCACCATCCAAAAAACTCTGAACATTGTTTTGAAAATACTAATATCAACTCTTATTGCATATCTATGTGTGTTCCTAGTGTCTTCCAGGCAATGGACTTTCACAATTTTGGAAATTATACTGAGTAAGGGCCCTGGCATTTTACATGTATTTTGATAACTTTGCATCACTCTGTGGCAAATATAATCTCTGCCTGCTAGCCAGTGTCCAACAGTGAAGGAGAACTATGAGGAATAAATCAAGCTGTTTTAATTACAGACAACTAGCCTTCTGAGTAAAATGGAACCTACTCATCATTTGCTTGGTATAGTGATTTGAATTCCTCTGTGCACGGTGGCAAGTAGAGCAAGTTAACACTTTTCTTAAGTGTGGAAGCCCTACGAGACCCAGGACATATCTCCTTCTTGTGAATGAGCACCTTTTGGTAGACAAGTGATGCACCAAAGGAAGACAATATTTAATTCTAAGACACAGGGTTCTGAAACTTTTCAATAGATGCACTACCCTAACGATGGGGTAAGGGAAGGAAACTATGAAGCCTAGACAAAGGAGGCAAATGGAATTGGAAGCCATTCAAGTCAAAATCAGATGACAATAAAATAGAATTTTGTAAATATATAAAATTTCCCCTTCAGCTAAACACTGAAGTGCACCTTCTGGTTTCATTTACACTTATATTTACCAAAAGTAGTTTTCTGTCATGAAAAACAATTTTTTCCCCTTTCAGTGAAATCTGTAAAACGTAAACTGTTAGATATCTGTAGGCTCTTCTAGAATGCACAGCTGGAAAAGCAAGAATATTTAAACCCTCAAATGGTTTGGGTCTATTTCAAGGTTTTGTTCTTGGCCTTATGCATGAACCAAAAAGTTGCCTTGGCCTCTAAATTTGGGAATGACAATTTTAAACTTTCAAATACACAAGTGTTTCATTGGTGCATGATATATGTAGAATTTGTCCACTTAAAAATATTTACTAATTAGCAAGTTTAATAAAGGGCTAGAAATATATATATAGCTGCATATTAATAATATTTGGTTTCTTTTCTATGAAAGTGACATTTTTTCTAAGCCTGGACATTACCTACAATCCTATCTTTAGACACATTATTTTATCTGAAAGTTGATAATTTTCAGCTTAATATTCTCAAGGAGGTTAAACATTAACATTTTGATATATTTAACGTTTCATTGTATCAAGATAGTATAAAAAAGAATCTTCATGTGTAAACACTCATATGGTGATAATAAAAAAATGATATTATCCTTTGTAACCATGTAAATCACACCTGGCAGCTGGTGCGTGACAGTTAGAGAAGACCTACAAAATTATTCTTGCAGATTATGGTGAGCAACGGAACCCAAAGCAGCCCCTGGAACAATGGATAACAAGTTAGTCAAAGAAAGAATTACTAGCAATTATGTTTTCTAACTGCCTGAAAGCAGACACTAAATCTGGGGTTGGAGTAGTCTCACGTATGTCTGTTTTCTTTGCTAGCCCCTTGAAGCACATGGACAAAAGAAAAAGGTTTTACTTTTTCCCTCAGAATCAGAGTATACGTTCATTCTTAAATCTCGCTCTGCCGCTGCCCCATCTTAGCTTATGACTATAACTTCTGTAATGTGTGAGATTAACGTGCAAAAATCAACTGTTGTGAATTTACTACAATTAAAGTTTTTACATTTAATGGTAAATAACTGCTATGTGAGCCTGTCCTGCAACCTTATTTTGGTGGATTCAGGAGCAACCAGGCAAACTAAAGTGAGAGAAGAGTTGATGAGAGCTGGAAGAGATGCGATGTCCAAAGACCAACATTGACTTCACAATCTGGCCTACAGCAGCCTCGGTAGAAATTCTTGGTTTTGGATCCTGCCACTCGTCTCTGCCTCGTATGTTAGTTGTGGCGTGGGACAGAATAATCTTGCAAAGATATTAGCTATGTTTCCTTTCTGTTTCTGTTTCCCATGTGAATTTTTTCTTTCCCTTCCTCTTGACTCCTGCAGACAGACTTTGCTGTGTTCATCACTTCTAGGAGGGAAGTGTCAAAACAGAAACACAATGACCACAAC
Organism: Ceratotherium simum simum; assembly: GCF_057802395.1. Lineage (NCBI taxonomy): Eukaryota > Metazoa > Chordata > Mammalia > Perissodactyla > Rhinocerotidae > Ceratotherium > Ceratotherium simum. The sequence continues at coordinate 40,026,531 of NC_141926.1, read as the reverse complement.
AACAACCAAAACAATAATAATTTTAAAAAGAAAAAATCTTTGGGTGTCTTCTTGGCTTTGGTTTTCAGATATTTAAGGCCTTGAGGAAACGAAGGGGATTTGAGATATAGATAAAGATATATGAAGGGAAAATGATTCCCTTTCCTACCAACTCTCCCAACAGGAGGGAAGAGAGAGATGGAGAAGATGTTCTAAGAACAGAGGCTGGGAGGGACATGGGGAATGGACAGAGAGTGATTGTGTACCTCATAGCTATGGTTAAGAGTCCTGAGACTCTTATGGAAACATCATATTAACAGCAAATAACCAACCCACTTGATGGGGCCACAGGAGTAGGAATTTCAGTGCTGAGCTGACTGGTCTGATGACTAAGGACCACATGCAACAGCATATAGGTGGAGGAGTTAAAGACGTGGTTCCCCACCCACTAAGCACTTGGAATTATTAAAGTCTCCCAAAACTTAAACCCAACCCCGGGGAAAGGGGCAGGAAGCCCAAATTGACTTCAAACAATTTTCTGTTACACTGACAAAATGAGTACTCAAAATAAAATTAATTTGTGTTACAAAAAAGTAAAATATGTTTCTTGCATACTGAGTTCTTGTACACTTACTGAGATTCACACCTGCTACAAACATACACATAGCAAACACCTTGCGGTAAGCAAGGCCTCACAGTATTTGCAAAGGCGGCAACATTTGAGCAAAGTTTGAAAGATAAATAAGAACATGCTAGATGAATAACAGATGAGGAGCGTTTAGGGAAAGGGAGAGTAAATGCAATGCTATGAAAGGATGAGACAGAATTGTATGTCTGAGTAAGAACCAGAGATAACATACAGAGTCCAGGCACCTAGGAATTAGCGGACAGAGAGCCGTGAGGATGGAATAGTAGACACAGCTGGAACATTGGAATCCTTGCTAAGAAGTGTTCGTTTAGTCCTATAGTGGATCTATTAAAATATTTTAAACAGAGGCGTGGCATGAAAAAATCTGATTTTTATAAAGATAACTCTGGCAGAGTATGTAGGAGTCTTTGAAAGGTGGTGAAAATAGAGGCAGACAGACCAGTTAGGAGGCTGATGAGAAATTACTACAATTTAAGCTATGAGAGTGGAGATAGAAGGCAGTTGAGATTTACTTGGCATGTAGAATTGATGGGACTTGGCAAATCAGACATTAGTTACAAGGGAGAGGTTGATGATAGCTCCCAGGTTCTGAATGGAATGTTAGTATAATTAATCAAGCAAGATAAGGAATATGGGGAGGAGATATGTAGAGATGATCAGCTGACTATTGGAAAGAGATTCTTGGATTTCTGGAAGATTTCTGGACTAAAAGCAGATTAGGGAAATTCCATGACCATAACACATGGTTTGAGTAAATTTGTACAGATTTGCCAATATTTGTGGTCTTTACTATGCCTTCATTACTTCTCTGTCACTTTCTTTCTTCAAAGTTGAATCAGACAACAAAATCTGGCATTTTCAATGCTGCTCAAATTTGACATCCCCTGTGCCTTTGACTTTATATTTGGTCCCAATCTGCTTTTTATTGCACTTTCCCTCTATTGACTTAATTTTGGAATCTTGAACATAATCCTTTTGCCTCAGGATGAGATGAAATAATCTTGTCCTGCTTTGTGGCAGGAAATAGTCAATGAACCATTGCAGCAGAAGAGGAAAATAACAGAGTAGGAGGCAATATATTTCCATATCCTGTAGACAGAAAATCACCTTGCCAGTGGACCGAGCTGTAATTCATTCACTGACTGAGCCGGTGGCAGCTACATAGGACCACTTTAATGTCAGACATACCAATTGCTCCAATTTTTACAATAATGGATAATACATACACGATTTTTTCATTCCCAGCTCATACTTTAAGTGCACTACATATATTAATTTATTTAGTCCCTTGCCTCAACCTTATGAAGTAGTTATTATTATTATCCCCATTCTACACATGAAGAAACTGAGACACAGAAAAACCAATTGATCAATGTCACACGGTAAGGTGGATTCAAACCCAAACAGTCTAGCTCCAGAGACTTCACTCGTGTTCAATACACAATCCTCATTTGCATTAGTTTCCTGTTGCTGCTGTAACAAATTACTATAAACCCAATGGCTTAAAACAACACAAATGTATTATCTTCTAGTTCTGGAGTGCAGAAGTCCAAAAGGGTCTTAGTGGATTAAAATCAAGGACTCTGCTCCACCTGGAGGTTCTGGGGAAGAATCTATTCCTTGAATTTCCAAGCTTCTAGAGGCAACTTGCATTCCTTGGCTTGATGCTATTTCTTTCATTTTTGAAGTTAGCACTGTAGCATCTTCAAATCTCTTTCTAACTCTGCTTCCATTGTCACATCTCCTTCTCTGACTCCAATCCTCCTGAATTCCTCTTAGAAGGACACTTGTGATTAAATTGTGCCCAGCCAGATAATCCAGGATAATCTCCCTATCTCGATATCCCTAAAATAATCACATCCGCAAAGTCCCTTTTGCTGCATAAGGCAACATATTCACAGGTTTCAGGGGTTAGGATGTGAACATCTTTGAGGGAGCACTATTCTGTCTACCACACCATTCTTGATATTTTCATAGACAGTGAGGGTATCTTCTCCTTGGAAGACCTCCGTGTTAGCATTCTACTTTTTTGCAGTTATTTCATCTGAAAATAACATTCCCCTTGCCCATACACACACACACACACACACACACACACACTTGCCCACTCATACAACATAATTTTCCAACGTGGAAAAAGAAGGTTGCATTAAACACATGAAACAACATTATGGTTGAGACCTGGTACCCCATGGTGGTCAAGACCTGTACTCTAGCCTGACATCTGGCATCCCAGATGTCATTCAGTCAGCAAGGAGTATGGAGGACAAACTTCTTCAAGTGTTTGTCTGCACATATTTATTATGGCAGATGCTTTGGTTTATTTATTTACTTTACACTACTCTGCTTTCCAAAGAATTTAAAGTGATGAATCCCCATTGAAGCTGGGTCAGGATTATAATTTTCAATTATTTTGGTGCTAATATATCTTCACCAAACATGTAGGAAGATACCAAATATGTAATGGTTCAGAGTTGTCTATATTTCATTCAGAATCTCTACACTTGAGTCAAGGGTAAAAAGATATGTCAGGAATCACTCCATAGTCCTCTCAGGTGGTTTAAAGTTATAATCTCTGGAGGCAGAATTGTTGACAGGAGACCAAGGCCGTGGATTCCTTGGCCTTTTGTTATAATAGACTAAGCACTTAGCTGCCATTTGCTTTAATAAATCTCTCATAGTCTTATCACATTCCCAGATGAACCACAACATAAAATTATACATTCAAATAACGTGAGTAAGACTCAGATGTTTTAGTAAGCATTGTTCTAAATTTTGCCTCTATTTTGGGAATATTTACAGAAGATTCCAGTGCTAAATCTTTTGATCTTTGCCACACGAACCTGCCTTTGCATGACTGCTCTGGTTGGAGGCAGTCCTGTGTCACGGCTGTAGATGGTCCTTAGGCCTCAGCTTTCCATTTACCAGTCTGTAGGACTGTTACTCCTCCCATATACACGTTACCTGTGGTCTCCAGAAACAAGTAGAAACAGTCTCTTTTCTTCCTTTTTTTGTTCTTTGTGCTGTTAGAATAAAATTAGAGAGTTTTTGCAAATGACCTATATCTTGTTTGTGTCTATTAAACTGGCAAATTGGTACAATTCCACGTTATTTTTAACTCCTCTTCCTAGAATCTACTTATCTGTTTTGAAACATTTAGAAAATTATTCTTTTTTATGGATTGACAAATCTTGTACATATTCCTTTTGCTAAATACTTGGAAAAACAAAATGTCAAATGTAACTTTTGTATTGTGGTGCAGCCAGTTTACCACATTCATGAAAAAAACAGGTAATGCATATTAACCAAAAGAAAGACCAACTTCCTGAATTTCCATTTGTTATAAAACACTTGGATAATAGGGAAGGCCTCTTTTCTCTTTTTTCCCAAATTGCTTAGATTTAAAGATAGATCTTAAATCCAGGCACAAGTTACTTTCTTTTGAGAAGAAGAGTGTACTGGGGACCATATTGACTTTTTGAAGTCTGAATTTAGAGAATAAGGCAAGTTGACTATTGACATTGGCATAAATGACTCTCTTAAGTTCTTGTTCTTCTTCCAAGAGGTTACAAAATCTAATCCTCGAAATACAGCATATTTGTTTTAGCTGAAAGAGTGGCCTAGAGGTTCCTGGCCTTTTAAAAACTTCCCCACCCAACTTGCCCAAACTCAGATGTGTGAACAGGAACTCAGATGTGTGAACAGGAAGGATTGTGAGAACTGCAAATTAGTGCACACGTGCCAGGCTCTCATTAATTGATTGTTGACTGAGTTGCTAGCTGGAGTGAGAGCTGGCACTGAAAATGTGGTCTGGTTGAGGACTGGGGGAGGGTGGTTAGGGAAGAAACAGGGAGCTATTGGAAAGTATGCGCTTAGAGCAGAATTAAACCTCAGACTGATTCCGGATTATGGTTTAAGTGGAGGAAGAGCAGGAGAGAGTTGTGAGAAGTTGTTTTTTCTTAGAAGAGGAATTTCTCATTGCAAAACTGGACCACAAATGGCACTAAAAGAAAAGAACTGGACTTGAGTGTCAAGAGAACTGGATTTTAACAAATGTGAAACATTGTGATGTAATCTGGAGTAAAATTCTTCCCCAGTGTTGTGTCTGGCTCTTACTTTGTGGAATTCTGCGTGTAGGTCAGTTTCTCTGGAAGAACATCCCTGGGGACCATGTTGATGGTGGTTCCTTGGAGGATAACTAGCTGGCACTGCAAATCTCTAAGCATCAAATTCCCCATCTTCAAAATGAAAAGGTTGAAACTGATGTAATCTAAAGTTGCTCACAAACTGTTGAGAAACTAATGATATATAAATTAATCCTGAAATCCTATTTAATCCACTTACCAGAAAATGTGTTCTTTCAGTCATTCACTCCATAAATATTCGTTAAGTAACTATTATGCACCAGGCATTTTAGCAGGCAGTGGAGAAATATTAGTGGGCCAAAAACAAAGAGCTCCTCTCATTTATTATAAAAATCAAAGTCTTGTATTAACATGTTTTGGTAGGACCCTGACAAGAGAATTTTAGCAAAAGTGATGTGTAACATGCTTGCTCTCCTGATGCGGGCGGCCAGGATCCAGACACCCTCTGTATACTGAAGAGCTCCTTTATTGCTTTGGGCCAGGTAACCAAGAACAATAAAGTTTGTAATAATTTAGAAGCATGGACCTGTTAAAACAATTTATATACTTTTCCCTAAAGAAATTCTAGAGTAAAATGAACTGAGACCCTTTATTCTTCTTACCTGTATTTCTCCAGTACGTTGTGGTGGATTTTTGCTGGTTTATTTACAGGAAAAAAAAAATGTGTTTCTCCGTATGACTTGTCAAAGTCCTTTAACAGGATTAGTTTCAAAGTAGCTGTCGCTTCCCAGCTATGACTTAGCTCTATTTCAAAAGAAATGAGAGTTTGCTCTGTTTAGTAATGAAACAAAAATACCCAGGTATGCCACACTGGCAAGTACTCCTAGAATAGTAGAAAATGATAAAATAATGGCATACAAAAGTGGAATATTTGAGAAGATATGTGGTGACAACAAATGCATATGTTGTCTGGTTCCTTTACCCTTTCCTGAAAGATTTGTAAGCAGAGTTTTACTAATCATTTTGGGTTTAGGAGGGATTTTACCATAGCCACAGGTTTCTGGATTTGTCTTGCATCCCTAAGAGTTGCCTCTGCTCTGCTATCCTCATTTAGCATGACCCAGGAGGGATTTCAAAGTTCTGCTTGTTACTTTTTTTGGCTCATCGCAGAACTTCAGCGGGAACAGCAAAATTTCTGCGCCAAGAAGCCTAGCCTACAGAAGAGGTCAACTCCAGAAGGGGTGTGCTGCTCAGTGTTGGGTCTTTATAGTCCACAAGTGAAATAGCCAACACCGTGAGGCAAAGAACACGTGTGGCTACATGCTGATGCCTTTTCCACAATGTGATCTTGTCAAACTCTTCCCTACTCTCTGGAAAGATGCTTTTAAGAGGAGAGAGAAAGTAAGAGAGAGGCCATCTACGTGTTCATGCAGTGAGTGTTGGGGAAGCATTTGGGAGCATTTAGGAAGGTGTTAAGAGTGTGATTGAAGAAAAGAAAAGAAATCTGGAGAATATGCATCTTAAAACATCTTACACAAAATAAATTCTAATTATCAGTCTTTATATTTTCATTAAAATCAATTGAATGAACATATTTGAAGTGGATTAAATCTTGAAAGTCAAGATGATTACAATCTTTGTGGACTCATGTCGAGTGCGGAAAAGAATGAATGGCTTTTTATGAGACCTAGATGAGGATCTACTTCATGGTAGTCCAAGATCTTAGGCCATAGCAGTTTGATTTATCAAAATTATGAAAATTGATCAAAATATCTCTTTAAGAGTCAAGTTATAAAATCTTCAGTGAGTTTAAGGGTAAAAGTAGATAATGTGTCATGAAATAGTAATAATAGTAATAATGATAACTGTCATGTGTAAAACTTATCCAATATATTGTATATTCTGTAAATTTCTCTATTCAATCATTGATCCAGTCTGTTTCTTAAATGTTTATTCAATCATTGACTCAACAAACATCATACAAGTCTCCTCTGTGTAAGGCAGGGTAGGTACTGAGCTACAGGATGAGCAAAGCAGAATGCCTGTGTGGAATCGGTAGTTCTGGAATTAAACGTCACATCCCATTTATCTCATAACAATTGTACAAGGCAGGTAATTATCAATACTCACATTTATAATCATGGAACCAAGGCTTCAAGAAGGTAAGTAGTTCTCCAAGGATACCCAGCTGGTTGGCTGACCACTGGGAGTTTGAACTCAGTTTGTCAAATCACAAGTCAGTGCTTACGGTCTCGGGGCTCCTTAAATCTCAGCATGAGAAGAAGCAGGGCGACTCAGGCTGCTTGAACGCAGTATGAAAAGAGGACTGCTTTGTCACTAGTTAGCGTGAAGAAAAGTGGAGATCTGAAGGGTTTTGAATAAGTATTGACAGTCAAATACTAATAGTAACTTCATTATCTGGCTATACAGAGGCTAGTCAGAACAAGCAAAAGTTTTAAAACTAATGGAAAACAAGGCTGTGATTTATTGATAAGCCACTAAAGGATTTTCCTCCAGAAAAATGTATTTTTTTCAAATAAAATGTAGAATAAATTGTAAATCAATTTTGCATTATAAAATTTTCTCAATAAAATTGAAAAATATCAGCCATCTTTTGATTGTTCAGTCTATTCAATGACTGGTCTCTAAAATTAGAAACATATGGATGTCTGAATTTTTTAAATATTTATTTGGATGGTTTTGACATTGGTCTTTCTGGTGATAACTTTAAAGTTAGAGAAAATATATTTTTAAAATTTCCCTAATATTAAAAAATATTACCATATAACTCATGAAATTGTGAAAATGTATCACAGCAGAAAAGGGAAAAATTAGCCATATTTCATGGAAAGAGGAATGACTTGGAAAATAATATACACAAACACTGCATTTTTAGTAAAATTGAGTCCATGTGCAACACTGTTTTCCAAAATATAGAAACTAAACCATCTTTTCTAAATATAAATTAAATGCAGAAGAGGAAAATAGTTCCCATTCTACCCCGTTTCTCTTTATGGTTTGTATAAAACTAATTTTGAAGTCTTTTTATTTTATTGTAATTGCTTACTGACATTAAATAGAAGCACATTTTAATGCTTCAAGTGTTATTGATAGTTTTAAAATAACCCTTATATAGTACATATTAATGGAATAGATTTTTAGAAACCATAACTTTTATGGCCTGACATTAGACTTGTAATTGAAATGTGTATCTTCTCTTAAATAAAATAGAATCATGAAATGTAAAGGTTGAACTTAGGAAAGGCTATGGTATACCATGGTAACAACTCCCAAATCTGAGAAACAGCGAAAATTTTTCACTCATGACGATTTGTCTGACACAGGCCATCACATGGTGCTCTGTTCCATTCAACCCCTGCTTCTAGTCATTCATTACAAGGGAGTGAGTGAGAAGGGAGAAGTGGGCACTGCAGTGTCTTACATTGACAAGGAGCATATGTCATTTCCACTAAAGTCACTTGACCATGCCATACTTCAGCCTAACATGGGCCTGAGAAGTAGCAAAGCAGAATATTTATGAAAAGCCCTAATGGCTATAATGACTACCATAGAAAGAATCTTTGAGATCATCTGGTTTATACCCATTTTACAGATGTGGAAAATTATTCCTAGCAAAAGGAAAAAGTTTGCTCAAAATCATAACCTAATTAATTAGAAACAGTGGTTATAACCAAGAGTTTCTTTTATTCACTCCAAAGATATGTATTAAATAACTTCTATGTGCCATCTCTAGGCTAGAATCTTGGAAACAAAGAGAATAAGGATGATTTCTTGAAACAATTTTCACAGAAAAGGTGACTTCAGATAACATTTTGGAGAAAAAGTGCAGATTCAGAAGAAAAACAAGAGAAAAAAAGAACCGTTAGGTGGACAGAAGAGAGGCGGGAATTGAGCCACAAACAGATTAGTATGGATGGATCATAAGGTACAAATGAGGGTCTAGTCCATCAGAAAATAAGAAGGAGCCTGATATGAGGAAAAAACTAAGGAGTTTGAATGTGTTTGTGATCTACTAGGGGGAGGAAAGTCTTCTGATTTCCAATCCAACACTATTTTAAAACTCTGTTTTAGTACGAAATACAGCATATAAATTAATAACCCAATTCTTCCAAAGGAGAAAGCTATTTCAGAGGCTCTGTTCTAGGGTCATTTGCATGTGGTTGAGACAAAAGAGGTGGGGCTGACTCACCATCTTCCATGACTAGATTTTCTGGTATTTCACAGCCTAGAAGAATTAATAAGTGATTCAAAAGGTCATGGATGGTCCAGATTCCTGGTCCCCAAACAAGATTCGGCAGAGTAGGAATGGACACTCCTGGGATAATTCTACAGGCTTTACAGGCTCTACTGCGTTCCAGAGCCACAGGAAAGCCATGCAGCATTTAATACGTGCTTCGGAGGTTCCTCTCCCCACTGCAGTCAATGCCCGGGGATGGGGGTGGGGGAGAGCCATGCTTGATTGTCCTCAACAGGGTCTGAACCCAGCTGGATTACAGGATTTACACTAAAAGAAGACTATTCATTTCACCTTGTACTCCACCCAACACCCACGCCTGGGAAGATATCATTGATTTTCTTGCCACCCGGGGAAAAATGTACATGGCAAAATGTTAGGGTCATGGAAGCAGGAAAATGGTTCAAAGGACCACATTAACGAATCCGACTCGCTGCACAGATCAGGATTCAGAAAAGTACCGCTCATGTCTTTGTTTTCTTTCAGACCTGTACCTTTCCTTATGGTAGGCAATGTTATGCATTTGATGATAAACTACTACTAAGCAAGGTTGAAAATTTAAAAAGCAAACAAAAAAAACCTTTCTGCAGCAGCCAAAACACCCTAGACTACAATAAACTTTAACTCTTACTACGTGCAAAGCATGTTGCTTAGAAACCCAAAGCAGAGAGTTTCCCCAGAAACTTCCGATCCCACCAATTGCCCCTGTGAAGAAATGGACATTGGTGACCACAGCATTAACGAGATAGAGAAATGCAAGTCATCTGTAAGGGATAAGAAAAGGAACATAAATAGTTTGAAACATTCTAGCTTTTGTTTGATGCTTAAGAAACTATTTAAAATCTAAAGTCCGGACTTTCACTGTTTGAGTCTAAGACGGAATTCATGCTGCTGATGAGGATTATGCCCCATGTGCTATGGCTTCCTGCCTCTCTGGTCAAAAACTGTTCACCCATGATGTTAACTTTTAGTAGTCAAGTTGGTGCTCTGCTTAAATATGCTTTATTGGTCTAAACATAACCTCACAATCCTATATGTATTAGACTTCTCTGTGATTTCACATTAGGAATAACTCTCACAGATGTAATAATTCCATGGATTGGACTGTAGTGAGATCATCTCTTCACCAGATTATTTGCTGTAGTCCTCCGTCTGTTTCACCGTGGTCTGCCCAGTCCTCAGATCATAGTTCACACTAACAGCAGAGAAAACTTTCTAAAAATAAATCTGATCTTGTCACTCTACTACTTGAAATCACTGTTGGTTCGCCACTAATAACATAGTGAAATCTAAACTGTTTAGTATGGCATACAAAATGCCACTATTGTTTCCCAATAATCCATTCCTTTTTCTCTGCCCTTTCAAACCTCCATGGGTGTGTCCTAGATCTTCCCTTGCCCTGGAATGTTCGTTCCCCTCCACTCCCCTCCTCTGATGAGCATCTACTCACACTTAAAAACCCAGCAAAAATATTCTTTTGGGGAAAGCTTTCCTGATTTCCCGCAGAGAAAGATAGTTACTATTACTACAGACCCAAAGCCCTGGATCTAGCCCAAAGGAAGAGCTTAATAAATTATGTTAACTTATGACTTAGAGTCCTTTTCCACACATATTTGACTTTCTGATGTAAATAATCTTTCAGTCATAGTTGTAACTTCATGAAATGAGTTACAGTCTTGAAGTGGCAGTAGTCAAAGAAACTTACCATGGTGTCGCTAAATAAAATCTTTTCTGTTCATTAACTCACATTTAACTTAACTTTCGGAGCTATGATCCTTCTAAGGAACTTATCTCCTATCCACAAAGTGATGAAAATAGCAGATTTCAGAATACAAATTTTTCCTTCAAAGAGCATTCTGGTTTAATCTAGGTATAATACAGGTAATTCCAATTCTCCATAATTTTATATATGATAGGTTAACTTAATAAACACATATGAGAAATCCATTTTTAGTTAAGAAGAATAACAGACCACATGATTATCTGGTAATTTTTATTTTATTTGAAGCAAGAATTTCAGCTCTTTAGATTTCTCTGACTGACTCATCTGCATTCCCCACCCAGTCGAATAAACTCTCTCATAGAACCAACCAAGACTTTCTCACAGAGTTGTATAAATGAAAATAGTAGTTATTTACTTGATACGCGTCTTCTTTAAAGTGCAAACTACATGAAAACAGGGACCTGGATATGGTATCGCTCAACAGTCTGTCCTTAGAACTTTGCCCAAAGTTTGAAATATAGTAGTCTCTTAACAAACATTTATTGAAGGAATGAATACAAGAATTGGATGCTTAACACACAGAGTAGTTTTTCAATTTTTTCAAATATTCAGCATAGAGTTTTTGCATATGGGGCCCTGTGGATATTTATTTTAATAAAAAAGATATTACTTAACAGTAACCAGTGCCACCCTTTCTAACAATATCTATTTTTCTGCAAAAGAGGGTTTCAAGTACTTATTATTTGTTAAGAACAATATTTATAGTAAAGACTGGACCAACATGGAGATATTGTTGCATCACTATAAATAGCTACTTGTGGACCTATAATCAGTTTTGCAGACCATGAAGATTTCCAAAGTTTATTTTGTGGCAAAATATCTTCTACTCCAAGCACTGACACAGTTTCTAAGATGCAGACTCATGAAATGCTACCTGATGAGTATGCAAATATGGACCTTTACAAATACATGGATGTCTAGCATGAAAAAAAAAATAACACATACCCACAATACTACTAGAAAGGGAAGATTACGTTTTTGTTTCCTAAGAGAATGGTGCATTATAGACAATGAGGTCTGAAGACAGAGAATGAGAGCAAGAGAAGAAGAGAGAAAGAGAGAGAGAGACAGAGAGAGACTGTTTTGATCTGAGTAACTAATGGTATCCCAATCCTCATGGAATTTCTATTGAGGTATTGATGAATGCAATATTTCCATCAGATTGAAAAAAAATATGGCAGGGGTGGTAGAGTGACATTCAACGTGGAAGAAGGAGCATTAATATATTTCTTATTGGAGAGCACTGAGGTTCTATCATACTTTGCAAAACCCAATGATAATGCTTTTAACAAAATAAGAAATATTTCCTCCAATTCTCTCTTCTAAATGAGGGAATGATTTTATTCTGGAAGAGTATACTTTTGATAATTTATGCAAATAAATACATTTATTTTTCTTTTTAGAGACTGTGCTCAAGTGCAAATCCAGTGTGGTGGTTAAAGAGTAGTCACATGGGGAATGGGTAGAAGTGAGCCAAGTCAGCAGTATATGCTGCTCTGTGTTTTTCACTGATACTATCAAATTTAATAGCTTTCCTATGGTGCATTTTGAAATTTAAAAAAAGTACCCACAGGGGCCCAGCCGGTGGCGCAAGCGGTTAAGTGCCCGTGCTCTGCCGCGGCAGCCCAGTGTTCACCGGTTCAGAACCCGGGCGTGCACCGATGCACCACTTGTTAAGCCATGCTGTGGCGGCATCCCATATAAAGTAGAGGAAGATGGGCATAGATGTTAGCCCAGGGCCAGTCTTCCTCAGCAAAAAAGAGGAGGATTGGCATTGGATGTTAGCTCAGTGCTGGTCTTCCTCACAAAAAAAAAAAAAAAAAAGCCAAGGGAGAAGAACAATAAATACATTAAAATAAATAAATAAAATTAAAAAAGTACCTACATTAGAGGCAGCTTACTAATAGGAAAGTTAAGAGGGGAGATTAGAGTGTCTTCCAACAGGAAAGAGAAAACTGGGGCATTTTTTTTTCTTTCCTTGTTTACAGAGGCATGTTATTCATATTTTTCTGACATGAAATGATAATAATGATTGGTTAACATTTTGACTGCTTATTCTATACCCATGATCCTCACGCATTATCTATTTAATATTCATAACAATCCTAAGAAGTTGGTGCTATTATTATTGTGACTTTTTGAGTGAATAATTTGAGGGAGAGAACAGTCACACAGCTAACAAATAGATCTGGGATTTGAGCTCAAGTCTGTCTGACTCAAGAGCCTACCCTGCTGACTTTGTATTATTGCCACCACCTCAGGGAATGGGGGCAGCTCATCCCTGGGTGTGCGGAGTGACAAGATCTCAGGAGAGTGGTGTGAAGAGGGTGAGAAAGGGAAAGAGATCTAGGTTAAATGAACCGGGGAGAAAACGTGTATGGGCTCAGTGTGGGATTTACCATTTTAAATCTGTGTCTAAGACCCACTACTTGGTGAGTTATCTCGTGATGAAGGAGGAGAGATTTACTTTGTATGAAACATAAAGAGTAACGTTTTCCTTGAAAGAAGTTATAAAGAGATGATTGAATGCACAACACTTTGAAGGCCCAAGGTTCTTGACATATGATATATCTTAAAATTTCCTCCTTACCATCTTTGAAGCTGATATTTGAATTCTGCACAAGAATCACTTAATGCATCACTGTGCCCAAGTTGCCTTTTGGATAGAGTTCAGGAGCTATTTTAAGTCACCTAACAATTCAATTTTAAGAGAGGGAAATTTGAATTAATACTTACAACAGAGATTGCAAAATAATAACATTCAAAAAGAAAATGGACCCATTCACATAGTATTTACATGACTACAGTGGAAAGCACTGGGTGGTCTGTTAATACTGAAAGTTACCACTGAAATAAAATGGTGAATATAGTGCAAATCTTTATAAATCCTCAAAGAAAACTTCATCTTTGTGATGTTTTTGTCACCAGGGGAGATATCTATTACATTAGTCTAAGGACATGAAAACTATATCTGGATTTTTTTCCATGTCATAGAAAGTTCTTAAATGGTTAACTCATGAGAAATAATAGACCTAGAGTTATAACTTACCCAGAAGGTGATATTGCAGCACATTCATGTAAGTTCAGAATCCATATAGTGGTTAAAAGACCTGAAATTCCTTAAGGAGTATCAGAAATTCACTTGCTGTTTCACAAATTTGATGCTGGGTCTTACACTGAGATCTCTGGATTACCATAGCTACCAAATATTCAGAGCACTCAATGACACAAGTCTCTCTGTTGTCTCTGTTGTTGCCTGGTGCATGTTCAATAGCTTAGATAGTGTTAAATGAGGTGGTGTATTATAGACGTTAGGAGTGCAGGCTCTGAGCTCTTATACACCTCGAGACACCATAAGACTATATGAGACAGTCATGTGACGTTGAGCAAGTTCTTCATTCTGTGCCTTAGTTTCTCCATGTGTCCAAAGTGAATGTTTATAGAACCTACTCATTTGGCTGTAAGAACGAAATAAGATAACCAGTAGACAGCACTTGGTGCTGTGTGGGGCTAACAGTCCTCACTCATTAGAGAGCAACCTTATCATTTTAAGGAGTATCCTGGTTAGGATTGCCAGAGTAAGCAAATAAAAATAAAGGATTCCCAGCTAAACTTGAATTTCAGACAAACAACAAATAAATTTTAGTATAATTCTGCCCTATGCAATATTGAGAATACACATTAAAAAATCATTCATGCTTGAAATTAGATCTGGCAACCCTAATTACAGTGCTGATTATAGTAGGCATTGAATGGTTTTATTTAAAAAGTTTTGTTTAAATATGTAAATGAAACTATGGACTGAAATTTTTTGATGTGGCCACATACTGATGCATTTAAATATGTTGATTTTTCTACATCTACTAACCTTCAGTCTAAGAGCATTCATATTTGAGAATAACTAGAAACCATTCATTTATTCAACTAAGAACATAGAGCCTACTAGGTGCCTGTGTTTGCTGGTATGGTGATGAGATATGCAAACAAGCAGAAATGCCAATACAGAGTGACAGAGATCTAGATTACACATCAATACAAGACTACAAATCAGGATAGTACAGATACAGAGAGAAGGGGCCAGGTACCATGGGCTGCAGGTCTTTGAGAAACATCTAGCAAATGATGTGCCAGATATTGTTCCGTAGACGGGATAGGTCTACAATGCTGAAGCCCAAATGGGTAGATGTAAGAATCACACAAATAGGACGAAGTCAAGATGGCGGCGTAGGCAGACTCTGAACTCACCTCCTCGGGCGGACACAGCCAATTTACAACTACTCGTGGAAAAATTACCCCTGAGACAGAACTGAAAACTGGATAAGAGGAACTCCTGCAACAAAGCACAATCCTAATTGAGATAGAAGAGGCAGAAAATCCCTTCTGGAGAGAAAAACGCTGCCTTCATAAGCCACAGCGCCTCAGGGAGCAGCCCAAAGGTCCACAGCCTCCCTGGAGGAGCGGGGCCCTGAGCTGGGGAGCACCCCCACTGTGGGCATTTTTGTGGACCCAGCACAATGAGACGAGTGGCATAACATCTGACTTTGCCTGCTACTAAACCATTGGGGAGTACTCCCAGAAAAGCTGGTTTACAAAGAAATTAAAACCGGCTCTTAAAGGGCCCACATGCAAACTCACCCGTTTCAGAAAGCAACCTAAAATCACCAGAAAGAAAGGTGCACAGTGCTGTGGTGAAAAGAGACTCACCTAATAGGCCCTGAGTGCATCTCGGTGAGAGGTGAGACCTCTCCAGGGACTGGGACATTGGCAGCAGCCATTGTTGTGGCCTGGTGTGGGTGTGCTGACACAGACACCATTGGAGTTCTCCCTGGGGTCTGCTGGGCCAGGGTCTGCCCCACCCACTAGAGCACCGATTTAATCCAGCTCAGCCAGGGCAGGCAGCCCACCCTAGAGACTGGCCCCACCCAAGAACAAGCCCTCAGGCAACTTGTGGGCCTGCATAGATTGGTGACTGGATTCTCTGCAGCCTGGCAACTGAGCCAACTTCGGTGGGGCAGGGCATGCACAAGGAGCAGGTGGAGACTGTGGGGCGGTGGTGGAGTGTGTGGGGCTCCCACCGTGGAGAGACTGGGTCCGCTTCGGGAGGTCGGGGCATGCACACGGGGCAAGACTGTGTTGACTGTGTGTGTGGACCTGTGGGCGGCAGGGCTTGTCAGCTGCAGAAGACTTGTGCTTCTCAAAGACCCACATAGGGGGTTTGCCCTACCTTCCAAAGCCTGAAACAATTGGGTGCTCCTGGGCCTGAGGCCAGCCCCACCCAGCTGCAATCCTCAGAGAGCTGACAAGAGACCTAAAGGCTGGAGGCTTATAGCAATTGTAAGGCCCTGAGCCTAACAACCTGCCACGCTGGGGGCCTACTCACTTAAAAGAAATACTGCAACACAAATGTGGTATTAGAACTTGCAGCCAACTGTGCTGGGGCTCCCCACACCTGATAAAGAGATTGAAGGGCCCACAACAACTACAAGCAGCTGAGCATTACAACAGCTGGCTAGGAGCATAACTCAGCCTCCCTGGGCATCTACAGGGAGACAAAACAGGCCACAATGGAAGGACACACATAGCCCACATAGGGGTCACCTCTGGAACATTGAGAACTGAGGGAAACACACTGCAGGCCCCCTAAGGCATCACTTATATAAGGTCACCTATCCAAGAGCAGGAGACGTAGCTGACCTACCTAATACGTAGACACAAGCACAGGGAAAGAGGCAAAATGAGGAGGCAAAGGAATACATTCCAAGTAAGGGAAGAGGACAAAACCCCAGAAAAGGAACTAAGTGAAACAGAAATGAGCAACCTACCTGACAGAGAGTTCAAACAAAGAGTGTTAAGGATGCTCACTGATCTGGGGAGAAGAATAGATGAACTCAGTGAGAATGTCAACAAAGAAATGGAAGATATAAAAAAGAACCAAGCAGAAATGAAGAATACAATACTGAAAATGAGAAATTCACTAGAGGGACTCAAAAGCAGAGTAGAGGATACAGAAGAACGGATCTGCAAGCTGGACGAAAGACTAGAGGAAATTACCCAAGATGAACAGGTAAAAGAGAAAATAATTAAAAAGAGTGAGGACAGTCTAAGGGACTTCTGGGACAACATCAAGTGCACTAACATCCGTGTTATAGGTGTCCCGGAAGGAGAAGAGCGAGACAAAGGGGCAGAGAATCTATTTCAAGAAATAATAGATGAAAACTTCCCTAACCTAAGGAAGGAAACAGACATCCAGGTACAGGAAGCACAGAGAGCCCCAAACAAGATAAACCCAAAGAGGCCCACACCAAGACACATCATAATCAAAATGTCCAGAATTAAAGATAAAGAGAAAATCCTAAAACCCACAAGAGAATGTCAAGTTACATACAAAGGAAACCCCATAAGGCTATCAGCTGACTTCTCAGCAGAAACCTTCCAGGCTAGAAGAGAGTGGCACAATATGTTTAAAGTGCTAAAAGGAAAAACTTATAGCCAAGAATACTCTACCCAGCAAGGTTATCATTCAAAATGGAAGGAGAGATCAAAAATTTCCCAGACAAACAAAAATTAAAGGAATTTGTCACCAAGAAACCAGTGCTACAAGAAATGATACAGGGACTGATTTAAGGGGAAAAGAGAAGACCACAAATAGGAAGAATTATCTATTTCCATGATAAGAGTGTAATGAATACAAATGCACAAAAAAGAGGTTAGATATGATATCAAAAACATAAAAGGAGGGAGGAGGGAAGTTAAAGAGTAGAGCTTTCAGACAGAGGTCAAACTAAAGAGACCATCAATTCTGTATAGAAGAAGAAAGGAACAGAGAAGGACTACTAAAACACTGAGAAAAAAAGTTAAAAAATGGCAGTTAGTACATACTTATCAATAGCTACTTTAAATGTCAATAGACTAAATGCTCCAATTAAAAGGCATAGGGTGGCTGATTGGATAAAGAAAACAGGATCCATATATATGCTGCATACAAGAGACACACTTCACACCTAAAGACACTCACAAACTGAAAGTGAAGGGATGGAAAAAGATGCTCCACGCAAATGGCAATGAAAAGAAAGCTGGGGTAGCAGTACTCATATCAGACAAAATAGACTTTAAAACAAAAACTGTAAAAAGAGACAAAGAAAGGCATTACATAATGATCAAGGGAACAATCCAACAAGAGGATATAACACTTGTAAATATCTACGCACCCAATGTAGGTGCACCTAAATATATAAAGCAATTATTAACAGACATAAAAAGAGAAATAGACAGTAACACAATAATAGTAGGGGACTTTAACACTCCACTTACACCAATGGATAGATCATCCAAACAGAAGATCAATAAGGAAACATTGGCCTTAAATGACACACTAGAACAGATGGATATGGTAGATATATACAGAGCATTCCACCCAAAAACCAAAGAATACACGTTCTTTTCAAATGCACATGGAACGTTCTCCAGGATTGATCACATATTAGGCCACAAAACAAGTCTCCATAAATTTAAGAAGATTGAAATAATACCAAGCATCTTTTCTGACCACAACAGTATGAAACTAGAAATCAACTATAGGAAGAAAATCAGAAAAGCCACAAATACATGGAGATTAAACAAAATGCTACTGAACAACAACTGGGTTAACGAAGAAATCAAAGAAGAAATCAAGAAATACCTGGAGACAAATGAAAATGAAAATACGACATGCCAGAATTTATGGGATACAGCAAAAGCAGTTCTAAGAGGGAAGTTTATAGCAGTACAGGCCTGTCTCAACAAACAAGAAAAATCTCAAATAAACAATCTAACAATGCACCTAAAGGAACTGAAAAAAGAAGAACAAACAAAGACCAAAATCAGTAGAAGAAGGAAAATAATAAAAATCAGAGCAGAAATAAATGATATAGAGACCAAAAAAAAATAGAAAAAATTAATAAAACCAAGAGCTGGTTCTTTGAAAAGATAAACAAAATTGACAAACTTTTAGCTAGACTCACCAAGAAAAAAAGAGAGAAGGCACAAATAAGTAAAATCAGAAACGAAAGAGGAGAAAGTACAACAGACACCTCAGAAATACAAAAGATTATAAGAAAATACTATTAAAAGCCATATGCCAACCAATTCGACAATCTGGAAGAAATGGATAAATTCTTAGAATCATACAACCTTCCAAAACTGGATCAAGAAGAAGAAGAGAATTTGAATAGACCAATCACCAGTAAGGAGATTGAAACAGTAATCAAAAACCTCCCCAAAAATAAAAGTCCAGGACCAGACGGCTTCCCTGGTGAATTCTACCAAACATTCAAAGACTTAATACTTATCCTTCTCAAACTCTTCCAAAAAATTGAGGAGGGGGAGAAGCTCCCTAATTCATTCTACGAAGCTGACATTAACCTGATACCAAAACCAGACAAGGACAACACAAAAAAAGAAAATTACAGGCCAATATCACTGATGAAAATCGATGCCAGAATCCTCAACAAAATACTAGCAAATCGCATACAACAATACGTTAAAAAGATTATACACCATGATCAAGTGGGATTTATTCCAGGTATGCAGGGATGGTTCAACATTCGCAAATCAATCAATGTAATACACCACATTAATAAAATGAAGAACAAAAATCAAGTGATCATCTCAATAGGTGCAGAGAAAGCATTTGACAAGATACAGCATCCATTTATGATAAAAACTCTGAATAAAATGGGTATAGAAGGAAAGTACCTCAACATATTAAAGGCCATATATGACAACCACAGCTAATATCATCCTCAATGGTGAAAAACTGAAAGCTATCCCTCTAAGAACAGGAACCAGACAGGGATGCCCACTGTCACCACTCCTATTTAACAGTCCTAGCCAGAGCAATCAGGCAAGAGAAAGAAATAAAAGGGACCCAAATTGGAAAGGAAGAAGTGAAACTGTCACTATTTGCAGATGACATGATTTTATATATAGAAAACCCTAAAGAATCCACCAGAAAACTTTTGGAAGTAATAAATGAATATGGTAAAGTTGCAGGATACAAAATCAACATACAAAAATCAGTTGCATTTCTATACACTAACAACGAAGTAGCAGAAAGAGAAATTAAGAATACCATCCCATTTACAATTGCAACAAAAAGAATAAAATACCTAGGAATAAACTTAACCAAAGAGGTAAAGAGCTGTACACGGAAAACTATAAAACATTGCTGAAAGAAATTGAAGAAGACACAAAGAAATGGGAAGATATTCCGTGCTCTTGGATTGGAAGAATTAACATAGTTAAGATGTCCATACTTCCTAAAGCCATCTATAGATTCAATGCAATCCCTATCAAAGTTCCAACAACATTTTTCACAAAAATAGAACAAAGAATCCTAAAATTTATATGGAACAACAAAAGACCCCGAATAGCTAAAGGAATCCTGAGAAAAAAGAACAAAGCTCAGGTATCACACTCCTTGATTTCAAAATATACTACAAAGCTATAGTAACCAAAACAGCGTGGTACTCGCACAAAAACAGACACACAGATCAATGGAATAGAATCGAAAGCCCTGAAATAAACCCACACATCTATGGACAGCTAATCTTTGACAAGGGAGCCAAGAACATACAATGGGGAAAAGAAAGTCTCTTCAACAAATGGTGTTGGGAAAACTGGATAGCCACATGCAAAAAAATGAAAGTAGACCCTTACCTTACACCATACACAAAAATTAACTCCAAATGGATTAAAGACTTGAATGTAAGACCTGAAACTATGAAACTTCTAGAAGAAAACATAGGCAGTACTCTCTTCGACATCGGTCTTAGTAACATATTTTCAAGCACCATGTCTGACCGGGCAAGAGAAACAATAGAAAAAATAAACAAATGGGACTATATCAAACTAAAAAGCTTCTGCACAGCAAAGGAAACCATCAACAAAACAAAAAGACAACCTAACAATTGGGAGAAGATATTTGCAAACCATACTTCTGATAAGGGCTTAATCTCCAAAATATATAAAGATCTCATGCATCTCAATGACAAAAAAACTACCAACCCAATTAAAAAATGGGCAAAAGACCTGAACAGACATTTCTCCAAAGAAGATATACAGATGGCCAACAGACACATGAAAAGATGTTCAAAATCATTTACTAGCAGGGAAAGGCAAATCAAACTACAATGAGATATCACTTCACGCCCGTCAGAATGGCTGTAATTAACAAGACAGGAAACAACATGTGTTGGAGAGGATGTGGAGAGAAGGGAACTCTCATACACTGCTGGTGGGAGTGCAAACTGCTGCAGCCACTATGGAAAACAGTATGGAGATTCCTCAAAAAATCTAGGATAGAACTACCATATGATCCAGCTATTCCACTGCTGGGTATTTATCCAAAGAACTTGAAAACACCAATGTGTAAAGATACAAGCACCCCTGTGTTCATTGCAGCGTTATTCACAATAGCCAAGACTTGGAAGCAACCTAAGTGCCCATCAAGGGATAAAGAAGCTGTGGTATATATACACAATGGAATACTACTCAGCCATAAGAAACGATGAAATCCAGCCATTTGTGACAACATGGATGGACATTGAGGGTATTATGCAAAGTGAAATAAGTCAGAAGGAGAAGGTCAAATACCGTATGATTTCCTTCATTAAGTAGTAGATAATAACAACAATAAACAAACACATAGAGACAGATATTGGATTGGTGGTTACCAGAGGGGAAGGGGGGAGGGAGGAGGGCGAAAGGGATAATTCGGCACATGTGTGTGGTGATGGGTTCTAATTAGTATTTGGGTGGTGAACATGATGTAATCTATGCAGAAATAGAAGTATAATGATGTAAACCTGAAATTTATACAATGTTATAAACCAATGTTACTACAATAAACAAAAAATTAAAAAAAAAAAAGAATCGCACAAATAAACGTGAAATTACAACTGTGCCACACTGAAGGAGGGATAGGTAAATGGTACTATAAAGGCATATATTAAGAAGTTTGGACCTGCTCAGAGAAGTCAGGGAATGTTTCTCTGAGGAAGTAATAATAGAATTGAGATATGAAGGATAAGAAGGAGTTAACTAAGAGTTAACTGGAGATAAAAGAGTAACATTCTAGGCAGAGAGAACAGCAAGCACAGAGATCTCAGGGTGGGAGGGAGCCTGATGTTCAGTGGAACAAAAGAAGACCACTATGGCCAGAATGCTAGGAGGGAAGGGAAGGGGTTGAAGAGGTGGGGAGGGGCCCACCCATCTAGGCCTCAAGATTTTAGTATTTATCAAGTGCCAGTGAAATAATTTAAGTAGGGTGAGAGAAGGGATGATGGATATGTGTTCTTAAGGGGCATTCTGGCTGCTTTGTGGAGAACGGCTTGGAGGGCCAGTGGCAATTCTGAGTGGAATCAGTATAAAGTTTTTCCTAAAATAATGAAATTTAAGATATATCTTGAAGGATTTAAAATGATGAGAAAAAATAGGGTGCAAAGGAGACAGAAATATCTGCTGCAAATCCTGAACCAAGCAGTACCCCCCCCGTGACTGGAAGAGTGTTCATTCAACGGAGGGAGTCATGGAAGGTGTTTGTCATGGTGGAAGTGGCAGACGAGGAGATTCAAGAACCAATGGAAAGTACCTGTAAACAAAGCTGAGAAGCTCAGATTAGCCCTTTAAGCAATGAGTAACCTAAAAAAAGAAAACCTGTACTGAAGGTTTTTAGCAGGAGCATCATAAAAGGAGAACATTGTTTTTTTAAAAAAGGTTCATATAGTATCACGAATACATAATTTAGGCTAGGGGATTACAGATTCAAAACTGTGAGACTAGTTAAACATCTGCTACAGTACAGTCAGTGTGAAGAGGTAAAGGTGTGATTTAAAGAGTCAGTTTGGAGAGAACGGCACTGATGAAAATAATAATGAAGGAGCAAAGAAGAGGTTAGAAATGAAAGACCATACATCAAGCTCAAAGGAGTCAAGAAAGTCCAAGGAAGCGGATTTCAAATGTCGCATGAAACTAAGGAGGGTAGAAAGAAGCAGTTTCCGAGGTTGATCAGTCAGCTTTTGCTAAGTTATGCTGAGGTAACACACTCAAACGCTCTGTTTCACACAACAGCAAATGTTGGGTTCTTGCTCAGGTCACACGCCGGGTGTGGGTTGACTGTGGTCTCCATGTATCTTCTTTCCTAGGTCCAGGCTGGGGGAGCAGCCCTACTGGGGACATCCCGCAGCAGAGGTAGAGGGAAAAGCATGAGGAAGAATCATGTATTATTCCTTAAAGCTTTTACTCAGAAGCTGCACAGGTACTTTTGTTCACATTGTTTGGCTAAAGCAAGTCACACGGAGATTCCTGGTATCAGATGGAGAAGAGTATAATCTTCTTGAGGGGGGCAGTAAATCAATGTTTCAATGAAATTAAACATTCATTAGCATTATTACTCAGCAATCCCACTCCCAGGTATTTACCCAAGAGACATGAAAACATTTCTGTGCTTATAAAACCATATATGTTTGTCAAAGTCATAAAACTATACCCCCAAAAGGAGAAATTTTATTGTACACAAATTATGCCTCAATATAGGTGCATTAACAGGAAATCATATTTACCTCCAAAAGTTATTATTTCATACTTAAATTACTTAATACACACTTAAAAAACTAAAAGACACCTAAAAATATGTAACCAAACTAATAAAGCCAAAGCAAACGAAGTATTCATTTCTATATAGTTTTTTTGGTGGAGGGCCAGTAATTCATGAATTAAATATAGCTTCTGATAACTACAATTTAAATATCAAACTTTACAAATAAGAAATTTAATTTTTATTTTCCATTTGAGAAAATAACCTTCAGCATGTAATTCCTATCACAGAGTTTATGACCTGCATATTTTACAAGAGAAGTAGGCCTCAGTAAATAATTATAAAATCTTTCGAGTCACTTCCATTCCTTAAGAAGTACTACATAATCTAAATAAGGAATGCTACAGTTTAATGGGCATAATATTTTAATTTGGTAGTTGCACAAAACTGTGTTCTGGCAGTATATAAATTATATGAACATGTGCAAATTCAACTGACATGCATTTTTCAAGAACAAATAATTGTCCAGAAAGTTAAATGGAGAAAAAGGAATGAAATGTAATCTCTGTCTCCCTTTCTTTATTTCTCATTTCAAGTTAGCATAGTAAATACAGAAAAAGAG
Source organism: Ceratotherium simum simum (assembly GCF_057802395.1). Classification (NCBI taxonomy): domain Eukaryota; kingdom Metazoa; phylum Chordata; class Mammalia; order Perissodactyla; family Rhinocerotidae; genus Ceratotherium; species Ceratotherium simum. The sequence continues at coordinate 40,002,584 of NC_141926.1, read as the reverse complement.
GGAAAGGATTACTTTGTTATTTCCACTAATGATCCAGTAAATAGTAGAAAATAAGCTATAGTAGTATGGGGGAAAAATAGTTCACATCTTTGTTTCTGTCCAAAATAGTTTTACATAATTTAGGTAATTCAGTTGAAGACCTGATGAATTAAGATAAATATCCAATTTTTAACTAAGTATTTTAAAACAAAAGAAAATCACATTGATTGTTTTTGTGTATTTTCTGGGAGGGAGGCTATTATGCATTAGATGCTTGCACTGTGATGTATCAGACATCCTCATGTGGTCTGATCTAAGGATCTTTTTACATAAAGAGCTTATTGCTAATCACAATTCTTAATCTCTCCTTGTGAATCCCAAAATAGCAGAACAATGGTACAGCTCTGCGTCTCTTGATTGTTAAGGACTGTAGACAGTCGAGGGGGTGCATTTTATGCTCTGGCTTCCCTGTCTTGATTCTGTAATCTAGTGCAGGATTTTCGTGGAAGAGTCTTGTTTGTTGGAAATCTGACTCTAAATTAGATTCCCCATTGGGACAGCAGCGTGACACTTCCTGTCTAACCATTCAACATTCCCTAGGCAGCTTTAATAAGGAGCATTACCAACCACTTCACACCTAACAGTGTGCACATTACAAAGGCACTAGAGCCTTTTATTTCTCTCTTTCACTTCCTAAATCACAAACACTTTGAGGAGCAGAGGAGTTGAAGACAAAGATATTTAGAGTCATCAACAATCTACTTTTATCCAAGTATTCTATCCCCTAAGAAAAAGCCATAGCAGAAAAAGATCAGCTTTAACAAAAAGTGAGTAATGAGATATATTTAAGTGCCTCCGGTCCTGTTTGGTATATTCCATTCTGCCCCAAATAGATTCACATTTCTTCCCAATAACAAGTGATTTACAATCCATCGGCATACAAATATCCTGGGAATTTGTGGGCAGTCAACCTCATGGAGCAACCAAGTAATGTAACCTGGGAAGACTGGAATGATGTGTGCAGCTCGTTGCTCTCAATCACCCCGAGCTTGCGTCCACAGCAGGCAAGGAAGGTACTTCCATCCTGTAATGACTGGACAGTTGGCTGAAGTTGGTTTTTTTGTCCAGGACAGCTCCTGGGCATTAGAATAGTACTTCTCATAAGGTCTTTTTGTCCCCCTCCTTGCTCCAGGAATTTCTGAAAGCAGATCCACTACAGGACGGTGCTTAGAGGCATTTGACCTGGGGTTTCTACACTCCTCTAACTAGAGCTCCCAACTTCCCAGTTTCCCCAAGAACTTTCACTCACACTCTTTTTCTCCTCCATAAATAAATACACATGGGGCCGGCCCCGTGGCTTAGTAGTTAAGTGCTCGCGCTCCGCTACTGGCGGCCCGGGTTCAGATCCCGGGCGCGCACCGACACACCGCTTCTCCGGCCATGCTGAGGCCACGTCCCACATACAGCAAGTAGAAGGACGTCTAACTATGACATACAACTATCTACTGGGGCTTTGGGGAGAAAAAGAGAAAAAAAGGAGGAGGATTGGCAATAGATGTTAGCTCAGGGCCCGTCTTCCTCAGCAAAAAGAGGAGGATTAGCATGGATGTTAGCTCAGGGCTGATCTCCCTCACAAAAAATAAATAAATAAATAAATACACAAATTGTTTTTCTGCTTCTTTTTCTCTAATAACAGGACTATCAGACCCTTGAAGAAGAGCACAATCATCTGTTAGAAAAGATCCTAATCTATTAACAATTAAAAAAAAATTATTTAGACTTCCTTAAGGATAGAGGCTTAAGAAACCCAATATTGGCTTAAGAAACCCAATATTCATTCCTAGCTCAATTTTCAACAGGGAAAAGGAGATGCTTTATTTTGTCCTGGGAAGCACGAGCCCCAAAGGAGAGATTGAATGGCTCCTTCTAATGTAATGCAAAGAAAACTTGAATTTTCATATCAAAAATACAAGTTGAAGCCTCATATATTGTTACAAATTAAGTAAGGACGTCTTAATTCACTCAATTTCCTTTTAAGTTGTTGTTTTGTTCTATTTCTTTTTTTTCTTCTTTTCCCCTCCTGTTCCATATTTACATAAAGTATGTTCATAAAGCAGTTCAGAAAAAATATTGACTCCATTTTTTCAAAAGGAAAAAACAAAAGTAAAGAAAAGCATCTACTGATTTCCTCTTTCCTCCAAAAAAATGAAAGACTTTAGAGTTTTTCAAAGGCCGCTATAAAATGTCCAAATGCTCACCAAGGCATGGAAACAGTAAGCTATAGCTGAAAGAATCCTAGAATGGAAATACTGTGCTATTTTTATGATTTGGTCAAGTTTCTCAGTTCTGTTAGTCCTCAGCTCCTTTATCTGAAAATGAAATAACTATACCAAATCTTCCAGTTATAATAATCTATGAACCTACCCCTTCCCCAGCTTTTTCTTACACTTAAGCATTGTAACAGTCTGACGATATATAAAAATCACTCCTATTTATTGACTCCAGACAACTCAAATGTTGCACTAATGAGATTCACACCTGCTCCCTTTACACAGCCAACTACACACATGCTGACACTTGGACAGAATTCTTTCATGTCAGATAATCCCATACGAGGTATTGCACAGTAATGATGAAACAAGAAATGGCCCTCATATATATATATATGTACTTGCCTGCACTTCATGCATGGGGTACAGAGGTCGCTGTTGTCCTCCTGCTTTCTTCTACCTATCAAGCCTGCTCTCTTATTTGTTCTTATAAAGGTGTGGATGATTATAGATATGCAATATATTAGTATTGCAGTGGTATGTACATTTTAAAAGAGAACAGAGATGGAACACTAACCTTGAAATTTCAACTATCAGCTATAGATGAAGGAGACTTCGGGAGCATCCCTCTTTGGCACCTCTGAAATCATTCAATGACACTTCTGCTGGCAGAAGATTCTGTGTGTTAAATGAGACTTTTGCATGAAACAAAAACAGAACAGTGTCCAAAGGTAGCATGCACAAGTCCAAGGAAAATATGAACTGAAAGAATATGCTTGTATAAAATATGGAAGAAAAATCGATCTGTCAAGATGTTCATTATGGGATTATTTCCTTAAAAAAATGAAAATACACCAACCACAGAAAAGTACTTTAAATCATTAGCTATTCAGGTAGAAGAATTTAGTCATTAAAAATGAAGATTATAAAAACCAAATAGTAACATGGGAAAATGTTTACATGTTTAAAAAGTAGTCTCCAAAATTTGATGTATACCATCTAAAAAAGCCATTTCTAGAATGTATGACAGGAATATTTGTCTGTTTCATTTTGTATACCCCTATATCCCCAGCATCTTAAACAGTATCTGACACATAGTAGGTACTTAATAAATATGTGTGGTGTGAATTTATTGATTTAAAGTAAATATTGGAAGAAAATATACAAATTAATGTGACAATAGATCTCGGTTGGAGTGTGGAATTCTGGATACCTTTTTTTTCCTGATTTTCTGAACTTTTTCCTCCCTTCTCCCACCTTGCTCTCCATACATATCCTATTGATATGCAGTAATACATATTTTTCAGTCTCCTTCTACCCTAGGACATGTCAATTTATGTTTACAACCTGGGCAAAAACAATAATTCTATGAAGAGGGAGACTAGAAATGAATAAACCGATTGAATTTTTTGAAAAACAAAAATCAAGGCAGTGTGTGGTATGTACTTTGTGTAGCTACAGTCCTGTCTCCATCCAGGGACAGCTACATAGCACAGAAATGACTTCTCTCTGCTTCAGTCGTGAGCTAGTTTTTCCATTGTACATTCATTCCACAGCTAATAAAACAGAGCAATTCTACTTGTTTTTAATGTTCTGCCAATGAACACACTGCTAAGAACAATAAGTATGAAATAAATTCTCATATTTTTTCAGACAGAATTAGTCTTTTACCCTGAAGTTTGGCCAAGTCAGGCAAATTAAACCTAGGCAGTAAAGCTTCAATTAGACATATTATAGCACAGACTTACATGGAGAGTCTCTGAGCAGATAATTGCTACAGAAATCAAAAGATAATAAAACAATATGCATTCGCCTTTGATTTTAGTCTGGTTTTAGTAGTATGTGAGGTCTGGGACAGAACTGCCCTGGGGTCAAACTCAAAATGGAAACCTGGTGTATAGCTTGATGCATATAATTGCAAATGCTTCTTTTCTGTTCTAATGTTATTCATCCATCCATTCACTCAACTCACTGCTTCAAGAAATGCATATTTAAGTTCTACCATTTATTAGTCGTATGATCTTAGATGAGTTGCTAAACTCTTTTGGCTTCAGTTTCCTCAAAAGTAAAGCATAGGTAATATTTGTAACTATCTTACAGTAGTTGCTGAGATTGAGTTAACATATGCAGTGTTTGAAAAGTCCCGGCATATGATAAGACCTCAGTAAGTGTTAGCTCCTTTTACGTGCCCCAAGCACTGTGCAAGGAATTGAAGATATGGTGATGAAAAAGAGAGGTTTAGTTCTGGTTCACAACAGTTTATAATCTAGTGGGTATCATATTGCAAGACTATTCTCCGTGGACCACTAGCGTTTCTGCGTGTTTTGTGAGCAGAAGCACTGACAGCCTCTTGTTCTGATTATCTTTTCAGGGATGTTTATGTAGAGAATAACCTTGGAAGCTGGAGATAGGGTCTCCTTCCAGAGCAGAGAGCAGGTTTGTTTGTTTCCATTAATGTCTCTCTCTGGGACAAAGTGTGGGCAGGCGTGCTTGCAGCTGATTCTGAAAGACTGACATTTCCTAAACTTCCTGTAATGCAACCCATTGCATGTGCATCTGTCTCCTGGACCTTGTTGTTCCTCCTTGCAGGAAATAGGACTCAGGCAATCAGCACAAATGCTGGTATTCTGGCTACAGCTATGGCTGTGAATAGTAAACTGTCCTTTGTTTCTGATCCAGGAGTCTTTTGCCTTCTGCTAGCATCCAAGCTAACTTGTTAACTAGCAAGTTGGATAAAATCTCAGATTCTTCACAATTCCTGACAGTCATTAGGTGAATTATCAGAAGTATAAAACATGTCTGCATAAAAGCAAAAATGCATATATACATATACACACATATCTTCATGCACATGGAAAAAATGAGGATGGCTAAATGTTATAGGAACATTGTACAGCAGGATGTGGTGGTAGCAATCTTCTATTAATTTATTGAAGTGACACTAAAAACCTTAGAATTGGAAGCAAACCTGAGAATCACCTAATCAAAACTCTTAGGCAATGCTGAGAGGTCATGCTGATCTTGCCTACCACTTTTTCTCCAGTGCATAACAAAATAATATACTGGTGCATAGTATATATACTCATTGAATACATAGTTTAATAGATGTATAAATAATTTATGAACACATTTATTAACACATGATTCTCTTTACTGCTTGATGATTTCCATAATAGGGTAGGTACTTCTGCATGGAAAATCCAGTCCATTGCTCAACTTCTTTCTTTGGAAGTTCTTCCTTATTGTATTAATCAAGCTGGAAAGGATGTGCTGTAATAACACAAAAATCACAAAATATTAGTAAATGGCATTATATAATAAAAAGTTCATTTCTCTCTCACATCATCATTCAATAAGTGTTAGGAAGCTCACCTTCCTCGTGGCTTTCTCTTTCAAGTGCTGTCTCAGGAATTGGAGCTCGTCTATAACGTTGCTCTATCCAGGAGCAAAACGAAAATGGCACTGTTGGTTCTGCCACACTCAATCTGAAGTAAAATTTGATGTCTTAAACTTAATTCATTGCTTCTAATTCTTCCCTTGGAGCAAAATTCAACGACAACAACAACAAAAGTTTACTCCTTTCCACATGAACATGATAGATGTTCAATTTATTCCCCCCTAGTTTTTACTTTTTCTGGGCTAAATAATCATAATTCCCATAATCAGGCCTCACATGAAACCATTCTCAGATACGTTAGCGTTTTGATTGTTTGCCTATGGATATTCTTTTCATCAATCGTTTTAAAGAGTGTCACTGAGAACGAGTATGGCACTTCAGGTGTTATCAGACAGACGTAGATTAGAGTGAACCTCACTTCCCGTGACTTAAACTCTGGAGATTCCAATAGAGAAGTTCTAGTCCTTCATAATATCTCGTCAGAATTATAGAACACCAGGAGGGACAATATTTTTAAGTATGAACTGATTCTTGCCATAGCTCATTCCATTTTACCGTCACCTCTCCTCCATTTAGGCCACTAGACTTCAGGCAGGCATGCCTCAAGGGAGGGGTGGCAACTATGGAAACTGGAGAACAAATTCTTGACTTTTAAGCTTTAAAAAAAGCCATACGAGAATACTTGAAGATCAAGTTTTTCCTGTCTTTGAAGAGATAAGAACTCTCTGGGCTAGAAGACAAAGGGAAGTGCTGTAGAAGAAGCTAGCGTGAGACACAGGTGAAGGCCTATGAGCGCGGGTTTCTGCGTCCTGTCCGCTCCCTCTGCCCTCACCTTTGGAGTCGGTTCCCGAAAAGGGAGGAGCAGGAGAGGTCAGTCACACGTGGAATCTCAGAGGATACAGTACCCATGCCTCTGCCTTCTGTCTGGCATGCTGAGAGGCAGCAGCTTCCCAGGAGTGTCACCACAGTGTGGGAAACTGGGTAGGGACGGCCATGTGTGGTGTGGGGACTAAGAACTTGAGGCAATCATGGCCTCCTCTCCGCGCCAGAGTGCCACATAGGCACACCCCCACCCCGCGCCCCCATCACCACCTAGCCTGATAGCATTTCAGGCAGGAGGAGACGGGAAACCCCTGAAATGCCTGGTTTAACCTGAAATCATTGAGTGCATGCAAAAAAAGTTGAGAAAATCCTCAAGAGACTGAGTTTACCTGTACCTGACTAAGATCACCTTCCTGCCTTCAGGAGGACTAAATGCTATAATAAGGAATAAGTTGTCTCTTAGAAAAATACTGTCAACTTTTTAGCGTTTCCAAGGACACAACTTAAAAATATTCTGACAACTACAGATGGTTTCCTTGTGAATGAAAAAGGTACTGGATTTGGATTTAGAAGATCTAGGTTTAAATTACCACCTCTATGCCTTTGGCCCCATGATTGTTTCTCTTAGCAGCAGTTTTATGATAAAACAGTTTATGACTTTCTCATAGGCAGAATGAGGATATTAAACGAGTAAATGCCTAGAAAACAGTTTTGTAATAGTTAAATTTCCATAAATATATTATCACCATTGGTCTATTTCTACCAGGTGGCTGTGGTCTTAAAATTAGACTAGATTAAATGTAGGTGATTTGATGTTACATTTTTGATATGGGATGTAGAGAGACACTCTAGTTCAGCGCTTCTCAAATTTTAATGTGCATAGGAATCACCTGGAAGATGTTATCAAAATGTGGTTTCAGATTCAGCAGGTTTGGGCTGGGGCCTGAGATTTTCGACTTCTAACAAACTCGCAGATAATGATGATCCTGCTGGACTGTAGGCCACACTTTGAGGAGCAGTGCTCTAGTTAATGACTAATTTTTTGCACATTTCCTGAAATTGAAGTAACAACTAATATTCACTATTGCATCTCACATTGCCCAAGAATAGCTCCCACGTTTCTTTATCTCTCCCATCTGTTCATATCAAGTTCTTCATATTCTCAGCGTATCTGAGGTTGATGATGTCATGATCTGATTATCAAATGGTCTGAAATTACTTTTAGGTTTTTTTTTAATATTTGTTATTATCTATAAAGAACATGGTGTGCTTCCAGGGAAAACATAAACAAACAGTTCAGTCCTTGAGAATTTGTGGGATTTAATCCCACAAAGTTGGCAGCAGATATATCATTATTTCAGTTATCCACTTTTAAGAAAAGAACAAAATTTATATTTGCATACTGTAAGTGAGGAAAGTGGGCAAGTCTTAAGGCAGTGGAGGCACTGTGAGACTCCAGGAAGGTGGTGCACATAAGGGACAGTTATCATCACTCAAGCTTCTGTGCCTCTGGTGAAGACCACTGTCACCCGGAGTACAGAACATCATTGCAGACATTGGAGAAGATGCTGTCTGCTCAGTCGCTAAGAAAACTTGTAGACAAAAGACTGGGGCTTCCTATGATAGAATGGGTAAAATTATCCAGAACTGCCAAAGCTACACAGCAACTTTCTTCAACACCCCCTTTGAGACATAGTATGCACACCGGTTAAGAGCTGGACTGTGGAAACAGATGGCCTGGGTAAATAATGTTGAACCAATCACTTAACACTTGATGCCTTGATTTCTCATTCTGTATAATGGAAATAATTATTACAGGAACCTCACCAGGCTGTTGTGAGGATTAAATGAGTTAGTATATGGAAAGTGCTTAAGACCTGCCAAACACATGGCAGGCTCTATATAAAGGTTAACTATGATTGTTCTTCTTCTTCTTATCATTATTACTTTTATTACTGTTACTTTATTTCCTTATCCTCATCAAGTGTCTGTTATGGCTAGATACTTTCAGGAAGTCTATCCCTAACTATACCAGCAGGATGGACTTCATTTTGCAGCCTCTCTAGAGACTAACACTTGCAGGATGTGCTGCTATAGTTTGTAGTTATTGGAGATGATCTGTATCTCCTGAAATCTCAACGGATTTGTATTTTTCAGTTGTACTACAGTTGTACTATCCTAAAGAGACTGCTCACAGTAAAATCCTGAGAAAATAAAAAAAAGTATTACTCAGCACATCCAATATTTTGACATTATTCTATAGATAATATGACATGAGACATGTATTTGAAGACATATAATTTACTCATCAGAAACTGAAAATAAGGCTAAAAAATAATGAAAGGTGTATTTTCTGTATAAAGTTCACATAAAAAGTCCTTCCTTTTTGTTCTTCCTATTTGGTGTTGAAAGAGACCAAAGCAGGAACGTTTATAGATTAACAATCCCACAGCATTCACTGATCACAGAGAGAGTCGTTCAATTCAAATTAACTTCAGCAGGTTTACATGGTGGCTACCTTTGGTGCTGTGTGAGTCGCCACAGAAATTTCCAACTCTGACTTTTCTCTCATGGAATTTATCTTTTTATCTTTTCATAAGGGAGGCAATTATGATAATTGAAATGATCAAGCAAAATAAAGAGCAATAATGATAATAATCACATGCAATCAAGTCACTAAATACAAGGAGCAGGTAATACAAATCCTAATGGTATAAAGGAAGTCAATTTTCAAATGTTTAGATATGCTTCCTAGAAGAGGTGCTACTTATAATGGGCCTTGGAAGTAGGTGGGATTCTGAATATATTCAAGCATCTAAAGCCACAGGAATGAAAATAAGAAATCCTCTCTAGTGACCTATTTATACAACGAGAATGAAGTGGAAAGCTGGGATCAACTAAATTACTTTTAGGATTTGAAGATACATGCATACCTTGTTTTTGGATCAAATACAACACATGAAAATCTGGCAAAAACAAACGACAAAACAGAGGAGTAATTTTTTGTTTCATAAAAGTTTTTGGCCTTTAAAGTGGTCCAAAAAGTTTTCCTTAAATGCAAAGCCTCTTTTGTGCTTATTAAACATAAATTACTTATAAAAATTGTGATTTACTCTCAGTGCTCTAGATTGACACCTCTTGTACAAGATGAACGCATAGCCGTGGTGCCGCTTTGTGCCTCGTGATGGTGGGAAGTCGTGTGGGACAGCTCTTCCTCTCTGCTTTCTCTCTTCAGAATGACAGCAACATGGGCCTTTGGCTTCAAATATCCTAAAATATTTAAATCAAATTATGAAACGAATGTATTAAAAATGAGAAATAAATTCAAACCAGATTGTTCTGGACGCTGTGATTTATTAGTCCAATTGGTCTTTGTCTGTGGCTAGTTAGCCCGGTGGGTTAGAACACAGTGCTAATGATGCCAAGATCAAGGCTTTAATCCCCCCTGGCCTACTTAGCTTTGTTCCATTCCATAGACAGAATTGTACCCATACCCAGGCCAGCCTTCACGTGAATGTATTCCACTTGTCAGAGGCTGACAGAGACAATGCAGTTAGATTAGCCCAGATCTGCCATTACTACCAGAAAAACTAGCAGAAAAACAGACAACAAACTCCAGGTACACATTGAACTAATGGTCTGCCATTATCTTCCATGAGGACAAATGACCCTATTTCATGTTTAAGTACATACTCTGCTAATCTTTTAATACAGGCTAAGAGGTATCTTCACATCTCTTCATGTCATCTTTCCCAACTTGGATTTCTCTATTATTAAATCTCTGTCAAATATATTAGATGAGGGGTACTATGAAATCCTACAATTCCAGCCAAAATTACTAAAGGAAAAAAAAAAAAAAGACAAAAAATCTCTGCAGAGAGAGCATATTGACTGTTTCAGGAATACATTCCAGTAGTGAATAGAGGTATGCAGAGAGGGTCGTGGCAAACCTCCCACGAGTGAGAAAACTGTGAGGCGGTGCTGCCACTGCTGTGTGTCTCCGCTGGGTCAATCACACGCATTTAAAATCGTACTGTTTATTAAAAAAATCAAACCATGAGGATTAAAAATAGCCTCATTATTAATTGTAAATAGATGAGACTTCATCCTCAGCGTCTTTAAACGAGGTCTTCCACTAGTAACTAGCACCGTGTGCTCTAACCTAAAATTATTATAAGAGGAGTAAATAAGTCAGGAAGGGGCCACTTACTAAATGTTGAAAATCAGCAGGAAAAAAAAAATACCATCTTGAATCAGAGTACAAAGAACATCTCTGTAAGAAGCACTACCTAAGAAATTCTAGCACCAATGTTTTTAAAACAGTCCACAGAGAACACACTGCTGTGACAGGCTTTCCCATTAAATCCTACCAGGCTGAAGAGAACAGAATAATGCAAAACATAACATGCATGTGTCATGCATAACTCCCCCATGTCCTACTTCCTAGATTGTCCTTGAATTCACAGGACTGGATGGTTGGCTTGTGTGTTTTTAGATCAGAACTCTTAAAAGACCCCCAAATTATGTTTTTAAAAAAGTTTTTAGTTGCTCTATGATAGGTCTTATTCCAGATTTTTGTCTATTCCACAATTTGCCGAGGTAGCTTTATGACAGGGAAATACATTAACATTTTGGAGTCAACATGGGTCAGATTTCCCTACGAGCTTTTTTTTTTTTTTTTTTTACGGTGAGGAAGATTTGCCCTGAGCTAACATCTGTTGCCAGTCCTCCTCTTTCTTTCTTTTTAGGTGGGCCACTGCCACAGCATGGCCACTAACAGATGAATGGTGTAGGTCCCTGCCCGGGAACTGAACCTGGGCTGCCAAAGCCAAGTGTGCAGAACTCAACCACTAGGCCACCAGGGCTGTCCCTCTATGAGCTTTATATACATTATTTATTAATTCTCACAGAAGCCCAAGAAGGTGACTATCTCCACTTAGATATGAGAAAACTGAAGTTGAGAATTTTGTCTGCAGCCAAGGTTTGTGCTCTGTTCATTCTTTATGTGAGTATCTGAGGGCCCGATGGTGACTGATTTTACTGTCACCCCACAGCATGCCAGCCTCTGCCCTCCTGGTAAACAGGTCTGCCACCTGGTGACTTCGTGAATCACCCTCTCCTACGCGGCTTGCTGTCCTGTCCACCTGGCCACTCTTCTTTACTCCATTCAAAGTCCCTGTTTCCTGAAATTAAGATTATGTTTCTGGTAATACCAAATGCTATTCAATTTTTAATAGATTATGAAAGGAACCAGAAAGAAGAGAAAAAATTAAACATAAAAGTACTTTTGAGATAAAAGTTGTCAATTCTACCCGAAGAGAAATTTTGAACATCCTCCTATAATCCCTTACAAGTAGCTTTTCCATTGAACTTGGGAATTTTTAGGAGCCCCCTATCCACTTCTCTCCAAACCAGTTCTCAATGCTAGAAACCCAGGCTCAGCAGGGATTTGAGTTAAACTGACCCAACAGATAGATAATTGATCTAGGAAGTTTTCTCTCAGGCTTGTCAAGCCTTCAGTGAATCTATCTTCTCACTTCCTTCACTCAAAGATGTAAAGTTATGTATATACAGAAACCATTTCATCAGACTTAGTGCCCACTTATTATTAGATAATATGGGATAATAATAATTTTTAAAAAACAAAAGTGTTTTAGAATCAGACCTGGGGTCAAATCCTGGCTCAGCCGCTCACCAGCCAGGTGATGTTTAAAATATTTAATTTCTCTAACCTTCAGCTTTTTCATATCTAAATGGTGATAATTCTTTCATAGGATTATTGTGAGAGTTAAATGAGTGAAAGAAAAGCATTCTTAGCATAAATGCCTGGTCTATTGCAGATTCTCATAAAATGTGAGTTCCCTTTATCATCGTCTTCCCCATGAAAGCACAAAAATCATAAACACCTGATCTATAGAAACCCCCTTCATTATTCTTCATCCTCTCATAAAAGTCCATACTTTAAGTCATCTAATAAGTCTAGAACCTACATTTTTGGTGGTAAAAATCTACTTTTAAACAAAGCCTATCCCTACAATTGTGACTATTTTGAACCTCAAAGGAAATTACCCCTTAATGAAACATAAAATCATTACCTCATTGAATAAATATTTAATGAATGCCTATTAGGTGCTGTGATATAGTAGTGAATAAAACATACATGTTTTATGCCTTCATGGATCATAATGGGGGACAGGAAAAAAAAGGTGAGAAAAAGCCTATATTTCAAAATATGGTAAACACCAGGAAGGGAGAGTCAGCAGGCTGTCCTTGTAGAGAATAGTGGGGTGAGATAGAGTGTTCTTCAAATTGAGAAATGTCTTTCAGGAAGCTTGTTTAAGCTAAGACCTAGATGGTAGGTAGGCCAAGAGGGGGAAAGAATTTTCCAAGTAAATGGTGCATGCAAAGACTGAGGGAGAGTGCTCATTGTATTGAAGCAAACGACCCTAGAACAAAGTTGCAGAGTGGACAGGAGGAAATGTGTAGGAGGTTGTGGAGGTAAGCTGGCAGAGGCAGAGAGACAGGAAAAACAGAGAGAGAGAGAATTTACAATAAAGAAGCACTGTACTCACTATTCAACTCAGTGGACATTGAGCTAGCCCAAAGTAAGAGTAAGATGGGAAAATGTGACTCTATTATTTTTTGAGTTGGTCTAAATTCCCACATGCCTCTGTCACATTATGTGGGGTCTTGCCAATTTGAGTATGATTTTAGCACTTAAAGATTAACATATTTTCAAATACATGGCTCCTAAACACAACAAATATTTCTTCTGGTGGTCAACCCAAGAAAAGGCAGTCTTTTCAATATGGGAAGTCAAACTGGCTGTGTTGAACTTGCTGAGACACAGCATATGCATATCTAGTTCATTGTGGGGGATTAAAAAATTTTTCAATAATAATTTGGGCTGCACACGGTTTCATTTGCTTTGTTTATCGACTTTAGAACACTATATAAAATATATCGCCGCTCTACAAGTCTTGGGCTCTAAGGAGGCTAATTTTTGTAAGTTATTTGCATATAGAGGTGATTTGAAGATGGATGAGATCTCTTAGGATGAGAGGATAGAGTAAGATGAAAATAAGGCCCAGGGCTAAGCAATTAAGAAACTCGTTATTCAGAGTTTAAGTAGAGGAGAATTTGGCAAAGGAAACAGAAAGAATAGCCAAAATGAAAGGAGACAGATTCAGATAGGAGGATGTCATGAGAAGAGAGAATTTAAGGAGGGATTAATCCACATGGTCAAAATTTATGAAGCATCAATTAGGATGAAATTTAAAAAACGAACTTTGAACTTGTTAACATGTCCATTACTGGTGACCTTAATAAATTTTGATGGGGCAGAAATCTGATTGTAAGTGGGCCAAAAAGTATGTGGAAAGGGAGAAAGTGGAGAAAGTGAATTTGAGGGATTTGAGAATGGTGGAGAAGACAGGAGGCAACAGTTGCAAGAGGACATCATAGGCATGCTAGAGAAACAGTAAAGTCGCTGGGCATCGAGGAGGGCCCATCTAAGGCAAGTGATCCTAAAGGTCAACTGAATAGTCGTTTTATTGCTTTACATGTGAGTTTTGAGCTTCTGTTTTCATATCTATTCCACTGATATTATTGGCACCACCCTTAGATCCAGACAACCAGAGTCCGTACCTGGCCTCTGAGCTTTAGAGAACTCCTCACTGGATCTCTTCCTATTGTGCCTCTCCTCGTAGGAATCTGTCAGGGACACGCTCACCTGAAGCCCTCCCTTCTAGCACCCCCTCTTCCATTAAACTACTGTATTAGTATCCTATTGCTGCTGTAACAAATTATCACCAACTCAGTGACTTAAAACATTGCATATTTACTACCTCATAGTTTTAGAGGTCTGAAGGCCACAGTGGTGTTAGCAGGGCTGTGTTCCCTCTGGAGGCTCTAGGAGAGTCTACTTCTTGCCTTTTCTAGCTTCTAGAGGCTGCCTGTACTTCTTGGCTAATGGTTCCTTTCCATCTTCAAAGTCAGCGATGGCCTGTAGAGTCTTGCTCACTTCACATCAATATGACACTGACTCTTCTGCCTCTTGCCTCTCTCTTAAAAGGACCCTTATGATTACACTGGGCACACCCAGATAATCCAGGATAATTTTCCAGTCTTAAAATCCACTTATTAGTAGCCTTAATTCCACTTGCAATCCTAATCTCCTTTTGCTATGTAAGATAAACACATTCCTAGGTATTAGTCTGCCTAGAACAACCATGTTTCTCTTCTCAAGACCTGGGAATTTCCTGCGCAGATGACCTAGGTACACTTCCTGAGAGCCATGATTCCTAGAGCAAGTTGCATTATCAGTGGGCTCAGCCTAGGCCAGAGGGCTGGCCAAGAGTCAGCTGTTGGGTGGCTTGGGAAGAGGGTTTCGATACACAGGTTGAGACACCCAATGCATGTACTGCAGGTCCCATATGTTCTCTTACACTGGGACCCCAAGTTAAAGATGAGCCTGGCTATCATCACTCAAAAACAAAAGCTACCCCCCTTTTCGCCCTATCTTATCTCAAGAGATATTGGAAAAATCCACTTCAAGTTACCCCTTCAAATAAAACTGGTTTTGGGAGTTCACCTCACTAAATTCCAGCTGGAAAATTTAGGAACATTCTGGGAAATTTGGTGGATGGGGCCAAAAATGTACTGACTGTAAGCCCCTGACTCAGAATGGGAACATTTAAGGTCATTTGTAGTGGCTGGAATAGAAAAGAGTGGAAGGATAAACATCGGATGGGTAGGATCAAGTTCCACATCAGGACTGGACCAGAAGAGAGGTGGAGCAGTGTGAGAGAAGGAGGAGAAAAGATAAATGGGTAAACTTTGAGTAGCTTTAGCTCAGACGTGCAAATAATCAAGTTCCATCTCATTACTATTTTATTCCAAGTAGTTGTGACACCTCTTCACAGTAGACACGTCAATGAGTACACCAGTGGTCAGATCACATTCTCTGATCTGAGTGACTAGCTGTTGTTAAATGCAATTGACCTACATTCCCCTCTATTCCTTTTCTGCAACTCCAAGTTGACCAAAGGATGATCGCATCTAAAACCTCTTCTTACGTGCATGCACATATGTTTGTATATGCGTAAATGAATAGGTATGAATAGGTACATATGTGCATACATACACACATATAATGTATGCATGCGTGTAAATATACATATGTGTTTGTATATCCTTATCATGAGTGACAGAGAGAGAACTGAATTAAGAGTCAAGAGACGTGGGGCTTTGGATTTAGTTCTGCCTCCAGTTCCCTAGGAGACTTTAATTTGACCACGTTTGCTTTTCTGTGAAAGAAGATGTTTTAGACTGGGTGATCTTTTTGATTATTTTCCATTCTAAAACACTAAATATTTACCTGGAGGAAGTCAGGTACATCTGCTCTCCTACTAGATCTCTTATTAGCTCTCCTTAACGGGAATTATCCTACTTTTTATTAATGAGCAAACTAAGATGCCAGCCTTTGACAGGTTATTTTCTCCCTCTCCTCTGTCTATCCTTCTTCTTCATTCTAATTCTGGGCAGAATTTATCTTTATTCTCTAGTTTTCTTCCACCAGTACAATATAGAAATGAAGGGAGGTGTCAAAACAAAGAGACTGCATTATAGCAAGATTTTGCCAATACCGCCAGACTTTTGAGTCCATGACTTATTAGCATCCAAGAACTACATCTTTGTCATACAATAAATATTTAAAACATCCTAGAGGCCTTGTGAGGCACAAAGGAAGTTGCAGAAATTGGGGATGGACATGTTGGGTCTAGTTCTGGCTTTATTTTCTAAGTCAATAAATATATACTGAATATCTTCTAAATGTTAGCAATACAAGATATAAATGGTCTCTGCAACAGTCTAGGGGAGGAGACAGATACTGAACACATAATTGTACCAAAAAATAATCAACTACAGACATATTAAGTTATTCAAAGATAAAGTGGGAGGTGTTAAGCACTTATAACAGGAAGCCTGGTGATGAGGAAGGGCTCTGCTTTTACAAATTAGCTTTGTGACTAGTTCAGTCACTTTACGCTCTAGGCCCTAAATTTTCTCATATCACAAGGACTTCATTCTAATATACAGTAGAAAGCCCGAGCCAGAGTCTGAAACCACGTTCTACATTCTGACCTTCATTGATTCCATATGTGCTTGGATCCTCTGTGAGTTTGTAAGCTCCTTTAAGAGTTTTTTCCTCCCCTTTTTATACTTTATTTATTCAATGAATGTTTATTAAGCCAAGCAATATAGGATTGAAATTCAGAGATAAAAGTCACAGTCCTTGCTCTCAAGCAGCCGTGGTCGTGTTGGGGAAACAAGCAAACAAGCAATTTCAAATCAAGTAGTCCCTGTGGTGAGAGCAGTGTTCATGGGGTGCTGGAGTTGCCCAGATGAGGGCCATCAGAGCTGGTCTTCAGCGGATGTTGTGGAAGATGATTCCCTGAAGACCAAAAAGAAGTTAGCAAGTGAAGAAGGTGGAGGATGTTGGTGCAGATGTCCTGGTCACTGGTAAAAAAGTGTGGTGACGGGAGATGCTATAGCTCCTTCCTAGAAAGGGAGGTCTTGATTTAAGTGGCTGTATGGACAGATAGTGACATAGGCAGAGGCCAGAATTTGAAGGTTAAAGAGTTGAGACTGCAGACTGTGGGAAGCTACTGTGAAATTTTTTAAAAGAGAGACAAACATCATTATTCTGTTGGATTTGCACTGGCTGGGACAAAACAGGTAGGAGAATAAGTTGTGAAGAAAGGATCAGAAGGGGGTTCAACTTGGGGCCTGGAAATCAGGTAGGAACCCCTTGCCGGAGCCTAGACGAGAGATGCTGAGTGAACTAAGGATTATAGCAGCAGACACAAAGAGATGAGGGGAGAGAGTCAGCAGAAAAGTACAAGTTGGGATCAAGTGAACTCCAAGACCAGGTGTGGGCGCTATGAGGAGAAGCGGTGTAGGATGATTCCCAGATGTGTAGCTTGGTGAATGGTGGGTGGGAGTTTCACTATGTGAGATGGAGGTTAAAAGAGGACGATCAGGTTGGGGCTGTGGGGAAATGTTAGCATTATTATGACTGAGATTCCTATGGAACATCCACATGGAGCCATCTAGATAGGACCTGAATAGATGAATCTGGACGCAGGAAAGAGGTGTGACCTGCGGAAGTCAATTTGGGAAAAGGTGGTAACAAACGTTTTAAATAAATTTTTATTTATCTTATTGATAGGAATACTCCTCTACTACAAAGAGCACATTTAAAGCCCAAACTGTGTAAGCCCTTAATAAGTATATTTTTAATATTCAATGGATGAAAGAATGAATGAGTGAATTAGAGCTGTTATGAGTAGCTAAAAGTTCCTATCCAATTATAATAGTTGGTATGTTTGAGAGTATGAGTGTGTATATGTGTATTTATGTATGTATGTGTCTGTGGAGTTATGCATACACACATACTATAAAGATTAATAATATATTAGTACTGTACATCTGTATTAGTCTGCTAGGGCTACCATAACAAAATACCACAGACTGGGTGGCTTAAACAACAGAAATTTATTTTCTCACAGTTTTAGAGGCTAAAAGTCCAAGATGAAGGTGCCATCAGGGTTAGTTTCTGGTGAGACCTCTCTTCCTGGCATGGAGACTGCGTCTTCTCACTGGGTCCCCACAAGGCCCTTTCTCTGCACCAGCACAGGAGAGATCTCCGGTGTCTCTTTCTCTTCCTATAAGGACAGCAGTCCTAGATCAGGGCCCCACCCTATGACCTCATTTAACCTTAATTACCTCCTTATGGGCCTTGTCTCCAAACACTTTGTCACATTGGGGGTTAGGGCTTCAATATATAAATTTGGTGGGGACACAATTCAGTCCATAACAACACCCAGATTGACTTTTCCTCAGACAAAGGATAGTCTGTGAAAATAAAAGAGATTGTTTTGTGTTATAGAAGAGGAGACCTATATGTAACAGGAGAGATATATTTGTTAAAGGTCAGAGAGTTTACTCGTTTACTCGTTAAAATAAGTATAATTCTTTTCTACTTTACCTCATTATATCGAAATACAATTATATTCCTACGAGCAGATTTTCTGTTTCACTTTGGAGAGGGTTATAAGCCACTTGCAAATAGATAAACCTTTAAATGGTAGCTGAACGGGTTTAATCGATTGTTATTGTCTATTGCTCTATGGAAACCGGGCTGGAAAAGCCAGAAAATGTTGACGTCCCACAAGAATGTCATACCATGAAGGCGTAAACTTAAAGCGGAGATTGCTTGTGGAAAACTGTGCTGCATTCTTGGCATGTGAGCACTTGCAATAAAATTAACTTTCACTTATATTTAATGTACGCTATATTTAACGCAGGGGCTAATCCCAGTTTATTTTGCGCCCGCTCTGTTTTACCTCTCCGTACCCTTGGCCTCTGCGTTGGTGTTCCCTGTAAAGCTCCTTGGGGTTGGGGAGCCCTGGCCCGGGCGGCCAGGTGACAGAGACAGGGTGGGAACGCGCGAGCTTGGAGGGAGCGGAGCCTCTCGCATACCATTCCCCTCCCACCACCATCCCGTGCTGGGAGGCGGAGAGGGCTTCCAACTTTGCTCCAATCCGCAGCCGGCCCTCCCCGGGGTCCCCCTGCTGGGCGACCCGCCCGCGCGGACCGAGTTGGAGGAACTTTGCCGAGCCGCGCTCAGAGCCCGGGGAGGCGAAGCGCGCCGCTCCTCCCCGTCCACCCCTCCCTCGGCCCCCGCCTCCCGCTCCTCGCGCAGCCGGGAGCGCCGGGGACAGGACGAGCCCCGGGCGTGCAGTGTGTCTATGCGAACCAGGGCCCCGGCTCCCAGCGCTGCCCGACCCGGGCCGGGGCTGCGGCTGCGGCTGGCGCTGGCCCGGGCGCCGCTGCCCTCTCGGGAGCCCGGCGCTGTCATGCCCCCGCCGCGCGGCGGGCCGCTGCGTCCCCGAGCCGCTGTGTAAGCGCGGGCCCGGGGACAGCGGAGGGGCTGAAGATGAAGGTGCCCGCGCACGGGCCCCCGCTGATTGCCACCCCCTCCCGAGCCCGCGCCCCGCGCGGAGCCCGCGGCCGCCGAGGACCCGCCTTCGCCGCAGTAGCCGCGGGAGCAGCGACAGAGGCGGCAGCTGCGGCGGCGGCGGCGCCCGCGGCGCGAGCGCGCAGAGCGGCGGCGGCAGCTCGGGGGCCGCCGCTGCCCCGGCTGCCATGAGTTGTGCGGAGGTGATGTATCACCCCCAGCCGTATGGAGCGCCCCAGTATCTGCCCAACCCTGTGGCAGCTGCAACCTGCCCCACAGCCTGCTACCACCCGGCGCCCCAACCTGGCCAGCAGGTGAGTCACCGGCCGGGCAGCCTGCGGGGGCGGGGCGAGGGGTACCGGGGGTATCAATGTGGGGCTCCGGCGACGTCCCGCCGGGACGGGTGGCGCCGAGGGTGCTCTGGGACTGCGGGAGCGCCCTGGAGCCGAAAGGCATCGGAAGAGAAGAGCAGAGGCTTCGGCAAGGGATGAGCAGCCGGGTGGACGGTGGGGATTCGATGTGAGGCGTTACCTGGCCGGGGGCTTCATGGAGCTGTTGTCACCTGAGCTCAGAGGCTGCTCCTCATAGCCACCCTAGCGCTTAGGGCTCAGGTCTCTGAAACTCACCAAGGGCATCTGTCTTAGGAGTATTTGAGTCAACTTGCGTTAAACAAAATATTTTGTTTTCTTTGGAAAGGTAGAGTGTTTCAGGGTTTCTTGCTTAAGAGGATGAAATGTGTCGCTGACATAGAGGAGGCTACCTGGACAGTGAGCTCTGGAATGACCTTTCTGAGACCTTTATCGTGGAACATGGGTCTAGCATAACGTCTACCAAATGTTACTAGAACTTCTCCGTACAGTCTGTCCTCTCACCACACTGACTTAGAGGACAGGGATTGATCCCAAAGTTCCTCGTTCATTTTTAATTCCATCAAAGCGCATAGATGTAATAGTTCCATCTGTTGGAAGTTTGCCCCCCGCCAAGAGGTAACCTTGGATCACTGGATGCTGGGTCCACCATGCCAAGAGGGACCGAGAATGCTGCTGATAAAAAGGGTTCAGGAACCAGGGAGATGACACTTCCTTTAGAAGGGAGAGTGGGGTTCTGGGGAATTTGGCACTAGGTACCGCTGGACATTCCTCTCTGGTCACCAACAGAGTGTGTGTCAAGGCATAGTTAGCGCTCATAAAACACGTATGTGAGTATGTGGCACTGGGTTGTACCAAAATAGGGTCCTCAGATTCTGGGAATTAGGTTGGGTTGATGTGAAGAGACTTAAAAAATACAGTTTATGCACTCTGAGTTGGACACGCTTGTCAGGGCACTAGATATGGTTTGGAAATTACCATCCACAGAATTTATTGATTGATATTTTTAGTTTCTTAGAAACCATATGTTTTATTGTGGTTTTAAGGATTTGGCTCTTTAATTAACCTGGGCTTTTAATTTCTATATTTCCTTTACCTCTGTTTCTTTGCTAGATTTATAGTGCTACTCTTTGGAAAGAAATGATAATTTCTGTTTAGAATTTAGAGACTGTGAAATTCAGCTGATTCTGGAAGGGTACATGCTCTAGATTTATCTGCTAAATGGTATGAGCTTAACCAGGACCAACTAGGGCAAAAGAAGAAGGGCCCCACTTTCTTGCTATCATTTTTTTTTCTAAATATTCAGCATCTTCAGCATTTCAAAGCAAGCTGACTTTTAGGGAGGAGAATGGGAAAGCATTTTGTAATTTGTGGTCAAGGGTGACAGATTAAAATATTTGGGTTATGCTGTTTGTTTTTCTTTGGCTTTAAATATAAAAGATATAGGTAATGGAGAAAACCATTTAGGTACAAGTCAGGCAAGTGAGGAAAAGAGACGCTGGATATCAGTTTTATGTGTTTTATAACCATTCCATCCCAGATGAACCACCCTTTTTCCTCATCTCCTTTCCTCCATCTCAGAGACTGTAGAAGCCTTCAATTATCAATTGGAATGTGGACAAGCAACAGACTCAGACTTTACTAAAGATACAGATAGGTATTTTTCCTCTAAAAAAATAACTTGAACTAGTAGAAGTTGTGAATAAGGTTTTAGTTTCTAGAGTTGTGAAAATAATTGCATCAATATATGAATCTGTGGTGGGGGTTAGAATTGTAATACTCTTTTGAGCTGGAAAATAAAATTCAGTATCAGAAAAATTATAAGTTACTAATCATAAAATTTAGTTTTCAATAAGAAATAACTCCAGTACTTTATCTAACTTTTGCCATAAGCCTGAAACTCAGTCCCCAAATCCCATTCTTTCACTAAAGACCATCAGCAAACTGAAGAACGAGCTTTTTTTCCCCTGAATTGTCCACATTGATGAGTTGCACGTATTAGTAAGTGATGATCAACTTCTACTATACTTTGGGTTTCTGTAGGTATCATTCAAGGAGATGTTAGGCTGAGCTGACCTTAAGAACTTTGTTGAGAGGTGAGCTTGGACATTTTCATGTTGCTTTTACTAAAATGGCTTGTTTGAGATTACTTTTGTTGTCAAGTAAAGAAACTATTTGACTCTAACTGGCCAGTGAAATAAAAAGAGACTTGATAGTGTGACTACTGTTCTTTTACTGTCAGAAGTTTATTTTGATGACCTATATTTTCTATTGGAAAAAAGAGTAAATCAGGAAATTCTTATCAGGCTGACAGCATTTTTAGACTATGCAGTGCGTGGGTGAAGTGGGACTAATATTGACTTGGCCCTAATGCAGTCATCCGAGAATACATATTTTGGTTGTTTTTGCATTCCATAAGGTTTTATCATTATTATCCATGAAGATTGTTTTCTCCGTACATGGGAAGTGACCCCTCATAGCATCTTGCCTGGGAGACAAAAATAAGGGCTACAACTCGTACTGCATTTGTAAAATTGACTTGTTGAGGAGAAAAAAGGACAAGGAGCAAAAAAAGTGAGAGTTATAAAGAAAGTTTAAAGATCATTTATAAAATGTTAGAAATGAGAGCATTCAAGTTTTGTAGCACTTCTGTATTCAAGTGTAGTAGTGTGTCTTGGAACTGATTTTTTTTCTCAAATCTGTATATCTCTGAAGTCCTTGTAAATTAATATATCAAAGTGCTTTATTATGATGGATTTTAAACATAGGTATATTTTTTCTCTTAATGTATGATCATATAGCTGAAACTTCTTTTTGAGATAATAGAACTTCATACTCCAGGCATGTGTACTCTCAGTTTTTCTTCTGAAAACACAAATGTACACTTCAAATTTTAAGTTTAGTTTTTTATTGAATGTATTACACATCACAGGCAGGTAATAGGTTAGTGTTTTAAAAACACAGTGAACTGTGTATACATCAGGCTGCACTGCAGTGTGTTACTTAGGCATACAGTAGGATAAATGATTGAAAGTACTATGTAAACATGTCTGAGGAATAAATTTTATAGTCCCTAACTTAATTCCTAGAAATTGCGTGACTGCATCAATCTTACAGCGTGCGTTATAGAGCCCGGGTTTGCTGAGGGATGCGGAGCTACCTGTTCCCCGGGCCCACTGTCTCTCTGTGGCCTTAATACATGAGTCTCTAACATCTCCTCGGGAGAACTCTTGACTCAGTCTCTCAGCACATGCTCCAAAGGGATGATGACACTGCAGAACGTGTGCAGAAAGGAATGTACTTGTATTCTAACAGGGACAGTTGGAATCAAGAGAAAAATTTTCAAAATATGTGTCAGGAAAAATTGAGGGAAATAATGTGAAATCATAGATTCCCTTCATACCCAGTGGATTTCTCGTCTTAAATGCAGACAGTCTGTTGTTGTTTAAATCCCGCCCCCCAATATATTCATAATGTTAACACTAGGAAGATACTTAAAGCAAAGCTTTCAGAATTGTGTAGTTTATAGAGGAGGCGATGAGAGCAGAAATGAATAAGCGCCAGTTTTCCAATTGTGCATAGGGGTTTTTACCAATCCCGCTTTGGGCTTCATATAAGTGAGGCATGTCCGTCCTCTCCGAGGGTGACAGCTGGCTGAGTCCGCATGCACGCTGCCACTTAGAAGACTCAAGTGCTCTCGGGAGGCAGAACTGTAGTTTTAAGTTGATGAGTTTTTCAAACTCTTTCTCTGGATTCTGCCACCTTGGTTAGGTCAGAAAACCTCTCTGAGATTCTGTTTGTCAGGGAAAAACACACTTTAACTCCTCTTTTACGGATGGGAAAATGGATGTTCATAGGGCTGAAATGCCTGGCTAAAAGTTTCAGATCCCCTGCTCCCCAATGTAGCATCTTTCCACCATGCCATGCAGCCTCTAAGCCTTTTTGTTTTTTTTGCTATTGCACAATAGGCTTATTTTTGTCTTCAGTGCTCCAAATCAACTTTTTGATAAAGAAGATTAATATGCAGTAGATTCTTTGGCCTTGGAGCTTGAAATTCTTTCCAAGTCCTTGGTAGTGTACGTTTTTAGTTTAGGCATTCCAAAGTCCTTTTGCAAGCATTCGTATTATGCTAATGACTTTGCTGTCCATGTTGCATCCTTTGTTGATGAGGCAGAATATCCACTTAACAAATGAACATTTATTTATTTTATAATAATATGCAGGAAGTGGTATTAACAGTTAGTTTTAAGTACCTCATATATCATTGTCATTCCAACCTAAGTTTAGATTCATTAAGAAGAAAGAATACAATTATATCTTAAATAGTTTCAATATACAGTCAACTTATTTAAGGTGGAGGATCTAATTTTCTTGCAACTGTAAGCAAGGACTTAAGTGGATTTATAAAAATTCGTACAGGACTTCTTTGAGAAAGAACAACCCCTATAATTCCACACGACACAAATTAACTTGACTGCAGAGACTTAGAAGCTTAAAGTGCCCCATAGTTTTATGCTTCCAATAACTTTCCAGCCAGAAAATTCAAAGCTAGAGGAGAAATTAAACTTTAAAATAACTAAACTGAACTGTTGTCTCTGGCAATCAACCAGAATGGAGATTACAATAACAATAGTAAAGGCGGGCTCGAAATCCATAAAATCACGCGTAGTGAGGATATGTTCACCAGGAGTCCCAATGCCAGGACAAGGTGACACTGTTTGGAAATTCAAGTGAAGGGTGTTTTGGTTAAATGCAGAGAAGTCCAACTTTACCTAACACTTAGCAAAGTCTCGAATCTCCCAAAGTTGGGGATGGCAGGGGCGTGACTCAAGGGAAATGAGGATGTTCAGAGGGTAGACCCATCCTGCACAGTGACTCTTTGGGCTACTCCGCAAGAGATGCTGTGCTGACCGTGCTGGGCAGTCCGTATGTTTCTGTCTTGTATCTTTCTGTGCAAAGGGAATTTTCAATGAAACTAAAAAATATTATGCTTGTGATGCCTAGGGCAGATCCTAAAACAAACTTGTGAGTTAAGTGACTGTCATTCTAAAACCTGGGCACTTAAATTGAATCCCGTTCCCATGGGCCCTGTTCCCAACTAGCTTTAAAAAAATCCCAAAACTAATACATCCAGTAATACATAATAATTTAAGATATTATCTCCAGAAAAACTTTTCATTCAAGATACGAAGGCTCTCTAATACTTGAATTCAGGTTCTGGCAAAGACAGTGAAGAAGAAAATTTTGGGCAAAAGTCTGCCCTGAATCTTTCAAAAAGCACCTCTTTAAGCAGCTGGTTTTCTGCTTTAACTATTCATTTAGGAAGACCCCAAGAGTGCCTTGTACCATCAGACCCAAACGCATGCTGCTAGAAACAAGTCATAAGGGCCGTATTTACAAATATTTCAGTGGATACTAGATTTACGCCAGTAATTTACAAGTGTGGTCTGAACTGGGGTAACAGAACTATTTTTCACTTGTCTCGTACTTCAGAGAGGGAAAAAAAAGAAAGAAAAGAAAGAATGACCTAAAGTAAACAGGTGTCCTTTTCCTCTTAAAGCTATATTGTTTTAGTATGCCAAGACTTTTGTCCTTGTGTTTTAGTGGGGGGACTCGAAGGATGCATCCTTTCTTGTTACTATGAAGATGAATAAGGGAAGTACCAAAACTAATCGGTAGGAATTGGGCTAGATGACTTGTGTCTGGAAATGAGGTAGTCTTCAATGGTCGGGAGGGTTTGCTTGGCTATTGTCCTGCAAAATCAGAAGGGGCAGCCAACGGAAGAAACAAATTAAGTGTGAGTTTGTATAGAGCGCCAGCATGTTGCTTATTAGGATGAAGAGTTGGATGAGACCTCTGAGATAATCCAGTCAGAATTCCTCATTTTCAGAACAGGAAGCTGAGTGCCAAAGGGTTCGGTGACTTACCCAAACTCATGGACTGGTTTTGGTCAAATCCGCTCTCTCATTCCATTTCTCTTTCTACTGTGTTCCCTTCCCATCTGGGATTCCTTAGAAACAGGAGAACAATTAGTAATTTACCTAATGTTACCTTCTTCCTTTCCTAATTTTTAAATATTAGCTACTTGGAGAAATAACACCATTAGCCACATGGGTAGACCATGAGGCCCTTACAAGGTTCTCCCAAATAACTACGAGCAGGTTGAATGTAGGGACGAGCTACCACTTTCATCTTTGTGGCTCCAAGTCTTTGCACAACTACTGACAGAGAGTAGGGATTAATTGACAATTTGATGAATAACAGATAAATTTAAAAAAGTGAAATCATACCTTAAGTCTAGTAATAGGATTATACAAACATACCAGAAATTTATACTTTGGAAACTGTTGTATTCAAAGTCATTGGTTTGAGAGAGAACACATACCCTTATGATGTGATCATTGCTTAAAACATTTTGGGAATGCAAATTTTGAAATTCTCTTGAAGCCTGTGGCACATTTTTTTGAACATCCTCAGAACTGGAAAATTTTCATCCTTGGAGGGAAAGAGTTTGATATTTGATAATGACCAGAATCATTGAGAGGCAAGTGTGCTCAGAAATAGCTGATCATGTTAAGGAATAGTATTTTTGGTTTGCTCTTCCCTATTGTTAAGAAAAATAAAAACAAAAAAAAGCAAAAAACATAAAATCGCGAGGTGTGACTGTGTCTCACAAATTGGCTCTGCTGACATTTCCAAGATAGAATTTCCAGAAAAATGGTAGGCCATTATATTACATATCTGACTTGCCAAGGGGACAATACATTTTTAGATATAGAAATTCAGTTTCATCTAGATATACGTCTGCTTTGAAGAATGCTCCATTACTTAATAGCTATACTTCTGATACATGTTTACATCTCTAATTTTTTTAATGTTGTCAATAACTTGAGACTCTCCTTAGTTAGCATGTGATGCCATGCTGACTGTGGGCTTCTATTTGTTTATTCAATTAAAATAAATGTCATATAGAGACTCATGTTCTTTAGTCTGTTTTCTTGGCACGTGCTTTGTAGACAGAAATAGGTTCTAATCCCATCTCTGCCATTTTACTAGTTTTTGCATATGTAAATTAGGAATAATTATTCAGACAAAATATTTGTGTGTGTGTGTGAGTTAAGTGAAATAACACGTATAAAAGGTCTGTAGCATATCTTCGTTACCCTGACCTACCCTCTCTTAACCTGATTCCTCCTCTTCCAAATAGGCCAAGGATCAAAAGTTCAGGTCTCTCTGAGATATTTCTAAAAATCTTCCATACAAGTAAGTTCAGAAAAATGTGATCAAAGAGTAATGTGCTGCTTTTATGGACATTACAATTTTGAAACATTTACTCCCAGCTAGTAGTCCTTTTCTTACAGCCTACACCACGTTTTTGAACATAAAGGAATCGTTGCACTTAGAGAAGATGGCCAGTAGAAATTTTTAAAAAAAGCTCTTTCCAAATATCCAACGATTCATGAAAATACTTTTGTTTCCTTAGAAAAAAGTTTCCACATGCGCACAGTAATCGTTTGGCATTTGGTAGGCTAACGCCCTGGGGAGTAGTGGTATCTGCCTCCTGACATGGAAGCCTTTCTCTTGTCAGACAAATCCTTTCCCCTGCACATTCCTGGGCGAGTTTGTTTCTGTCGTGCCTGATGGCAAGCTGGGAGGGGGTCGGGCCTGGTTTGCAGGCCTAGGCCAACTCATTCACACTGCAGATCTGACCCTTTTGTGAGCTGGTTGTAACTGTGGCTACTGACTCCATCATTGGTTCACCTAACTCCAGGGTCATTTCACCTGGGGAAAAATTGTCACTAGTTAATGTGCATTAAATAAACCAACTTATAGTCTTTGAAGTTCCTTTTGATGACTTCTTTGTTTTTGTCAACAATTCTTCAGGGTCTCTTAAGAAACGCATGAAAATTTCTCAGAGATTTGGATATTTTTAGGAAGTGATTTTGCATTTTGAGGAAAATATGAACTACATTGCCTTGATTCAGGAAATCTAGGTTCTGATGATTTGAGATTTATTCTCAATGTTTTGAATTTTCTATATTATTCTTAAGGAAGGAGATAATACCAGGGAAGTTTCATTCCAAGGAGCAAACACCAAGTGAATACTGAATATGGCAGAAGCACGTATGAGTGAGTAATCTACTTAGTTAAATAAAAGGCAAAGAATTGATTCACACTCACCAAAGCACAGAGAACAGAAAGTAGTTGAGGCTTCAGAGTCTGTGGAGAAGAATAGTAGGATGGTGTGAATGTCTGTATATGAATCAATTGCCTTTTAAATTCTGTGTTCCTGTTTTCTTCATGCTCACACTGAGCGTTTTAAAAATGTATGCAAGTTCAGTGTTAGCATTTTAGGGAGCTATCAGGCCATTTGGATACTTTAGAATTCTTCTTTTAACCAGTGGTGTTGATGGTGAGGCTATAAATGCATGTGTGAGTGTGTATGTGTGTGTAAATGTAAATATTTAAATTGGTTCACTACAATTTGTGAAAATTGACCCAACTTTATCTGAAAAAAGTACAAGAGGGAAGGGTAGATATGCCTTATGCCCTTTCTGTTGGTAGGTGTATCATAGGCTCCCTTTTCATTTTATTTGTTTGATAGTCTCCAAACAAATTTATTTAATTAGCAGAAGACCTTCCTTAAAGAGTTGGAGGAGATTTAAAAAAAGGAAGTATATTTTATAATCATTCCAAAAAATTTTACTTAACTAGAAGAGTCAATATAGATATTTTTATAGAACCACAGATTTGCATATCAAGAGGAATAATATATCAGTATATATTTATATAAATGCATACGTACAGACATATATTACATATATATGAAATACTATAAAGAATATAGAGAATCAATGCCTCCACCAACAGAAGAATGGTTTTTATAAAATTGACTAATAAAAGGTATTTTGATGTAATGTCAGATTTTCCTCATTTTCTCCCCATTTCATATTGAAAAGTGTGTAATTTTTAGATTAATTTATTTGTATCCAACCATTCCGCAATTGGTTGAAAAAGAATAACACGAAATTATGTAGCATTTAGAAAATCTATCAAATTCAACTGCCATCAATTTAAAAATTAAGATATTTTGTTATTGCTATTATTGGTCATAATACTATGCTACATTTATATCAGGATTTGTAGTTTACAGATCTTTTACTTATATATAAACCTTTAATTAATTTTATTTCATCTACGAATTAATTGCTAATTGTGGTAAAATACAACATTGCCTTTCTTTGTGTAATTAACACAGCCAGGGCTTTTTCATTTAAAGAATAAATGTTAAAATTAAACAAATGAACCAATTAGATGCAAAACCCTACTCTCACACTGATGCTGAGCTGGACATTAACAGGAAAAAAAAATCAGTTTCATAAATAATAATGAACACTTGTGGACAGTAAGGCCACTCTATAGATCAGTTTTAATTTCCTTCCCATAAAAAACAGTGCTTCTTTCTAATATGCCAGAATATTCAGGACAGATTGTGTATATATGCTTAAAACAGTATAACTTCAGGTAACTACACATGTGCACAAACAGTACTGTGATTTGACTAATAAATCGCAATATTTGTTTAATTTTATAATGGAATTTAAAGCTAGGAATAACTTTAGAGGTCATTTAGATCAATCGTCTCATTTTATACATAACCTATGTTACTGTGGTGTTTTTACTATTGAAGTTAAAATATAAACATGTTCCAATCTGTGTAAAACAGATTGTAAGAAATATAACCACTCAGTCATTACAATCACCTATTTATCAGCACGGCATATTCACTCACAAGGAATGAATTATCTATTCATCACCAAGCGATAACCATATTGAAACAAATTTTAAATAAAAAGCAATACATATATTTATAAATCACAGCCCCTAAATAATAACCAGCAGCTCATAATATGCCTGAACATTTGAGGACCCACGTCACATGAGAACAACGTATTCATTGCGAGGGGGAGAGGGTTCAATTTATTGAATGATGCATTTATAATTCGAGGCTATAGATTTTGAAGCTAGTAATTACGTTAGAAACCTAAGAGTCTGGGTTATGTGTTTTGATAACATTTGCAAAACTATGCGCTTACTGAGTATTCTAGAATGATTTATTTTTTTCAACTCACATTCGTTTTCCAGCATGCATTTTTTTCTGAAGAAAAATGGTATGACAAAGGATCAGGTTTTACAGGTATACAGATGATAGAAAGGTCATTTCGGCATTAGAATAATGGATTTTATTATCTCTAGCATTGTCTTATGTATAATTCACATTGAGGTTGTTGATTATAACAGAAATATGTGCTCAATGAAAAGTGTTTGGAAATGTCGAAAAGCAGGAATAAGAAAGTAACAATTAGCTACAAACTTACCACCCAGAAAAACAATACAAAACATAAAATTTTGGTGATTTTGTCCCCCTAGAGCCCCACCCCTGCTCTCCTCTGACACGTCTGCGCACACGCATATGTACACCTGCATGTTTTTATTTTGCCTTCTGGCTCCACCACTTACATGCTCTGTGACCTTTGACAAGTTACTTCACTTCTCTGTGCCTTAGTTTCTTCATCTTTAAAATATGGATAGTAACAATAACCATGTTGTAGAATTCTAAAGATTAAATGGGGGTAATTAATAAATATAAAGTTTTATAAGAGTGTCTGGCATAATATCTATTAACTATTATTATAGGTATGATTGTTTGTTTTAAAAAGCTTTTAAATTATCCAGCCCTTCTCATTTTTATTTGAAAGCCGTACTAGCCATTGCTGGTATCTTGTATTGTTTTCTGTGAGCCGCAACAATGCCTTTTTCCCTCTATGATAATGGTGGGAAGTGGAACATCTGCAAAATATGTTCCACGCAGAATGGATCTTCACACAGCCTTATTTTGTCATTTTAGTTTGATTTTTGAGAAATGAGTTCAGCACATCTGCCAAATCCTTTTATAAGATGCTACATTCCTGTTTTTATTTTAGTTTATTCCATTTGTGAAAAGCTCTTTTCTTCTCCAGCCATCCCGCAGACGTTAGGCCTCCATCCTCCATTCCTCCCTGTCCCAAACTATAATGTTGCTGTACATTAAATCTTTAAAATAGAAAGTGGGAAGAAAAACTGGAAGGAATCTGTCACTTTTTTTTTTTAAGTCATTCTCCTTTTGGTATATCTAGATTAAGAAAAAAACAAACTTGTTTTTCACACTCTGAAAATATACCATTTGATAATGGACTTTTAAAATTTTTATCAAATTTGAAATAACAGACTTTTTTTTCAGGGTGGGAAGGAGAAGGCTGGTTTGGGGAGGGGAAAGATGGAGTAAAGCAGATGAAGAAGAATCAGTTTGCGAACATATGCTAATATTTAGATTCTTTTTTTTTAAGTGAAAAGTTAACTAGTTAATGCTTTTTTACGTACTATCTTTGATACTGTGTTTTGTTTATTCCATCCCAGAAGAAGTTAGCGGTATACAGCAAGATGCAGGACTCTCTGGAAGTCACCCTTCCCAGCAAACAAGAGGAGGAGGAGGATGAGGAGGAGGAGGAGGAGGAGGAGGAGAAAGACCAGCCTGCCGAGATGGAGTACCTTAACTCTCGCTGTGTCCTTTTCACTTATTTCCAGGGAGACATTGGGTCAGTAGTGGATGAACACTTCTCAAGAGCTTTGGGCCAAGCCAGCACCCTCCATCCAGAATCTGCCATTTCAAAAAGCAAGATGGGGCTAACCCCCCTCTGGCGAGGTAAGAATTCAAAAGCAGATGCTCTCCAGGGCACTGTCTCTGTTTCGCAACCGCCTGTACCAGGTTCCAGCTGGAGACCTGCCCCTGGAGGACGGATATCCACTTGCTTTTTAATTTTTAAGGACAGCAAGGAATTTCTTTCAGACAAACAGCTGGATCTGTTTTGTCACATGTGGAATGCAGGGTTGGAAAGGATGCAGTCACACCCCTTAAATTCCTCATGGAAAGTCTTGATGCAGCCGGCTCAAGTTTATAGCGGCAGGATCGAGCTGAGAAGCACCATTCCTTAAGCCCCGATGGCCCAATTTGGATGTCTAAATAATAGGCGTGCCTGGCTCAGCTTGTAGAAATTAGCTCTTGTTCATTCCACTAGGTGCTACGTGCTGACATAGCAGCGATGGGAGCCTGACCCAGGAATACAGACGTTGAAAGCCTTCTGTGTTCCCTTGAGAGCTTTCTCTGTCCTGCTCTGTTGTGGTGTTTACTCTTTGTAGTGTACACTCCAGATATTACTGACTGAGTCGACTTGGTTTAGCTATTGTTTTTACCTCAGGAAAGTAAAGCAGTAGAATGGGCATCTTCTTCCTTATTTCCCTCTGTATAGACATCATAGAGGTGTGTTTGAATCTGACTCAAGGAAAATCGTTGGGTGCCATCTTAATTGGGATAATTACAAGGTTAGAGAAAGAATAATACATCATCCCAATGATAGTTTTAGAGAAATGTGTTATGGACCTTTCTGCTGAATTCACCTGGTTATAAGAAGCATCTAGTAAAAGGATTTTCGAAGCGTGGTTTCCAGGACCAGGAACATCTGCATCACATGGGAGCTTGTTAGAAATGCAATTTCTTGGTCCACACCCCAGACCTACTGAATCAGAGACTCTAGGGTAGCGTAGTCTGTGTTTTAACCAGCCCTCTCAAGGATTCAGATGTAGGCTCGAGTTTGTAACCATTGGTCTAGTGCTGTTAAAAACCAGATTGCAGGCCCCAAACTCAGACCTATTGAGTCAGAGTCTTCAGAGGGAGCTTCTGGGGATCAGACCTCAGCAAGTGCCCCAGGTGATCCTATGACGAGGGAAGGCTGGTCACCTGTGGGAGGCCACCTCTGCTGGGGGCAGGCGAGAAGGGATGAGTGGCCAGTCCCCTCTCAACGTCAGAGAAATGGTTCTGCTCCTTGTAGGAGAGGTCCCGGCCGTATGAAATTGCTGGGCCTGTTCTGTAGATACGATGCTTTTCTTTCTTGCCTGCCTGTCTGCCTGCCTTCCTACCTTCTTTCTTTCTTCCTTTTAGTAAATATCAACTCCACCAACATAAGCAGTGACTGTAAAGGGAGAGGTGAAATACAAACTCAAGTGATGGAGACATTGATAGAGGTGAATTCTAAGCATGACTGCTTCTTTGATTAGTAAATATTACAGACTTCCCACAAGAACTGAGAACTGAGTCCTTGGAAGCCTAAGATGCTATGGAATCAACCAATATCCTATTTGATAACGCATGGTGAATACTTGTAACAACTTGTGGAGGGTGAAATAGGAAAACTTCAGTGAATTAGCTGGCTGCAATGAACAGTTTGAGGTATTGGTCATAAATCCTGTGAGGACAGGCCATCCTAGGAGGGTACTTAAGGCGGTGCCTACTCCTTTAGCACACTGGCACCTGCAGACTGGTGATCATTCCACCTGGAATGGGGGAACGACAGCCCCAAATTATAGCTTGATGGGAGAGTGATTGTCATAGTGTCACAACCAGAATTGTTTTAAGTAAAGTGTTGTGAATATGCAAAAACCCTCACGTTAGTGTTTTTCCCCTAATCTGCATGACTGAAGAGAGAAGGCCTTTGGACAGATGTCAAATCCACCCTGGATAGAAAGGGTGGATAACGGTAATGTTTTAGTAACTAGTAAACAGTTTTCTTGGCATTATCTTAACTTTGGCCCTCAAATCAATCTCCGGTTTCATTTATTGACTTATGCAGCAAGTATTTATTAAGGTCCTACCATGTTCTAGGCAGTGCAACTATATCAGTGAATAGGAGAGACTCAGCTTCTACACTCATGGGGCTTTTTAGTGGAAGAGACATGTAATAAATATATAATGAAATGCAAAGTGTTGCTTTACTTCGTGTAATAACAGACGCTGTTTCCGAGACCATTATGTTTGAGCACACACTGAAGGAAGTGAGAGTCTCCTCATCACATGAATATCTAGGGGGAAATTATTCGAGGCAGAGGGAACAGCCAATGCAAAGGCCCTGAGGAAGGATCGAGCTTAAAGCATTCAATGAGAAGCAAAAATGCTGGCACGTGTGGAGTGAAATGAAGAGTGATTTGTGGACAAGAATTTTTAGAGCTTTTCATGTCGGTTTAGTTTATCAGAGTAGCCCAGGCACACACAGCACGCTCTTCAATTGCCAACTCTCCCTCTCCCACTGAGAGTACGTATATCGTATCTGGTTATCTCACATCATTTTCCCTAATGCTCAGGATAACGCATTTCTATATGGAAAATCTGGAATAAATATGAATTGGATGATTAAGTGACTGAATTAGATGAACCAAGTTCATACCATGTACCCTGGATTAGGAAAAAAAAAGTCCTTGATGGAGAATTTATTAGCAGTAAGTTGTATGAAATCTTTGGTTACAGTTTTCTTATTTATAAATAAGAGTTGAATTAAGTGATTGTTGAAATCTTTTCTCTGTAAAGTTTTGTGGTTTCAAATGTATTATTTACTTTCCATTTCTGAATAGAACTTTGTATTTTTTTTCTTTTTTTTACTGAAGTATAATGAACATATAATATCCTACTAGTTTCAGGTGTATATCAAAGTGATTTGAGATTTATATACATTATGAAATGATCACCATGATAAGTCTAATTAGCATCTGTCACTGTACAAAGTTATTACAATATTATTGACTATATTCCCTATGCTGTACATTACATCCCCATCACTTATTTATTTTATAACTGGAAGTTTGTACATCTTAATCCCCTTCACCTATTTTGCTCCCCCCGCCCACCCCTCCCTGCTTTGGTGACCACCAGTTTGTTTCTTGTATCTATGGCTGTTTTTCTTTCATTTTGTTTGTTCATTTGCTTTGTTTTTTAGATTCCACATATAAGTAAAATCATATCGTATTTGTCTTTCTCTATCTGACTTATTTCACTCAGCATAATACCCTCTAGAGCCATCCATGTTGTCACAAATAGCAAGATTTCATTCTTCTTTATGGCTGCATAATATTCCATTGTGTATATATACGTCACTTTCTTTATCTGTTCATCTATCAATGGACACTTAGGTTGCTTCCATGTCTTGGCTATTACCAATAATGCTGCAATGAACATAGGGTGCATATATCTCTTCAAATTAGTGTTTTAGTTTCCTTTGGGTAAATGCCCAGAAGTGGAGTTGCTGGATCATATGGTATTTCTATTTTATTTATATGGAGGAACCTCCATAGTGTTTTCCATAGTGGCTGCACCAATGTACATTTTCACCAACAGTGTGTGAGGGTTCCCTTTTCTCCACATCCTCTCCAACACTTGTTATTTTTTGTCTTTTTGATAATAGCCATTCTGACAGATGTGAGGTGATATCTCATTGTGGTTTGATTTGATTTCCCTGATGATTAGTGACGTTGAGCATCTTTTCATGTGCCTGTTGGCCATTTGTACATCTTCTTTGGAAAAATGTGTATTCAAGTCCTCTGCCCATTTTTTAATTGAGTTTCTTGGTTTTTTGATATTAAGTTGTATAAGTTCTTTATATATTTTGGATATTAACCCCTTATTGGATGAATGATTTGAAAATGTCTTCTCCCATTCAGTAGGTTGCCTTTTTGTTTTGTTGATGGTTTTTCTCGCTTTTTAGTTTGAGGTAATCCCATTTGTTTATTTTTGTTTTTGTTGCCATTGCCTGAGGAGACTGGTCCAAAAATATATCATCAAGACCCACATCAAAGAGCTGACTGTCTATGTTTTCTTCTAGGAGTTTTATGGTTTCAGGTCTTACATTCAAGTCTTTAATCCATTTTGAGTTTATTTTTGTACATGGTGTAAGACCGTGGTCCAGTTTCATTCCTTTGCATGCAGCTATCCAGTTTTCCCAACACCATTTATCGAAGAGACTGTCTTTTCTCCATTGTATATTCTTGCCTCCTTTTTCATAGATCAATTGACCATATATGCATGAGTTTATTTCTGGGCTCTCTATTCGCTTCCATTGATCTATGTGTCTGTTTTCTTGCCAGTACCACACCGTTTTGATTACCACAGCTTTGTAGTATAGTTTGAAATCAGGGAGCATGATACCTCCAGCTTTGTTCTTCTTTCTCAAGATTGCCTTGACTATTCAGGGTCTTTTGTGGTTCCATAATTTTAGAATTCCTTGTTCTAGTTCTATGAAAAATGTCATTGGTATTTTGATGGGGATTGCATTGAATCTGTAGATTGCTTTGGGTAGTATGGACATTTTAATAATATTAATTCTTCCAATTCATGAGTATGGTATATTTTTCCATTTATTTGGGTTGTCTTCAATTTCTTTCATCAATGTCTTATAGTTTTCAGAGTGCAGATCTTTTACTTCCTTAAATTTATTCCCAGGTATTTTATTCTTTTTGATGCAACTGTACATGGGATTGTTTTCTTAATTTCTCTTTCTGATAGCTCATTATTAGTATATAGAAACACAACTGATTTTTGCATATTAATTTTTTATCTTGCAACTTTATTGAATTCATTTATTACTTCTAATAGTTTTTTGGTGGAGTCTTTAGGGCTTTCTGTATAGGGTATCATGTCATCTGCAAATAGTGACAGGTTTACTTCTTCTTTTCCAATTTGAATGCTTTTTATTTCTTTTTCTTGCCTAATCGCTCTGGCTAGGACTGCCAATACTATGTTGAATAAAAGTTGGGATAGTGGGCATCCTTATCTTCTTCCTGATCTTAGAGGAAAGGCTTTCAGCTTTTCACCATTTAGTATGATGTTAGCTGTAGGCTTGTCATATATGGCCTTTATGATGTTGAGGTACCTTCTCTATATCCATTTGGTTGAGAGTTTTTATTGTAAATAGATGCTGAATTTTGTCAAATGCTTTCTTTGCATCTATTGAGAGGATCGTATGATTTCTATCCTTGGTTTTGTTAATGTGGTATATGACGTTGATTGATTTGTAGATGTTGAACCATCCTTGCATCCCTGGAATGATCCCACTTGATCATGGTGTGTATGATCCTTTTGATGTGATGTTGAATTTAGTTTGCTAATATTTTGTTGAGCATTTTTGCATCTATGCTCATCAGGGATACTGGCCTGTAATTTTCTTTTTTTGTGGTGTCATTGTCTGGTTTTGGTATCAGGGTAATACTGGCCTTATAAAATGAGTTTGGAAGCATTCCTTTCTTTTCAATTTTTTGGAATAATTTGAGAAGGATAGGTATTAACTCTTTTTAAATGTTTGGTAGAATTCACCTGTGAAGCCATGTGGTCCCAGAATTTTGTTTTTTTGGGAGTTTTAAAATTATTGATTCAATTTCATTACTTGTAATCTTGAAGTCTATTCAGATTTTCTATTTCTTCATGATTCAGTCTTAGAAATTTGTGTGTTTCTAGGAATTTATTCATTTCTTCTAGGTTTTCCAATTTGTTGGCATACCATTGCTTGAAATGATCTCTTATAATCTTTTGTATTTCTGTGGTGTCAGTTGTAGTTTTGCCTCTTTCATTTCTGATTTTATTTATTTGAGCCCTCTCTCTTTTTTTCTTGATGAGTCTGGCTAAAGGTTTATCAATTTTGTTTAACTTTTCAAAGAACCAGCTATTTCTTGATGTTTCCTACTATTCTTTAGTCTCTGTTTCATTTATTTCTCTTCTGATCTTTCTTATTTCCTTCCTTCTACTAACTTTGGGTTTGGTTTGTCCTTTTTATCTTGTTCCTTTAGGTGTAAAGTTAGATTGTTTATTTGAGATTTTTCTTATTTTTTGAGATAGTCCTGAATTGCTATGATCTTCCCTTTTAGAACTGCTTTTGCTATGTACCATAGATTTTGGAAAGTTGTGTTTCCATTTTCTTTTGTTTCAAGGTATTTTTTGATTTCCTCTTTGATTTTTTCATTGACTCATTGGTGGTTTAGTAGCTTGTTGTTTAGTCTCCACTTGTTTGTGTTTTTTCCAGTCTTCTTGTAATTGATTTCTAGTTTCCTTTTGTTGTTGTTGGAAAGATGTTTGATATGATTTCAGTCTTCTTAAATTTATTGAGATTTGCTTTGTGGCCTAACACGTGATCTATCCTGGAGAATATTCCATGTGCATTTGGAAAGAATTATATTCTGCAGTTTTTGGATGGAATGTTCTGAATATATCTATTAAGTTCATGTGGCCTAATGTGTCTTCAAAGGCCAAGGTTTCCTTATTGATTTTCTGTCTGGATGATCTATCCATTGATGTAGTGGGGTATTAAAATCCCCTACTATTATTGTATTCCTGTCAATGTGTCTGTTAATATTTGCTTTATGTATTTAGATGCTCCTATGTTGGGTGCATAAATATTTGCGGATATTATATCTTCTTCTTGGATTGACTCCTTTATCATTATGTAGTGTCCTTCTTTGTCTCTTATTACAGTCTTTGTTTTAAAGTCTATTTTGTCTGATGTAAGTATTGCTAACCCAGCTTTCTTTTCATTTCCATTTGCATGGAATATCTTTTTCCGTCCCTTCACTTTCAATCTGTGTGTCTTTAGATCTGAAGTGAGTCTCTTGTAGGCAGCCTATAGATAGGTCTTGTTTTTTTTGTTGTTGTTGTTCATTAAGCCACTCTATGTCTTTTGATTGGAGCATTTAATCTAGTTATATTTAAAGTAATTATTGATAGGTATGTACTTTTTGCCATTTTGTTACTTGTTTTCTGGTTGCTTTTGTAGTTCTTCTCTGGTCCTTTCTTCTTTTGGTCTCTTGCCTTGTGGTTTGATGGTTTTCTTTAATGTTATGTTTGGGTTCTATTGTAGGTTTTTGGTTTGTAATTATCATGAGGTTCATATATATCTACCTATTTATAGAGCAATCTCTTTTAAGCTGATAGTTGCTTAAGTTTGAAAGCATTCTAAAATCACTACGTTTTTACTCCTCCTCCCACATTTTATGTTTTGACATCATATTTTGCTTCTTTTTACTTTGTGTATCCCTTAACTGCTTATTGTAGTCACAGTCGATTTTACTGCTTTGTCTTTTAACCTTCAGACTAGCTTTTTA
The DNA here is from genome assembly GCF_057802395.1 of Ceratotherium simum simum. NCBI lineage: Eukaryota > Metazoa > Chordata > Mammalia > Perissodactyla > Rhinocerotidae > Ceratotherium > Ceratotherium simum. Next base: position 39,963,716 of record NC_141926.1, on the reverse strand, counting down.
AGTGGCTGCTCCACTGCCTTTACTATATATTTGCCTTTATCAGTGATATCTTTTCTTTCATATATTTTCTTATTTCTAGTTGTGGCCTTTTCTTTTCCACTTCAAGAAGACTCTTTAAAATTTCTTGTAAGGCCAGTTTAGTGGTGATGAGCTCTTAATTTTTGCTTGTCTGGGAAACTGTTTCTCTGTCCTTCAATTCTGAATGATAACCTTGCTGGGTAGAGTATTCTTGGTTGTAAGTTTTTTCCTTTTAGCACTTTAAATATATCGTGCCACCCCCTTCTGGCCTGCAAAGTGTCTGCTGAATAATCAGCTGATAGTCTTATGGGGGTTTCCTTGTATGTGACGTTATTTTTCTTTTGCTGCCTTTAAGAGTCTTCAACTTTTGAAACTTTTTAATTATAATTGTCTTGGTGTAGATCTCTTTGGGTTCATCTTGTTTGAGATTCTCTGTGCTTTCTGGACCTGGATGTCTGTTTCCTTCCCCATGTTAGAGAAGTTTTCATTATTTCTTCAAATAAATTTTCTACCCCTTTCTCTTTCTTTTCTCCTTCTGGGACACCTATAATGCAAATATTAGTACACTTGATGTTATAAGTCTGTGCCGGAGATCCTAACCTGCAAACCCAGGCCCCCGAAGTGGAGTGTGCTAAACTTAACCACTATGCCACAGGGCCGGCAACCCCTCATTTTTTTAAATTCTTTTTCTTTTTGCTCTTCTGATTGGGTGATTTCTGCTATTTTGTCTTTCAGATCACTGATCTGTTCTTCTGTATCATCCAATCTGCTCTAATTCCCTCTAATATATTTTTCATTTCAGTTATATTCTTCAGCTCTGATTGGTTCTTTCTTAAATTTTCTAACTCTATTGAAGTTCTCATTGTGTTCATCCATTCTTCTCCCCAGTTCAGTGAACATCCTTATGACCACTGCTTTGAATTCTTTATCAGGTAAATTATTTACCTTTGTTTCATTAGGGTTTTTTCCTGGGGTTTTATTTTGTCCTTTCATTTGGAACATATTCCTCCATCTCTTTGTTTTGTTTGACTTTCTGTGCTTGTTTCTATTAATTAGGTGAAACAGCCACCTCTCCCAGGCTTGAAGGAGTGGCCTCATGTAGGAGCATCCCCTGTGTAGATTGCATGTACCACTTGGATATGATTCATAGGAAGTCCACAAAATGTAATTAAAGATCTAGAAAATAATATCTTAAAGAAAGCTTTAATAAATTGAGATTCCCACTCTAGTAAAGAGAGTTATTGAGAATTTTGTATTAATGCCAAAGCAACACGGGTTTGGATAATGCAGTCTTTGGATTCTGTTTGTTTTATGTTCAAGTTTGGCAGGCTGGCTGGAGCTAGAGAGGGCACGGGGCGGGGGGTGTGGGGGGCGAAGGGGAGGGGCGGGGGTGATCCCAGGGCATGCTGCGCCAGGGCTGCCCCAGTGGGATGGCTGGAGCTGGAACAAGTGTGGGCCGGAGTGGTCCTGGGGTGCACTGTGCTGGGGCTACCTTGAGGGGGATGGCTGGAACTGGTGTGGGCTCCAGTTAGGGGGTCTCTGGGTGAACTGGGGTGGCTTTGGCAGGCCATCCAGAACCCCTGGACCATGCTCTCCCCTGCTGTATCAAGGTGGAGGGGGAACACAAAAAATAGTGCTCCCCGATGTCTCCGACCCTGAAGACACTTCCAGTAGTTTCCTACTCATTTGGCAAATGCTCTAGGGTTAGTAAATGGATTTCCTCCACATAATAGTCTAAGTTTCCTTTAAACCGCTGTTTGTTTGCTTTGCTCCAAGGCATGCAAGTCTGCGTGCAGGCCCCTCCCTGCTATAGGTCGTCATGTTGAGGATGGGGGTTCCTCTCGATACCGTGTCCCTGTCTCTCCTGCTGGTCTCTGTGTGGTCCCTCTGTCGTTTGTACGCAGAAGCTGTTCATTCAGCCCTCAGTTCTTCTTTAGGACGAATTGCTCTATATGTAGGTATAGATTCCATGTGTCCGTGGGAGGAGGTGAGTTCTGGTCTTCCTACGCTGCCGTCTTGGACCCTCCCACCTTGTGAATAGAACTTGGCTATAGTTGTTTCTAATTGTGAGTCAGTTTTAGAGAAACATACATAACTTGGATATGCTTCATAGGAGATCCACAAAATGTAATTTAGGATTTAGAAAATAGCTTAAAGAAAGGTATAATAAATTGAGATTCCCACGTCTAGTAAAGAGAGTTATTGGGAGTTTTGTATTAATTAATTGCCAGAGCGACCCAGGTTTGGATAATGCAGTCTTTGGATTCTGTTCGTTTTGGGTTCAAGTTTGGGCCTTATTACTGTCTGGTTGCAACGTGATCTTGAATTAATTACTTAAAATATCTCTGAGTTCAACTTCAACTAGAAAATGTGTTTATTGATACCCATTTCCTAGGGTTATTGTAAAGATATTTTGATAATATGTATGAATAATTTGGCATAGGGCTTGACGCAAGGTGCTAACTGATCAGACGCCTTTTCTCTCTGCCTTAGGTTTCCACTCATTTGGCATATAGAAAACCAACCTCGGGTCTTTATCCAGAAACGTTGTTTTCTAGAAGTTTGTATCCCTGGCAAAAACACAGTGTCTTGGACATAGTAGGTATTCAAGGCTATTGACATTGTCATCGCCGTAGCAGTAATACTTTATGCAGGAGCTGCTGACCAGCTGTATTAAATTAAAGGGTCTAATTTATGGCATGAAGTTTTTACAGTGCTACACAAGTACTACAGTGCTACAAAGGAACTTAAAAGTGAATTATGTTTGCATAGTATATTTCACAGTAAATCTTTAGACAAGGATAGAGTGTCAGCTAATGGAATAAAGGTCATACTTTGAGTATGTATCTTGATGGAGTTAGGAAAGTCCTCTAGGTGTTTTGCAGCTGTTAGACAAACAATTGCAGGAAATATTTATACTTTATTTGGCACAACCCCACATCAATTACCACTTATCCCACTATACATCCTAACAGGGATTAAATAGGGCTTCTCAGTCAGTGAAACCTAATGAATCTGATTGCCTCCTCATCCCCGTCCAATCTGAAGCCCCACTGGCTTCAAATATGACTATGAATTGATCTCAGTGCTCAAGTATTATTACAGAAAGTGTCTGTGTGTGTGTGTCTGTGTGTGTACATGTAGGAAAGGGAAGTAGTTAAGTTACGCCACAGAAAAATATCACACTTAAAAACCATGCTGAATGGTAAACTTATTGATGCTTTTTCTTGTTGTAGTTGCAAAGTAAATATTTGTTGCTTGATTGATCTACATAGTGTCTGCTTGGAGCAACTCACTCTCATAGGAAAGACGTCTCAAAATGAGTATTAACCTAAAACAGCAAAGAGGAGAAAGGAAATGAGGGCCAGTCTCTTGAGCTGGCTGAGACTGGGCAGGAGAGGTGAGCTGCATCTCCGGGACGCACTGGAGAGCATCACTGCTGGGAGTCTAGAACAAACACAGGGGAGGAAAGTGAGGCCTGACCTATGTCATCGTTCTGCCTCCGAGTAGTATAGGCATCTGATATCGCCCCTTGAAACTCTCGTTTTAGAGTCACGAGGCCCATTTTGAGCAACTCTAGAACACAGTAACCAGAGGGCAGTCTTTGGGCATAATGGTAATGCCTCATTCTTGAATGAGGGAAACCTTTGTAACACATACCCTTTCACCTTTGGCCTAACAGTTTATTTTCATGGGAAGCAGAACAAGAAGATTAAATTACAGCAAGGACCCTTTAGGTTAAGAATGGTTTTTTCACTGAGGTTAATAAAAAGATAAATGTTATATTTTAACATTGATGTTTTAAATTAACATTTATTCTAATATGTTTTCTGGAGATTGTTAAGATGACTTAAGATAGAGCTTCTATAACATTTTATTGTCCCATTTTCCTTTTAATATAGTTTTTATTTTTTTTAAAGTAATAAAATGTTTACTTTCTTAATTTAAACGTTGAATTTTCTCTTGCTTAAATTGTTTGCCCTTAGATTTTTTTTCGGAGATATTTAAAGTTAATGTAAAATGTATCCTATGATACTACTATGAGATCAAAAGAACCACTTGATGTCCCCTGTCTTCTGTGTCTCTAAGATATATCTGTGGTACAAATCACACAGTGAAATCACTGGGTGTGCTTTGAGTGTTTTTTATTGGGCAATGTATCAAATTTGTCATTTTTTATTGTTGTTTGGAAATAAGGATGTGTGTGTATGTGTGTAATATTTTTTAATCCCAAATGCAAACAGAACCAAAGTATATTTTGACTTTTCGTACGTGTTAGGCTGTCAGTGTCAACATCATCCAAATATTGAGTCCCACTGAGCCCAAAGTCACCATGGAATGCTAATATCATACAGTTCTGAATTGCCTCCACTAACCTGAAAAGTAATATTGCATGGAAATAGCTCGTCCACCGTTTTTCATATGCTTTTTCATCCAACAAATGTGGCTGTGATTATGTACTCGTAAGCAGAGATTCATGTAATGAAAAAATTTACATACATATGAAATAAGCACACTGATTCCCAGGCATGAAACAGAGCATATCATCTGTTTCTTTGTGTCAGGATTTCTTTTAACAATCAAGATACCAAATAGTGGTTTTGAAGTGTAGACTTGTTCATAAACATATTTTCTATTCAATATTGTTTCATTTGCTTGTAAAATGCAACACTGTTTTGGAAAAGGGCCGCATAGATCTCTGCAAACTTTATATTCAGCTCAGGAGACATACCGACTGGGAAAATACTAAGTTACTTCTAATTTTATTTTTCCCTAGGGCATTTTAAAGCTTTGTTCAGCCTTTATGGAGTGCAGTTTTAAAAACAGATTTCCATTTTCAATGATAATATGTTCACTAATCACAATACAATACTTCATAAATAGGAGAACATTTTTGGTAAGGAATTTATTCCTTGTTCACATTTGTGCATGCATATCCAAAAGGCTGAAGCACCTATAAAATAAAATTGGGTCCATGTACATATAAATGGAAAGAAATAGAAGGAAAGCATCCAGGGAAATGACATATACTCTCTGTACTTTGACATTTGTGTGTGTGTGTGTGTGTGAGGAAGATCAGCCCTGAGCTAAGATCTGCCAATCCTCCTCTTTTTTTTTTTGCTGAGGAAGACTCGCCCTGGGCTAACATCCGTGCCCATCTTCCTCCACTTTATATGGGACGCCACCGCAATCCGTTGGTGCGCGCCCGGGATCCGAACAGAACCGCTTGCGCCACCGGGCCGGCCCCTCTGTACTTTGACATTTTAAAGGGGGGTTTTCATCAGGGGAGCTCTGTATCTCTGGCACACACCTGTGGGGTGCCCTCTGCAGTTTTCAGAATGGGATCCTGGCCCCACCAGGAGATGAAAGTTATGTGCAGAATGAAGGGTTTGGTCCCTAAGATTGGATTTGTGAGAGCAAAGGGGCAGATTGGTGATGGAAATGCTGCACCACATAATATAAGGAGCCTCTAGAAACTCCTTGTATGGGTTTTAAACTTTAAACATTGACAGCTTTCACTGTGGGTGTGACAGAAGTATTCTACAAATGGCCATCATTTAAGGCAAACTGAATTTTCTTCTCACAGCTTACACAATTTTTTTCTTGTCATTAACAGCCATTTTTCATATGTCAAAGGAAGACAGTTCTTTCATAAAACATATTTGCCTCAATGCCAGTAAATTTGACTTTAAGTGCTGTTTTCCGATAGATTGTAATTGTGGCAAAGCAGTCATTCAATTAAAAATTTGCCAGGACTGTTTGAAGACTTGAAGAGCAGTGTGCACTTCCGTTCTTTGCCTCTTGAAGAACATCATTTCCTAGATTTCCCCAAGAGTGTTGAGATCTATGGAGATTCTGTGGGGGAGACTTGAATGTGAAACACCGAATAGCTGTCTGTCCACAGAACGAATGGGGTGAATGGTGATGGCTCTGGTGGAGGGCTGACTGCAAAAGAACCAGAGAGTTTGCAGGGCTGGTGCCACAGCTGTTAGGGAAGCTAGAGAAAGGAAATGTTTGAACACCTCAGTGATGTCCTAATGGTGTTAGTCAAATGATGTTATGTGGAGGTTGATTCAACTTACGTAAGCTTTCCCTGAGGTAAGAAAACTCTGTCCTGGCAATGTATGAAGTGAGAACATGGATATGTCAGATTTCCGAATACCTTTGTTTCAGAGTACTTCTTAGGATATCCTTCATTCTATGGGAAGATCTAGCCAGATTCTTTTGTGTGGAATTCACTATGAAAATACTGTCTTACTATATATGCCTGACTGATGTGCTAAGCAGCCTTATCTTTATCGATAGATAGAAATAATTCATAGGCCACTTCACAGAATGATAGAAGTATGGAGCCAGAAGATATTTGGAATTTTAATTCAAATGCCTCGTATTGTAGTGGAAGAAACTGAGCCACAGAGAGGTCAACAGATCCATTTGGGGTCATAAAATGAGATATGGTAAGTGCTAGGTGCTAGCTCTCTGGCCAAGCTCTCTAGACTCCCAGTCCAGTGCTCGCTCAGTGACACTACACCATAGGCAACAGGCCCTAGAGGTATCAATCTTCCTAAACACAGATCTGACTGTAACACTCCCTAGATCAAAACCCTTCAAAGCTCCCTGGAACCACATTCAGTATGTGGCTGGCAAGGCTGTACCCATCTGGGTCCTTCTTGGACCGTAGTCTAATTTTTGGCCACCTTCCGCACACTGAACTCTTTTTTGTCCCTCAAATGTGAGTGTGTATGTGTAACTGTTGGCCTTTTTTCACATATTTTTTGCTTTGCCTAAAACACTCTTCCCTACCTCTTCACAAGGCTCACCCAACTCACCCTCTCAGTTTAGCTATCACTTTCTTAGGCTGCTCCCGTCCCTCTCTCTGTGCTTCTCCCATGAGAGCACCTACCATGTCACATTGCACATGTGCATTTATTGGCCTGTCCCCCTCCAGACTGTGGTGAAAGTGACTTCAGTTTGGTCATCCGCAACCTCCTATGTTTGGCGCGTAGTAGGTCATCTGTAAATATTTTGACAGTTGAGTGGAGAAATTGAAGTGAAGCAGAGTGGGGAGGGTTCTTGTTCCTCTTTCTCTCTGTGCTATTCTTTGATATTACTCCCCCTCCCCCAAACACCTCCTCGAATCCGTTTCCCCTACTTGATATCCTCCACTGGTGATTTCCACAGACTCTTCACCAAATCCTAGATGTTCCGGTTATAGTTACAATTGTGCCCTCTTGTGGCACAGCTATGAAGAGTGCCAGCCGCCCAGGCAGCCTCCTAACTTCAAAGCCAAGTCTCCTACTTGCTGGCTGTGGAGTCCTGGGCTTCTTCCCTGCCTCAATGTCCACCTGTCTGCAGTGGGGATACTAATCACCACCACCTCCAGGGGCTGCAGTGAGGATCCCAGACGATCATCCATGGAAGCCTCTGCCTGGTGTTGGGCATTTGGTCCCTGTCATTATATGTTAACTATTATTATTCTCTGTCCAGAGACTCCCCGACCTCTACAGAAAAAATAAGCTCGGAATACACTCTTCTTGATGAAAAATGAGTGTTAGTGAGCATGATTTAGTGCGATCCTACTTCCATTTGTTACTTTTAGCATTAAAATGTGTAGTTTGAATGGAAATTGTATTTGCATTTGAAAGAAGTTGGTAAACATCGTTTCCAACCAACCTGAATCACATCTATGGCATAAGCTTTCTTTATCTGCGACGTATGTCACCTGTGACCTCTGTTCAGACCTGACGGCAGCAAGACGCCCAGGAGGAAATGAAGCTTTTCAATCCGAGACTTGGAAACCTCTGCGTAGACTGACTGCACAAGCTCAGAAAACCTGGGGGGAGGGGGCTCATTCAGACCTTGAACCCTGCGCGTTGACTTGGCACGGGAGCTCCGAGGCTTACCTGGTATCAGTTCACCTCTGTGTGGGGAGAAACAGAGCGCATACTGATTAGCCCGCTTGTCAAATACGGGACAAGTAGAGGCAAGTCTATCTTAAAGCTGAATCTTACGTAAATAATTTATTTTTCTGTCTTCTCAGACAGCTCAGCTCTCTCAAGCCAGCGGAGTAGTTTCCCGACTTCTTTTTGGACCAGCTCTTACCAGCCCCCCACTGCACCCTGTCTGGGGGGAGTTCATCCTGACTTCCAGGTCACGGCACCCCCTGGCGCCTTCACCGCAGCCGAGCCCAGCCCCTGGCCAGGACACGGCCTGCATCAGACTGGCCCCGCGCCTCCCCCGCCCCCTCCCGTGTCTGAGTCCTGGCGCTACCCTTTGGCATCTCAGGTGAGCCCGGCCTACAGCCACGTGCACGACGTGTACATGCGGCACCACCACCCCCACGCCCACCTGCACCACCGCCGCCACCACCACCACCACCGCCCTTCTGCTGGCCCTGCCCTGGACCCGGCCTACGGGCCCCTGCTGATGCCCCCAGCGCGCGCAGCCCGGATCCCCGCGCCCCAGTGTGACGGCGCAAAGACAGACCCCACCGCAGTCGCCACTGCTACCTCAGCGTGGGCCGGAGCCTTTCACGGAGCCGTGGACATCGTGCCAAGTGTGGGGTTTGATACAGGTGAGCCGAGGGATTCCCATAAAGAGAGGTTAAATAGATATTAAAAAATGGGGGATGTTGCGGGCTGGCCTGGTGGCCTAGTGGTTAAGTTCGTGCTCTCGCCTGGGTTCGGGGTTTTGGATCCTGGTACCGGACCTACGCACTGCTCATCAAGCCATGCTAAGGCTGCGTCCCACATAGAGCAGCCAGAAGGATGTACAACTATGACATATGACTATCTACTGGGGCTTTGGGAAGAAAAAAGGAAAAAAGGAGGAAGATTGGCAACAGATGTTAGCTCAGGGCCAATCTTGCTCAAAAAAAAAAGTGAGGGATGTTGTAAATACTTTGAAATATTTTTCTCTTACATGTAAAGTTAAGCTTTGCCAATATGTTTATAGAACCTAGCCATTTTGCAATAATTCCTGCATTCTTGCAGAAACTGGTATGACTAGCTCATGGAGTACAGCCTGAGAAAGGTCTGGGAACTTTTCTCCCATTTCTTTAGCTGGTAATCTGTTCCTTTAAACTGGAATCTTTGGTACCTTATGTTTACAAAGAATTGAGCATATTCTTTAAATCTCCCTGTCTCTGTGCTCCGTACCGTGTGTAATGCCTAATAGGGTTCAGAAATAGTGTCAGTAGTTTGTCTTTCTCTCCTGTTTTTAGGTCTTATTTATGATTTACTAAACAAACTGCTTTCTGGGATATAGTCCATGGTCTACTCTTTTGAAAAGAATTAAGGAAAGTATTTTAAAGGAATGTATTTCCTTTCACTTCCTTTCCTCTCTTTGCCTTCTCTTTTTTTCCCCTTCCTTCCTCTTCCTTCTTCCTCTTTTCCTCTATTTCTCTCTCTCTCTCTCTCTGTTTTAAATAACACAAGACTTAAAAGACTACCATAAAGTTTATTTTCAACAGATTTAGAAAAAATTGATAAGGGAAATATTTATGCACAGAGCATTCAGCTCCTCTCTGGAGTTCACTAGTTCTGAGGTCATGGTGTTAAATGTTGAAGCTTGTTTTTTGGACCAGACTAGTTATATTAATAGTATTATTGGTTTTGAGTTCATGAAATCACAGGCATCAGAAGCTAAAAAGACAAATCAAGTCAGTGATTACATCCCCAGAGTCTATGCTCCAGTCACCCACCTCCACCTCCAATCCCAGATTCTTTTGCTGGACCACTTTGTGACATATTAGAACTTTCTTTCCAGAAGTTTAAAGAAACTCACTCTGTCTTTGGTTTTTCTATAGCGTGCAGGATCTTTAATCTGAATGCTGGTTCACAGCAGAGAACTCCCAGAGTAATAAATGAACCAGTTCTCCCAGAGTAATAAATGCCCAGCATCAAGTGCCATTCACCCTGAGCTGAGTGGAACATTCTTATCTTGGTCACTGGTTCTCCATTGAGCTTTCCAATGTTGGTCATTGCCTGGCCTCACCCAGCTTCCTATGGAGTCTCTGGGTTCAAGCTGCTTTTCTAAACAAACTCTCAGGGGACTTGGTTCTCCCTCTTTCAGAGAAGAGAATGTGATGGGGCTAACCACCACAGGCTCTCCTTCCTCCTTTGCCACATACTAGCAGAGTGAAGGAAGCTCTTGAGTTGTTTGATGCCTGGGCCCAGATCTGAGTAGAGTCCCAGTTCGGTAGCTGCTGTCATGGGCAGCCAGTTTTTGGAGGCTCTTCCTTGTCTCACTGCTATGGTACCTGTGTAACCAGAGTTAACAGTGCCCTTAGCAGGCAAAGGGAATGTTTACTCCTTTCTTAGTCACTTGGGGCTGCTGTAACAGAACACCATACACTGGATGGCTTGAACACCAACATTTAGTTCTCACAGTTTGGGAGGCTGAGAGGTCCAAGATGAGGGTGCTGGCACATTTAATGTGTGGCCAGGGCCTGCTTCCTGATTCGTACACACTGTCTTCTTATTGTGTCCTCACATCGCAGAAGGGACAAGGGAGCTCTCTGGGGTCTCTTTTATAAGGACGCTAATTCCATTCATGAGGGTTCTACTTTCACGACCTAATCACCTACTAAAGCCCCCCTCCTAAGACCATTCACACTGGGGTTAGGGTTTAACATACGAATTTTTGGGGGACACAAACAGAGGGACACCCCCTCTGTGCATTCTATAACATAAAGAGGAAAATGGACGTGATTGCTTGTCGCTCACTGCTTCTAATTTTCTGTCACTTGTTATCTACTTTTCTACTTAACAACTTTGGTGTGGGCCTGATTTACTGACTCATTGTTCAGAATTTCGATTTTAATAGTCTCTTTGGGATGAAAAGTCATCCTCCTATCTTTTGGAAACGTAGGAGAGAAAATTTTTGTTCTCTCTGAAAAATCGAGAAAGGAACCAAGGACCCCCAGTTCTTGATACTTACTGAGCTAGGAATTAGCATTTATTGAGGACCCACTCTGTAAGGTACTGCCAGAGGTACTTTAGATATATATTATTGCTGTTCATCCCTAAATTAAATCTAAAGTAGGTCTTCTTAGGTTCATTTACAAATAAGGAAACAGGCTCGGTTTTTCTATTTGAAAACTGCTTGCCTACATCTCAGGTGCTCCAGCTGGATCTGAACTGAGACCTGCCCAGTCTAAGGAGTTGCTGGGGTAGCGTCTCCCTGTATATATGGCTAAATTAGACTATTTATTAAGACTGATAAATTTAGACTATTGATGATTAGTAATGAGGATGAAGATTAACCTGCTGGATGTACGTGGTGCCGCTGTTTGTGAGTGTGGGTTTAGGATGAGGATCATGATTCATCCCTATCCTATAGTGTTGACCCAATTGAGAAACAAAGACAAAGAAATCAAGCAGATGAAGATCAAATTATTAGCATAATCATTGATCAGGCCAAATTGGAGATCCTAGGTTCACCTTACTGCCACAATTGGACTTCATAGTATCTTTGGCCAAATTTAGATTCTGGGAGATCCAATCCTGGGGAAAATCTAGACTTCAGAGAAGATTCCCATAGACATCTTCCTTGTCACACAATTTAGAGCCCCATTACTGTGAAAAGAGATTGATGGTTGCTCAGATTTGCCTCTGAAAAGCATCCTCTGGGGCATGACCGTGGTGTGCCTGCCCTCCAAAGGGCGGGAGCGGCAGGAGCATGCACTGCCCTGCATAAGGCTGGCCCAAAACAAGGAGTGGAAGGGGCTGAGCCACATATGCTCATTTTTCTCCCCGAAACTCAGGCATCATATATCAAATATCACATCTCTCTTCCTTTGGGAAGAGTTACAGAGGAGTGTTTTAGGTCAGTTTCCCCGAGAAACAGACTCTAAGATGCAGGTTTGATTGTAGAGCATTTATGAGGTAGTGTTCTCAGGGCAGCTTCTTCGTGGGATGAGAGAAGAGCTGGGCAGGAGAAGCCTTACTGTGATTAAATTCAACTGAGCCTTAGTCGATTCTTCAGGGAGCTCAGGTGCTTGGATGGCCCTTTATAACTGTCCTGCCTTAAGTCAAGGTGGATGAGCTTTTCTATTCCTGCACTGACTGGCTGTTGGATGGATTTGCCTCTGGAAAGGGGACATGACATTAGGCAAGGAAGCTTTGTTCTACTAAAGGCAATTCCCAAAGACAGAAACAACTGAAAGTCATGAGCTGCCAACAGGAGGGGAATGAATGTCTCTGTGTGGAATCGGGAGGGATTGAGAGCCCACCACAGGATCCACTACAGGGGGATGACAAACTGTAGGAGCTACTCTTCTTTCTAACTACTTATAAAAGAACAGAAGCTTCTGTATAATAGGCCCAAGCTAGGAAGATAGGATAGTTGAGAAGAATGAGGGATGGACCCCTCTAGACAGTCAATGCAGCATTGACCTGACCGCGCAGCCCAGAACAGTGGCTCGGCTTAGGACTCAGCATCAATGTTGGGTGGCCACGGAGCAGCCAAAGGAAGAGCCTGCATTCAGGCGAGACAGGCATGAAACCTCTCAAAGTCCAGGTACATAGGCCACCAAAATGCAGGTCATTTTCACATTCCATTAGGAGATAAATAAATTAATGCAGCCATTTTCAGAGCAATTTGGTAAAGGATATGACATTTTCATCAGTAGGGGAAAGTTTGAGTAATTTTAGGTTCATTTTTATTTTGCAGCCGTTTAAAGAAATTAAGGAAATCTGGAAGGTTGGACATGATATACTGCTTAATGACCAAAGAAAGTTTTAGAGTACCGTGTCTGGTATAAACCAGAAGTCAGCAAAATTTTTCTGCAAAGGGCCTGATAGAAATCCTTACTGCTTTGGGGGTCATACTGTCTCTGTTGCTGCTACTCAGTTCTGCTCTTGTCGTGTGGAAGCAGCCGCAGACAAAACTTAAATGAGAAAGGCTGTCTCCTAATAAAACTTTTTTGATGGATGCTGAAATTTAAATTTTATGTGCTTTTCATGTGTCATGAAATACTACTTTTTGTTTTATTCTCTTCTTTCTCAACCATTTAAAAATATAAAACCCATTCTTCCATTCTTAGCTCATGGGCTATATATAGACAGACAGTGGGCCTGATTGGGCCTATGCAATGCTATTTTCTGACCCCTTGTATGGTCCCATGTGTGTGATTTTTATCTAACTACGTACACACACATGCATGTGTGCACCTGTACTCCCTCAGTGAAAATTCTCTGGAAGTATATACCCCCAACTCTTAATGATCATTACTGCTGGTAATTAGTGGGTACCTGAGCGTTCGAGCCAGACAGCCTGGTTTTATAAGCCCAGCTCTGTCATTTATGAGCTGCAGAACTTTGGGCAATTACTTAACCCTCTGGGTGCCTCAACTTTTTTATCTTTAAAAAGATGCCTCATTGGGTTATTTTGAGGATTAAATGAGTTAATGAAGTAAAACATTTACAAATGTGTCCTGCACATGATAGTTACTCTATAAATTCTAGCTATGTAAGGGAAGGTGGACACACCCTCACTTTTCTATCTTTTAAAATATTATTGTTGAGCTATATTTCATATATCATACACTACACGATTTTAAAGTGTACAATTCAGTGGTTTTTTAATTATGTTCACAATGTTGTGCAACCATCCCCATTATCTAATTCCAGAACATTTCCATCATCTCAACAAGAAATCCCATATCTCTGAGGAGTCACTCCCAATTCCCCTCTCCCCATATGCCCTTGCAGCCACTAATCTACTTTCTACCTCTATGGATTTTCCTGCTTTGGACATTTCATATAAATGGAGTTGTGCAATATGTGGCCTTTTGTGTCTGCCTTCTTTCACTTAGCCTGTCCTTTCAAGATTCATCCATGTAGCATGTATCAGAACTTCATTCCTTTTTAGGGGTGGATACTATTCCATTATATGGACCCACCGCATTTTGTTTCTTCGTTCATTAGTTGGTTGGTTTCTCCTTTTTGGCTAATAAGAATCATGCTGGAAGAACACTCATGTACAAGCTTTTGTGTGAATACATGTTTTCAGTCTTCTTAGGTAAATACCTAAGAGTAGAATTGTGGGGTTGAGAGAACCTCACTTTCTATTTTATATACTTCTTTATGTCCTGAATTTTTTTTCAAAGAGCATTTACTGTATCTGTAATTAATTTTAAAAAACTTATTACAGAGTATAGTAATATAGTAATAGAATAGAGTTCTGAGGTTTGGTAGGCAAAATTCTTCCATAAGAATGAAGTGAGATGGTCCATTTTTTCTCAAAGGCCCAAGCTGGGGTGAGGAGAGTGAGGTGCCTCAGCTCAAAATTTAGAGAGATACTCACTCTCAGCGTCGTGCAAGTACAAACCTTCTTAAATTTTGTACCCAGGGTACCTTGCTTGCTTCACCCTTGTCCTGACCCTACTTTCCTGTCATGCCTGGTTCGCCCTCACTTATCGCTCCCTCTGTTGACTGATATTACCTACAGATACCTTGGACTGATCAGGGTGTGGGTATGATCATAGTGTATCTCTATCTGCTCTGCTTGTGAAAACACCCATCTTTACCAAAAGGCTGTTATCACCTATCCCACATTCAGCTTCTCCCTTTCCTCTAGCAGTCTCAAAACTGGGTTCTGTGGGTTCCATGGGAACAGTGGTTCCAGAATGTGATAATAGGGGCTTACTTGAAAAAAAGAAAGGTCAATAGTGAAATGAATTTGTAAACATTGCCTGCTACATTTCTCTTTTGAGATCACAATCCCCTTTAGCATATAAAAGACTATTATACATTCTTCAGTAAAGAAACATGTTAAATTTTGTTCAGTAGAAAATTTTTGCACTCTGATTTTCTTATGGGCACATTTTGTTTTTAGCATCCTTATTAACTTCTCATGGAATGCTCTTTGGGAAATGCTATTTCCCTTAGTTTTTTCCACTATAATAAAAGCCATAGTTTTCAACTTGTATCCGTAACTTTCACCTTTAAGCTGCTGTGAAGAGGTATAGGTTAGGAAGGGTGGGTGGGCCCAAAGATAATACCCAGAAGGGTAAGCTGAAGAAGGGGGGGGTCCCCAGATATGGAGGATTAACATCAGTAAGCTCAGAGTCCTGTACTGAGCCCCTTTGTATCAGGAAGAAGAGACGTAAATGTGGAAATATTTGTGATTATGATACAAGATATTATTAGATGTGTGTATATGAAGGATATGTCTCTCCTTATCATGCTCAGATCTTTTCGAGATGACATTAAGTAAATTCTGAGCTACTGTTCATCTTTCAGTGGCCATAACCAAAAGATACATTTCACTGAAATGCTGTCCTTCTCATTCCTTGTTATTACCAATAATTTACCTAATGTAAGATGTACAATGTTTCATATCCCATTCAGTTTGAATTAAAAGTAAAAATTTGTTAATGAGGCCTTTTTACTGAAATACAAAGTTGATTTTATTTATAACTTCCACTTCATCCACTGTATTTAAATTTACCAAAAGGAAAGGAGTCACGCTTTGTGGTGTGACTTCTTCTCTATAAACACAAGCTGCTCATGCCTTGAGATTGTTTTCATCTCTAGATTCACAGATTTATTTTTCTTAGGATCCCTCATGTTATTTTCACTACAATTTTGTTATAAATTTATTTTTTTTACTTTGAGACATGTCAAAATAACTCAATATAAAATTTGCATAAACAGCTTAGAGTTGAGATATACATGTTCTTTTTGCTAAGATACATTTAGGGAGTCTAAAATGAAAAAATAAAACAATATTCTGTACTATATCACAAGTTCAGGAAATCTGGAGCTAAAAAGGAATTAACATATATTGATGTACTTCCTGCTTCTCAAAAAATTCATCATATAAGCATTAGTCATACATTTGCATAAGTAGTAGATTCGATGAGTAAATCATTGCATGTTTCTGCCCCAAACTATGAGTATAGCCAGATATCAAGCATTATCTGGTTCATCTCTCACTAACAAACATATCTTCAGATATCGAGTGAAATCAAGATTATGTATCACAAAATAGGATACTGTTTCTGGCTTGAAAACAGAACTACAATAGCTACTAGATGTAAAAATTACTTGCTAAATGCAGATTGTGAAGTTTTCAATAAGTAAAGGAAGCTGTGTTTCTAGTATTCTCTCAGATGTCAAGGCATAAACTGAATTATTTCTGAAGAGACTTGCACACCAGTGGGCTTGATTAACCTGCCAATAGAATAACTCTGTTAAGAAACCTAGAAAAACATTATTTTGAGGACTTAAATTTTGATAATGGATAGGGAGCAACTGGACACTAGCGGAGAAATTAGGAGTACACAAATATCTGTCTTATCTATTCTTTTCTCTTCATAGACACTGTGTCCAATACTGTCATAAAAGTAGAAGCACTTTAAATGATTTTCTGAATGTTTTATGGTATAAGGCCTGTAAACTATATTTTTTTAAAAAATCTGGTTTAATCTGAATATTTTGTGAAAGGGACATCATTCATAAATGACAAAAATTGTATTTTAATGCAGTTTAAGTTGTAGTTATTATTGCTCCAAATTGCTCTGTAGTGCTCTCTTTGAGATGCACTGATTATACTACTTCATTGGTTAAGATTGTGCTGCTCAGTCTTGCTCAATCCTATAGGGATGCTTTACATTGAAATCCATTATAGAAACATAGATACCTGTGTTTTATCAAATACAGGAAGTGAAACAGCAGAGTGAAAACTAGCTAAGGTACCAGAGCAGCAAACGAGGAGGCAGTTTCTCTCCCTAAAAGAGAGATGGACATCAAGTTACCACTTGTTTTTCCGTCTAATGTGTAAGTTTGCCCTCTCTCTGGATCATATCTCAAGAGCCATGCTTTCTTGCAGGTGGTCTGGTGCTGACAAGCCTGGGCAAAAATTGGGCACGAAAGTTCTCAGAATAACCTTGTTAAACTATTTTAACATTCCTTGTTAAAATGTTCTTAATTTTGGAATTTCATTTGGAGTATTAAGGGTATTAAAACCATGGAGCTTTTCATCCAATAACCTCTATCCATTTCTCTCTCTAGACATATACATTTACACAAAACGCCTAAAGGAAACCAAGAGTTACCAAACCAAGACATTTGAATATTTACTTGGTAAAATTATGCTCCAGTTCCAGGCTTTTCAATGAAAGAGAGATGTGGTAAATTCTGAGAGAAATCATTGGAGAGCTGCAGTAATAATTAACAGGATAGGATGACTTATGTAAAATATTAAAGCACTAAGGTATTTTTCACCCTAGGGAAGAGAGAGCATCAAAGTAACATATATTGAAGACTGGCCCTGTGGCTTAGTAGTTTAGTTCTGTACGCTTCGCTTCAGCGGCCTGGGTTCGTGGGTTCAGGTCCCAGGTGTGCAGGTTCAGATCCTGGGTGCGGACCTACATCACTCATCAGCCATGATGTGGTGGCAACCCACATACAAAATAGAAGAAGATAGCACAGATGTTAGCTCAGGGATAATCTTCCTCAAGCAAAAAAAGAGGAAGATTGGCAACAGATGTTAGCTCAGGGTGAATCTTCCTCAGCAAAAAGAAAAAAAAAAGTAACATATATTATAGGGGCTCAACTAAAAGCAGTTTCCTCCTGTCTACTTCACCACTTTTCATGGGGCATATCCATTAGTCATCTGAATTCTGAAGTGATTCATCGAAGTCTTTCCTGACATTATTAGTAATTTTTATAAACGATGAGGAAATTAGAAAATTTTCTTTAATGGTATTGTAACAGAATAGGCAGAGAAGCTCACTTCTAATCATTTGATTTCAACAAGTAGACACATTAAATGTCATTTTTATATAGAAGCCAGCCCTAGGACTATGTGATTTTTCAACGGCAGTTGTGCTGTTCAGTAAAGATTTATAGATTTCTGGATACTTACCTCGAGGGCATTATCTCAGTTTGGATAGTTAGAATGTTACAAAGTGATAGTTGCAGATTGAAAAAAAATACTAGGCAGAAAGTTTATGAACTAATACTTTCTCTTTACAGTTTATTATGATTCAATAACAATAAAGCCTCTAGTAATTAAAGACCGATTGCTTCACACTTTCTGCAAAACTTTTTCTTTTTCTTTGGACTATGTCATAAGCCTGTTTTCCACTGAGAGAAACAACCACCAAAGGTATGTTAAAATATTTACATACTCGTGAATGGTGTTACTTGTATAGGGCACATGTCCAGAACGACAATTTTGTGAGCAGGAGGGTAATGGAAACCATCTTTGAGATCCCAGCCAGGGAGTGAGGTCTGCATGAACAGAAACTGGATGGTGCATCCAGGGAGAAATGCATTCCAGAGCACTGCCGTCAGCGTCCAGCACTCATGGCTGGATTCTGCAGGACCTTAATGAAATTCCCCTGCCGTGGAGGTCTTGGCCATGCTCCCTTCTGGGCCTTCATCCTTAGAATGATGCCATAATGTCACAGCACCCAAAGCATGGTGATTTTGTCTCACAGATCTCCTTCCTGTCTTATAAAACAAGTGCAGGAGCCTTCTGAGAGCATTCTTAATGTTTTAGGATGCATTTGCAAAATAATACAAATAATTGTGTGTGTGTGTGTGTGTGTATGTGAATCCTTGTAAAAGACATCTTGGTTAAGGGAAAATGCTTTTATTTTTTTTCTCATACATTGCTGGTAGAAAATTAAAGAGTTGTAGGCTCTTTAAAAAGTAAACTGGAAAATGTATTACAGTTGAAAATACTCATAACCTCTGGTGCAGCATTCTTCATCTTGTGAATCTATGCCACATAAATACAAGCAGCAGCATATGAGGATATATGTGCAAAACGTTTATTGTGACAATGTTCATAGTAGCAAAACACTGGAACCGAGTGTTGCCATCAAGAGGGGGATCTCTGAGTGAATTATGTTCTATGTGGTATTGCTGACTGAAAGAAAAAGATGAAGAAGAGCATATATATGCCCTTCTTGTGAAAAAAGGATGGGAAGAATTCCTGTACGCATGTGTCTGTGTGGTGTGTGCATGCACATATAATTCAGTGAAAGCTGAGAAGAGTAGTTTGTCACCTTGTGTTTCCTTTTGGGGCTGAAGGTATTGTGGTCACTAATATGAATTTAAGGAGGAGAGAGGGAGGAGGAGTTTAGAAGAAAAAAATATATGTGTATACACGGGTGTGTATAAGAAAAAGAGACAGACAAGAAGAGAGGGTAGAGACTGATTTTATTAATAATTTACTGTCCCCCTACAAATCACTTAAGGGTCATAAAAATGATGGTCAATATAAGGAACTTTAATCTTTGCAGAGATGTAGAAATGTGTGTCCAGAGATGTGTATGGGAACAGCAGAGGACTGAAAAATAGATTCCAGGACCCAGATTACCACTCAGCTGTATTACGTCGAGGAAGTCTCATAACCTCTCCACTCCTTCTCTGTCTTAGATGCAAAATGGAGATGCTACTTCCTACTCTGACACAACTGAGAGACTCCAACAAACTAATGCTCTCATTATTCTTAATAAATATGGTGCATTTCAAACAGAAACAGGAATTCACACTGGAGATGTGAGGCATCGTGAGTAATTGAGATGCAAGCTCTGAATGCCTCTTCCCTTCCTGACTTCATCTAACTTAATTTGTTTCTATTTTTGAAGAATAACTGTGATATTTGTTGGAGCTAAATTTCCCAGTAGTGGTGTTTGCTGATACTGGCCATACAATGAAAACTGAGTGCTTTTGTATTGGTTGGGCAGACGATAGGAGAGGCAAGATAAAGAATCAAGAAGATAAGAATTTGAAGGGTTATCAGGATGTATATCTTTGCCTTTTTTTTTTTAATGTGAGGAAGATTGGCCCTGAGCTAACATCTGTTGCCAATCCTCCTATTTTTGCCAGAGGAGGAGTAGCTCTGAGGTAACATCTGTTAGCCCATCTTCTTCCTTTTTGTATGTGGGACTCTGCCACAGCATGGCTTGACAAGCAGTGTGTAGGTCTGCACCCAGGATCCCGAACCTGCAAACCCCAGGGCACTGAAGTGGAGCACGCTAACTTAACCACTACACCACTGGGCTGGCCCCTATCTCTGACATTTGTAAACATAGTTTTCTCTATCTAGAACACTCTGCCATGTGGAATGAAAGGGTACAAAAAAAATAGATCCTATTTGTGCTTATATATCGTTGAGATATTTGTTCTTATCACTCATATAGATCAAAAGGAAATTTTTTTATGTGCAGCACGAGAAACTTGGAGACTATGCATATAATTAGACTCAGCAAAACACCATTAATACATGCTAATCTTTAAAAATTTTGTGAACTAAAAACTGATTCATTTTCCATTCCAGTATTAATTTTGTAAACAAGTTTCTGTTTATTGCTATATAAATTGGGTAGCATCTCTTGCTTTCTGAAATGTTTTCATAAAAAAGGCAAGCAAAATTAGGCATTGCTGTCATTTTTTGATTGTTTTCTTAAAGGAGTTGTCATCAACTAGCTGTGGTTGGGATTGGGGACTTTCCAAACTACACCATGTCTTCCCAGGAGAAACTTAACGTGCTTGCCTGAGAGGTGAGCTCTAGAGGTTCAAAACACTCCTGGGTAATTCTCACGTGACTCTGAATGGAGAACTACTCAAAGCATTAAAAGGCCTGTTTCAGGGGTTGGTGTCTTTTGTATCAGTAAATCATCTTTTCAGGAACGCTTTGCTATTTCTCGTCTCAAATGTGGGTGCATCTAAAAGAAACAGCTCAAACGAAGAAATCTGTTGCAGAACTTGTCCCCAGACAATTTTACATCAGCTTTTAAATAGGCTACAAAGATTCTATACAAAAATTCTATATGGCCTGAGGAATTTACAGATTCTCTTTATTCTCTTTCAGGCTGCCTAACTCTTCTCTTATTGTTCTATTTATCAACAATATAAGGTTTCACAAACAGTTGTCTGTGGCCAACATGTTCTAAATTCCTTGGCCAAAGGATGACCAAAAAAAAGTCTTGCAAGAGACCAATGAGAGGCAAAGTATGCCACTTTTTGTTTGGATCCAGCCTGATGTACTGGAGATTTAACTTCATAACTTTTGTCAACCACAAGCGTGTGTTGCATTGTTTATTTTTATGGCTGCTTCGTTTGAGCAGTATCAGGTGATGCTTAGCATCTTCAGAATCATTGAAGGCCTATTTATGTTTGCTTGGATTGGACACATTTTTCTGGAAAATGTCAGAGAGCAAGGTTGTGTTCATGTCACATATAAGTGAGATGAAAAATTACTTATGTCAATGTAGAATTGATATATGTGTAACATGTCTCATTCCTACTGAATATTTTCCAAAATGTTTTGATTTAATGGAGAGATTGATTACTTAAACCAAATGGGCATAAAAATACATTTGTATTTCTGCAGTTCTGAGATAATTTTTAAAATTTTGGAGTCTTAAATAACTCATCCTTCCAGGTACAGCATTCTCCGTGTCAATGTTAGGTCCCTAATTATATTTCTACGCATAAACTCTGGATCCAGATTAGCTCTTCTCCAGTTGGATTATCTATTTTCTGGATCGTAAAGCTGTCACTGCATAACCTAGAAACCTCTTTAAAGATGCATGTTTGGCTGCATTTGTTATCCAACAGATGTCTGGATAGTTAGAATCTCTTGAGACTATTATAACTAACTTGTGGTTTCAGTTACAATAAGTGATCCAAGCATTTTTTTGGTCTTGCTCCTCTCCAGTTCTGGGGGAGAGTCTGTAGAAGAAATTACAGAGGGTATTCCATTTCACTCTTCCCCACCCCTTTATCCTTTATTCTTTGCCTCTGTCTTCAAAGTTTTTTAAATCTGCTTTTGAAATAGAGGCCACTCAATCGGTAGACAGTGTCTAAATTCCATTTTGCATCTCTTGGTCCCAGTTTCTTTCATCCAAGAGGTTTATCATATTGACATTCAAATTTTGAGCATGGTAAATTGCTGCTGTGATCAAAAACTACCTACCTCTGTGATTTATGTTTTGTATTTGTCCACAAGATCATTTCTACAATGACTGGTTCAGATTTGTAACTCCACATCCTGATGCTTACAGTACTTGCCAACCTCCCTTTCAGCTGGGCATTTTGACGCACACTAGACTGGGGAAGTGGGTGTCGCTCAAGACAAAGGCTGGAGACTGTGCACAAGACAGTTCGTAGTTTCGGAGAGAGGAAAGTTCTGAGAGGGCAGACAGACTAAGGGGGCTTGCTGTCTGGGCCAGGAGCAGCGGGAAACACCTGGGCGTGAACTGCTCGTCACCTGCAGTGTTTGCCTGAGGTGTGCAGGTGCTCTGCATCTTACAATAATGTAGTAAATTACGGTCTACTGGTAACATCAGGTTTGCTGAGTTTTATATTTCTTCTCCTCTTTTGAATCTGAACTTAAAGATACTTTGACAAGTTCAGACAGTTTTCATCTCATTGTTTCTGACAGTCCTACTACATGGAGATTTTAAGTCAATTCTAAATGTGCCTCAAGAAAACATCTCTATACATAGTGAAACCTCCCTCTGCTAATAAATTATTATGCTGTCACAGGTATCTTTTATCATTGTTTTAGTGTGCAAGAGTTGTAATGAAAAGAGGGTAATTGTAATTCAAGTGTCATAATAAATTTAATTTTTGGTCTGGTTCAAGAATACATCTTATTTGTGATGACTTTAAAAAGAAGTATTATCCAACATTTAAGTACTAAATATGGAGGTACTTAGTGCTCATCAAACTGGCAAAAATATTTGTAATACATGGGGAGAAAAGGCTGATATACATAATATAGAAAAAGCACTTAGAAATCAATGAGGAAATTGCTTTCTTAAAAGCATAGAAAATTGGCCAAAGATAAAACACAGAGAAAGAAATGCCATAATCACATAATGTTCAGCCTCACTAATACTGAAAGAGATGCAATTGGAACAATTAGATACTTTTAATCTATAATAATGATAATGAATAGTAAAAAAAATTATGAATATTGGTACAAATTTCCTGAAATGTTTAGCATCCATAATGAAATATGTAAACGTAAATGTAGATATATGCTTGCATTCAGCAATTATACAAACATACTTTTAGGAATTTATCTTATCTCCCAAAATATTCACATAAGGAACAAGTATATTTATACACGTGTGTGTATGTATCCAATTGCTGTACATCTATAGAGAATTAGGTAATTTATGATATAGGGTAGAATGAATATTGTGCAGCCCTCCAAAAGGGTTGATCTACATGTACTGACACGGAATGGCTTTCCAAGATAATATTGCTGGTGAAATAAGCACATTCAGCACAGTATAAATAGGGATGTGCATACGTGTATACCCTCGAAGTGTCCGCGGCAAGTTGTGTCATTACAGGGTATTATGTAGAACTGTTTACTTTCTAAATACTCCTTAACTTGATTTTTAAACAAGAAATCTATGACATTTTGAAATTTAAAAAAAAAGATGTTTTAAAAAAGAATGAAGGGCGGTCTCTCTGATAGCTAAACATGATCTGTCTCGATATTCCCCTGAAATGAAATCATAGTTCCCAAATTAGATAGCTCTCACTCTCATTTTTTTCCCCTATGTTAGTGTTAAGGTGCTACCCCCACATAGATCTTATTTAGAAATTCTTAACTAGTATTTAAACTGATTGCCCCAGGGCTCAGACAAACAAATGCAGTCGGATGATCATTGCCAGTGATAATTGTATAAAGTAGGAGAAGATAACATGACTGTCTCTTGCATCACTTTGTGGTCATTTGTCAAGTGTCAGCGTTAGATGCCAGGTTTTTGGTGAAGGTTGGATGTTTGGAAATAGCATCCAACACAGCGTTATATGTCTTTATATTTGTGATAAATATGCCTTGTCTTTATTAAAGCAGGACTGAAGCAGGGGATTCATTTTTAGGAATAAGCTGCCAGCTTCTTTCAGTCTACTAGCAAGTATTCTCATCCAAAAGGCTTTCTAGACTCTTAACATCTATGAAATGAAAAGTTTCTATTTATTTACATAAGTACTTTATTTTTAGGTCATAAAATATCCTAGCGACACTTCCACGTTTTATGTTCTTCTTTTTCTTCTCGTTTTATCAACAGCATGTTCCTCAGTGTGAGGTTACTACATTACCTCTTTTATCTCCAGCAATAACATTAATTGGAAGTGTATTCAGCTTCCTTAAGAGCATAGTCAGTGGTGTTGTCAAGTGATGATGCTTCCTCGGAAGGAGGACGAGCTTTTCTGGTGGATATGACTCTGACCATCAGAAGCCCCTGAAGCTCAAGGGTGCCTGAGTGTAACTTTTTCAGTAACCTAATTTATTATTTATTTCTACCCAAAAGCAGAAAACTTAACCTCATCAATTCTGAGTATTCTTAGTCCAACCTAATGATCTCTCCATTACTCTCAGCTTAAAACAAGGTCCCATTTAGAGTTGAAACCTCTTCTCAGATTCTTCCCTCTCCCTCTATGAGGGACTGCCTCTGTATTCCTAGAGTTAGTCACATCACGAAAACTGTCAAGTAAGAGGTTGCTGTCTGCTTATTGGTCTTGTCATTTCATTCCTACACTGGCCTTTGTTTCCAGACATATCCCCTTCCCCACTTTCTTTCTCAGCACATTCTCTGTACATCCCCCCCCGCCTTTTAACTCGAGTTCAGCTTCCTAGTGTTGGTGATCCCTCCAAGATGCTCAGCTGGGCTGGCCCATGCCAATTCTTCTGCCATGGGGCACTCACTTCGCAGCTGGGGAACATAGTAGCAGGCCCCCCCCAGAATTCTCTCTAACTCCTGTACCCTTCCTGCAGGGCCCTTGGGAACTTGAGGATGTTTTTCCAAGACACCTAGGAGCTGAGGGAAAGTAAGGAGGGGAAGTCTCCAGGCTTTCCATGCTTAGACACGCCCTGTTGCCATCTCTATTTCCTTATTCCCAGAGACTTTTGCAAGAAGTGAATCTGTGAAGCTGTTGCCTCCCCAAAATCTCAACTCAAAAATGAGGAAATGAGCTACAATGTCTTGTTATATAGTCATATTCTTCAGACTTTAAAGAGAAATCATATTATGATCTTTGACCAAGACTTCTCTCCCGCTCCTGATTATACTACATTTCTTTTCTGTGTTTATACTTCCTTTGCTCTCTTCCTTGGTCTGGATTTTTTTTTCCTTTTCTTTTGGTGAGCAGTGGTGTTGGAATTGAAGCAAGAAACTGGGTCTGTGGGCTTCATTTCGTTTTAAGCTTTTCTCCTAACTGAATCCCAGACTCTCAAACTCGGAAGCCAACAATGTGATGTCTTTGTTCTCTGGTCCCATTTCTGACAACCGTCTCATGAGCCAAATGGCCATCCTACGTCTTCAGTGTTTACACTGGGGAAGTCTGGGCGGGGAGGGGAGGATGGTTATTTTAAAGATACATAGCAAAAAACACATCAGTTAATATGACATATCCTGTTACACAATTGAGTAGTCTTTATCTAAAGTATAACAAACTACTGTGTAGTCATTTACTGTGTCTTAGGGAAAACATTGCAGATGTATAGTTTAAAAAAATCACTGAGTGAGCTATTTTGTTAATGTTAATATCGGTTCTGTTAAATCAGCGTGTTTTTAAACAGCGCAAAAAGGAATATAAAAATGTGTTAAATTTTCCTTGAATTGATTTAAATAAAGGATTTTGACTGGCGGAGTTGCAGGAGTATAGGCTAGCGCCACGGCCTACAGCCAATACAGTGCGTATAGGGGGAGTCATACATGCTGTGGTGAAGACCACTGACTCTGATATGAGACCACCTTGTTTTCAGTCCTAGCTCTACCACTTAACAGTTGCATAGCTTCTCTTAGCTCAATTTTCTTATTTGTAAAATGGATATTATTATAGCATGGTTGGGAGCATTTAATGAGATATTTCATGTAAAGCATCTAGCACAGTGCCTGGCATATTCAGACCTAAGAAAATGTTCACTGACATCATTTTTATGATGTTTATTTTCCTTTCTTCTGAAAATCTCATAGACTAAACAATAGAATTAAAACTAACTTACTAATATGGAGAAGATAAACATGGGTAATTTCAAACAGCCAGTGGGGAGATTTCAGGATATGTTTTGAACTAATATAGCATAGGTTTGAGTTAGGGAAGTAAGAAGGCAAAAATGCCTGAGTAGGAGAAAATTATAGCAGAGTGGATTTTGTGTTCTGGTAAGAAAATTTGGGGAAATCCCAAATATATGTAGATCACAATAGGGATCATGGGTTAACGATATATGTAGACCACATAAGGATCATAGGTTAATGACCTTGTCCCCTTTAACCCTTGCTGGGAAAACTAAATGTACTGTAGATCCTGATCTACTCTAACTCTAATTGTCTAACAAGAAAAATCATAGCCATGCTTCTCTGTTGCAACTTAGTAGTAGTAGGGTTTTTTTGTGGTTGTTCATTTTCTTGTGCTTTATTTATGCCTTTCTTTTTGAAATTTACAGGTGTGAATACCTGCTAATTAAAGGTTTGATTTATGTCCCATCACCAAGAAGGAGCTAAACCACTAGGACTAAATTAGATATTTAATACATTTCAGGCCGTAGATGAGTTGATTTTTTTAAGGTTTGCATTGGAGTAATGCAAAGACTTGGAATCAAAAAAATTAAAGAGATGAAGTTATAATGAGAGAACACCTTCTGTTATTCTGGTTGGAAAACTTAGGGCCATGTTAAGTTATGCAATACTTGTCCACGGAAAAAGGCTAACGTGATTTTGAAGGTGTCATATGTCTTTGCAAACCAAACTAGGGATTGCCTTTATTTAAGAGGAAAAAAAGATACTCAAACCACTTGATCATTCCAACACTATTTATGACTTGCAGTGCTGACATTCTATAGATTGATGAAGTCTTCAAGTGTGGAAATACTGAGTCATGTAGAAGATGAGATGTTTTAATAATGAAAAAATTATTTATGCAGTCAGCATATTGTCACTTAAGGTGGTTTAGATTATGAGTCACCCAACACAGACTATGTCAGGTTGCAAATTATTCTAACCACAAAATCATTTGAAAATGAGTAAAGCAAACTTAGAGTGAATTGGTATACCCCAGATCCTTTTATTTCCCCTTCCTTCCCCTCTTCCTCCTTTTTATCCTCCTCCTCTTCTTTTGAAATGGGAAAGGAAAACTATTGACTCTGTATCTGAACATAATACTAGTACGTGGGAAAAACAAACGAAGATGGAACTAATCTTCTAGCATTCGGGAAGTGTTGCTTCTTCCCAGCACACATAAATGCTAGGGAACGTGGATGGCGACCTGTGGTTCTATGAGGTGCTGCTTTGTCTCCTTCTATTGTTCTCTCTACTTTTACGTAATCTGTTTGTAGATTATTTTAAAGTCTCCCATCAACGACTGACTGTGGCTGTTTTGTAATGACACTCATTGTTTTATAAAATTCTTTGACAGGTTGAGGGACAAGAAACGAAATCACTGCAGCTGTTTTAGTAACAATTACAATTTAAAACCACACTGGCTCATTGAACTATTCAATTTCGGACATCCGGCCCAGACTTAACAACAGTTCTAGATCAAGGATCCAGAAGACAGCCTGCAGTCCCGGCACCCACACAGCCACCACACTGCATTTCTATTCATTGTTTAATTGCCTTGCCCTCATGTTTTGATACTTGGTTTTAAACAGTTTAAGAGCAGCTATTATTCTGAGTCTTTACTCTTCCAAAGGGTTATGCCTCAGGACAAAATAAACTGAAGAAAGCTACTTCAAGAGGGTGTAAGCTGAAGGTGCTATGCAAATTGCCCATATCAGAAATTAGTCAATTGACTTAACCAGATCAGAGTCACATTTTCTGTGTTTCCTCTTTGATAAACTTCTTCCTCATCATTTTAGCTTTGAATTGGAATTCGTACATGTTCACATATTTTCCTTTTGTCGCTATTTTCTTAAACTTACCTATAAATTTTATTTTCTTGCTGTGAAGTGTGGATTTTTATAAGCCATCTTAAATCTTTTCTGGAGGAAGATGCACTAAAAATAAGTAAATTTATGAATCGAATATAGGTTTGTGCTATTAGCTATGAACCAACTATATCTATTTTACTGACAATACCGGATTCAGTTTTTAACCATGTCTAATTGCTCACCATAATTTATTAGCAACCCCACTATGGAATACATTTCAAAACAACATTAGAATTTATTTACTACCTTAGTCCAAAAGTATCATTTTGATGGTTGCTGAAAAGTATTAACTGAAGCATTGCCTAAATACCCAAAGATTGGTTACATCTTTTTCCCCCAATATCAGCTTCTTTTGAAATTAGAAGATAAAAAGGTTCATTTATATTATTTTATTTTATTGATTCACTCATACTCCAAGAAAATAAAAACCACAGTAAGAATTTGTACTGTACAGATAGCACTGCTCTAGTCTAGAGTTTTTGTCACCTACTGTGTTGGTTGGCTCTCTCTTTTTTTTTTTTTTTGGTGAGGAAGATTGGCCCTGAGCTCACATCTGTTGCCAATCTTCCTCTTTTGCTTGAGGAAGATTAGCCCTGAGCTAACATCTGTGCCAGTCTTCCTCTGTTTTGTATGTGGGACCCCGCCACAGCATGGCCTGATGAGTGGTGTGTAGGTCCATGCCCAGGATGCAAACCCCAGGCCGCCATAGTGGAGTATCCAAACTTAACCATTACACCACCAGGCTTGCCCCTGGTTGGCTTTTTGAAAATTGTGAACTCAAGCACAGAATTTCCTTAGAGATCAGGTCATCATTTGGTCATACCTCACAGTTGCCTAGATTGTCTTTTTGGTTTCTATATGCAATGCATTATAGATTATGCCCATTTTTGAATGCCACATGTATTAATGCTTTTTGTTTTTCTCATTGTCACTTTTTCTAGGTCTACAGCATCAAGACAAGAGCAAGGAATCACCATGGTACTGAAACTCACAGTATTAGCAGGTCAGGTTGGAGCATGAATCCACGGGTCCACTGGGAAAAGAGGCTGCGAGGATTTTCCATTCTGCAGTGGGACACAATAGACATGAAAGGAGAAGAGGAAGTGCCAGCCAGCTGACTTTGGTTTGAGCCTTTTCTTGAGAAAGCAGAGTGGGTACTAGGCATTGAAGAAAAGCATTTTTGTTTGTTTTTTCCCCTCATCTGAGCCTTTGCCAACTGTGCGACTCTCTTTTTTTGTCTTGCTTTTATCAATACACAGTTTAATTTTTGTTTCATTTTGATTTTTTTTCTTTTTGAACCAACCACCTTGTCAGGAAAAGACGAACCACAAATGAAAATGCTCATTCTTTCAGGAATACAATTTTGTAGCTCTATGTGCATCTATTTTTGTAGAAATACAGAAAGTTTGATTTAGCATTGATGGGCTATTTTTGAGGGATGTATGTTTTTTTAATATTGTAAAAGTTAAGTTCTGTTTAAAGAACTTGCTCTCAGAGAAGCACTGGCAAAAATGTTTAAAATGCTTATCTTTAAGATGTCTGTGAGATGCTCTGTGCTTTCCAGGTTACCTCAAGTGTTTGATAGTTTCTCCTTTTGACAAAAGTAGCACCATAGCCAAGCCAATATAGTATTGTTTTACATTAAATCTCAGTGAAGATTTAATTTCATGCCAGCTCACTTAGCTTAGAATTACGTATATAGCTTAAAAGGAAGTTTTTTAATGACCACACTAAAGAAAGGATATTTCATTACTTGGTTATCTCCCACAGAGGATTCGGAGGTTGACTAAGAAGAAAGTTTGCAGAAACTTTCCCTCAGATGGAAAGTTTGCCTGGAGTACACAGTTTTCTTTCTAGTCCGTCCAACTTTGATAAATGGAACCAGAGTTTATATGGAACTACTGGAAAAAAAAATGCATTTAACCGTGCTACCTGTGAGCATCAGTGACTTATTTTCCTTGTTGTTAGTTATTCATTCATGGCAATTTTTAAAGTCGTGTTTTAAGTGGATTATTTTTTCCTGGAGACAGTTTGAAGGATAATATTTGGGAAAGTACTAGACAAATCACAAAGCCTTTAATTCAATGGCTATTTCTGGTAATGTTACTCATCATTGTAAATTGAAAATTAATATATTGTATATGTAATATTTTAAACATAGGTTTTTGCAAATCTTTTTTTTTTTGGTTTAAATCTGGTTTTAGACGATTTAATTCTTTTTAAAAAGACTAGGGCAAAATGAAATTTAAACTGGGATTTATGTCACAATTACTGAAATTAGGTTAATAAATTGACAATTTATTATTTGAAATTTATTATTGAAAACCCAGGATTCAACTTGACATGGCCCTCAAGATCTAAATAAGGTGAAGTTGGAATTATCATTAAGACTCAATTAGGAAAAGATTAAGATTATGAAAGTAGCAGTTATTGATATTTTAAGGACTTTCAATGCAAAGTCAATTCTTTCTTTCAGCTGCTTCCAGAGACAGGTCATGCTAAAAAGTTAGTGTTATATAGAAGTTTTAATTTGGTAAAAAAGTTTCTCAGATTTCCCCCATCCCTGTCCTCACCCTTGTGAAATACTACTTTCCATCTTAAATTACGTATATCATGTGTGCGAACGTTTTAGATACAAGAACAATGCAACCTCCACTTAGCTAGGCAGAGTTCTCACAGATAATTTTCAAATATTTCCCTTAGTTCTATTTTACGTATTAGTTTCCTTTCCCGGTGCATCTTGTGAGTTATAAATCTATACACTCTCTTGCATTCTCATCATTCTGTACGTTGCTGCTGCTTAACCAGACTCTCCTTAACACAACATGTACATTTTTACCTAACGTGAGGCCCACATTTAAGGTATCTTCTACTTACTAAAGACATGAACTTAGATTTCTAGGGAGTGGCTTGGTTAAATTATCTACAATTTCACCTACAATTTGATTTGATATAATTGTAATTTGCCCAAATCTATGGAGCACAGAGTTGAATGAGTCTATGAAATTGGTTTCATCTCGTGTCCTCCTGAATTTTCAAAGACAAGCAGTTGGCAGTTCCCGTGGGATGACTCACTGGGGGGTTATTTATTTTCCTCCTCTTCACTTGGAACCTATTAACTTCCTTTGCAGTTTCTCTGAAACATTGTTGTACTCCAACTCATTGAGATCATTCACTTTGATTTTCCCAATTAAGAGGAGAAGAAAGGTAGTAACTCTCTGCTCCTTTCCTTATTCTAGAGAGAGCAGACAGATAGCTTCTCACTGGAAGGAGAGAGCAGACAGTTAGATAGCTTCTCCCTGAATGTACACTCCACTCTGTGTTAACTATCTGCTAAAACATTCCTTGGCTCTGGGGGCCCAAGAAAATTTGGGGACCTGAATTCTCCCGAACACAGGCAAGATTTATAAGTGAGGTTCCCCCATTGAGAACAGGCCCGGGTATTGTTGGCCTATTGCAAGGATTGGATCCTTGCACATACAAGCAGTGGATCAAAATCTAAGTGAAAAGAGAATGAGTGCGTCTACAGAATTGTCTGGCATCCCCCTTGCTATGACCATATTACCGTTACCACTAGAAGTCGTAAAAGAGAATGAGTTGTAATTTAGCACTATCTTCTGAATTTATTTTAAGCTTAACATGCTGTTATTCTCTGAGCCCGATTTTCTCACATGAAAATGATGCTGTTGAATTTAGAGGCTTCCAGACTGCTTTATTGAGGGTTATTACCTCCCTCCCCAATTTCATTTGGAACCATTTCACCTTTGGCTATTTTACAAATTAGACTTTCTTCGAACTTTTGAAAGATCTCTGAACTAGGCCCTAGAAAATCATCTCATTTATTGGACATCTAGTCTATGCTTCAACCACTAAATTATAATGATCTAAGGAACAACAAAATAGTGACAGGTTAGATCCTAACAGATTATTTAGTCCCTCATTGTTTTTTGAAAAAAGTCTCTAAACTTTTTAAAAACCAATGTTTCTTGTTAAGAAGGTTAACCGTCCCCTCCTAACTTTCTCCTCTAATTTTTTTCCTTTCTCTTCCCTTCAAAATTATTTACATTATTATTTTAAGTAAAATTGGCCCGGATAGCTTTAAATTTTGCAAATGAGAACTTAATGGATTGCAAATAATTGAGGAATTAATTTCTTTAACTTTATAACAAATTAAAAAAAAACAAATTCTAGGCACTCGAATAAAAGATGAGCTTGAGGAGCTTGTTACTCATGATGCAGATAGAATTTCCCGTTCCTGTTCCAGCACCTGCGGGATATGCGTCACAATCTATCTAGCTTTTGCATTTACGGTCTGGTTTAATGTTTCACTTGTCATTTAAAGTGGTAATCAAAAACTGTGTTTCAAAAAACTGCATTCTATCTCTTACTGAGTGTCCTTTTGTTACATAATATTTGCTGAATTAAGTCAATGGGGCAGTGGCATTAAGTGGTGGAAAAGGCAAGTATTTACGTTAGAATTCCGACTGGGGGATGAATAGAGAAGCAGAATGAATGAATGGCAAAGAGCATTGAGTTGGACATGAAGTCATTCTCTGAATTCTGGCTTAGCCATGATTGGATGTGTATGATTTGGGGCTTCATTCATTTATCTCAAGAGTCAAGTGGGATAATGATACCTAACTGGCAGCCTGTGAAGGTTGGAAATCATACATAAATATATGATCAATCATCTGGCTTATATTCAATAAATGACGGCTACCACAAATGTCTATCAGTTGAGTAAGTAGATCATAAAGTTGAGCTCCTGAATGTCCCTTCTCTTTACTTTTTCTACCCATTTCTGCAGCAATCAAATAGCTATATGACTGTGCTTTTCCATAAGAAAATGTTGCAAGAGAATCTTTGTCTTCTACTAGGTGTTGAAGATAAAATGTAAATTTCTTGATTATCTCTGAGATATTAGTGTGACATTTATGAAGGAAAATAAATTAACCTCTTAGTGGTGTGGAGGTCTAACTCTGAGTTTTCTTACTTATTCCAAAATTTTATTCAACAGGACCCTATGTATTATTGTCTCCAAAATTAAGGCAACAGATTTATTAAATCACTAAAGGTTTTTTTTTTCCAGTTATATTTTGGGCTTCCTTAGCACCTGGAATAAAAACATCTCTTTTGAAGTTATCGGATTTTTTTTACTTGACTTGGAGGAAAAATTGCAAATATGGTGGAAAAAAATCCTCCACATGAAAGAGGAGGAAAAAACAACCCTTTACAATCTCAGTCAGCAGATTTACTCTACTTGAGAAAAAAAGAAACAACTTTATTGGAAGCAGATGTTGACACTGTGTCAGTTATTGAAGATGGAAAGAGTTCACTAGAACCATCATGCTTACAAAGGGGTATTGACGGCAGTGAGAACGCCTGTGATGGATCACCTTTATGGCAGACAGGAGGACAGCAGAAAAGTGAAACTGTGAGACCCAGACTGAAGTCAGCCTGCCAATTGTAATGGACAGGACCCTAAGGACTTGTTTTTTTTCTTCCCTGTAGGATGGAAGACACATCTTTCAGAAAACTTAAGGCGTGTTTGAGAGAGAAATTAATATTGATTCTCTAAAAACATGGCCCAAGAGCCCTTTAAATCTATTATTAAAGCATTAAAACTATTATTAAAGTCGTTTTAGAAAAATCAGGTTAAAGTTTCAGTTCAGTAATGAAGAAGACAAATATGTAAACTACACAAAAGTGGATGACTCTGGAGATTGGCGCATGGGTACAGCCTGTAGGGAACCTGGTCTCAGTAGCTTCAAATGTTAATCACCCTGGTAACTTAATTGTGGAGACTGGTCATGGAACAGACTTTTAGAATTTTTTCAGTAGGTTGTTTTCTTCTAGTGCTCTCTGAGAATTTTACCCTATACACTTTTCCAAAGTATAGAAATAGTCATTATTATTAAAATATCTTTTCTTATTTTTTTATTGTCCATTGTTCTTTTATGTTTGTTTGAAAAATACTTTTGTAGTTTTAAATAATCGATCAAACTAGTGTTCTCTTGAAATTGCAAATTAATTTGATCCAATAAATGTATCTGAATCTCCTTTTAAAGTTCCAAGAAATATGAATTAGTGTAATTTACCAATTCCATTGTGTAAGTAAACAATGACCCCTCCTAGGAAAAGGCAGGTCACCATCAATTAGCTTCCTTGTAAACAATTTGTGGACTACTAAATTTTGACCTAAGAATAACTCTTTTAGAACAGAAGATTCTTTAATTAGTTTTTTTGGTATATGCATAAGATGTGAACTTTTCTAATGATATCTCTTTATACTAATAGAGATGTACATTTTTTTCTGTGCTGTGGCTAGGGCAAAAATTAATGATTATTTACACACTTGATTTAATTTCTTAGGATATTTACAATCTTGGATATTATATCTGATTTAAAAATCCTATTCCATACATTTTTCCAGATATACAATATAGGGAAGGGTTTTCTTGTGAATTATTTGTATCATTTTAAAGTGCATATATTGAAAGGGGAAACATGGGTTCAACTTGTTTTCATCATATAAATCTAGCTAAGGTGAAATACTTTTATTAAAAAAAAGTATGATGAACTTTATATTTGTCATTTGATTAGGTAAACTGAAAACTAATAATAGAAATATTATCTTACAACATTGAAATACAATGAAATTCCAAATTTGTTAGTTCCATGAGCAATTTTATGTTATCTTAATTTTACATTTCCAGAAAGAGAAATTAACTAATATTAACTATGTTGTCATTCTTAATTTACAAAAAATATATAATTCTAAAACTTTTGGCTTGACAAGCTAATTATAAAATCATATTTTTTTCTTGTTTTCTTGGGGTTCAGGAAGGAGACATTTTCATATTTCTCTTCGTTCCTCAAATGCAGGTCTCCTAACAATGTCAATGATATAAGATGATGAGGACTTTGTAATAAAAACAGATGTCATCTTCAATTTATTCAATAAATAATTTAATGTGAACTTAATGTTTATATTTTAATGTAGCATTTGGTTTTGTCTGCATTTCTTGACAATTAACTAAAGGTCTCTGTTTTCTTCTTATTCAAGTAAGCAACTTATAAAATATCTTTGGAAATTAAAATGTCATAGATTTTTTTCTTTGAGGTTAATTTCAAAAGCCAAGGAATTTATATGTTACAGTGAGGAATGGGTTATAAAACAAGTGTTTATAATAGAAGAGCAAGTGAAATGGGCTGTATTAATTACCTAACAACAAGAGGCTTGTGAATGTTTTAATACAATGCTTCTAAAGTTATCAATTGACTCCCTGGGAGAGGTGTATTTTGTCATTTTGTTTTTACCTTTGTTGAGATGGACAAACAAAACTTTCCTAACAATCCGTTGACATTGAAGAAGTGCACCTGGAAAAAGAAATTATATTTTTAAGGGAAGCTAGAGTTTCTCTACATGGACCTCTATTTTCTTATTAACTCAATCTTTAATGTCAAAGTGCAAAGCTTGGAATCACTATTTAAATCAGCAGACCCTCCACCATAACAGGTGAAATGATTTGGCACAGGCTTCTTAACTATCTGCAATATTTAGACTAGATTAGACTAGTATTGTGAGTTTTCTATGGCTGCCGTAAAAAGTTATTACAAACTTAATGGCTTAAAACAACACAAATTTTTTATCTTATGGCTCTGTAGGTCAGACATTCGGCTCTGGTCTTGGTGGGCTAAAATCAGTGTCAGCAGCAATCCTTCCAGATGCTTTAAGGGAGAATCTGTTTTCTTGCTGTTTCCAGTTTCTAGAGTCCTTGACTAAAGGCCCCCTTCTTCCATCTTCAA
The DNA here is from genome assembly GCF_057802395.1 of Ceratotherium simum simum. Lineage (NCBI taxonomy): Eukaryota > Metazoa > Chordata > Mammalia > Perissodactyla > Rhinocerotidae > Ceratotherium > Ceratotherium simum. The sequence goes on along the minus strand of NC_141926.1, from coordinate 39,927,968 downwards.
AGCCAGCAAGCACTGGTCAAGTCCCTCTCCCATGGCATCACTCTGACCCTCCCCTCTGCCTCCCTCTCACAGGTTTAAGGACCTTTGTAATTACATTGGCTCCACCTGGATAGTCCAGGCTAATCTCCCCATCTCAAGGTCCTTAACTTAATTACATCTGCAAAGTCCTTTTTTCCATGTTAGGTAACGTATTCACAGGTTCTGGGGATGAACACGTGGACATCTTTGGGAGGCTATTATTCTCTCCACCACAGTTACTGTTGGATTTCTTTTTTTTTTTTTTTTTTTTTTTTAAAGATTTTATTTATTCAGTTTTTTCCCCCCAAAGCCCCAGTAGATAGTTGTATGTCATAGGTTCACATCCTTCTAGTTGCTGTACGTGGGACTCAGCCTCGCGTTGGACAGAGAAGTGGTGCCTCGGGGCGCTCCCGGGATCCGAACCCGGGCCGCCAGCATCAGAGCGCGCGCACTTAACCGCTAAGCCACGGAGCCGGCCCACTGTTGGATTTCAATCATTTTTTTATCAGCCTTATTATCTGGGAGGATTTACTATATCACTGGAACTAGCAAGACTTCTTCCACTTTTGCAGTGGTCATTTGTGTAGGATTCATCTTCCTTCGCTTAAATAATTGCATATGAAGGAAATTCCTACTGCTATTTCAAATGTTGCACGTGGTTATTACAGTGCCTTGGAATCCAAAGGGTTATGTGGTATTCATGTCAGACCGGCGCTCAGGGTGGAGAGCAGGACATCTGGAGCAGATTCTTCCTAGCTGCAGTGTGCTTTCTCTGGGGACAATCAACTACCATTTAGTTGTTTTGCTTCCCTTTTTGGGAACACATGCCCATCCTGTGATGTCTTAAGTCTCTATAAGCATCTCATTTGACCTACTTATACACATTTAACTAAATATCTATATATGACCACATTGCCACATTGACGTAGTAAAGCTTTTACATTTCTGTCCAGATTGAATCATTACATCTGCTCTCAGTTAAGCAGTGGAAAAACTGTTATGGAAAGCAAACATGTTTTGATACATTTAATGGGTAAAGTACCCACTTTTATACTTTACCTATACTCTGGAATGCTGTTGATCAATAAACGAGCTAGACTTGCTTAGGAACAACACTCAAGCACGACTGTTTTACTTTCCATACCAAGTTTGGCTGTGGCTGAATGAAGAACACCAGCATGGAGCTTTGCTTTGCACTTGTACAAGAGACTTTACAGGGAGCCAAATATAGCAACAGAGGATTTAAGACCTTGCCAAAAAATACAAAATCTGTTCCACTTTAAGCACGACACTCTATCCTTTTCTTGTGGATCTTGCTAAAAGGAAAATATAGCTTTAAACTACCCCATTCCTTCTTCAGGAAGTTCCCTAATTTTTTTCAAATGGGCTACGTGTGGTTTTGTGGGGTTTTGTTTCCAAAAGAAAATGGCTGTATGGGAAATCCATCCAGTGTTATCATTTTTCTTAAAAAAAAAAAAAAAAAACTTCTAAATCAAAGATGTGAGTCAACAGCCATTAAGAAAATCACACCTTGGTGGATCCAGGAACCAAGGATCACTGGGTGATGTTCTCTCTTTAATTTTGTATTAAACCAAAAATAATAATTTAAAAAATTGGCTTTAACCAACCAAGTGCTTTCTCTGCCTTAAAACATGGATGTTTTGCTCTGAATGTTGTCTGATGGGTAGATGGCCTAGTCTAGATTTCTCTATAATGTGGGTAATGGCAGTGGCTCTTCTGCTCAGCTTATGATGTATACACAGAATTTTGAAAACAATTTTGCAAACTTCACCAAGAAAATAAGCTTTCCACAGTGACAGCTTTACCAGACATCTCGTGTGGGATTTTAAAATAAACACAAGGCTGTTGGGAAATAGTTGGTATATGTAAATATGCAAAATATGCTGAACAGTCCTGACAGCTGTAGGGTGTACTCCCTCAACCTTGAGCAGAATATTTTGGTGGCAGTGGTGGTGATTTTTTCCATCTTTGCTCGTCATCCCCCCTCCCCTTGTCTCCACCCACTCACCCATCCACACTGTCCTCCAAAAGCACATACTTAACACCCTTCCCCCCTACTTCCACACTGTTTCCAAGAGAATATTTCAGTAGATTCCCACTGGAAAAGGTGGGTGGTGCCTTGAAGGAATGTCTGAGTTACAGGATGTTGTAAAGGCTGAGCTTCGGGAACTTGCTTGCACTTGCTCTGACACCAGCCTCGTACACGGCCCAGACACTCCGCAGGCCAGATTCCATTAAGGCTTGTCATTGCAAAGGGAGGGAAAGTCCTGTTGTGTGTGGCCTTCCTGCCATGATGACCCCAAAGATTACAGAGTAATCACCTTAAGTGTGTGTGATCAGTTTCCGTAACACCAAGGCACTCATCCGTTTGTGAAAATAAGCATATGCCTTTCTGCCTGGAGCCAAAAAAGGAAGGGAAGACCCAAGAGAAGTCAAAAATGAATGTCTCTTCTTAGAAGATTTTCACAAGTTGAAGGTTTAGAGAGAAGAAGGTGGCAAATGTGAGGAGAGAAAGCCCAGGTCCAAGACAGGTTCCACCAGTAATTTATTGATATCATTTAGTCCTGAATTTCCTCAGTTTCCTTATCTGTCAGATGAAGAGCAAATGAAATAAGAAATATAAACTACTTTGAGAAAACTAAATGTAGTATATAGATATAAAGAGACAGGAACTGACATTTATTAAAAGTCCTCTACAGGGCCGGCCCCGTGGCTTAGCGGTTAAGTGCGTGCGCTCTGCTGCTGACAGCCCGGGGTTCGGATCCCAGGCGCGCACCTGACGCACTGCTTCTCCGGCCATGCTGAGGCCGCGTCCCACATACAGCAACTAGAAGGATGTGCAACTATGACGTACAACTATCTACTGGGGCTTTGGGGAAAAAAAACAAAGAAAAGAATTACCAAAAAAAAAAAAAAGTCCTCTACATACCATGAGCATTACATGAATTTATCTCAAGGAATTCTCACAAATAGCAATCTGTAGATAGCATTATTTGAGAGGCCGTTAGCAGTATAAAAAAATATTAGGATTTGAATTTTCGTGATGCTACTTAGAAACTGTACGTCCTTAGACCGTTTCCTTAAATCTCAGTGTGTTTATCTGTAAAACGAAGATATTAAAAGTAGCTACTTCATAGAGTTGTTATGGGGATTAAATAAAGTATATAAATTGTTTACCACTAAGCAAATACTATGGTTTTTCTTTTTATTAATCTTATTTTTTAGTAATTTAGGGAATTGAGGAAATCATCAGCTAAGCCCTTGACCAAGGGCACTCAGCTACAAGTGACAGAGCCAGGATTCAAACCCAGATTTAACCAAAAAAAAGAATCTTAAAACACCACACTGCTCACCACCCCCCAAGCTTTTGCTATTGTCACCTCTGGATGTATCTGCTGTGAAAATAATTTAATAATCTCTTAGCCAACTGGAATAAGAGAGATAGGAGGAGGAACTAAAAATGGCCAGAAAGGGGAGAATACTTTAGAAGAGTTAGCAAGAACAATGTGACTTTCATGAGCCAAGTAGAGTTATGATAGATTTTGCAATTGCAGAACATTATTTGTAACTTGGGGATACAGAATCAATTTATTCAACATATGCTTCTGGTCTAAAGGATCATGGTTATTTTTCTACTCAGGTCAACCTCAAATCTCATTAAGATAGTGAATAATGGGTTGGAAGAATTATAAATTCTTTGTGTTGACATCTTATCTTATTTTTCATCTGAAAATGTTAACTCTCTAATCTCTTTAGGGATGAGCTCTTGTTTTGTCTGCTAGAAAAATCAAAATTACATTTTAATCAGAATTTATTTTTTGGAATCAATGTAATGTTTGTGAAGTATCCTCATTTCTCACACCAAGTGTGTGTTGGGGCAGGGCTAAAGTAGATAGAATGAATCATTTAAAAACACATAATATGTTAACTTGCAGCTTCTCTGTCAGAAAGCTAAGAATTTGCAAGATTTGGTTTGAATCTTCTTACCCCCACTTGTCAGTTGTTTGGCATGGGAAAAAGTACTCTTGCTCATTAGTGGAAGATATGTGGATTAAATGAGATACTGTATAAATGCCTGTTAAATGCTAGACTCCCTAGGAAGTTTGGGATTTCATATATTAATTACTAATGGTCCCAATATATCAGGCATCCATAACCAGGCACTTAACAAAGTTGCCTCATTGAATCCTCAGCACAACTCTCCAAGGTGGGTTTTCCTTTTTTTTATGTTTATTGCGGTAACATTGGTTTATAACATTGTATAAATTTCAGGTGTACATCATTATACTTCTATTTCTGCGTGGATTACATCATGTTCTCATGTTCACCACTCAAATACTAATTACAATCCATCACCACACCCATATGCCTAATTATCCCTTTCGCCCTTCTTCCTCCCCTCTTCTCCTCTGGTAACCACCAATCCAATCTCTATCTCTATGTGTTTGTTTGTTGTTGTTATTATCTACTACTTAGTGAGTGAGATCATATGGTATTTGACCTTCTCCCTCTGTCCCACTTTACAGACGAGGTGAGTTGTCAAGATTTTAAATAACTTGCCCAGAGCAGAATCAGGATTGAAGGCTCCGTCTGTGTAACTTCAAACCTCACATGGTTTCCACTGTGCCAGGCTACCTCTCCATCTACTAAACAGTTAATATTGAGTGCCTACTGTATGCTCACATTCTCATACAAAATGTAAGCAAGCAAGAGTGTGAAGATCCTGCTCTGGGTAATTGGATGCCTGGCTTCTAACTGCTTATACCACCAATGAGCTGTGCTCCCTGAACTAAATTATTGGTCAGCTTATTTCATGACTGAGATAGCATATGAGTAATTGGAAAGTCTAGTTAAATTTCTGCATCAGAAATCAGATTATCATAAACTTGTGGAAGAGGGAGATAATCCTCATTTTCTTCTTCCTCCAAATCCCATGAAAATAGAGCAGGAGAAATCTCCCTGCTCGAGGAACCCCAGAACTTAATGTGAGTGTGTGTGGTGTGTGTGTACGACATATTTTTTCCCTTCTCCATTTTGTTTTTCTACAGGGTCAACTATATATCCCAACAATACTAACACAAGTAAAACAAAGTCATGATTTCAGTTTCTAGGGGCTGTGGTCCTGAAGTTGTATGGACGCTAAATCTTTGTCCTTGACAACTGACAGTGGTTATAGTGTCTGTACTGACTGTTGAAATAGGCCAAACCACTCTCCTATCAGGCAGTGTAGATTCATAAAAGCAAGTCTTAGAAATGTCAGCTTTTTCATGGAAATACTGTTAGACACAACCACTGTTCCTTGCTCTCTGCTGTATGTCTAGGCCTGCAAGGCTTCTGAATTCATCTGTTTTCTGACCCCATGATAATCCCTGTAGATTTGTCCACAGAATTCAACTTCTCTGACGTTGATCCTTTTATTGCACTTCCCAGAAGAGGTTTTTACCTATTTGACTTTGGTTGCTCATCATCGGTCTTTCCTGCTCCAGCCCTGCAGAGCCCTGGCCTCTAGAGTGAGCCAGGATCAGGCTGTCCTGAAGCCTGAAAAGATTAACTCGGTAAAGTTAATCATCCAGGGGCTGAGCTAGGATTTGTGGGGCCCGAAACATGAAAGTGGGGAGAGGGAAGCTTTTTAAGAAAAAGAATACAAAATAAGTACTAAATTATAGATGAAAGTGAATATTTATTTAGAATGAGAAATCACAACCAACAAATTTTGAAAAGCTGATGAATACCATAAACACAAAATTCAGAAAAATCATGTAAATTTGTATTAGCTACCTGCTGATGACACATGTGTTACATAAAACATACTACTCTTCCAACAACTAGCTTTCAGCCTCACACTTCACAGGTGTTTCTTTTCCACTTCCTTCTTATATTTGGTGATAGAACATTCATAGGACGCGTTCATTGAGAAATACGCTCTTAGCCCCTCTGGAAACAGCAGAGTGAGGGATTGAAATATTCCTAGAAGCCATTCAAGCTTAGGATATGATTACTTACCTATACCTGGAAGTGTTTCAGAATGTTAAATATACCCCACTAAATCCAAATCCAAACTATCTATATCTACTAACTCAATTTTCTCTTAGCTTGGTCCCCATGACCTTGCAAAGTGAAGTGTGATGGAGGGGGCATCTGAATGAAAGAGAGAGTGTTCTTATATGATTGTGGTTCAAATAGCTTATTTTTGAAAAATTTGAAAAACTTATGTCAAGACGAATGCTAGGATCCAGCCCAGAGCTTTGGAAGGGGCTGTGCAAATAAGGGGCCCTGAAACTTTAACCTTATTAGCTCAGGGCAAATCTGCCTGTGCACATGCCACCTACGCATGTCCTCAGTGGTGAAAAACAAGTCCTACTTACAGGAGCACTGGTGTGTGGCTTTATATTTTTAATTTTTTGGTTCCTATCTGTTGCAGTACATTAAACTACAAATTCAAAGATGATAAGAGTTCCATACTGAATAGCCAAGATTAAAAAAGGCTTCAGGTTGAGCTGGGGAGACAGAAGGGAAAGCTGAACAATTCTGGAAGGGATTCAACATAGACAAACAAGGAGAAAATGGTTTGTAAGATGACTCTGAACTGAAGAATTTATGTGCAAATAACCTGGAGCTGAGAACAGCAAGGAATGAGTTACCCCCCGCATATGCAGTCTTGTTTATCTTAAGAATAAAGGAGACTGTATGATGTTTGCAACTATCCGTGACCACGAACCAGAACTATATCACATGCCCAAAAATTGAAGTCTTACTGTATAATGCAGCATTACTCAAAGAAGGCTTTCTTACATTATTTAAAAAAAAAAAAATGGATACCTGACCTGGTTCTGTCACTAACAACCTATGTGTTTCTGGAAAAATCACTAAATTTTCTTGGTGTGTTTCCTCATCTATAAAATAGGGAGAATAGAACTAGACAATCTCTAAGTTCTAAAAGTTCTGTGATTCTACATGTATTTTTCTTTAAGTATAATACAACGACTTATTTAGACATCAGAATTATATTTTCCTGGAGCTAGAATACTTTGGAAAGAAAAACCTAATTGGAAAATATTATTTGACAACTTCTTCATATGTCAATGGAAGTCTGAGCTATAAAAAAATTCAATAATGTCAATGTTGTACAGAGTGGAACAAAGAAAAATTCCAAAGAATCTCTTTGCAACAAATGCCATTGGCATTTATGTAATCTGAACTTAAAAAAAAAAAAAAAAAACAGCAAGAGAGACACAATTCCCTAAGGAATTAGACATCCTGGAATTTGTATTTTTAACACAGTTTATCCCTCAAGGAGCCAATATTCAAACCTGTGTATAATTTAGACTTTGCTCATCCCATGTGTTCTATGTGCTGGTTTGAATTACTCAGTGGTGGAAAATAGAGATGTAGAATTAAAAAAAAAAACAACAACACAGCATTCCTATTACTAATTATGTCCAACACAGTTAACAAAGTTACAGACATACGTCATTAAAGACATGGGTTATCCAGCCTTGCCCCCCACTCACTCAGCTCGGCCTGGTTTTAAAAACAAAATTCTTGTGATGCGTCTAGCTTAATTTTAACAAACCATGTTGGCTTCTATGATTTCCACTGGAAAACTAATATTTGAATAAATTTCAATATCAAAAACATTGGTTGACTACTTAATTTCTTTGTTTCCAAATGTCATGTAATTACCTACAGTCATTCACAACTTCATCACCATGATCTGAAAGCATTTACCATCTCCTTGTGATGCCATCTCTCACGCTGGATAAAGCAAGTTCAATGCATACAGTCCTTGTGCCCTAAAAACATCCTCAACCGCCTTGGTCTGGTTGAACCGTGTGTTTGGATCTCTATTACGTTGCCTTCTATCAATAATTTTGCCAAATTAAGTTTATTTTCTTCATTTCTCATAAGTAAGTGTCTGTTTCTCCTCAATTTCTTCCTCCTAGTAAGTACCCTAATGCGTACTTTGTCAGTTTTCACTCTCCTGATAGGCTTATTATAGACAGATTGTGCACACAGAGCCTGACGCCCTCTTCACTGCGCAGTGGTGGTTGCTCTGTGTGTCCAGAACGGTCCCCTTCGAGGTGAAGGGAGGAATAGTTTCTCCTCCTGAGTAAACTGCTCTGTTCTGGAAAGAGCAACCACATTTGTTTCTTTGCAGGTCTGAGGACTATTTGCTCTCAGATCTCTTCCTAGACCTTCCAATGTTCCACTCAGTATCACAAGGAGATTGACCCCTGGCACTGGCAGGAGATTGGAGCATGAGACCAGAAGGTAGGGAGAAGCTAGGATATTTTTCCTCCTCTCACTCTACGTTTGACACCGTCTCTGGCAGCAGCTATGTCTCCAGCAGGGACTATGGCTTCTCTGGGGCTGCAGCTTCTGCCACGCTGCCAGCTCCAGCCGGGTACCCCGGCCTTAGGCTCCCGTAACGTTGCTCTTCCTTGTTGCCTCTATGAGTGGGAGTGGCTTCCTGATGTTGTTAATCTCTGGTTTGCTTTAGCATTTCCCGAGCTCTTCATCACTGTGTAACCAATTTCCTACACCGAATTTGCTATTTTAAGTACTCAGAGTGGTTTCTGTTGACCTGGTTGGAATGTAGCAGATACACTTTTGCCTGTAAGGAATGGTCCCAGGAAACAAATCCCCAAGAAAGGATTGTGGCATAAAGTTGTTCACGTGTTAGCGCATGAGTGTAGGCATGACCCCCTTGCAGGCAGCGAATCTTAGTAATCCATGGTATATGGCGGCATCACAGCCACCTGACATAGCACGGCTGTAAGAAATTAAGTAATCTGCTGAACTTGGCCACTATGGCAGCAACGATGGTTACAAGTATTGTAGAGCTTAGAACAGTATTTGAAACAGCACTGAAGGGCTTCCAAAAAAAATCAACTCAAGGTCTTGAACTGTTAGCTCAAATCACATGTGGAGAACCAGAGAACTTCAACACAGCTTTCAATGAAATGTTTGTATTCCTTATGGACACAGGGTAAAAGTGGCTGATGGTCAAGACTGGAGTCTTAAGGTACAGTTCGGAGAATCACGAAGCAGATTGGTCAGACAGCTTTGGCAAGTGTGTTCTATTGATGTTAGGGGATTCAGTGAGGAAGGAATGATTTCTTTAGACATGGGCAGAAACATTTGGGTGTTCTCAGATGAAGCTGGAAACTCTAGATTTCCATAATTAAATGAATCCCATAATTGAATCCCCAAATTCATTTGCCAGTTGAAACAACTCCCTTCCTCTTTCTGAGGAAACTAGCCTTCTTGCATGATCTACCCACATCATAACTCATTGCCTCTAGACACAAAACTAGAGTCATATTCCAATAAGACCCAGAAGAGCATCACTAGTTATCTTGGGAGAAGATAGCCCACACATCACAGGGATTGAAAGAACTTGCTCATGTTTACCATTTGGAACCTGAGAAACATGCACTTGAATGGATCCTAGACATGTTAGACCAAGGAGGTGGCATAGAAAGTTAGGTTGGCTATATCTGTTGGATAAAGGATTTAATGTACTAACTTGATTGGCTGGAAATGGCTTTAAGTGCGCTCAGTTGACTGACTAAAGCATGGATTCCACAGAGGGCTGTGTAATGAGGTCAAGATGCCAGCACTCCCCTGTAATTATTTAGAGGAAAGAATCCAACAAACTTACAAATTTGGTAATGTTAGAATAAAATTATTATGTGCAACTTACTTTCTCTCTCTCTGACAAAGTTGCCTGAAAGTTACAGAAAACACTCCCATCCCCGGAGCATTGAGAAATGCAGTAGAGGGAAATAGTAGAATCCTTGAAAACTTGGTGCTGGCTGTCATCCACAGATCATGGATGGTGGTGGGAGTTGCCACCCTTGAAGTCATCTGTATGATTTTAATGGGACTTTTGGGAGCCAGAGTGGCAGAGGCCTGGTGGCAGTACTTTGCCATCAGAGAAAAGGACAGCTCAATTACCATCACTGGCTGTAGGGATGGACTATCATTCAGAATGTTTTAACCTCTAGGGATCTGGGCATGTCTAATTGATTACAGGATCCTAGGAACAAAGTAAATAATCATAAAATATTACTTGATCCATATTACGGGAAATCTGTGGAGCAGCATCTTGTTTGAGTGAGGGCCATAAGAAGTCATGGCCTCTTCTTCCAACTCCTCCACCCAAGCTAGTCTATGAATCTGAACCCCTTGATTGAAGGGGAGGTCAGGCCCCCTGGAGGAAGGACCTGCAACACTGTCATACGTACAGACTGCAAATCTTCCTCTAAGCATCCCCTGTTAGGGTACATAGCCATTTAGCCTCTGATTCTACTCTGGGGAAGGAAAAATTGCAGACACTGGCTCTGAGCTGACACTAATCCCCTTGGACCTGAAATGCCACTATGGTCCGCTGAAGCTCGTAGAAGTTGGCTGGTAAAGAGAGTTTTGGCCCAAGTGTATCTCAAAGTGGGCCTAGAGAATCCATAGGTCCATATTTTGGTTATTTTCCTAGTTCCTAATTACATAGTTAGGTAAAGTAGATTAAGAAAATGCCAGATTCCTGCAGTAGTCATTATGATAAGAAGGGCCATCTGCTAGCTCTGGGAAGTGTCCATCTAAGTAAAGATTTTACTTACACAGTGTACGAGAAGCAAAACCCCAGCTCTGGAGGAAATGTATATACGAGCTTTCCCTCTAAAGGATTAAAGGATGAGGGAATAGCAACTTCTAAGACCCCACGTTGAGCTCACTTGCCAAAAGCAGAAGGGACCTTGGAGAATAGCTGTAGATGGTCCTAAGCTTAACCAGGTGATGGCTCCAACTGTAACCGCTGTTCCAGATATGCATCCCGAGTACAACAAATCAAAGCAGCCTTTGGAACATGTGTGCACTTATTGAGCTGGCTGGCAAAGTGCTTTTATTCTTTTTCTTTTCCATAATAATTTGAAAAGATCAACAGAAACAGCTCACTTTCACTTGTCAGGGCCATCGGTATACTTATTTTATAACTATATGATATAAGGCACAGACACTGCCATATTTTAGGGCTATTTCAACTTTCCTGTTTTCTGTATTAAGAGGGTCTTCAGGACCTTGATCAGGATATTCCTCAGAACATCCCACTGGTCCCTGACACTGATGCTGATTCCATCTAGTGAGGAAGGAGTAGCGAGAATAACCTAAATGCATAGGAAGTTACTTGTGTGCAGGGACTAAAAGGTAAAACAAATGAAAATTCCAGCTTCTGCCTTGTCAGTGACATTTCTTTTTTTTTTTTTTTTGGTGAGGAAGTTTGGCCCTGAGCTGATATCTGTGCCAATCTTACTCTTTTTTGTATGTGGGATGCCGCCACAGCATGGCTTGATGAGCGGTGTGTAGGTCCATGCTCAGGATCCGAACCTACGAATCCCGGACCGCCAAAGTGGAGAACGTGAACTTAACCACTACACCACCAGGCTGCCCCATCAGTGACGTTTCTAAGGGCATGCAGGAATATTTTCTCTAAGGTAAACAGTTACTGCAACTTGCACGATGGACCTCTAAGAAGGAGCAACAACTCTTGGGGGGCAAAATTTCCTTTCGTTGAAATAGACACACGTTTGAGAAGTGGATTTGCCTTAGCTGTGCACCTTGCTTTGTCCTCCAGCATCACCATCCATGGAGTTACAGAGACCCTTACTCATGCTCACGGTATCCCACACCTCATTGCTTCTAACAGAGAAATCCATTTCACAGCCAGAGAAGAGGGCAATCCACATCCATTGAATTTACTTAACTCATGCCGCAGCTGATCTGGTAGAATAGTGGAATGGCTGAAGAGCCAGTTTTGGGGCCGCGTGGAAGACAACAGTCTCCAAGGCTGATTTTACTCTCTTGCAAATTTTGCTGAACTTGCTTTGAAACAGTGACTAATATGTGGTGGTATCTTTTCCATAGTCAGAATACTGGGAGTCAGCAGTCTGGGAACTAAGTCAGGGAAGTGGGAGTGACCCTTCTCACTAGTACATCTATAAACCTGATAAGAGACAAGTCTAGATGGCCCCAGAGGCTCATGTTCTCTCCCCTTTTGGTGTCTTAGCAGAGAGCTGGCTCAGTAGTACTAAGAGTCTTCAGAGACCAGGAGGCCTTCCCTTGTGGATGTATTCCTGGCATGCAAGTCTTTCCCAGGGCACTCATTATGCATTTCTGGGTAATTTTTAGGCAGCCTTTCTAACATTGTACCTAGGCCCAGAGATATCTTGATATATTTCTTGTTTCTTAGTGAAGCCAGGTTTTTCCTCCCTCTTCTTAGGCTCACCCATAAACCTGTAATGCAGTGTGGGCTTGGGGCTCCTCTGCTATCTTGGAGTGCTCTCAGTCTCTCTTCCAGCCTTCTGGGCCAGCAGAAGCCCACTTTGGTGGAACAGTGACCAGGGTGCATTCCCATCACCTCTACTCTGCCTGAGTTGTGGAATAAAGTGAATTTAGGAGACTGTGTGTGCTGTACTACTTCTCTATTGCAGGTTATTCTCCACTTCAATAAACCCTGTATATACACCATAAGCTCGTGTTCCTTGTGGTGTGTGTTTGTGACTCCCTGGCAACAAACAATCCTCTTTGCAAGTTTATCTTCACCTTTCTGCAAGCTTGAGTGCTACTTTGCTTGTGATCATAGTACCTAATGAAGAGCTGGTTTTACCAGGAGATGCAACAATTGTTTTCATTAAATTGGGAGTGGAGACTAACACCTGGCTATTTGAGCTCCTCGTACCACTGAACCATCAGGGATGGAAGGAGGCTACAAAACCAAGGGGAAAACAGATTGCTAACAATTTGTGGCAAGAAGAAATATGTATGGAATCTAGGGGATTCTGAGGGTGCATCTTATTACTTCCATATTTCATAACAAAGGTCAATGGCAGATAATACAAAACCTATAACAGAAGAGCCCAGGGACTCAGACCCTTCAGAAATGTAGGTTTGATCACCCCAGTAGGCAGTGAACCTGACCATCTGAGGTACAGGCTGATGGCAAGAGCAACATAGTTATAAGGGTGAAATAGCATGGCCCTGAAGCATCTAAGCCACGGTACCATTAACACGCAGTGTGTGCAGAGTGTGTGGGTTACAGCCACCCTGGCTATTTGCTGGCCCTTGAGGTCAGTTCTCAGGAGAGACGTGATTCTGATGTGGGTGCATCTCACAGGAGCTCAGGATCTATAAAATAGGAAAGTACATCCAATTTTCTCCTCTTTTTGTCTCTCAGACTTGTTGTGAGGGTCCATGTGGTCATTTTAGCCTAGTGCCTGAGGAAGCTGCTTTTACTTTACACTCTGCAAGAGGTCTCAAGGTCTTTGTACTTTTATTAAGACCATGCTGAATGCACTGGCCCCACACAGAAAAACTCAGTTCTGCTCCTGATTTTCTAGACACCAGATAGTTTAGACTTTTGTTCTGACTCCATGTCATGATTCTTATTTAGCACACATAATTTTCCCCAATTATGACTTTATTATTGTTTTTAACTAGGATTTGTTCTCCTCATTTAGGCAAAGCCTTTCTTTTCTCTCTGGACTGGATTCCCCTATCAACTGTTATTTCATGGGCAGGACTTGAGCATAAATGAAATTCTCATTTTATTCTCTCAAATTATTTTACATTTCTTTTAAAGCAACAGCCATCTTGAATAGAGGTCCTATGATCATACTTCTTTCGTCTATGAGCACACAATTTAAAGTAGACATTCTTATTTTCATATATGTTTTATCTTAACATCTTACTGTTAGATCTTTTTAAGGAGCGGATCATGTTTAATTAATACTTTAAATCTTTATGCGTTGAACACTATGCCTTCAGGATGTACTAGTTGTGCATGTTTAATACATTTCTCCTAATAAGCAATTCATATCCCACATTTTGGAGATTCTAAAATGCTTTGCACATGTAAACTGTTGTTATAATTTCTGCAGGTGACATCTTCAAATTGTCACCCAATTGATGAGGGCACCTTATCTAGAGCTAACCACATACGTTACCTACACAAATCATCCTGACTTTTGATTTTCGTCTTTAAAATGTGACTTTTTGCTAGTTCTTTCCTAATTTCTGGGACCTAACTTATGGTCACAGATATTTTATTCATGGAATTTCTTTACAGATCTTATTTGAAAATAATTTTGGTATTGCTTGTCTCAAAGGATTTTTTTCACATTTGTCTTTGTTGTTTAGCTTTGCAAGCTCTGTTACTTTTGTAGAGAGAGTTGAGATTGCATTTGTATGGAAAATTTCATAAAAGAAACACTTCACCTTTTTAATTTAACATTTCTTGATTATAAATAATGGTTTAGATCCTCCTTCTCAGTGTTATTATTAATATAGGTAATTTTCCTTGAAAATAATTAGCTGCTACCAGCTGGATTATTGTAAACCAAAGTTAAATTACTTTGAATACATTTTTTAACTGAAATCTAGAATGACTAGTATTAGAAACATATACCAGCATTACAATTCTAGAAAATATAAGGAATTAATGTATATCTTGACTTTTCTTTTTCCTTAGGTCTAATGTACTCTCCTCTAAACTTTTAAAGAAATTCACTCTTCTGCGTTTAAAGTGATTTATATTTTTGATGAGAAAATATGTGGCTTACATAGTTCAAGGTATTAAACATTACAAAGCTTGTTGACAATGGTCTAGCATTCTAATATGTTCTGTCATAGTTTTACATAGCACTAGTATTAGAGTTATGTAAGTATCATCAGAGATGTTTGAAATTATTTTTTCAAACTCATTATAAAACCATTTCAATATCTAAACATTCTGATAATTGAAGGTTCCTGGTCTTCAGATTATGACAGAATCCAGCTCTGCAATTCTGTTTGAGTGATAGTGAGAGTGGTTTTTCAATTTTCTCAACCTAAATTTAAGAATTTGGACAGATAAAAAGGTTTATTTTAAATATTAAAATGTGCCTTGTAACTAAAAATATCAAATCCCATTTAATACGTTAGTCTCCTTGAAATTAATTAAACTTTCTGTAAAGAGTTTCAAAGTGAATTTTATCTGAAGTAAAAATATACAAATTCCCCTACTGTCAAGCTTTAAAAAGAAATGCATAAACAAACAATGTTAAAAAGAAAATAAAACACTCTTTTTGGTCTGAATCATCTCATTACTTTGTCTTCTCAGCAAAAATTTGGTAGATAATCCAACATATTTCATTACTACAATGGTTGTTTGGAGTCTCTAGTCACTGGGAAGTGTATCGGATTCTCATTGAAGAGTTAGTATGGTGCATCCCCATTTTAGACAGCACAGCAAAGTAGGCTGAGATTTGTAATCCCAGAGGCTTCATACAAGAAGCATTTATGTCACACTCTATATAGAGACTGACAGACGCCTCGACTCCGCTTATCCACCCTAGAACCAGAAAAAGGAAGGCTTTTTATCTTCAAGTTGCAACATCTGGAACACTTAGTTTTTTCAGTTTCTACTTTTTTTTTTAATGGATTCATTTTGGAAGTTCAGTGTGTTCTTTCTGCTCATATTTAATTGGCTGAAACTATTTACTTGTTCTTACCCGGCTGCAAGGATGTGGGGAAATGTAGGCAAGAAACGTTTGGTGAACATTTTCTCTGCCGCAGCCACCAACAGTAATAAATATTTATTGAGTACCTTTCTACACGTAAATCGCTGAGCAAAAGCTGAACACAGAGTAAGAATTAATTCTCATTTGTCCCCAGGAAGCCTGTGAGCTAACCATGGAAGTATTTCTTCAATAATATCAGTCATTCAATAGAAATGATCCAACAACTCCTCCAAAGGATTCAAAAAATCAAGTATCCATTCAAATTTGGAAGAAGATGTCCAGTAAAAATAATTAAAGTACTGTAGAGTATTTTTTCTATGGACAGAAACATAGTTACATATTATTATTATTATATGTAATTTTAAAGTCAGTTACAATTTAAAAATGATGAGCCTGTGACTCAGAGAACTTAAACGCCTTGCTCAAAACATACAGCCAATAAACATTGAGACAAGGTGCAATTCGCCTCAGAGTCTAGAGCTCAGACTACTCCGCTTCTTAGGATAGTGCTTAGCAGTTCTCCACCTGTAAGAGGGTAGTCCTACCACCACAGTCCAAGGCCATAGTCAGATGCTCAAAGTGAGAGTTCTCTGTCGATCTCCATGTCATTCTCCCACTTTCTGTGGAAGCACTGAGATGAATCTTTCTTTAAGCAGCCCATTTTTATGGTACTTTATTAGATTTGTAGATGGCATATTGGTCAGGGTTCACCAGAGATACAGAAGCAATAGGATGTGTGTGTGAATGTGTGTGTGTGTGTGTGTGTTAGTGTGAGTGTGTGTCTGTATATATATACATATGATATATTTGCTGGCTTACTTATGACAAGTCCAAAATCAGCAGAGTAGGCTGGCAGGCTGGAGACATGGGGAAGAGCTGATGTTGCAGATTGAATCCAAAGGCAGACTGCAGACACACTTCCCTCTTCCTTGGGGGATGTCTGTCTTTTTTCTCTTAAGATATCTTTTAGACAGGGTAGGAGAGTTAGGCTGAGATTACAATCACTAAACCTCAGGTGCTTAATACAAGAAACGTTTATTTCAACTGATTGAGTAAGGCCCATCCACAGTATGAGGGTGATCTGCTTTACTCACTGTCCACTGATCTCAATGTTAATCTCATCTGAAAAACATCTTCACAGCAACATCTAGACTAGTGTTCGACCAAATGTCTAGGTACCATGGCCTAGCCACTTTGTCATGTCAAATTCACCATCACAGATCAGAAAGCTACTGGTAAAATACTTAGAAAATTATTTAAAGGAAGAATTTTTTCTCACTTATTAATGTAATCTGTACTTTTAACAAAGTTTTTAGAATAAATGCATAATATCCAAATGTCTTTCCAGACTCATTTTACATTTAAATATGTTTTTAAAATGTCCACAACAAAGTCCACATCTATAGAATTCTTACTGACAATTAGTAGGTGACATTGTTGATCTAATGTCCTCCTCTTCCCAGAGAGAAGCTGCTCTCCAGGTGACTGAGCTCCACGCGGTTCAACGAGTATACGGGGCACCTGCCGAGAGCCAAGGAGAAGCCCTGCTCTCTCCTGTGTCTACTGTGCGGTTTACTCGCCATCACACACAGCCTTACCGTCTTAATTGTGTGTTCATGTGCGTAGGCCTTGGTTCCCTAAGATAATTTCCCTAGAGAAGGATATGCTTATTTAAAAAAAAAAAAATTATTTATTTATTTGAAGTCACATTGGTTTATAAGATCATATAGATTTCAGGTGTACATCATATTTCGATTTCTGCACAGACTGCATCGTGTTCACTACCAAAAGTCTAGTTTCCGACTGATAAGCAACTGTGTCTTTTATTTGTAGGCTCTACAACACTGTGCACAAAGCAAGTGCTCCAAGATATTGCTTTGATAGGTTAAAAATGATATTCCTTCTATTTCAGAGATTTTTATTTAGAGAGGAATGAAATCATTACAGAAAATTGACATTTAGGAAGAATGACTTATGTGTGATCTAGGTGTCAAAAGTACATTTTAGGAAAAGTTTGGTGGAAAGAGTAGTGAATTGGACATCAGGGGAAGTGGATCTCCTGCTCAGTGGCAAACTAAAGGAGTGGAACCCGGCCCTCCCTGCCCCTGAGTTCCTCACCCAAGGAGAGACTTGGACCAGAGAACTTCAAGGCAGTAAAGATTTCAAGATTCTGTGATTCTTTGAATTCTAGGACTCTATTCACATTTTCATTTCTCCTAAATTATCTTGGTCATGTTATTCATTCTGAGATAACTTCCTTGAAGGATAATGAATATTGAAATAATATCTTTAAATTGTTTTATAATTCTCAAAAGAAAAATTTTGTAGAAAGAAGAATTATATAATTAATAAGGGAAAACCAGATGGCACATAATAAACAGAAACATTCTGGTGTTGTATCATCCTGTTGTAGTTGAAAGATATTTTGAAAAATAAAAATAAAAGCAGTGCTAATAGTTTTGAAAGGACTGATTTCCTTCAGCATTTATGGCTGACATTTCTATTTCCTATGTCATTATGATTGACAGTTTGAATAAATGTAAATGAAATATTAGCAATCCAGCCCAAAATAGTGTCAAAATCTCTATGTCCAGAAAGAGTGTCAAACTCCTGACATAATCCATAATTACAAGACTCTCCTGTGGATAACAATCCTGTCTTTTTTTTAATAGGAAACGTACCAGCGCAGTAATTGCTTCTTGGTAGGATACTTTTTTTCTGAGGGGTCAAATTTGAGCCATCTGCAGACAGATGGAAGGGAAACTGGAATCAAGGCTGTTACCAAAATCTTCTGCAGCTGTCGGGGTGTGTTTGAGGCGGTCCTAACGGTTCATTAGCAACAAGCAATACTAATCCTGGGAGAACGAAGCAGGGCCTGGGGGAAAAGAACGTCCTTCTGGCTGCTTGTTTTGGCAAACGTGAGGAAGTGATGATTGAACTCAGCGTTGCAGAAGACTGTTCCCATGGACCCAGGCTGCAGATCCTTTCTGGTCATCAGGCCTCATTGTGACTTCCAGTCTTTCAAGAGAGAACCAACTCAGGCCCCAAGCACTGATTTCTCACACCTTCCATGCCCATATTCTTCCTATTATGATCATCACCCAATCTCTCCTGTTTATTTTAAACTTTGAAGAGAAGGAGAAAAAGAACAAGGTGTCCAATATACCACAGGGCTTGGCCATTTCATGAAATACAACACAGCTAGCTGTATAGTAGAAGCTGGGGCCTTCTGGAGACACTGGCTCCCATTTCATATTGGATATACCACCAAGGCTCTTCTCAGTTTCTGGATTCTTCAGGTGACAATCATTTTAGTTTTTTGTTTGTTTTTTATTTTCTATTTCTTTGTTTCCTGTAAGCAAACTAAAGATGCTGTTGGTGTCTCATATAGCTTGCCAAGTCAAATGGATTCTTAGAACATTAGGTCCCCATT
This sequence comes from Ceratotherium simum simum, assembly GCF_057802395.1. Lineage (NCBI taxonomy): Eukaryota > Metazoa > Chordata > Mammalia > Perissodactyla > Rhinocerotidae > Ceratotherium > Ceratotherium simum. The sequence goes on along the minus strand of NC_141926.1, from coordinate 39,908,945 downwards.
AAAAAGGAATGGAAAAAACAAAAAGACATATAAAAGAGATACTTATTTACAACAAGAAGAATACTTGCCTAACAGCGATCATGCATGCTGTTTTTTTGTTGATGTTTGGGGGTTCTTTTCCTCTTCTCTTATGAGTATTTTATAGTTTTTACTAGATAGAAAAATGATTCCATATTAAAATTCCTCGCAGTGGCCAAACTGTCCTCTGTTGTTTCTCAGACATGTCACATGGCTTCCAGACTCCACAATGTGTGCTCACTACATATCTCCTGTCAAGGATGCTCTGATAGACTCACTTCCCTTTTCTCAATCTTATTCATCTTTTCAGACCCTTCAAACCCATTTTCTACTCTGCATTAGCATTTATTACCTGCTGCAATGATAAGCCACACGGTAAATCTTGCCTGAGACCATGATCTTTCTGTGCTTGTACAATTTCCCCAAATAGATCCTTAACCACTCAATGGCCGAGATCCTGTGATACGCATCTCAGTGTTAACAATATCTTTAAAGCACCTTACACAGAGTAAGAGTTCATGGAATTAAGATGATGGTAATAATTTGAGGTCCCACTTGGAATGGAAAACCAGTTTTAAGAAATACTTGTGGAGATAATTGCATCATATAATATTTTCAAGACGTCAGGGTAAAAATATGTTCAAAGATAAAAGTCCTGTGGGCTTAAGTTTCACCATTTATCATGACTCAGTAGTATTCAAGTTTGCCTTTCATTTAAGGGCAGAGCCCCTTTCCAACAAGAGGGTGGAATGCAATGCAGTTCTCAGAGCAAGAATGAGATAGTGGTTTAACCCTCACAACTTTGAAAATTAAAACAAGAATCATTACTGGAAATGTAGGCAGAAAGAAGACGAGAACCCAAACACAAAAGAAAGAACTTGCAAGTAGAAAACCTGTGGTTGGCCTCAAATATGCCCTTGGGGCAGGGGGTCCAGATCTACTTCTGTACTAAAGAAGCTAGAGCAGAAGGGGCTAAGCGTGGTCTGACTTTCTCCATGCGGTCATTTGTGTTGGGAATGACTTGGTAATATTGTTGGCTGTCCAAACACAGCACAGAAGTACTTCAAGCATCAGTCACCTTCATGAATACTAAAACAAAAAACTGAGTAATTATTCATGTGAAAGCTATTTTTATGAATCTATTGCTACACTGATTCATTAGCCCTTCATTTATTCCTGGAAGAAAGGGAGACAAGAAGCTGCAGGAAACAATACTTACATTCTTTTGGTGCCCACTAATCTTGACACTCTTTTGAGGGCTTTGCATATATTGACCCTCTTAACTCTCACAATAACCTTGAGAGGTATGTGCTGCTATTACCCTGGTTGTTCAGAAGGAAAACAGGCCTAGAGAGGTTAACAGCATGTTCAAGCTCACACATGGCCAGTGGGTGGAGGAAATGGGATTCAAATGCAGACAGTCTGGATCCAAGGGGCAGGCTCATAACCACCACACGAAAGCATCCCACATGTCATTGGATATTTCAAGTAGTTATGTGGCAAGGATTGGGCAAGGATGGGCCTGACTCTAAGTTTATAGTTGGTAATCTGAATAGAATGATTGGACTTGGAGAGCAGTTGATGAAGGCAGGCAACTAGTACATTGTTACCCAATGGTTTCTTTCCGGTCCTAAATGAGGGCACCTGTGCACGAATACATTTTGATACATGCCTAGAGTCCCTGTCTGGTAATATGTTAGGTTGTTGGCCATCAGTGGGCTGGGTGCTGGCAGCCATGCTTGTCCAAGAACAATCCAGGAAGCCATAGTTTCCGCCACATCCCTGGCTTTAGCACAGTTGTGGTTTTGATGCTGATGTCAGGTCCTGTTCTATAGAGGTTCCCTCTTCAAGCTGGAGTTGCTACATGTCATCAATAAATATGCCCTGGGGTCTGTCTGCAGTTACTGACACTTAGTTGACTCTTACAGAGTGGAATAGAGCACTGAGTAAAGGTTGAGTCACATCCGCAGTCTAACAAATTTCACAACCACAATGTTTGTAAAACACCACACTACTTATGCTTAGTAGATGGCAAAAATACCCACTATATTCGTGCATCACATTTTGGTGTTTTGTTGAATGTTTAACACAGAACACGCACTATTACATAACTCAAACCAATTTATTTGGATTAAAATTTATAACCTTAAATGTTTTTCAACACTTAAAAATATTAAAAGCCGAAATATTGACCATTGCAGCTTCCACAGAAGCTCATGCTCTAAATTTATTTCCTCATTTGGCATTTAGATTGAGAGGGTCTCTCGTTGCTTGCCTTGTGTTTATTTGTCCACTCACCATCCTTGTATAAGGAGGTCAGTTTAACTTTCATCTCAAGTGTAATTATTTTCTTTCAAATATTCCAGATTTCTGTCCACTCACCGCTAGGATGCCTCTCTCACAGCCTTTTTTTTTTTTTTTTCACCTTTTGTCACCCATCAGTGCTACTCATCTGCATTTCCAATCACCCCCATTTCTTTTCTCTAGAGATGCTTTTCTTCAGGTTTTCTTATCATTCCCTCCATCCATCACAGAAGATCTTTTACTATTTGTAAAGCAAAGTTAATCTAAAATTCAGGCTTATAGAACTTCCTTCCAGTTCAAGTTGTAACACAGAGCACATATATTTATTTTACTTCCTTCCTGAAAATTCAATAAAATGACAACACAGAAGTACGAATGACAAAAAAAGTGGTGAGCAAAATGAGACTATCATCAGAACAAATATTTAATTTCTCAGTCACAAAATTCAGATGGAATTATTAAAAAAGATAAATCAGATAAAGCACACTCAAGTTTGGAGCTAATACAGAAGACAACTTCATAAAATAAAAATGAGCTGCTATGTATGAAAAAAAAACACCCCAATCACTAACATAAAAATGTTAAAAATAGACTTAAAGAAAAAGTCTAGAAAATTATCAGAATATACACAAAAAGAAAAAAAAGAAAATGTAAGAAAACAATATTAGAGATATAGATATTCGTTCTGGGAAGGTCAACATCTATGAAATAGAAATTCCAGAAAGGCTGAAGAATTCCAGAAAGAATGAAGGAAATGAAGGGTGTGGTAGAGAGAATAGTGGCTCCCAATGATGTCTATGAACCTGTGGATAGGTTACCTTAAGTGGCTAAAGAGAATTTGCAGGTGTGATTAAATTAAGGCTCTTAAGATGGGTAGATGACCCTGGATTATCCAGGTGGGCCCAATGTCATCACAAGGGTCTTGATAAAAGGAAGATAGGACTGTCAGAGTCAGAGGGTGTGATGACAGAAGCAGAAGTCTGAATCATTCGAGGGAGGAACCATGAGCCTAGGAAGGCAGGCAGCCTCTAGAAGCTGGAGAAGACGAGGCAAGGGAGTCTCCTTCAGAGCATCCAGAACAAAGGCAGCTCTGTTGACACCTTGGTTTTATGACTTCTGAACTCCAGAACTGTAAGATAATAACTTTGTGTTGTTTCTTTTTTTTAAACATCTTTTTAAAAAAAAATTTTTTTTTGAGGAAGATTGGCCCTGAGCTAACATCTGTTGCCAGTCTTCCTCCTTTTTTCCCCTGAAAGCTCCAGTAGATAGTTGTATGTCATAGTTGTGCATCCTTCTAGTTGCTCTGTATGGGACACCACCTCAGCATGGCTTGGTAAGTGGTGCATAGGTCCACGCCCAGGATCCTAACCGGTGAACCCTGGGCCACTGAAGCAGAGCATGTGAACTTAACAGCTATGCCACCGGGCCGGCCCCAACTTTGTGTTGTTTTAAAGCCACTAAGTTTGTGGTAATTTGTTACAGCAGCAGTGAGAAATTAATACAGAGAGAATGAAATAATCAAGGGTAAAATTGAGTGGAATTTCCTAAAGGCAAAAAACAAAACAAAACAGTGCTTTTAAGATTGAAGAAATCCCTTAAGTACAAAACAGCATTCAACGGAAAAAAAATACAACTAGATATATCACAAAATTTAGAACAAGAGAAGATCTTAAAAGTTGCTGGCAGGAGGATTCAAAACAAAAGTTAGAGCTAAACTAAACATCTACCCTACAAAGGATCAGCGTTAAGGTGGGTGTCGTATGTACCATGAGCATCATTGGATACTAGAAGATGATGCCATCAGAGGTCTAGGATAAATGGTTTTAAAAATTGATATCTATCCTTGTGCAAAATATTAATTAAGGTGAGAAATAAATGCTTTTGGCAATGTAAAAACTCAGATAGTTTACTACCTGTAAATCCTCCCTTAGAGAAATACATAAAAGTGTATGCTATCAAAATGAAGCATGAATCTGAGAAAAAGGAAAATAGAGAATCCAAGAACACCTGTACCAGATTCAGAGAACTAAAGAATAGAAATTTCTGGATAACAGGTAAGTAGCAGGGTAGAAACCAAGCAGATCAAGTTAAAATAGTAAGTCAATGAGTTCTGAGAACTTGTTCAAGAAGAAAATGAACACCCTAGGGCCAATGATAAAATGAGGAAGCTGGATGGTCTTAGAGACAAAGTGAAAGCATATTAAAACATAAAATCATGTAAAAAATAAGTAAAAAAAAAAAGCCAGAGGGGGGGAAAAAAAAACACCTTACCAGAGGAACAAAGATGAGAGTTACATGCAACTTCTCCTCAGAAACCATGCAACCAAGAAGAGAGTGGAATAAAATATTTAAAGCATGAAAGAAAAAACACACGAACCTAAAATTTTGTACCCTGTGAAATTACCCTTCAAAAGTGAAGGAAAAATAAAAACTTTCTCAGACAAACAAAAATTGAGGAGATTTATGCCAGTAGACCAGCTTCACAATAAATGTTAAAAAAAAAAAAACCTTTTGGGAAAAGGAAAATAATATAGGTCAGAAACTCAAATCTACATAAAGAAAGGAAGAGCATTGAGGAAGGAATAAGTGAAAGTAAAATAAAAACTTCTGTTCATCTTCTTCTTCATTGATCTAACAGATAATTTTTTAAAAGTAATAGCAACAAAGTTTCAAATACGTGTGCTTATGTATAAATCATATATAAATTTGCTATGCATGCTTATATGTGAGTGAAATGAACCACAATAATGATACAAGGTATGGGAGGGAGGAATTAGGATTACTTTGTTATTTTTAGGTTCTCACACTACCTATGAAGTGGTATAGTGTTAATTGAAAGTGGACTTGGATTATCTGGAAATGTATGTTGCAAACTCTAAGGCAACCACTTAAAAAAGTAAAAAAATAGAAGTATAACTGATATACTAAGAAAGGAGAAAAAATGGAATCATATAATATGCTCATTTAAAACCACAAAAACCAGAAAAAGAGCAGAAGACAAAAATAGGAACAAAGAACAAGGACAACAAATGGAAACTGGATTCAGCTATTCACTTCCTCCTGCTACCTCGCTTGCTAAGAGGTTGGGTTTTCTGGGTAGAGGAAGGGGCGTGTCGTTCACGCATCTTTGTGGCGGCTCTTAGTTTTGTCTTGTTTGGTTTGGCTTCCTCTGGCCTCCCTCTGTTTCTTGCATATGCACTAGGTGGCATCTTGTCTGTTAGTCTGGTCCACTTTGTCGTTGGGCCTCCTACTTGCCTCCAAAACTAAAGTTGGAGATTTTGAACTTTTGGCTGTGACAGTCCTTCCAGTAGCATAGCCTTCTCTCACCTGGTTAATTCGGCTTACCCCTAGTTTCAGCTAGCTAAGACATACAATTCTTGTCCATGCATCTTCCTGGCCTTGACACAAATTTACCTCATCTCATTACAGTAAGGCTGCTCACAGATCTGGTGACTTCTAACGTGGCCTCCCCACTTTAGAGCTACGGCAGCACCAAGAGAGCATCAACCACGTTTCTCTCGCCATGTGGCTCCACCTTCTTTACTAAACTGAGTTACCTCATGTTAGCACAGTTTGCAGAGCATGGTGGTTCCATCAAAATAATCTCAATTGAAGGAGGGAATCACAATCCCTAATTTGGTACTCCCTTCAAATTCTCTAATAGACTTTCCTCACCTCCAGATCAAACCCAGAAAGGGAATACTGAGACCCAAGTCAGCCTCCCTCTCTCCCCCTTCCATTCTCTGATCAACCTTTAAGGTCAGGGTGAAGTGTTATTTCCCCTAACGTGGTTGCTTTCTCTAACTATTGGAAAACACCTGGTTTAGCCCATAATATAGGAAATGAAAACTAAAGAAATCAAACTCATCTTTATTTTTCTCTACCATGTTGGAATTAAATATCACTGTCTTGTAAAATATTATTGATACGGTAACTATTATTATCTTTTTTCTCTTTACATTTCTTCTGAAACATACTTTAATATTCTCATCCCTCAGTGACCCCTACATCCCTTGAGCTCAGGTCAATCAGCACGATGGTTATACACGCTGAAGAGTAGAAGAGGAAAGTTCATTAATACTTTTCAAATGATCACCTGCATTGCCGTTCTTATCGATCTTCTCTTCTGAATTCAGGTGCATATACAACTGCCCATCTAAAAATTTCTACTACTAGGAAGCCAATAACTAGTGCAAAGTCTTTATGCAAAGCCTGAATTCCTCATGTCCTCCTCCATCCCTCAAACTGGGCTATCAGTCTCATTTAATGGAATTACTTCTTGCTCAGTGCGCTACTCCAGAAACCACAGCCACTCGGCTTCATCGTTTCCTGCCTCTCACCCTCCTCTCCATTTCAGATGTGTCTCAAGTGCACTGACTCCAGAGGAGGAAAATGATTGACCTCTGAACGTAAGCTTCCTTTTCTGTACAAACAAGGATGCTACTACGTATACCACAGGTTGTAGGGAGAATTAAGAGAGATGATGAACGGATGTAAATTTCTTGGTAAATGGTAGCAATCACTTTTGTTTCTCCCCTCATAAACTTCCACGGGCTTCTCCTTTCCTACTGGGTCCTTCTGTATTACGTTCAAGCTTTTAGCAAAATATTCTAGATTCTGCCACCATCTTTAGCACCTTGAACACTTAGTGCTCAAGCCTCTCTGGGTTTTTTGTCATGCAGTGTCATGCCTTACTTTTTCACGATTAAGTGTGCTCTCCACTGTTTGTCTCATGGCTTACAATGCATTCTGCCAACGCTTACTTTGCGGCTCTGCCATTTATTTACTTTCTTAGTGAGCTTGAGAAAATGTCATAATCTCTCCAGGCCTCAGTTTCCTAAGGTCAAGACTAGAGATAAAAATGAAATTAAACTCATGGGTTCTTTCTGAGGATTAAATAAAATAATACATATTATTACAAATTGTCTGGCCTATTGCAAGGGCTCAGTAAATGTCAGCCACTAACTAAACATTGTATTATTAACTACTATTTCTTATCATCATTATCAGCAGCAGCAGCAGTGGCAACTTCCCAGAGAGCTCTTACTTAACCTTCAAGAGCTAGTCAAAAACATCATCTCGTCTGTAAAGACTGCTCCAGGGAAATCTGTTCATTCACACAATTGTGGTGTCCTGTGCAATCTTGTGTCCATCTCCTCCAGTTTTTTAACATCTTGAAGGCAGAGACCCTGACCATCATCTTTATATTTCCACCACCTGGTCAATGATTGCATACAGTAGGTGCTCAATAAACAGTTGCTGAAGGAAGAAAAACAAAAAATAATAAAACTTATTGTGTTCTTAGTGTGTGGCAAATTGTCCTAAGATCCCCTATGTAATAAGTCACTCAGTCCCCAATAACCCCGCAGTTGGCTGCTCCTGTGATCACCCACTGCACAGGTGAGAAACCGAGATGGAGAAGTCAGTAACGTGGTCACAGCCAGAACTGGAACCAAGGGCATTTGGCTCCAGATACTGTGTTTAATCTGAACAGTATTGCTTTTCCTGGGTAAGAAGGATGACAGAAAGACAGAGGATGGAATTAGGCACTCCTAAGGTCCTTCCTGTCTAACATTCTGTGATCGTAGGATTTTTCTCAGAATCTGTGAATCTAATATGTGCAGAAATAATACTCAAAACATTGTTTATTCAGAAGTTTTACAAAAGGTTCTAACTATTCTTATTTATTCAATGGGCATATCTAGTTTGATAAAATAACTATGTTCATATCAATTAACCATAGCATGCCTGTGCATACTCTCACCTACTTATAATTTTATTCAAGTTCATTTTCTTGAGATAAGTGGTTCTGTTTTAAATGGAATCAATTAGGACTCACCCGGAGTCTGGAGTTTTACAGTCCCCAAAGTTTAAGCTCTAACTGCCTTCATCTCAAGCAAAAGTTTTGCTCCAGGTCTGCCAGACAGATTTATACATTTAAAAACACATTGCGGGCTGGTCTGGTGGCATAGTGGTTGGGTTCATGTGCTCCACTTCATTGGCCTGGAGTTCACAGGTTTGGGTCCCAGAAGCGCACCGACATAGTGCTTATCAAGTCATGCTGTGGCGGTGTCCCACATATAAAATAGAGGAAGATGGGCACAGATGCTAGCCCAGGGCCAATCTTCCTCAGCAAAAGAGGAGGATTGGCAACAGACGTTAGCTCAGGGCTGATCTTCCTCACAAAACAAAAACAAAAACAAAAAAAACCCACATTGCATTCAGGTAGGTGCTCTTGGGAAGGTTGTGGTGTACAGCAAAGGGCAGGCATTTCTCTTAGGGTTTTAACCAGCTTCTTGTATCCCTGGGAAGAAAGGACCTAGGGACATTCCATGTTTGTTATTACAACTATTGCAGAAGTGATGAAAGCAGACAGACTGTAAGTGAGCCGAATGACACAGAAGGAAGAAATGCCAGTGAGAGTGGATTACCACTGTGGGCAAGTGGGGCTCGGGCCTGCTGGGCGCCCTCAGCATTGTTTTTCTGAAAGACAGGAAGATGGGCCTTCATCATAACTCCTGTCCACTGCTGTTGAGAGTTGGGCCCCGGGGGCATTAAGTATCTCAAACTTGCACGCTGCCCTGTGTGCAGACTGAGTGAGCCTCCTGTAGCTTCACAGAGCTGCGAGCAGCAAAGCAGAGAAGCAGGCACTTGAGACGGGACGCTGCCAGAGTGCATGGGAGCGCCCCGTAAATGCAGCTGAAATTATAGGTGGGCCTCGGGGACCTTAGCACAGAACCCCCAAATCATCTGCCGCAGCATCCCTTTCGTACTCAAAAATGTCACTGCCTCACACTAAGTTCAACTTTTTCATAACTCTTCAAAGTTCTGGTTGACCACAGCCTCTTGAAAAGAAGGATTTAAAACAGGTTTACTACAGCAAGCTACAGTTGCTGCTACAGTACTGGGTCCCAGGGCTGTACTGATATCCATCTCCCTGCTCTACCTCCCGTTCTAGAGTCCCTCACACTTGGCCAGCTCTCCGGTTGGCATATAAGCTGCTTGCTGGAAAGAAAAGCACAGACCTTCATCCTTTAGGAGTCTGAGTCTTTAGTTGCCTCAGCCCTTATCAGGCAATTGATGCTGCCAATGCCTTTTCCTGTTATTACTGAGCATAGAAACACCAGGAGATGCCACAGTGCGCCTCTTCAGTGCCCAACACATCCCTCCATGCCTCCATTATGTGGCAGTGACTGTAGAAACTCATGATAATCATGGTCAATAATCTGTCAATTTACTTATTCCTTTATTGCCTGTTTACAGACACACAGAGCCCAACATGACTAGGCAAAAGTTGAAGTTTTAGGTTCAGAGGAACCCTTAGTATTCTCCTAGAAGAAGCATTTTCCTACTCGAGTTCAAGACCTTGAGTCCTGCGGAGTCCAAAGGTGCAGGAGTGAGCAGCACAAGCTCGCCAGTGGGGATTGGGAGGGATAGTGAGAGTGGTCAATCCTTCTTTCTGTATTTGATTCCCACACCTGTGTGTTCTAGTACTGGGTACAAGGCATCATGTAACAGCTATTGATTAGATATGAAAACTGCATCTTCGAAGGCAGTGTCCTAAATACACAGGTGTCTTCCCCATGCTGGCACCTTGGCTGAGCCTTCAAAAGGCCATTCTTACATTCTATCAGGTTGTCTACGATCCTGTGATCACACACTCCCACCTTGGATGTTGCATTACTTCTAATTCACTACAGTGACTGGATATGGGGGGTGGGTAACCTCAAGTTTGCTCTCAGTATTTCACCCTAATATCTCTTATTCTGCAGATTGGAAATCTAATGTGAGGGTTGTACCAGCTTATAAATATTTATGATCTGATTAAAAACTAAGGGTCTTGGGAAATGTTCACAGGGTGAGTCCATGGAACGGTTGGATTTATCACAAGATAGCTTTAGGCCAGAAATCCATTTACTGCCTTGCAATAATAGACCAGGGATTAGGGTCACTTTAATTTCAGTATCAAGTAAGACTCAGTTTTCAAAATCTCTCAAAAGATTTTGAATATTCTTCTTCCTTAATATTACTCTGATGGCTAGGTGCCACCATCTGATCTTTGCTATTCTGGAACTATGTCATCTTCGTTGACACTAGGGGCCTCTCTCTCATGGCGTCATCTCCTTCTGGTAATTCTGTCTTACAGAGGAAAGCCACATTGAGCTCTTCAAAGATGCTAGTGTTTTCCTCACTAACACAGTTCTCCTTAGTGCACCAAGTATTGCCATCCTAGATCACAAGGTCTTACTTATTCTGTATCTTTGCCATAATTTTAGCAGGGAAGACCCACTAAAAGTGCACATTCAGTCTCCTTTGCCATTGTGCTACCTTTACTAATAAATCCTGGACTTGAATTTCAGCAAAGTCTACCCCCAAGCTGTAGGAAATAAAGATCTTTAAAAATTTCCGTGAAGCCCTTCTGGCTTTCCCAGCATTCCCTGAGTTGACAAGTGGCTGACTTCAGGCTGTCATTCTCTTTATTCAAGGTTTGCAGTGCAAATAAAGAAGTCAGCTAATTCCATAATCTTTAAGATTACCATTGTCTCCACCCAGATCAAGCATTAGAGCTACTCCGTAAACCATTGTCTTCCCTCTCTCCTGCCTCTCATCCCATTCTGAAACAGGCGAGGCTATTAATGATTGTGTTACCAAAAGTAGAGCTTGAGATGAGGACTTATGAAAAGGTAGCTTATCAGAAGGTGATTTCAGGAAACAGAAATTAAGAGATGGGGAAAGTGACACCAAGGGAAAAAAAGCTTGTTCCCACTGAAAGCAACTGGCACTCAATCCCACTGTGGACCTCAGTCTGTCTAAAGAAGTGCTGAATGCACTTCTGAGTGAAAAACCAGAGCCTGGGACTTTCATCCCCAACTCCTGAGCTCCACCGATTCATGGATTCATCTAAGGGCATTAACTGCATTTCTGGGCTGCTTTGCTGGTTCTGTCTGAGTTGCTGTAACAGAAAAGCAGAGAAATATGGCTGGTGTTTCACGTGGGATATGATGACTGTGATGTACTGTGTCTATGACAAATGCAGCTTGGATTAGAGTGGACCAAGGGGATATGCCACGGGGCACAAAAAGAAGCATTTCCCTTATGTCCAGGATCTCATTTATCCATTTTATAGATGGGAAAATTTAGGGTTAGATTCTGAAATAATTTACCCAAAGTTACACAAAAAGTAAATGACAGAATGTAATTAAAGCTCACTAGAAGAGAAGAATCTCCAGTCCCACCAGACCTACTGTATCAGAAGCTGCACTTTAACAGGATCCTCAGGTGCCATACATGCATATATAGGTTTGCTAAGCACTGGCTTAAAATGCTTTCTTTTCCTTAAATGCCTATGGTCATAAATCAAACAAGAAAGTTTTATACATAATAGCAAGTGATCCAAGAGGTATATTGCTCTTTTCAGTTAAACCAAGGAGATTCTCCTAAGTATTTTCTTTTTCAAACCTTAATTAATTATAATATGTTGCTGTGAGGGATCCATTACAATTTTTAAAAATAAATTTCTGTGGATTAGAGTTGAGTCAGGAAGTGATATAGAAGATGTGTTATTGTCATGGGTGAGTAGCAGCCAGTCAGAGGTAAAGAGGCAATGACACACATAGGCATAACTCAAGGACAACATATTTGAGAGTATATTAGTCTTCTATTGCTGCTGTTACAAATTACTGAAAACCTAGCTTAAAACAACACAAATTTATTATCCTACAGTTCTGTTGATTTGGCTAGTTTCTCTGCTCTGGGTTTCAGCCTTGTCATAAGGCTGAAATAAAGATGTTGGCCAACTAGGCTCTTATCAGGAGACCCTGGGAAGAATCTACTTCCAAATTCATTCAAGTTTTTGGAAGAATTCAGTTCCTTATGGTTGTAGGACTAAGGACCTCATTTCCTTACTGGCTACCTGCTGGAAGTTGCTCCTAGCTCCTAGTGATGTCTTAGATCCTTATTTGTGGGTCCCTGCATCTCAAGCCAGCAATGACATGTCAAATCTGCTCATGCTTGGAATGTCTCTGACTTTGCCTTCTGCCACATATCCCTTGCTTTGCTTTCTGCCACATTTTTTCTGCCTCCAGCCAGAAAAGGTTTTCTGCTTTTAAGGGCTGGTGTGATTAGATTGCGCACACCTGGATAATCTAAATTACTCCCTATTTTAAAGTCTGTAATCTTAATTACATCTAAAAACTCTCTTTTGCCATGTAAGATACCATATTCATAGGTCCAGCAATTAGGGGATGGACATCTTTGGAGAGCCATTCTGCCTACCACAGAGAGTTTGCTCCAAAAAGTAGTGGAGGTGGTTTAGAGATAGGTTTTAGAGGACTATGAATGAGAGAATACATTCTTTCAACAAATGCTTATTGAATAAATACTGCTTTGTTGTATTCTGGTTTAGAATTTTAGCTTTTGAATAATATGGTGTTGTTAAAGATTATTAAGTAGAAAAGTGGTAGAAACTTTACTTTAGATTTTTTATTCTAGAAATGTTAGGCTGCTATCAACAGGCTATGGGGCATTCTTGAAGTAGAAGAGAGACTGATGATTTTTCTCTTTTTAAAACTGCAGTTTAGGGGTAGAGAGATAGGGAAGGGCCTGCTTTTGGAAGCTGGCAATGAGAAGAGAAAAGAGGATGATTCTGAGGAAAGACACAAAGGAACAACTGACAGGACTTTATGCTTGTTATAAAAGGGATGAAGGAGATGAGGGCAATGCAAGATGACTGGGAGGATTTGAGGACTAGCAAAACGCTCATTACAACAACTCTGGTTCAAGAAGAACAAAGCAACGAGCCAAAATCACTGGAACGGCAGGCTTGAAGCGAGGCACCAGGTGAGCCTCGCAGCACACGATGACAATCAAGACACCCATTTTCCTATTCTGACCTCGTAGCTCTGTCCACTTGGTGCAGGCTGTCAAGACGAACACTACCCGTCACAGCGCCTGTCCCACCACCTCGACTTACCCACTAGGAAAGCTCAAAATGTCCCAGCTATTTAAGTTTCATAACAATTTTTGCCTATTTACAGAAACAAAATATCTCAGAAAGTGTCTTTACAACAAACATATAGGCAGAGATTATAGTAAAGTATGGGTCAAAAGTTTTCAAAAATGATGCAAGTTGAGAACACATTTGAACAACTGAAGAGTACACGTTGTAAGTTAGTCCCACCACTAGGGGAGGACTGCCATTTTTCTTACACATATTCGGATGTTTTCTCCTTACTATGTGAACCAGAAACGTTATAAAGAAACAGTGGAATAGACATAGAGTATGACACATATGGTGCGCATTTATTTGAACATCTCTCGATAGGAGATTATTAAAAAAGAAGAAACTCAGTAAAACCCTTAAGAAATTATTCATTCAAATCCATACGTTGGGAGGAAGTCAAGATGGCGGCGTAGGCAGACTCTGAACTCACCTACTCCCCCAGACACAGCCAATTTACAACTACTCGTGGAAAAATTACCCCTGAGACAGAACTGAAAACTGGATAAGAGATACTCCTGCACTGAAAACTGGATAAGAGGAACTCCTGCAACAACAGACAATCTTAACTGAGGTGGAAGAGGCAGAGACTCCCTTCTGGAGAGGAAAAACGCCGCCTTCACAAGCCGCCAGCTTCACGGCCGCCGGGAGCAGCTCACAGGTACCCAGCCTCCCTGGAGGTGCGGGGCCCTGAGCCGGGGAGCACCCCCGCTGTGGGCATTTTGTGGACCCAGCACAATCGAGAAGAGGGGCATAACATCTGACTTTGCCTACTACTAAAACATTGGGGAGTATCCCCAGAAAAGCTGGTTCACAAAGACATTAAAACCAGCTCTTAAAGGGCCCACACGCAAACTCACCCTTTTCAGAAAGCAACCTAAAATCACCAGAAAGAAAGGTGCACAGTGCTGTGGTGAAAAGAGACTCACCTAATAGGCCCTGTGTGCATCTCGGTGAGAGGTGAGACCTCTCCAGGGACTGGGACATTGGCGGCAGCCATTGTTGTGGCCCGGTGTGGGCGTGCTGACACAGACACCATTGGAGTTCTCCCTGGGGCCTGCTAACCCAGGGTCTGCCCCACCCGCTAGAGCACCGATTTAATCCAGCTCAGCCAGGGCAGGCAGCCCACACTAGAGACTGGTCCCACCCAACAACAAGCCCTCAGGCAACTTGTGGGCCTGCATAGATTGGTGAATGGATTCTCTGCAGCCTGGCAACTGAGACAACTTCAGTGGGGCAGGGCGAGCACAAGGAGCAGGTGGAAAGTGTGGGGCGGTGGTGGAGTGTGTGCGGCTCCCGCCATGGAGAGACTGGGTCCGCTTCAGGAGGTTGGGGCACGCACACGGGGCAGGACTGTGTTGACTGTGTGTGTGGACCTGTGTGCAGCAGGGCTTGTCAGCTGCAGACGACTTGTGCTTCTCAAAGACCCACATAGGGGGTTTGCCTTACCTTCCAAAGCCTGAAACAATTGGGTGCTCCCGTGCCTGAGGCCAGCCCCACCCAGCTGCAATCCTCAGAGAGCTGATAAGAGACCTAAAGACTTGGAGGCTTAGGCCCTGAGCCTAACAACCTGCCAGGCTGGGAGCCTACTCACTTAAAAGAAATACTGCAACACAAATGTGGTATTAGAACTTGCAGCCAACTGTGCTGGGGCTCCCCACACCTGATAAAGAGTCTGAAGGGCCCATAACAACTACAAGCAGCTGAGCATTACAACAGCTGGCCAGGAGCATAACTCGGCCTCCCTGGGCACCTACAGGGAGACAAAACAGGCCACATCAGAAGGACACACGTAGCCCACATAGGGGTCACCCCTGGAACATTGAGAACTGAGGGAAGCACACTGCAGGCCTCCTAAGCCATCACTTATATAAGGTCGCCTATCCAAGAGCAGGAGACGTAGCTGACCTACCTAATATGTAGACCCAAGCACAGGGAAAGAGGCAAAATGAGGAGGCAAAAGAATACATTCCAAGTAAGGGAACAGGACAAAACCCCAGAAAAGGAACTAGGTGAAACAGAAATGAGCAACCTACACGACAGAGGGTTCAAACAAAGAGTGTTAAGGATGCTCACTGATCTGGGGAGAAGAATAGATGAACTCAGTGAGAATGTCAACAAAGAAATGGAAGATATAAAAAAGAACCAATCAGAAATGAAGAATACAATACTGGAAATGAAAACTTCACTAGAGGGACTCAAAAGCAGAGTAGAGGATACAGAAGAACAGATCTGTGAGCTGGACAAAAGACTAGAAGAAATTACCCAGGCTGAACAGGTAAAAGAGAAAAGAATTAAAAAGAGTGAGGACAGTCTAGGGGACCTCTGGGACAACATCAAGTGCACTAACATCCATGTTATAGGTGTCCCGGAAGGAGAAGAGCGAGACAAAGGGGCAGAGAATCTATTTCAAGAAATAATAGATGAAAACTTCCCTAACATAAGGAAGGAAACAGACATCCAGGTACAGGAAGCACAGAGAGCCCCAAACAAGATAAACCCAAAGAGGCCCACACCAAGACACATCATAATCAAAATGTCCAGAATTAAAGATAAGGAGAGAATCCTAAAAGCCACAAGAGAAAGTCAAGTTACATACAAAGGAAACCCCATAAGGCTATCAGCTGACTTCTCAGCAGAAACCTTACAGGCTAGAAGAGAATGGCATAATATATTTAAAGTGCTAAAAGGAAAAAACTTACAGCCAAGAATACTCTACCCAGCAAGGTTATCATTCAAAATGGAAGGAGAGATCAAAAATTTCCCAGACAAACAAAAATTAAAGGAGTTTGTCACCAAGAAACCAGTGCTACAAGAAATGTTAAAGGGACTGGTTTAAGGGGAAAAGAGAAGACCACAAATAGGAAAAATTATCTATTTCCATGATAAGAGGGTAATGAATACAAATGCACAAAAAAGAGGTTAGATATGATATCAAAAACATAAAAGGAGGGAGGAAGGGAGTTAAAGAGTAGAGCTTTCAGACAGAGGTCAAACTAAAGAGACCATCAATTCTGTATAGAAGAAGAAAGGAACAGAGAAGGACTATTAAAACACTGAGAAAAAAAGTTAAAAAATGGCAGTAAGTACATACTTATTAATAGATACTTTAAATGTCAATGGACTAAATGCTCCCATTAAAAGGCATAGGGTGGCTGATTGGATAAAAAAACAAGACCCATATATATGCTGCATACAAGAGACACACTTCAGACCTAAAGACACTCACAAACTGAAAGTGAAGGGATGGAAAAAGTTACCCCACGCAAATGGCAATGAAAAGAAAGCTGGGGTAGCAGTACTCATATCAGACAAAATAGACTTTAAAACAAAAACTGTAAAAAGAGACAAAGAAGGGCATTACATAATGCTAAAGGGAACAATCCAACAAGAGGATATAACACTTGTAAATATCTACGCACCCAATGTAGGTGCACCTAAATATATAAAGCAATTATTAACAGACGTAAAAAGAGAAATAGACAGTAACACAATAATAGTAGGGGACTTTAACACTCCACTTACACCAATGGATAGATCATTCAAACAGAAGATCAATAAGGAAACATTGGCCTTAAATGATACACTAGAACAGATGGACCTAGTAGATAAATACAGAGCATTCCATCCAAAAACCGAAGAATACACGTTCTTTTCAAATGCACATGGAGCATTCTCCAGGATTGATCACATATTAGGCCACAAAACAAGTCTCCATAAATTTAAGAAGATTGAAATAATACCAAGCATCTTTTCTGACCACAACGGTATGAAACTAGAAATCAACTATAGGAAGAAAATCAGAAAAGCCACAAATATGTGGATATTAAACAAAATGCTACTGAACAACGACTGGGTCAATGAAGAAATCAAAAAATTACTGGAGACAAATGAAAATGAAAATACGACATACCTGAATTTATGGGATACAGCAAAAGCGGTTCTAAAAGGGAAGTTTATAGCAGTACAGGCCTATCTCAACAAACAAGAAAAATCTCAAATAAACAATCTAACAATGCACCTAAAGGAACTGGAAAAAGAAGAACAAACAAAGCCCAAAATCAGTAGAAGAAGGGAAATAATAAAAATCAGAGCAGAAATAAATGAAATAGAGACCAAAAAAACAATAGAAAAAATTAATAAAACCAAGAGCTGGTTCTTTGAAAAGATAAACAAAATTGACAAACTTTTAGCTAGACTCACCAAGAAAAAAAGAGAGAAGGCACAAATAAGTAAAATCAGAAATGAAAGAGGAGAAATTACAACAGACACCTCAGAAATACAAAAGATTATAAGAGAATACTATGAAAAGCTATATGCCAACCAATTCGACAATCTGGAAGAAATGGATAAATTCTTATAATCATACAACCTTCCAAAACTGGATCAAGAAGAAGAAGAGAATTTGAATAGACCAATCACCAATAAGGAGATTGAAACAATAATCACAAACCTCCCCAAAAATAAAAGTCCAGGACCAGACGGCTTCCCTGGTGAATTCTACCAAACATTCAAAGACTTAATACCTATCCTTCTCAAACTCTTCCAAAAAACTGAGGAGGGGGGAAAGCTCCCTAACTCATTCTACGAAGCTGACATTACCCTGATACCAAAACCAGACAAGGACAACACAACAAAAGAAAATTACAGGCCAATATCACAGATAAACATTGATGCAAAAATCCTCAACAAAATACTAGCAAATCGCATACAACAATATGTTAAAAAGATTATACACCATGATCAAATGGGATTTATTCCAGGTGTGCAGGGATGGTTTAACATTCACAAATCAATCAATGTGATACACCACAGTAATAAAATGAAGAATAAAAATCACATGATCATCTCAATAGATGTAGAGAAAGCATTTGACAAGATACAGCATCCATTTATGATAAAAACTCTGAATAAAATGGGTATAGAAGGAAAGTACCTCAACATAATAAAGACCATATATGACAAACCCACAGCTAATATCATCCTCAATGGTGAAAAACTGAAAACTATCCCTCTAAGAACAGGAACCAGACAAGGATGCCCACTGTCACCACTCCTGTTTAACATAGTACTGGAAGTCCTAGCCAGAGCAATCAGGCAAGAGAAAGAAATAAAAGGGATCCAAATTGGAAAGGAAGAAGTGAAACTGTCACTATTTGCAGATGACATGATTTTATATATAGAAAACCCTAAAGAATCCACCAGAAAACGTTTGGAAATAATAAACGAATATGGTAAAGTTGCAGGAGACAAAATCAACATACAAAAATCAGTTGCATTTCTATACACTAACAGCGAAATAGCAGAAAGAGAAATTAAGAATACTATCCCATTTACAATTGCAACAAAAAGAATAAAATACCTAGGAATAAACTTAACCAAAGAGGTGAAAGAGCTGTACACGGAAAACTATAAAACATTGCTGAAAGAAATTGAAGAAGACACAAAGAAATGGAAAGATATTCCGTGCTCTTGGATTGGAAGAATTAACATAGTTAAGATGTCCATGCTTCCCAAAGCCATCTATAGATTCAATGCAATCCCTATCAAAGTTCCAACAACATTTTTCACAGAAATAGAACAAAGAATCCTAAAATTTATGTGGAACAACAAAAGACCCCGAATAGCTAAAGGAATCCTGAGAAAAAAGAACAAAGCTGGAGGTATCACACTCCCTGATTTCAAAATATATTACAAAGCTATAGTAACCAAAACAGCATGGTACTAGCACAAAAACAGACACACAGATCAATGGAATAGAATCAAAAGCCCAGAAATAAACCCACACATCTATGGACAGCTAATCTTTGACAAAGGAGCCAAGAACATACAATGGAGAAAAGAAAGTCTCTTCAACAAATGGTGTTGGGAAAACTGGACAGCCACATGCCAAAAACTGAAAGTAGACCCTTACCTTACACCATACACAAAAATTAACTCCAAATGGATTAAAGACTTGAATGTAAGACCTGAAACTATGAAACTTCTAGAAGAAAACAGACAGTACTCTCTTCGACATCGGTCTTAGCAACATATTTTCAAGCACCATGTCTGACCAGGCAAGAGAAACAATAGAAAAAATAAACAAATGGGACTACATCAAACTAAAAAACTTCTGCACAACAAAGGAAACCATCAACAGAACGAAAAGACAACCTAACAATTGGGAGAAGATATTTGCAAATCATACATCTGATAAGGGCTTAATCTCCAAAGTATATAAAGAACTCATGCATCTCAACAACAAAAAAACTAACAACCCAATTAAAAAATGGGCAAAAGACCTGAACAGACATTTCTCCAAAGAAGATATACAGATGGCCAACAGACACGTGAAAAGATGTTCAAAATCATTAACCATCAGGGAAAGGCAAATCAAACTACAATGAGATATCACTTCACGCCCGTCAGAATGGCTATAATTAACAAGACAGGAAACAACATGTGTTGGAGAGGATGTGGAGAGAAGGGAACTCTCATACACTGCTGGTGGGAGTGCAAACTGGTGCAGCCACTATGGAAAACAGTATGGAGATTCCTCAAAAAATCAAGGATAGAACTACCATAAGATCCAGCTATTCCACTGCTGGGTATTTATCCAAAGAACTTGAAAACACCAATGCACCCCTGTGTTCATTACAGCGTTATTCACAATAGCCAAGACTTGGAAGCAACCTAAGTGCCCATCAAGGGACGAATGGATAAAGAAGATGTGGTATATATACACAATGGAATACTACTCAGCCATAAGAAACGATGAAATCCAGCCATTTATGACAACATGGATGGACATTGAGGGCATTATGCAAAGTGAAATAAGTCAGAGGGAGAAGGTCAAATACCGTATGATTTCCTTCATTAAGTAGTAGATAATAACAACAATAAACAAACACATAGAGACAGAGATTGGATTGGTGGTTACCAGAGGGGAAGGGGGGAGGGAGGAGGGCGAAAGGGATAATTCGGCACGTGTGTGTGGTGATGGGTTGTAATTAGTATTTGGGTGGTGAACATGATGTAATCTATGCAGAAATAGAAGTATAATGATGTACACCTGAAATTTATACAATGTTATAAACCAATGTTACTGCAATAAACAAAAAATTAAAAAAAAAAAAAGACAAATCCATACGTTGGTACAGGTTTATTGCTTCAGTTCTCCTAGTTAAAAATAGTGTTTATTTTTAGATTAATTTAATAGACTTAAATACAACAAAGTTGAAGGTCATAATACAATCTGAATCTGTCTCGAATGTTTTTGGTTTGGTTTCACAAAAAATGCATTGTGCCAAACACTTTTTCTCCTTAATTTTTAAACTCTTGTGTATTTTTAAAGAAAATGTAATCCACATGTTTCTTATGCATTTACACTTAACTCATCAAATTCCTCTTGTGTAAGAGCGACTTGGAGACCAAAAGGACTTTGGAAATTACTTATTTGCCTTTGAAGCTCTTTTTTTCAGGAAAGGAATAGTTCTTTGGTATAGTTCATGTTAGATAACCACGTGTTCAGTTTTTCAAGTATATAAATAACATTGTCTATAATATATATATTTGTCCTTATATCTTGCTTCCCCTTGTCTATTACCATAATGGGAATCTTCATCATCATCAGTTCTAATACTATTATTATATTATTATTTACTGTTACTATTGCTGTTAAAAACTGCATGATATTGTTAGTGGTATTATAGGAATATCTATATTTTTATAACATCTCCATTTACAAAGTGCTTTTGCCTCACTCATCTTTCCTTAGACTCGTGTGGTAAAGACCTCCAGGCTTTGTAGTGTACTCACCTATTTCACCTTCTGATAGACTGTCAGGCAGAGAGAATTTGCCAATTGCTTTCCATCCTCCGAAAAGCTTCTTTTCCATCCGTCTGTTTTATTTCCACTTTCAGGACTTTGTGTGAGCTCTTCATCTCTCTGAGCTGTTTTAGCCTGTCTCTTCAAGTCTTTGTACAATTGTCTCTGTCTTTATCATCTGAATTAAAACTGTCTCTCTCTCCAATACTTAAATGTTGAGGTAAAAATTTCTGTCCTACTGATTCTATTTATGGCCTCTTTAATTGCATGTTTTAACGAGCTTATTTTCTGAGTTATAGCCTGTTACAGGTCTTTAGATAGTCCTAAATCATCTTGCGGATGTGTGCTTTGAAACCCAAGAGAGGCTCAAGCATGTTTTAAAGCAAGGTCGATGTCTTCTTTCTTTCATGTATTCTCATCGTGCTTAGTTCTGATTGCTACAACATATGATCTCAGTAATAAGGCCAGTTGGTTGTTAATTTTCACTGTATTATGTGGCCTGTGCTACTTGTTTTCTCCATGAAAACAACATATTAAAATACCAGATAAAAGTAGATTTTCAGTCTCTTTTTATTTTTTTATTTTTTGCTGAGGAAGATTAGCCCTGAGATAACATCTGTGCCAGTCTTCCTCTACTTTATATGTGGGTTGCATCACATTGTGGCTGATGAGCAGTGTATGTCTGCAGCCAGGGTCTGAACCCGTGAACCCAGGCCGCTGAAGCAGAATGTGCTGAATATAACCACTATGCCATGGGGTCGGTCCCTGACTCAGTCTCTTTTTGAAATTAGATTACATGTTTGTAATTTACTGTAATGTGAGGCTTGGCCCTTAAAATATTTTATTTAACTGGGGTCTTGAAAACATAGTGCACACAAAAAGAACAAATGGTGAACAAGACCTTAACCAAAACTGCCAGTTATAAAATATTGTTCATTTGCAAAACAGATACTGACGGACCACAACCGGTACAGCATTGCTTAGGTTTTGTGCTGGGATGCTGGTGATGGAGAGAGGAAAGACCACCTCTCCTCTCAGATAACTGACTGTCTGTTTTGGGAGTCACAAATGTAGAGAGTTTCAACACTGTAAAAGGCGATAGGACAAAGGCAAAAGAGTAGATGCGGGCATCTCAGTCTAGTTTCAGAAGAAACACTTTTGGGGAGATCTCCAAGCTGGACATATTGTACAAGTTAAGCAATATAACAGGCAAAATGGAAAGCCTTTGTTTAACAGACACTTGTGCCTGTTACTGTTCCCAGCACCTTACAAATATTGACTCATTCAACCCTCATAACTATCCCAGGAGTAAGCACTGTTACCATCCTAATTTTACAGGTGAGGAAATTGAAGCACATAAAATGTAAGAGAATTGCGCAAGGTCAACAGGACTTCAGTACAGGCAGTAGCCTCCAGAGCCCCTGCTCTTAGTCCTACAGAAAGTGTCAATATGGAATTTACAGACTCGTGAAAGCAACACACAGTCAGGGAAGAACAAATGGTGCGGCGTTGCCTGAGGGCAAGTTACTCCTGGGACAATGTCAAGAGATGAATGAAGGGAAGGATGTCACACTGAAACACCAGGATTTTACCTTAAATGAATCATTGTAATCATTGGAATGATAGGGTTTTATTTCAACATTAGAAAGAAGATTCTCCAACATCATGGAGGATGGAATATAAGATGGCTGGATTGGACATTGAAAGACCTAGTAGGAGGTACTTACAGTAACAAAAGTGAGAAAAACACTGGAAAATCGGTTGGAGGGGAGCTGAAGCTCATGAGAGTTACTCTATAGGCGGACATTTGAGGGCTTGGTGAACTTGGTGTTGGACAAAAGAGAGAAAGTTATGTCTGGAGTGATTCCTCTGCGTTTCTGATGAGGGCAACAGAGTAGGCAGTGGTGACTACTGAGATAGGGAAGAAAAAAAGAGACTCGAACATTAGGAAATATTCATGATACAATATGAAGAGAAAAAGAAAGTAGAGTTCAAAACTGTATATTCTGAATTGTGCTTTGTGTGTAATGTACACAAAAAAGTTCTGGTGAAGAAAAGGAACAACTATTCATTGTAAATGGTAAAATTTTTCAGTAGAAATTTTAATTTTCTCTTGTAGTCTCTAAATTTTCTACAATGAACATGAATTAGTTATATTTCCATTAAACTAAAGTAAGTATTACTGGAAATATTTCAAACAGCTATCTTATTTGATATTAACAAGTATGATCTTCCTGGAAAGCAAAATAAAGGACTTATCAAAAGTAGATGTTTTATTAACTTTGGATCAGGAATTCCCCTCCTAGGAAGCTGTTTTGAAGTAATACATAATTCTCACATTTTTGTTTATAAATATGTTTGTTGTCATGCCATTTATGATACTGAAAAATTGGCATCGACAGTGAGGTTGTTGAGATGAATTATAGAACAAATACGTGAATGCATATTACACACGCAGTAGAACAGTTACTTACAAAAATATTTAATCACCAGGGAAGATACTTATGACGTATGATAATAGTGGAGTATGAGTTCTATGTTGCTATTCACATAGGATATCTCTGAGGGGGAAGTGATACTGATTTTCCTCTTTGACTTTTTGTGTTTTTCAGAATCTGTACAATGTGCCTACATGTTTACTTATAAAATATGATAATAAAAGCACATTTAGTTTGTGGCCTGAGCAGTATTCCTGCTCTTCAATCATTTCAAATGGGCTTACATTTGGACTATAAATACACAGCCACCAAGGAGTGGAAAGGACACCTGGGTTATGAGGCTGCTATGTCAGGGGAGGCGCTTGATCAGAATCATGACTGTAAACGAGAATAAGCATGGAGGGCCAATTATGACATAAGAAAATGTGTTTTTCATGAGTATCTGAACATGATAGGAAGGATCATAACTTTAAACATAAAGAAACACTATAATTTGGAATTTAAGGTACTGAGAAGATAAGTGATATTTGTTGGGGCATTATCATCTTGAGATTTCTGAGAAACGATGTTCAGGGCTCACACGTAGACGGCTGGCTTCCATTTGTGTTTTAGGCAGGTACCGCTTGTGTTACTGTGTTTGGTTGCTTGGATAAACTGACCAACATTCAGAAATGGTAGTGATATCACTTGACTTGTATGCAAAATGTGAATCTTGAGGTGGCCATGTTTCTCCTTTGTCCCATAAAAAGTAACCGATTTGTAGAAAATTAATTTTTCATCTTCATTTAACCTTTATCAGTTTTTGAAGAAAACATAAATATTTTAGATTAATTTGATAGAACTAAAACTCCTAGGACGTTAAAATAATTGAAATGATGGTATCTATATGTATCTTTAACTGCATGTTACCCTAGCACTTTTATGCTAATCCTTTAATATTAATAAGGCTAATATTTATTGAACGACTACTATGTGCAAGTACTTTAAATATGTTATCTCCTTTAATCTTAACAAGAGACAATTCTTAGAGATAGCTCAGAATCTGGGCTGGGAGTATTTAAATTGATTTTGTTGTGTGGTCACTGAGTTAGGAAGCAACAAACTCATCAGAGAAGTAGGTAGTATTATCTACATTTGATAGATAAGAGAATTAACACTGAGACAGTGTAAATGATTGGCCCAAAGTCACATTACTGGCATACAAGTGTTGGAATCAAGATTCAAAGAGGATTTGGTTTGAGCCTCTATGCCCACACTATTTCCAATATTCCTAGAAAAGAGTATAGCACATCTCATCCTTTAAGGACCCTCCTGAGAATTTAACATCTTACTGATGGATTGTTTCTTTATATGGATAACCATTAAATATTTCTTGTGCTGTTTATGTTTGTTTCTTTTGTGGTCATCCTTTTCATATATAAGTTGTTGATAATTTAATTCTTATACTGTGTAAATTTCCATGTGTTCTATATATCCTTGTTCTGCCATGATTTGATTTAGTCATTTTGGATCAAAGAGAGTTTTCTTCTAGAATTAAAAGACATCTCTTTTCTTTTCTACAGCCTTTCTTTCTTTCTTTCCTCCGTGTTTTCCCATCCCTTCCTTCCTTCTTTCCTATCTTTTTAAAGAAATTTAACTACAGATTCAAATCTTGTAGGGTTAGAAGAGGAGAGACATGATATGGGGGTGGTGTGAATTTTCATTCTATGTTGTTCTTTATCTTACCAATGGCAGAAAAATAATGGGAAAATTTTTCCTTCTATGACTTTAAGAAAATATTTATGTTGAATCTTATTGTTCTTTGATTTTACTTGTTCTTATGAAGTCAGAATTATTGCCCCTATTTTGCAGATGAGTCAGCTGAAACTCAGATTAAATGATTCATCCAAAGCCATTCAATAAGCGAGTATTCTGAATGTGGATTTCAACCCAGATCTGCCTAGTGTCAATGCTCATGAATTTTTTCTATTCACGTACTCTCTTCCTTTATTTTAAATGTAGAATTGTGAAATTTCAGAGATGAAAGGGCATTTGATATTACTTATTCCAACTATTTCAATTTGTGTTTTAGGGAACTGTAGCCCAGAAGAGTTAGACCACCTACTTAAGGTCATGTAACCAACTACTACAGTACCAGCCTTAAGACTGTGGTTGCTTTCTCTCCATACTTCAGAAACTAACAAATTGGCCCTGATTCTTTGGCTTCCTGGTTTTGAGCGCAAAAACAGACTCCTGAAATGGGGAGATGAGTTAGAAAGGGATGCACCATCTGGACAAACGGTTATTTGGTGCCAATCAACCTGCATCCATGCCTCAATGTCAGGTATCATGGTGCAAGGATTGGAGGTGGACTTTAACTGCCCCTGTCCACTTCAGCTGGACATCCTTGGGCTGTGTACCAATTCATGACCATTTGCAGTAGTTCTTCAAATAGAGACACTTCAAAGACCTTTCTTTGGTCTCTTCTTACATGGCATCTCCTTTAGCATATGTCACATGGTGTTGCTTTGCTTCTCTAGTCTCCATTTGGGGTGTATTGTTGATGTATTACCACAACCAGGGCACTGATCGTTGCTTTAATTATTGCTCTTAGGAGCACCTTGGTCTTAGGCCAATATCAAGAGTGCTTTCATCCTCCAGGCTGTAAGCAAGCACTCCATTATACGGTCATGTGAACTGCAGATTCCATAGCAATAAATCTTTTCTCAGTAGGCCCTTCAGGCTTATATTCAATTACCCTTTCACTCATAGGATTTTAACATTGTAGGCCAAAACTGGATCTCGTTTTACTAATTATAAACAATAAAATTTTTTACATTCTGCAATTAACTTTAATTCAGAAGTAAAATATACAACTCATATGCCCCTAAACCAGTAGTTCTCAAAAAGTGCTCCCTGAATCAGAAGCATTAGCATCACCTGGTCACTTGTTAGAAATGAAAAGTCTTGGGTCCACCCACGAATCACAACTGAGTGATTCTGATGTGCACTGAAGTTTGAGAGGAACAGCTCTGAGCCATGATGCCTCACCTGCTTTCCTCCTCAAATATTCTGTTCTACAGCCACACACGAGGACCCGCTCATCTCCAACTATACCTTACACTTTCACACTTTTGTGCCTTTGCTCAAATTGTTCCTTTTGCCTCAATATCCTTTCCCCTGTTTTCAGATGTCCACTCATTCTTTCAATTGCATCAAAGGCCAGTTCCTCCCAGCTCTCTCCAATTAGTACCATGTGCTTCTCACTCTGTGCATTCAAAGCATTTTGCTTATACAGAGGTCTTGGATAGCTTATTCTTAGGTCATACCTTGTGTTAGGATCCTTGTGTTCATTATCATCTCTTGCTACAGTAAGCTGCAAAGTTTATTGAGTGCATGCACTGTCTTTTGTACTGTGTATCTCTTTGCTCTTAGTTTCCCTCTCTTTGTAATGGAGATAATATCTACCTTATGGGATTCTTTCCAAAATTAAAATGTATAATGAATGTGAAATAGATAATGAGTTATAGCCAATACTATTAGCAGTAGGTACAACATAAATGTTTGTTGAACTAAATAAAATTTTAGGGCTGTTAGATCTGCATGTAAAGATCTGATCCTTGTTATCATTAATTAAAAAAAAAAGGAAAAAGAAAGAAAGAGATTGTAAGGAGTCTGTGGAGAAACTCTTTTTCTCTTATGAAAGAAAACATGAACCTTTTGTTACTACATTTACAATACGATCTCAATAATAAATCTGTGTAAAATGGGATCACCAGACATGGTGAATTATTTTTTTATATATAAAGCATTATATTTTTTAGAGATGTTCAAGACTGTGGAGACTGTCTATATGAAGAGCTAGGAATCTCTGAAAACTGGCCTTCACTCCTCAAAGATGGCTCAGTGACAAGGTGTTTCTTGTGCCAGTTGTCAGTTTTCCTTAAACATATTTAAGCACAGTTAATTACAGAAGTTACCAGGGCTCTTATTACAGAAAAAGAGGAAT
This sequence comes from Ceratotherium simum simum, assembly GCF_057802395.1. Lineage (NCBI taxonomy): Eukaryota > Metazoa > Chordata > Mammalia > Perissodactyla > Rhinocerotidae > Ceratotherium > Ceratotherium simum. Next base: position 39,881,389 of record NC_141926.1, on the reverse strand, counting down.
CCAAATGATATGGGCTAAACCACAAAAGTTTATCAGGGATTAAATTGAAGTCAAATAGATACCAACATGAATACAGCTTTGGGCTCAGTGAAGGAATAGAGAGGGTTGGGTATACATTGGAAGTAGATGTATTCATGCATAATAATGTATTAATCCCAAGGAATCACTTACTTATTGATTATTAGTGGTTTACTATTAGATTATTAGTGGTTCCTAGGCTATCTCTGAAAGTGGATCATTTGACTTGTTCAGAAGCCAGGTCAAAAGCAAATTTTCTCAATTTAATGTATAGGGCTAATATTCTCTAAAACAATAAGAGTCTCAGTATAGTAGAGTTGATATTGTTTAAAATGTTGTAGGATAGCATGAACGTTTATTCATTATTCAATATACATTTAGGGAATGCTTCTTGGAAATTATTAATTTGTCTGAAAAAAGTGAACATCACGCTGAAGGATGATACTGATGATGGCAAGCACAATATTAATAATAACAATTTCATTTATTAGGCCTTTTCTATTTTCCAAACTCTATGCCAAGAGCTTCACATTGATCACATAGGATTGATCTTTGCTTAATTTGGTATACAATAGCAAAAGAAAATTGTTATTCCTTATTGCTTAGAATGAGGAAACTGAGGCTCAGAAATGGTAAGTGACTAACCCCAAGTAACCCATGCAGTAAGTGATGTGTTGGTTGGGAATTAAATTCAACCTCAACAGACTTTGAAGTCTGTCAAGTGTTTGAACCACTGTGGAATGAGGGACAATAAATAACAACTTGACCATAAGTTACTTCCTTGAAGGCGTATTTAGGGGTACAACTTGACATTTTTCTTCTTTATAAAAGTTTGGGGCTTTAATGAACAGTGAAAGCCAGTCTGGTGCAGAGGTTCAGCATGTAGACTCCAAGCCCTTCCTGCTTTTGGTTTTGAATCCTGCCCCCACAACTTGTTTGCTGCTTAATATTGGAAAAGTCTATTAGATTCTTGGTCTCAGTTTCTTATTTGTGAAATAGTGATAATAATAGTATTTACCTCATACTGGATTGTGGTAAAAACATTCTCTGTCTCTGTCTTGTCTCTGTCTCTGTCTTTGTCTCTCTCTACCTATATGTATACACAAGTGTCTTATATCTATGTGTGTATATATGTGTATGTATATATCTCTCTATATATATACATGTGTCATATATATGCATATCTATTTATCTATCATCTATCTATACATGTGTCTTAGAACAATTCTTGGTACATAGTAAGTACTGTGTACACGACAGATAAATCATCACCATCATTATCATCATCATCATTATATCTGAGTTTCCCTGATTCTGTTGCTTTTACCAATGAAGTCCTTCCGTATATCAACATTGTATAAACTACAGCAGTGGGACAGAAATAAAGTTGCTTGAGCCTTGTAGGAAAAAAGCAATATTTTTAAATATTTTAGCACTGTGTAACTTTTCTTTCCTTTTCTTCCAAGGACGTCTGAATTTTTAAATTTCCAAGTGAACTAAGTCATTAATACAAAGTGGTCAATGGAAAAATAACTATGTACGCTAACCTTTGTTATCCCCAAAAATACTTCTCCCTACTTGCTAACCTAAAAACAACCAAGCCCCCCGGCCTGATATCAACTAGTCCAAAGGCAAAGCAAATTCTCCTTTAATAGCATCAGCTTGTGCCACTAAATTGACTATGTTTCTCTTTCCCAAATAGCATGCGTAACTTCGAGAAAGTTGAAGGCATGCTGAAAAAAATAATGATGTGATAGGAATCATACCGAATGCTTTTATTGGTTTCTTAGTAAAAATCACTATTTGCCAAGTTTATAGAAGAAAATATTGCAACATAATTTTGGCATATTTCTTACATGCAAATTTTATTTCATTTTTCTTAGGATCAGAGAATAGTATACATCAGAGGTTTTAGAATATAGATTTAGTTCTCAGTTATCATATTTGTTCATTGTATTGTGGTTTATTTTAAAACTAGACACTATAATGAAAAGTCCCTTGGTTTAAGTGTGCTGATTAAAGAAAGGATCATTAATTTATTTTTAGTCATAACTTTCCAATAAGAAAGTAGAGAGGTATATTTGAAGCTGAAGGATAGATAAATACTAAAATCAGTTTACATCAGTTCACCACAAAAATTATCTTTTTCTAAAAATATTTAGACTAAGTTGCTTTCATTTTCAAAGCTCTAATGTGCTAGTTCGGGGTATCTTGACTACTGAGCAGTTAAATTCACAGAAATATTTTACACCATTCCAACATAATTACATAGCTGATTATAATAAGACATCACAGCCGCTGAAACCCAGCACTACTTAAACATTGTCATTCCTCAATTTCTTAATAGAAAAAAGAGTACCTTGTTATGTGGTAATCATAAATTAGTTTCTTGCCATCTGTATTGCTAAATTTAATTTTTTGTTTCAAGACTGACTCTACTTTTACAACAAAAGAAATAGTACATATTCTTTTAGTTAATTACTGGAAAACAAAGTGATTTCTTTCTTGAATATCACACTTTTGTTTTTTCTTGAATATCACAACATTTGCTTAATGAGATTTAGATTTTTTTGGAGAGTGTTGTTAGTCTAGCATGAAAACAGGTTTCTGGTGTCTCTGAAGCTGCAATATCAACCGGAGATGAAGTGTGTGAAATTCCCCTCCTCCTTCCGTGTAATCCTCGGATTCCTGGACTTCGTCACATTGTTGCGACAGATGCGTGCAGTCCTTTAGGCTCTGCTGTCCCATTTTGTCTAATTGGTCCCAATATTGCAGCTATCAGATATGTTTCCTCTTATTGCCATTTGATCCCATTTACAAGAGATATCAGTCATCATTTCCACCTGGTAACATAAAAAGTGTATCTTTTTAAGACTAGTCTTTTTTGGACAAGCTAGTTATTTCTCCTGTAAAATGTCTTTCTGCTCTGCTGTCCTGTGGGAAACACAAATCTATTTTCTTGGTGAGGGGTCTCCTCTAAGATACAGGCTATTGGCTTAGAATAGTTTCCATGTGCAGGGGATTATTCAGGAGGTGAAGATGGGCATATTTTGTGGAAGAGATAATAAACGTTTATTATAAACGCAACAACACAGAGAGATACACACAGAGACACACATGAGAGCATGCACATGCACACATGGACACAAGACTATTGATGTCCGTTTGGGTACCTGGGCCTACAGGGTGATCTGGAATAATGGCTTCAGTTTAGCCCTCTGATCTAATGACAGGTGCACACTTGCTCTGTTCACCTCGGTGATCTATAAACTCATCAAGGAAGTTTTCCATTTGCTGTTCTTGGGTTGACATGGAAAATTCCAAAGATTTAAAAAGAAACAAGCTACTAGGGGCTGGGATTCTGTCTAAATAGGGCAAACTCCAGACAATTTTCAATTTTATGTTGATAAGAAAAACCTATTAATAAGGCTCTTTACAGTTTACAATGTTTTCTGTTTTGAGGTTTTTTTTTTTTTTTTGTACAGTATCTTTTAACTTTTGATAGCCATCACAAAGTTGTGAGTCAAGGAGAGCTGTGATAGTTTCCATGAAGAAATTGGGACCCAATGTGGTTAAATAAACAGCAACAGGTCATACAGCATTAATGGCAGAACCAACAAGCATCCAGGTCTCTGACTCCTTAATCAATAATCTTCAAATTGTACCATTAACAAACACCGATGATTAGAATAAGGGAAGGATTCTGTCTCTCTCTCTTAGTACCTGTAATCTTCCACTGGGCATCCATGGTCTCCCGCTATGGCCTCAGTGTCTCATTGGTTTGACTTTTTTCACAAACAGCTAAGATGGCTTGGTTCATTCATTTATCCTCTAATTTACTCAACAAATACGTAAATGGACTGAGCTAGGGATTGATTATCTCCATACACAATAAGAGGAAGTCTTTCATCTAAATTTATGGATTTTTATTGACTTATGAATAAGTTACATATTAATTGAAGTTGTCAATTTATTTGTCCATCTAGGCAATCTAAAGGAAAATATGGATACTAGGAGGATTGTAATAGAATTGAGGTTTTATATTGACCCCCTAAATCAGTTGTTACACTCCCACAATAAGAAAAATAACTTTTGAGTTATATAGTTATCTCTGTTGTTTTGGACATAATAATCGCTCTGATGAATGTTCCACTTTGAAAACAGAAGCAACTTACAAAAATAATGAAAATGCAAAAATATGAACACAGCAGTACTTTGCCTCTCTTTTTAAAGAGAACTGTGTTATAGTGCTGCTGCTTTCAGCAAGAAACAGTCTGTTCTATGGCCATGATGTGGCTCCCTGATACACAAGCAGCTAAGAGCATCCAAATGGCATAATAGGAATACAATTATGGCTCTCAGAGAGCCTGTTCCATCAATAGTCAGATCTGAATTGTACCAATTGAAGAAGTAATATGAGCACTTTTTTTGGTAATTTAAATACATGTGTTTTCTACTCATTTCTGGACAATAATGGTTTCAGATTTGTTCCTTAATTCAGTCATTCTTATAGAATTTTTAGTGGTATATTGACTTATATTAATAAAAGAACAGTATAAAAAAAAAATAAAAGAAATTTGCCTTTGCCCAAAAAACACTGGACTATCATAAACCACTAGACCTGTATGCAGGCATGACTATGTAAGCATTTTGGGAAGCAAGAAAACAAAACAAATCAAAGTGTTTACCATTTGAAAAACAAATCTGGTACTTAAAAATAAACAAATTTTGTCTTTATTCTTCACACTTTTATCTCTCTGGGCAGATGCCCTTTTAAAAATGTTGAAAAGTAAAAGAAAATACAATATATTTAAAAACATTAAAAATAAATTATATTGTTTGTATAAAACACTTTGAAAATTGACATTTCCAGCCATGTACTTTTGATTTTAGACTTAAAGGAAGTAATTTGCTAAAGCATGGATTCTAAATCGATTATATATAAACTTAGGAATCAATTATTAAAATATATGTATATTAAAGGAATAAATGTGACACACATACTACAGTGCCAACAAAAAATAACTTTACCAAAGACTATTGTACGGTGGCGACTATTTAGTCTGTCATCTGGCCCTGTTACTAGTCAAGTAAACTGGGCAGATTCTTTAACATCTCTAGGCCTAGTGTAGTAGAAATGATAGTTAAAATACCTACTTCTTAGGGTTATTGTGAGGGTTATGTGTAATAAAATAATTGTTAAATGGTATTAATAGGCAGAATTGTTTTAAGAAAAACTGCTTATAACTATAAGGCATCATACATAGAAATCATTAATGATATTTTAAAAAATGGAAAATTCAACATGTAAATTAACATTTCCACGAAGAGAACAACAGCAAGTACAAACTTAAGTTCTTTAAGATTTAACCAAAGACTTCCACGGTGCTTTCATTAAAAGAAAACAGTGACTACAGCTTTTGGCACACTGGGGAGCTAGCATACCTATCAAAAATCCTTGGAGATCTGTGAAAGGAAAATATTTTCTGCTGTTTTCAATGAGTATATTCGTCACTCTAACAGTTTTAAAAATAACCTCTAAATGCTAAGCAGGAACAGTTAAGTACATTCAGTCATTTTTCCATTCAACAAATATTTTTTAACTGCCTACTATGTGTCAGAAATTGTGCTAGACTCAGGATGAAAAACAGATGGTCCAGCCTCAGGGAATGTACAATGTTCTCACAAAGCACTGTCAAGATAGTATCTCAAAAGTTCCTGCTCTTTCACATCCACACCTAACATCAAATCTTTTCAGATCTCCATAGAGGTTATAACTTTTATATTTATTGATTCACTGACCAAATGCTAGAACTAAACAATGTCTGAAAAAAACTGTTCACTTCTGAAGAGACCATAAGGAGGACCCATTTGAGGATCTAGCTATAATGCTTTTCAAATAGGAATTTCTTGAATTTGTACTTTAAAGAGTCGAAACCTTGCACAGTCAGAGCAGAAAAATCATACCATGTAATAGCATTTAAGTAAAATGTGCTAGTCATTTCACACACACGAGAAGTTAGCAAGCATGTTTTGCTGATACGTTACGTTTTTAATTCCACAAGAAAGCTCCGTTAAACAAATTATAAGAAAAAGCCATTTTTTTTTTAAATCACCATTTACCTCTTTTATTATTATTATTTTCTTTTTTGTGAGGAAGATCGGCCCTGAGCTAATATCTGCCAATCCTCCTCTTTTTTTGCTGAGGAAGACTGGCCCTGGGCTAACATCCATGCCCATCTTCCTCTACTTTATGTGGGACGCCGCCACAGCATGGCTTGCCAAGTGGTGGGGGGGTGTGAGCCTGGGATCTGAACCGGCGAACCCCAGGTCGCCGCAGCGGAGTGCACGCACATAACCTCTTGCGCCACCAGGCCGGCCCCCAAGATAAAAGCCATTTTGAAAAATTTTATCTTAATATTTACGTCTTATTGCATTTAAGAAATATTTCCATGGTCCATAAGTATTAATGTAAAAGTTTTATCACACCTTTAAGTAATTTTTTAAATCATCTTGGAAATTTCCTAAAGTGAAATTTGCTGTATATATAATAGTATGTGTTTCATATATCCATGAGGTCAAAATTCACTTAAGTACTATAACCAGTTGTAGATATAAGAAAAGCAGTTATTGTTATTTTTTATTTATTTATTTTTTTGGTGAGGCAGATTGGCCCTGAGCTAACATCTATTGCCAATCTTCCTCCTTTTGCTTGAAGAAGATTGTTGCTGAGCTAACATCTGTGCCAATCTTCCTCTACTTTGTATGTGGGACACCACTACAGCATGACTTGATGAGCGATGTGTAGGTCCACACTCAGGATCCGAACCCACGAACTCCGGGCCACCAAAGTGGAGCGCATGAACTTAACCACTACACCACTGGGACGGCCCCTGCAGTATTGTTTTGACATCAGATTTTTACTTTTCTTAGCAGTGTTTCAGTCACTTAATAGTCCATGTTGTTGAACATCAAAATACGTAAAATGCTTCTAGCTTTAAAAGATGTTTTTCCCCCCTTTCTGGAATATCTTCATGAGGTCACTGAAGGTAGAACATTAATTTAGAAAAAAGAAATTCCAAAATGTAATTTGACTCACTTTTTCCTTCTAGAAGCTCCTCAAAACAATATAAACTTAAAAGGAAAATTATATTTTAAAATCGAATAATAACAATATTTCTCCTAATATATATAATAATATATAATACATATTTACATATATACATCCTTGCATATACATACACATGCAGAAATGTATATATGTACATATATTTTATACAGAAATATGTATATATATGTGTGTATATATACATTTCTGTATATATACAGTCATATGCTACATAGTGAAGTTTCAGTCAACAACAGACCACACATACCAAGGTGGTCCCATAAGATTAGTGCCATATAGCCTAGATGTGTAGTAGGCTATGCCATCTAGCTTTGTGTAAGTACACTCTACGATGTTCACACAATGATGAAATCACCTAATGATGCGTTTTTCAGAACGCATATCCCCATAGTTAAGCAAGACATGACTGTACATATATATATATATGTATACACATGCATATATATTTACATATTTCTATCTAAATGATACTCATATATTGCACATGGGAAATGATGAAGAGGAGTGTCCATCACCAAAAGAGGTTATGATTAGATATTCCTAGTGGTCTAATGTGTTGAGTTCAGCATAAATGAAGTTCATAGACTTGAAAACTACATAATGACTCACACCAAGCAATGTTGAATGTTTGGCTGTGTTTTGACACATCTTAAGGCTACTGAATTTTTACAAATAGTTTCTAAATCTAATATAGAGAGAAAGAACAATACAGCAGATAAGGACCAGACAAGCTAAAGAGCCTGATTGAAAATCTCGACTCTGCCATTTACTGGCTTTGTGACCTTCTCTGGGTTAGAATCCCCATCTATAATTGAGGATGACTTATAAGTGGTTATTAATTAATTGTATGACTAATTTGAGACTGTGGATGCCAAAAGGGAAGATGGCCAGCAGACACACCCAATTCAAAGAGAACAGGTTGTTGTTATGTTCTCTTAACTTCCTGGCCAAGGTCAGGCTTGAGAGACATATTTTAAAGAGTGAATGAGACTATTCCGTGAGACCAGCACAAGGAGAGTGGAAAGTAGTTTCCTTTTAAATTTATTTCAACTGGCAGTGTCTTGGGCCAGTTGCGGAGTAACTTTTATACGTTAAATGAGCAAAAATTCAAGGGGAATTTTTGTTTTCCAACTCATGTAGACATATATCTTCCAAGTCTTATTAGAAGTTAGGTCTGAAAGATCCTATTTAATTAATATAAGCTCTAGTCATGCCTAGTGTCAGAGGGTCTTCAAATGGATAAAATAAAAGGAATCTGAAGCAAGTATATTGTATCCATGTTAGTAGTACACATAGCTATCTTCAGAGTTGCCTGAAGATACAGAAATAAAAATCCCTGTTAAATCTCAAGTGAATTCAGGAAAAGTATAAATCTTGCTGTCCACACAAACCAGAATTTGGATAAATCACAGAACTGCTGTAGTGGAGCCAATACTGTTCTAGAATTTTACATGTTCTTGTTGAAGATATCTGTCAAGAGTTTAGCTAAGGTACTCCATGGTATTGCTGCCTCCACATCTGTTTTGTTTAGCTAAACAGACTGCGGGGACCTTAAACTGGCACTGGCCCCTCACGCAAGTGCATGCCCTGGCTGATAGCCCGTAGAGTCACAAGCAAATCTAAGTGACTTCCCCAACAGCCATTGTGATCAAGTCTCCTCTGCCTCTCTGTGCCTTTTCGTTATGCTCCCCTTAGATAAGACCCCCTTGTGGCTTACCAAAACCCTGCTCTTTTGGTCTGAATTGAGCAATCCAGCCTTAGCCCGGAAACCCCAAATCACTTCACCCAGGAACTGTAATAAAGGCGTGTGCCCCAGGTCTTGCCTCTCTCTCTGCCTGCCTTCACCTCTCTGTATGACCCCTTGAGGTGTGCCGTGTGCTTCCTCCAAGACCTGCGAGTCATAAACTTCTCTATTTCATTTTTTCTTGTGATCTCTTGTTGAACCGTGGCTTACCATCCAGTCCTGTGCTCCACTTAACAAATGTTAATTAATAATGTCATAACAATATCATAGTAAAAGTTTGGCAATTTACATATAAGCAAAGCACTTTTACATAGAAAATAAAATTAATTTAATAAATTAAACTCATAGCTACCACTAGATCCCAATTATTATAAGTCCTTAATAGTTCCCCAAATTAAGGATTTCCATGGCTATAGCAGATATTCTAAATGACCTTGTCTATCCTATTAAAGTAGACCTAGTGAATGAAAGTGAATAAAAATGTACCACAATTAGGGAGAACACTAGGATGGTTTCACTGCTACTGTAGGTGAAACTGGTTGCATGAGTAGTTTGCTTGGAACTTGGAGTTTCTGTCAAAGGAGACCTCAGAAGCAGAGACCATACTGATCGGACTAACAGCTCAGAGCTGCCAAAAGAATGGTTTGCAAATTTATTCTCAAGCAGATACAATGCAGCCTTTAAGTCAAATAGGGACATCATAATTTCGATATTGTATAGATATCTCCGTTTTACAGTTTTTTTCAATGGGAATTTAAAAGTAAAGGGGATCATTATGTCACAATGAATGGTTATTGTATCTTTTATGTAAGAATTAAAAGTCAATATTGAGATGAAAATAAACCATCTAAACCATTTCTAAAAGAAATACCAATAGTGCATTAACTTTTGCTGCATTTCACAGATTCATGTCACCACCCTCAATATATAAATAAATAATGTTTCTCAGACTGGGTCTTAATTTATGAGTTCTAGAGTACACAATCAGGAAAATGACATATTTTCATGACACCTATATCATTTTAGGTTTGATTCAAAAACTACACACACACACACACACACACAAATACAACAAATCCTCTAGAACTATCCAAATATTTTAGGTGAATTTGATGATAGGCATTGAATTTGAGTATATTTTGTCATTTTTTTAACGGATAGTGTGGCACATTAAAGATAGCTGCAAACTCTGTGGCTTCACTCCCATGAAGAAGTGGAGCCCATGTCACCCCCTTGAATCTGGGTAAGCACTGTCACTGCTCTGATCAATACACACAACCACAATGATGCTGTGGGCAGGTGCTGGGTCGGGACCCTAAGAGGCTAGGAACATCTACTTCTCTTTCTCCATACCCTCTCGTGGGCAGCTCTGAGCCGCCGCATACGAATTCTGACTCCCCTGAGACCACCGTGCTGCCTGGCACCTATGGGCACCCTCCCTGGCAGCGCCTGACCCAGCTCAGCCTTTCAGTCATCCTCGCTAAGGCTCCAGATGTGTGGGTGAAGCCGCCCTGGGCCTTCCAGACCAGCCCATCCTGCCGCTGAATTTCAAGGCGGCCTTAGTCAAAACCACATGGAACAGAATAGGCCAGCTGAGCTCTGCCTGAATCCTGGACCCAGAAGATCATGAGATGTAATGAATTAAAGATGTGTTCTAAATATCTCCCACTGCTTTATTTAAGTCATATTTTCTATACAAATGAAGCCAATAGAAGTGTTTCTGTCATTCTCAGCTATATATAGCTAAGGGATCTGATATGGTTTCCCGTGATAAATAGAAGAGAATTCCTCCATTTATTTCCTAAAATTTGCCAGCAGCTTTGATTCCTCCTCAATTTTAGAATAATAAAAATGTTAAAGAACTCTCAAAAAAAAAAAAAAAAGCACGAAACATACAGAATAAAAGATGGGACCCTGCTCAAACGCCACCTCCCCAGAGAGGCCTTCCCTGGCCACCCTGCTTGCACGTCCCTCACTCGTCTCCTCACGTCGCTTAATTTCTCTTCATTACACTTATTGGCAGTGCACAGAGGGCACAGTCTGCTCGCTGTGAGACAAAAGCCAACTGTCAAGAGGCAAGATGGTGGAAAAGAAAGGGCAGTTTATTACAGCTTGCTAGTGAGGGGGAAGATGGCCAACTCATGTCTCAAAGAACCATCGTAAGGGGCACAAAATCTTACAGCAGTTATACAGGCCGGTGGGTTATAGGGGAGGGGTTAGGAATGTTGACTCTCAGCTGTTACAGACTGGGAGTGCCACGCCAGATCTTTCAGTTTTCACTGATGATGGCTATCAGCATAGACTCTGTTGGGGAGTCATCACATTCCTAAGGAACTCAAAAGAACAAAGTCATCATCTTACCGCAGCTGGGAAGTGCGTGCACAAGCAGGGGTTGTAAAATCTACAGAGCAGTTAGATCTCCTGGAGGGTGCATAACCAGCTGGGTTAGTTTGTCAGAGGTCATTCAAAGTTACGATAGTGCTTCTTTTCTACAATGCCTTCCCTCATGTCAACCTTGTCTTGAGCTGGTATCAATTCTCCCCTTTTGCTGTTGGATCCTTCAATCTTGAGGGATGTCTTGCTGTCTCATCTTATTGAACCAGTCTCTTAGTAAGATGGTGATGCAGGTGGGCTCCCAAAGTTAGGCCTACATTGTGGAAGCCAGAACTAGGTAATTAACAAGACAAAAAGAAAAACAAAGTTAATGGTGGAAGCCAATTATAAACCAGTTTCTGAGTCCAGGGGGCAGCCAGTCAAAAAGATTTCTAGATGTCAGAGTCAAAGCATCTTTTGCAGTTTTAAACGTCTCTGATGATGTCATCAGGTATTCAGGTACCTTTCTGAGTGGCTCACACAGAAACAGACATGAATCTCTCTTAAGTTTATATCAGGTCCACCAGTTTCAGTTTGCAAGGCTTCAGGAAAAAAAAGGCAGGTTCAGTTCTCACTGATTCCAAATGAAAATGATGGAAAAAAATTGAAAACATTAGTTTGGAGATTTGTAGTCAGATATTTCAGGAGACTAGAATAATTCAGGATCCAGTCCAGTTAACATATATAAAACAGAAACTTCAAAGAAAATTATCAGAGCTAACATCTAGTATCCATGAACGTGTACTATAGTTTCTATTGAAACATATGTTTCCCTCTAAAATCACCCTCATTTTATAAAAGATAGCCAAATTAAAACTAATTAGTTTGCAAAATAAGTTTAGTTACAATAAACTTGGCCCAATTATTTACATAAGTACGGCAAGAATAGCAATTGATCATATAGGCTCTTTTAAATCTGCTTTGCTGGAACTCTTTATAAGGAATTTCGGATTGAACTTTAAAGGCCTCTCAAGGCCAGGAAAGCCAAGCCAAAGACTTTGTCATCAGCCTTTGCCTGCAATACCTACAGATTTGAGTGAATTCCTCTCTTCTCGAGGTGCCCCAAAATATTTCGAGGTTCCTTGCACCAGCCAGGTAAGTGACATTCCTTACTCATCCGGGTAAGTGTTGCTTGGAATGCTGTATATAAGGTACCAGCCCAATATTTCCACATGGCTTTATTCCATAAAGTCCAATCTTTGTCTCTCAAAAGCTGTCTTGTCATATCTGAGTCTGTGTATTTTTCTTAAATATAATAAATTCCAGTCAAAGCTTTCGTAATATAACCAATGTTTCCAATTGTATCCTGTTATAAGGAGAACAGATTCTTATTGAACTTATGCAAATAACTATATTGCCGTGAAAATAATTCTCACTCACTAAGAGTTTCCAAATCCTGGAGGAATCAGGTAGGTTGAAAAAGATAAATGTTTCAATTCTGCTTACAAAGGTATAATTTGCCAAATTGCCACAAGTCATAGCTAGCTCAGGAGAAAAGAGAAAAAGTTTTCCTTAAATCTGAAAAAAACAAAACATTAAAAAAATCAGCAATATTTCAAACAAAAGTCATAAAAATTATAATCATCCCCATCAGTTCATTCAGTCCAGTGTAGTTGATTCTTGATCTTAATCTTCTGTTAGCAATTTCATGAAGTCAGCAGTTTCTCTGTTAGAGTTCTGTTATTTCTTACCCAGTTCAGTTTTATAATCCAAAAGTGTATCAGAAACCTGTATTCTAGAGTAAGCGCCAGAGTCCTTTCCATTAATGTCTCTGAAGATGAAACATATTTTGCAAAAGCATCGAACAATAACTGTCTGTAAACAACAAGACCCCAAAATGGCAATTGACAAAGAAATTTGGTTAATTTTGTGACATACAATACTTTAAAATAATAACCAGAACTAGACTGATAACCAGGACAGATCAGAATTTCCGTAATGTTATACAATTTTAAAGCACCTATATCAATATCATTCACCCACACAATATCACCTAAGGTTTATCCTTACTTATTTGACAATGCTTCCCATGTAATTTAACATACGAATAAGCCTAATAAGTTTAGTGTCTTCCTCCTTACAGGAAGAGAGCAAATTTCTTTGAGAAGTTCCAGGGGCTCTTTGGAAATTCTCAAAGAAAAAAGTTGAAAGAAAGACTTTATTTAAGATATGAATTTTGGGGAGCTTGTCAAAAATATCAAAAGATTTTACAACACTTGATCAAATAGGAAATAATGCTCACTGTAAAACAATGCTCTGTTATCCATTTAAACAGTCAAGGGCAAACAGAGAGTTAAAATAGTCAAAAAACCTTAATAGAGAGACCTCAGTCCTTTTGAACATAGTAAATTATTTCAACACAGTTTCTTTGTCTTTTAGGTAGACTTACTCAAAGGTAAAGAAAAAATTATAAAATTGCTTTATCAAGTCCAAGAAACTTATCCATTTAAGAGAAAGAAGACCGAATTTTAATTTTGTACCAGCTTACTTTGAATATTAAAACTTATTTACTTAATTAAATTTACTTTAATCTTAGCCAACTTGACCATGTATAAAACTCTTTTTCCAGAGTTCCTCTTCCACAAAACTTTTATAACTTTCTTTTTACATTCAGAATTTGTCCCATGCCTTCCTTTCTTCTCTTCTAGTATTTTGGGACAAATTTATCTTTCGTAACCAACCAAACAAAATATTTCCATTCTTTGTACCTTCTTTACTATATACGTCTTACTTTCCTTGTGTACAGAGCTGTTTTCCTGATTAATTTTTAGTAGCTTTAATCACATATATTAATTAGAATTTTTCACCCTTATAGACTTTGACTTCTAAGTAAAAATTAAGTAAAGAGTTATAAACTTTCTTTTATATTAGCATTCTGTGGCTTGGCAAATTTATTTCTTGGCAAATTATTGGCAAACACTTTTCATAATTTCTGGAAACAAGTTACTTTATAGTACACAAGGCATGTTTACTAATAGAACCAAAACACCTTTTAGTTTTTCTGTAATAAGTGTAAAGTAGATAAACTTAGATATGTTTAGCAATAATGTTTCAGTACTTTATGTTATTTGAAAATTATTGTACCTAAAAACTCTTACTCACTTTCATCTATCTAAACCATTTGTTTCCAACAATTGTCAATCAAACCAACAAACTTAAACCAGCTTTCATTTACCAAAGATTAATTTATATCATGTTAACTTGAAAGACATCTGGATTAACTGCATTTAGAAATAATTTTTGTAAGTGCTTACTTCAAGTTAATTGAATAGAGCTCTTAATTTTGACCATACCATCCGGAGGTAAAATATCACACATATGTAACATACATATAGACACACATACATAGAGACTGCACAGCTATTACTGCCATGAATCAGGTACAAGTCTCCCTAGTTATGAATCCAAATTTTTGTTTTAAGCCTTTTCACTAATATTTGTGAAGAAGACACTCGAGATGCTAGATTTTTGGCCAGGCACGCTCCTATGGATGTTTTTTGGCCTTTTCACTCTTTTTTTCCTTCAGTCGTAGGAATTGATGATGAGCTAAATAACACTTCCCAGAGAGGCAAGGCGATAATCCTTTCTGAGATAAAGGAACTAGGTGGAATTTGAACTGCCTCTAGAGCTGCTTTTCCAGTCTTACAAGGATTTTTTTAAAGGACAATTGCTCTTAATTTTTCAGAAATTGGGTTGTAACTGAAATGACATTATAGATTGATCTACCTGTCCAACTATATCACAAAGGTGCAGAGAAACCACTCAAGTTTTCTCCAAGATGGAGTTTCTGGGGGATATTTGCCTAGTCAGTTTTTAATGTCCCAATATCTACAAGCATTTATAGCTTAACTGTGGATGCTAGAGGCTTCCCCAAAAGAGAGTGCAAAAGGAGTAACCCATACAAGATCCAGAAAGTTCATTCCTAAAGAAATAGCCCAAGAAAGCAAAGGGTTCTGCTGCATAGGTGGTAGTGCACTAACAAACAAGAAAGATTGAGAAGACAAAGGTCCCCGATGGACTGGGACCCTTCATGACCAAAGAGGTCACAAAGCCCAGCTCTCAAGACAAAAAAAGTAAAAAAAACACCTCATCTTATATGCACATTAACAGCTTTAGCTATGCTTTGGGTCTCTTGGAGCCAGACTAATACCTCGCTGGGAAGTGCCACGGGCTTGGGGAACTGCTCGACCTGTGCTCACCAATATTGCAGCTCTTTTGGTTTCCAAGATGCCTTGTTAGCAATAGCCTCCACGTTATGCGCATAGTCCATAGGCAGGCCCTACGGTAAAGTCTACTGCGGGCCTGCCCAGACAACAGGCTTGTGGAGGTGCCTGTGTCTTGCTCTATGGGGTTTCCTTTATGACAAATGACACAAAAAACAGAAACAAGGACAAAGAGCGACCGTCTCTGGGAGGAGAAGGATCAATAAACCAATAAGTACTTAGTAGCTCCTACTGCTTACTTGTAGCTGAAAGTCGCCCAATTCAGGAGAACGCAGCCTAAGGGGTTTCAGGTAGGGATCAAATTAGCATTTCCCATTGTTTCAGAATTTAGACACGACTGGTCAAAAGTATATTTATGCTGCAGCTAGAATCAGATCATGAAAATTTAATGCATCCCTTAAATCAAGACCCTTACAATGAAGGCCCAGCCAAGGCTGTCTTCAAATAGCCAATGTAATTCCCCTGAGGCTGACGGCAGTTTGGTAGGACTCTTAGCCACAAACAGGAGCGCAACCAGCATTTTTGTCTGACTATCTCTGACCGCAAAATGAGGTGAACCTTATTTTCCTCCGATCGTATTTTGGGATCCCCCCACAACCTGACAATTATCAAGCCAAGTCCTCAGGACACAAAACAGGCTTGGTAAGACTCTGCTGTTTTCTGTAAACATTTACACCTTCCGGAAACTTTTGGTCAAAAGGTGGAGCCCTTGACTCTTTTAAAGATTAAAGATTTTTCCTTGTTCCTTGGTTTGGAGGCTCAAAAAGAGCCCAAAATGGCCACTGTAATTTTAAATTATCCTGGGTTATCTTGCCAGCTGTTTAGAGTTATTTCCATATTAGGGGGGGCTTTTATCAAGGTGGCCGCAACAAACAAGGTCTGATAGCCAGCTAGTGGGAGCAGCTCCCCCAAGAATAATCAAGGGGTCAGCTCTTTCCCTTATGTGTCCCAGCGCCCACAAAGTTCAGGTGATTTAAGCCCCAGACGAGCTGCCGCTGCTGACCGCCTCACCATGAACAATGAGGGCCCAGTAAAATATATTCTTCAGGAGGGGTCCTTATGAGGCTGTTGCACATCATGGGCAGACGCCCCGACACCTCTGTAAAGTCCCCAGTCACCCGGGAACATCCTGAAGGACCAGAGGGAACAGTGCCTCTTTTCTTCAGAGTCAGAAGACTCTCATAAGATTAGTCTAAAAGGCAGTTTGTTATAGTCACTGAGAAATTCAGTCCCCAAGCAGCCAATCTTAACAAATAACACAGTCAAACACAGACAAACATGAACAGATACAGAAATCCAATCTCTGGCACTCAAACCCAGGGTACTCTAGGACCCTACCCCAGAGTTCAGGACGCTAACCTGATCCTTTTGAGTGCCCTAGTGTCTGTAACCTTTATGTTCTCTCCCACAATCTTAGCCTTGGGACTTTAACCCAGTAACCAAATCTCACCAGTGGGGCCTCCAACCCACAATGCTGACAAGATATTAGACAATTTTAGGCACAGGTGCTTTTTAACGAGGTCACTCACCCAAATCCAAAAGAAGTCTGAATCTGGAGCTCTTTACAGACACAGACACAGACACAGACAGACTAGACACCGGTTCCTAGATTCCAGGTAAAGTCCTATTCCTCTTCCCACTCTGGCAGGGCACCCTATTTACCTTCTCAAAGAAGGGACCACAGATAGAGGTGAAGGCAAGTTCTCAGTGGCACACCACTGAGGCGACTTACCCTACTCCAGATGTGAGCCTGTAGACCCATCAGAGGTAGCCATTTCTCTTTCCACCATAGGGAGCATTAGGAGGCAGCCAGTATCAGCACAGGAGAGCAGGTAGGGCAGTTCCCCGAGACAAAGAGAGACTTGACAGCCACTAGGGACTAACCCGACGGGTCCCTGTCCGAGGTCGGCTGGCCACAAGCAAGACTTAATGTCCCACCAGAGTTGTCAGATTTCTGTTATCACACAAAGGGCATGATCTGCTCGCTGTGAGACAAAAGCCAACAGTCAAGAGGCAAGATGGTGGAAAAGAAAGGGCAGTTTATTACAGCTTGCTAGCAAGGGGGAAGATGGCTGACTAACATCTCAAAGAACCACCTTAAGGGGGCACAAAATCTTACAGCAGTTATATAGGCCATTGGGTTATGGGAGAGGGGGTTAGGAATGTTGACCCTCAGCTGTTACAGACTGGGAGTTGCCACACCAGATCTTTCAGTTGTCATTGATGATGGCTATCAGCATAGACTCTCTGTTGGGGAGTCATCACATTCCTAAGGAACTCAACAGAACAAAGTTATCATCTTATCACAGCTGGGAGGTACATGCACAAGCAGGGGTCATAAAATCTACAGAGCAGTTAGATCTCCTGGAGGGTGCATATCCAGCTGGGTCAGTTTGTCAGAGGTCATTCAAAGTTACAATAGTACTTCTTTTCTATGATATGGCTTCCCTTATGTCAACCTTGTCTTGAGCTGGTATCATTATCACTGCTGACGTGACATTAAATACGGAATGTCTACCTTCACTTTCACATATCACTCCCTGAGTGTACTTTATTTCCTGCATAGAACAGTGACTGGCACATAATAGCCTCAATAAATATTTGCTGAAGAAATAAAACTTTGTCTTCAGATATTTTACCTAAGAATTACAAACTTTGTTTTTACAGATAAAAATATGTCATCCAAATGATGACATATTATAAAGAGAAAGGTGTTCTGACATTGTGTAAAGATAGAAATTTTTAGTTTTCAAGACATGATTAAAATATGAATTTATTCTTTTCTTTTTAGGGATGATTACTACAAATATTTACTTGATATTCATTTGTATAACCAAAAAAATTTAATTTAAATTAAATTTCAATTTTTAAATTTAATTTAAAAATTAACCTACTTTTAAATATCACATTAAAACTTATAGTTCTCTCGTAGTTAACAATCAACTAAAAATTTTCTTCCTCTTCCCTTGATTTGTGTATAATTTACATGGCAGACAGTAAATTGTATATGACATACTAGCCCCCATATTTCACGTGATTATCTGTATAATTCATGATCATGAGGATGTCAAGATATCTTTTTTAGCACATGTGAGTTTACAATGGCATTGAAAGGTTATGTTGATAAAATTAATTGTCCTACTTGACAAAGAGTGGAAAAAAATCTAGAAGGCCTTTAAGTAAAAGTGAAATTGACTTTAAAATGGCAAAACATACAGTGGCTCCCCATTTGGTTTAAATGAACACGCTATTATCAATCTATTCATAGAATCTCAGTGTGGTACCATTTCCCTATTAAAGCTTTATGCAGAGGGAGTGGAGCTATTTTGTATGCTGATCCTTTGTTCTTCTACCACTTTCTCTTTCCCATGTTTACATTACAAGAGGGAAGTTAAGAAAATAAAAGAAGAAGCCAACTGAGAAAGGCCCCTTAGAAAATTTGAAGCTTCAGGAGCAGGGACAAGGAGCACAAATCCTCCAGCATGTGCTTACAAGGCTAACAATACATTGCACTACAAAATTCAGTTAAACTGCGTGAGAAGCTACATCATTATTTTCCTGGATTAATTTCTCTTTCCCATGCAACAATGACTGTTCTTCTTATCAACTACTCTCATAATGGGGAGTAAACAACCAACCACCTCAGCAACATATATGATTAAGACTCTTCCTTTTTCAGGCCAGCTCTCCCTGCAATTATATTTTACAAACACAATTCTACGCGGCTCCTCTCAGTTGAACACAATAATGTAGTTTTACTGAATGACTCTGCAGAGGCCTAATTACTTCTTGAAGCAGGGCCCCTGATGTTATTTTGCATTTAATTCACAACCACATGCTGAAGGTTATTATCTGTGCAGTAACCAATTGAAATATTTTTTAAAAAGTATTTCTTGTACTTTTTAACCTGTGACTTTTAAAAACAATTGCACTTTGCTTCTCAAACACACCTGAAGGACTCTAGTATAATAGGGAATGAAATTATAAGCCTTATGTATATTGAATTAAATCCATTTTTATTTCAAAAATATGTACTAATTCTAGTATTTTTGAAAGTGCATCTGTGTCATCCGATCAATTATCCATATAGTTTATTTTAATGAAAAAATAAACTTGTAAATCTATGTCAGAGACTAGGAAGATGTTATTCATTCATGGAGTCTTTTCTGAAAATGTCAATTAAAAATGATCTCCTCTTTTTGGAATACCTAGAGCCTGCTTAGATCTCCTTATGGTGTCCATCATATACTGTCTTTAACTATGGTATTTTTTTTACAAAGACACATACTTATATGCATATACTTTTCTTTCATTTGAAATTATATTGATATAAAAAAGTAACACAATAAAAGTAACAACATATAGCAAGTGCCTACGATGTGCTAGTAATACATCACCCTTTAGATATATCATCTCCCTAAATCGTCACAATGGTCCTAGGTAAAAATTCCGTTTTACGGATAAGAATTTCAAAACTTGGAAAGATTGAGTAGCTTGCAAAAGGACAAACAGGGAGTAAATGGAGAACACAGGATTCTGCTCGAGAGATCTGCTATCCCAGATCTGGCTCATAACACTACACGCTGACATGCATTTAGATTAGGTTTTCAATGACTGAGACATTATGTGTGTGTGTGTGTGTGTGTGTTGTGTGTGCGCGCGCGCGAGTGCACATAATCTTCTTCAAGATGCATAGATTTTTTTGAAAGGAGTATAAGGGTAACATTAAAAATTTCCATATAGATGTTAGGTCCTTAAAAACAGACAAAAACAACAGCAACACTATTAACAAAGTACGTTTCTAAATTCTAGAATAGAGGCTGTAATAAAATTTGTGTTTGCCATATGACGTTACCTGGGGAAATTACATGTAGTGCTTTATTTTCCTATAGATGCAATAAATATAATTCACTCTCTGACACAGTGCTTAGTTACATTTGAGGGGAAAACTGCCCTGCTCAATGTTCAAGATAAAAAATGATATTTAGAGCTAGAATAAAAGAAAAAAATAAAGTTATAAATAATTGTGTAGTAGTAAATTTAAAATATAAACATGTTTTATTTAAAAAACCAAGAGTATCTTTCACTTTTCAAATAGTTCTGGAACCCCAGCAAAGCATTTCCACCATCTAGGCTTATTCTCTGTTTACAAAGGTACATTTGTTGAAATCGCATTAAAATACACCTACAAACCTCACAAATTCTACCACAGAGGCTCATTTATAAGAATAATTAGCTATTAGTCAGCCCTGCCTGCAAGAATACATTTATTTATATTACCTAGGAAGCGTTTAATTCACATTGAATCTGCTCATGTTGTGACAAGTGTAATTCCAAACCAAGAAGACAGAAAGCTATCCATGTTAATGAAGTTCACAAAGAAAATATTCTTCTGTTCCATGGAAATATTGTAAGACATTTTCTTAGTATGCAAATGATGAAAGTCAAATAGCTGTGACTTTTGTAATATTGTAGACAGATATGCCATTTAAATTTTTTAACTTATCAATAAGAAACTTAGGAAGCATTATTACTTAATTAATAGTTGCTATGCTAAAATACTAACTGAGCTAAATAATATTTTTCTATGACAATAGTTACAATAACAATGTAAAAATAAATCCTAAGGCATATTCTGCAAAACAAGAGTCAAAAAAAAAAAGAATATGTGATTTCAGTAAATCCCCTTGGATTGCAATGCTACTATTGAGAAGATTAGTATAGTTCTTTCTATGCTTTATATTCAGGTGGATAAAATGATTAACACAGTTGATGAAGTCATAAAAACATGAAGATTTAAGATGTATTTTATCACAAGAGACTTATACCCATACACATTAGACGCTGCACGTGTAGGAAGAGGCATCTGTGAATAAAATGGTAGCTGCCTTTTTAGGTCTTAACACATTCTAAACGTATTTCCTAAGTGTTTTTAAGTATTAGGGAGAGATAAATCAAATTCATATAGGATTTTTAACATTCAGAAACAATATTTAATTTAGGATTAGCTCACAGAGTGATTCTAGATGTAAGAGGCTAATATCTTTTTCTATTCTACACAATAATAATGAAATCATAGAATGATCTTTTAAGTTGTTTGTATGGCTTTACAATGAATGGATTATTCAGATTATATTTTGACAAATACTAGTTGTATAGTAACAGATCATTAATTTGAATGAAAATATGGCATTTCTACAAAAGAGTTGATGCTGTCCCTCAGTTCTCAACCATGAATCTGGTGCAATAATTCTGTACCAGAAAAATTTCAGCCAATCAAATAATCAGTGTAATATATTTAGAATAAAATAAAATACTTGAGTAACTAATCACTAGGTTAAATTAAAGGGGAAACTGAACCTAGCAACCAAATGTGAGAATACAACTTTATATCGAATTCATGAAAAACTCTTCTAAAAAAGTGAATTAGAACATGTCACAAAGAAAACCTCAAAGTATTTCTCAAAGAAGAAATTGTAGAGTCCCCATTCTTTAATTAAATCAGCAAAATTAGAAATTTAAAAAAAACACCTCAACAAGTTGAAAATAAACAAAGCAAAACAAATCTCTGTTATAAAGCACTGTATAAAATAGAAGTAAATCACGACGACTAATTACTTAGCAACCAACGTCACTGTAAAACATACGATGTGTCCAAAATTCTATTCAGAGGCACAAGCATAGTTTGAATATTTTAATAATTATAAATAGAGAATGAAAATAAATATTCACATTAATAGGTCATACAAAGAACCACAAAGTATACCTAAAAGAGATAGGAAAGTGATTCCAGCAAAATTGAGGCAAAAACTAATTATCCAAAAAAAGAATTAATAAGTTTTTAAAAGATTTGGGAGAAAATAATGAAATATATTAAAAATTCTTCCAATCTAATCTAAATTCATATCCATCATGAAATACCAATTTCTAAGATATAATCTTTCAAGTATCTCCAGCTTTGCTCCAAGCCAACAGCCACGTGAGTGACACTACTTTGGAAGTAATTTTTCTAGTCAAGTTGCTTTAGCTGATGCATGTTGGGGTAGAAACAAGCTATTCCCACCCAGTCCTACCTAAACGGCAGAGGTGGGGGCAAATAAACAGCTGCTGTTTAAGCCACTGAATTTTGGGGACTGAAGTGTTTTACAGCAACAGATCTTCACTAAAGCAATTCATTCCTTTGGAATCCCTGTGCAACTTCTTTTGTTCTTTTGGATACCTTTCCTTCAATTGGTTCTCAATTTGATTCCCAAATTCAATGATTATTGAAGTATTATACATAATAAGAACATAAAAAATTCTAACAATGGGAAATACTTCAACATATTATTGCATGTATTTACAGGCATGCGCTGCATAACGACATTTAGATGGATCCCACTTGTCATGGTGGTCCCATAAGACGAGTACCACACAGCCTAGGTTTGTAGTGGGCTATACTATCTAGGTTCATGTAAGTACACTCTATGATGTTCACACAATGAGAAAATCACCTAACGACCCATTTGTCGTTGTTAAGTGATGCATGACTGTATTTACAAGCATTAAAACAATGTTTAAAGAATATTTGATATCACAGGAAAGAGGCTTATGACTTACTGTTAAATGAGAAAATCTGATAAAAATCTTTATTTTGCTTTCTCGGCCACTCCATGACCTAACCAATACCACTTAAATCTAGAATTTCTCCTACTCCTTTCCTGCACCCAATCAGCTGAACACGGGTGGAAAAAACAACCACCCTCATTGTTCTCAACTTAAATTCATGAACATTAGCCTTGATCCTTCCAGGCTTATCCCATCCTAACTGTAGTCCATTCACTCAGTCGTCAAAAGGGATCATTTCAGACTGTCAGGCATCCTGACTGACTGTCCTCACATGCCCTCACACCTTCTTCCCCTCTGCCTATTGCTAGAGTTCAACCTCTCCTATACCTCACTAAAGATGTCTCATTCCCTTTCTTTCTCATGGGCATCACAGTTCTCCCCTCTTTCTTACACCATCAAATTTTCGCTCCCCTTTGGATAATTTCAATGAGCATTCAAACCAGATGTTATTTTTTTCATTTTAAAAGAAAAAGCAAAACCGAATTTTGGCCCCATTTCCCACCTCCTCCTGAAGTACCACTGAATTTTGTTTCTTCTCCTCTCGGCAAAATTCCAGAAGGAGTGGCCTCTACACACTCACTCTGATTCTTCTCCCGTTCTCCCTTCATGCCACTGCAGCCAAGTTTTCTACCCTAATACTGATGCACACTGCTCTCATCAAGATCACCAATGTCCTCCTCATTTTAAATCCAACCATCAGTTCCTACTCGCCTCACACTTGATCTATCTCTCAGCCCTATTTACAGAGCTGAACTCTCCTCCTGCTGGATTACACTGCCTTTATTGGCCTCTGGACACCTCATTCCTCTGCTTTTTCTCCTCTTTCACTGACTGGTTGCTCCTTCTCTGTCACATTTCCTGGTTCTTCCCTTTCTCCTCGCCCTCTTAATATTGAAGTGCTTAGTCCCTGGCTCTTCTCTTCTCTTCTCTTCTCTACCTATACTAACGTCTTTGCTGCTTTTTCTGGCCTCATAGTTTTAAACACCTTCCGGTCCCAAGTGTTATATATCTGGACCAGACTTCTCTCCTGAACTGCACAGCTCTATATCCAATTCCCTGGTCAACTTTTCCATTTGAGTGTTTAATACACGTCTCCAACTTAACATGCCCAGATCTGATTCCTGGTCTTCTCTTTATCAACAGACTTCACCTCAGAATACAGAGTTGTGGCTCCTGTATTCTGTTGCTCCAGCACAGAGTAGTTGTTCAATACATATATGTTAAATTAAAGAGTAAATGAATAATGAACCAAATTTTCAGGGCACAAATACATGCATATATATACACCAATACCAAACTACAATGCAACACATCAATATCTGAATAGCAGTGACCTGTAGTGGTGGAGGGATGGCAAGTGCTACTATTTGTTTTATTTAAATTTTCCACTATTGTTATGTACTACTCTTATAGCTAGAGAAAATATTTAAGTACAATCTTTCGAGATTTTAAGACACACAGAGAATAAGATTGGATACGTAAGTTAAGGAAAATACTGCTTTAACAGAATTAAATAATTAGAATTTATGATTATGTTTATAGGGTCATCAAGTAAAGTTTCCTTTGCTCCATCAAAAACAAAAAGGCATTTCAATAAAAAGTAATGATATTAAATAAATTTTAGTAAGAATTTTTCTCATATTTATGAAAAATACAGAAAAGGATTTTTGTCTTGTTCATTGCTATATTCGAAATCTAGGAAAGTGACTGGCACCTGGTAATAGGTATTTTTCATAACTAAATATGCTATTTTTATCTTATTAGATAAATTTATAAGTAATTGATGCTCAAAATTTGTACCAATTTTCTATCTTATATCTAGGGCCCCTCCATATCAATACTTGATTAACAATAATTCAAATTATCAAACCAAGTTTCTTTTAAGATAACATATAATTCAGATATTAGACCTATTCAAATCCTTCCACCAAATTACTTTAGCAAAATGAAATACAGTTTTTCAAGTTGAAAATCTGAGCATTGTAACCACGGGTCAGACCAGGTAGTCAGCTTTTATTTCCTTCTGAATTGTATCTACTGTGTGTTTGTGCTCATGGAATTACCCAATGGATACTTGGAACTGACGAGGTGAAAGAATAAAATTATAGTCCAGGCTACACTAAAAACCACTCAGTGCTTTAAAAACTGCATGTGTCATCTACATTCCTCATGAAAATGAGCAGTGAGAAGTTCTTGCAAAAATAGGTCTAACATGCGCTCATGTATACTCAAATTAGGTTTGAAGTCTATACGACTTTTCCTTCTTTCTTAACAAAGACTGTGAGGCTTCATGCTCTTGAATGAATAATGATGTACAATTTGTATATATGCCCATAAAACTGAATGTTTATTTATTTATTTATTTTTAATTTTGCAGTTTCTTTTAGAGCATAGTGGTTATGGGCTCTGGTTTTGGGCTAGCTTTGTGACCTTAGTTAGGTTATTGAAATCTTCTGTGACTCAATTTCCTCTTTGTAAAGTGAACATTAAAACAGCACTTAATTCATTAACGCTATTTTGAGGATTAAATGAAATAATACATGTGAAGTTTTTGGAACATTTCCTGAAGCGTGTTATAACAGCTATGACATACAGCAATGGACATATGCCTACATTGGGATAATTTGCTATTTCTGCATGTGCATGCTGTATTAGTTTGCCAGGCTGCCTCAAGAAAATACCAGACAACAGAAATTTATTTTTTCACAATTCTGCAGGCTGGAAGTCCAATACTGAGGTGTCAGCAGGTTTGCGTTCTCCAGAGACCTTTCTCCTTGTCTTGCAGATGGCCGCCATCTTGCTGTGTCCTCATGTGGTTTTTACTCTGTGTGCGGGCATCCCTGGTGTCTCTTCTGAGTGTCCAAATTTCCTCTTCCTATAATGACACAACTCAGATTGGATTAGGGCCCACCCTAAATGCCTCATTTTAACTTAATCACTCTTTAAAGGCCCTATCTCCAAATTCAGTCACATTCTAAGGTGCTGGGGGTTAGAACTTCAACATACCAATATTGGAGGGACACACTTCCACCCATAACACATATGTACAAATTTGAAAAAATTCTCTAGATAGTGTCCCCCATTATGTCAAGCTCTTTATAATCCCTATATTATTTAATTATTACAATAGTCCTATGAAGTGTGTATCACTTACCTACGTATGAGCATTCCAAAGCTGAGATAAAGGTTATCTTACTTAGAGGGACAAAAAAGATGACAAGTTTAAAATTCAGGTTTTGAACCACGTCTTCTGTCTAACTCAAAAGCCAGGTTTTTCCCACCACATTGTGGTTTATCCTAAATTGATCAATTCTCCATTATTGGTCAGTTCACTTGCCAGATAAGTCTTTCAAACAAACGTGTTTTTTGTGGATGTTGCTTTTAATTTTTGTTTGCTTTTTAATTATCTCCATTGGCCAAGCTGTTTTAGCAGTTTGTGTATAGATGTAACTTTGTGGAATTTAATTTTCATTTTATTGGAGTGATTGACTTTTCAAATTTTGAATTTATCAATGATAATCAAAATAAGAATCAATCAAGCTTTCTTACAACATTTGCCATTTCTTCACTAGACTCACTGGCTATTTTTGCCTAGGTGGCCATTTTGGATGATGGAGAAATGAGATTAAGATTGTCAGGAATTCCTGGAAAATGAGAATAACTCACACAAGTTTATTGACGATAAGGCTGATTGCAGCATAGAGTTTTGGGTTCCACTGCCCGATCTTTATTATTGCTGTCTTCTCCTATTTGTCCACACTCCTAAAGTAGACTAATTTATAAAAAGAATCAATACTGTGGCTTTTTTTTTTTATTTTAGAAGGGTTTGTTTTGAGGATGAAAACAGGACTAATAAATTAGCCCATTCTTTTTTTTTTTTCTTAATGGATTGTAAAGGCAGCACTGATTTTCAAAACAACATTGATTTCAACAAATAAATGTTGTCATCTCAATTGACTCATTTGGTGGGAACTGGTTTACACGCCAATCTGTGTTCTGATCTAAATGGATGATCTCCTAAAAATATAAATTTTGAAATTTTCTTTTTATGCTATTAAGCTTTTTTCCTCTCCTGTGATATCTACCAAACACAGTGAAACACAAATTATAATTTATCACAATAAGAGCATTTTTAAAGAGAAGGAACAAAACACCTTTTCCACTGTTTTGTTCTCTTTTTTATTAATATTCCCTCTTCAGAGACCCTTTTTATAATGAAAATAGAATAGTCTCTTTTTCTTTTTACCAGCAAGTTGCTCCAAGTTTCCAAAACCTGTGGCAGTTGGCAATTTTGATAATACATGATTTGATATTATGCAACTAGGTACAAATTACTTAAAACAGTGAGAGAGAGCCCAACCAGCCACTCAGGATAAATATCTCAGCAAAATACTATTTTGCATGAAATTTTATCATTTATGACTTCCTATAACAGTGGTTTGGGGAGTTTAGGAAATCATAAAGATTTTTCATATCTGAACTAGACTGTATTCCAGGAAGAAGCAACATTATGTCTGTAACATTATGTCGTTCTCACATAGGACTGTGGTAAGACTGGATTAATGTACTATATAGATATATACAGAAGACCTAGATTGGTGTCAAGTCATAGCCACTAGTCAAGTCAAGGATTAGTTATTATTATTGGTGTGAGAAGGTAATATTTTCCATTGTGATCTCTTTTGTAATGCTTGAATTTGGTGCCTCATGAAAGCTTTATTTTATTCATTTATCAGAGAAAAAAATAAACATAAAAGCTTTGTATATTTAGACTCAGTAATAAATTTTTAAAAGGTTCAGGATAGCTTATTATTTATGAATTTAATACTTTTTTAAAGAGGAATAAATTAAATAGTATTTTAAGAAATAAACACTATTTTACTAAGTTTTAAATAGTTTTATAATTTTGTATATAGTTTTAATCATGAAAAAATTTAGATATCAAAATGGAAAATATATTAACCATTAATGCAATTTAGAAATATATGTAACTATAAAAGGTATAGTTGAATTTCATTTGTGAGTTTCAACGCTAAATTTGAGGTGGGTTAAAATTCAGATACTTCAAAGCTAAATTTTCCATAAGAGAAATACTAAGTTATTTTTGGAGAAGTACCAATGAGTTTTAATAACACTGACGTGCATTAATATTTTCCTGTAGACTATACCTTTCAATATTAATAACAATATTAAGGACTTTTGAAAGTAAAATATCAAAACATTTCTCAATATTGTATCCTTTCCACCTTTGTTGTTAAAATGTTTTAAAGGCAGTCTTCCTTTCATTCACTAGATCTTTCCCCTTGAGAAACAAAACAAAAACAAATCAACTTTTGAAAATGGATTGGATATGTATATATAGTGAATATAGGTTTGCATTTTACCTTTTGTTACATCATGTAGTTTATAATCAGGTGTATTTTATAAAATAATAATAGTCGTCGATTGTGATGTTGAAATGTGATCATCCAAGGAAATGCAATAACATTTTGAATTTCGTGAATCTGAGTTCCCGAAGCAAGCCAATAAAACCGCTCCTAATAAAAGATGATCTAAGGCACATACAGTGCCTCCATTCTCATACATTTCCCTCAATTGGATGTAAAGGGAGATTAATTGAAGTGCTGAGTATAAAATGATTTGCGGGGTACACAGTAGATTCAGTCATCTAAGTCCTTTTCCAATGTACAGTAGCCGTGGGTACAAATTGTCCCCTGAAACCAAGGCAATTCATTTCTGCTTTCAAAAATTAATGTGTTTGAGGGGAAAACAATTATTAGTACCACATGATTTCTACTTCCAGAAATTCACACTAAAGTTATTAGCACCCAGATTTCACCCACTCGTTCATCATCATCATCTTCTTTTGGTATTTATTAAGCTATATGCATAGAACATTGCATGCTGGGTTTCTGTCACCTATGGCATTGACATTTCTCAGATTGAAGCCAGTATCTTAGATCTACATTCATACTAGAATTTACTATGCTTATTATTAAATTTCCCTCTAGGTCAAAAGACAGAGAGCTTTCACGCAGATATTCAAAATGTTATGTATTCAATCAAAAAATAGACTTTCCGATAGGGTAGTGTATAAAAATATTTTTCGTTTCCTTTTATTCAATTTTCTCTTTGAACTAAAATTCTATTAATGATAATAACTAAAATGAAATTGGTCAAGTACTCTATGTGGGTTGCATCTCTGTGCATAATTATCTATATAGTTAAAATTATTGTCCTTAGAATTAAGCAAAATTGGAAGGCTTCTCAAACTTTGCAAATAATATACATCTGTGCTAAATTTCTAAAATATAAAATGCATTTTTGAGGCAAAATTCAAAATTTTATAAAACAAGAATGTAGTACTTCTACATGTCCTTTATGAAAGGTCTATATAAATTTTCAAGTCTCATCAAATCAAGTAAACTGGGTGAACAAGATGTTAAACAAAAATAACATCGTTACAACTTAAAAAAAAAGAGAAAGAGTGAGGAATGTACCCCTCGCTCCTATTAGAAGGTATATGTACTCCCAGGCAGGAATATTACCAAAAGCTGTTAGCCACCATGCTTAAATTGGCTGTGAATATCTGAAATAGTTGTCCACAGTAATAGGAAATTCACGGTTATTTTACACCTTTAGAGAAGCTTTAGTTCCAGCCTATCGAAGCTCATTCTTTCCCGGAGGAAGCTCAGAATTACATGGTTTCCACATCTGCGGAGCATGTTGTGCTTCTCAATCATGTCACTGCGCTAAGAAGGGCACAATAAGATCACTGTTTCCAGGCATCTTCTCAAGCCACGTTTGTTTTCAGCGGGACCGGGGCGGCGAGGTCAGGAAACACAAAAGCGCGCGGCGCGGTCACAGGATTCGAGTCCATTTTTCAGCCTACGTGAAACTGTTAGTGGAACCATGAACAAGGAACTTCCTTTGTTTTTACTCTTAACTAGCTTGACCTATCAGAAGAGAAAGGTCTCTGCATTTTCCTATTATAAAGACCTTCTTGCTATTTTTTTATAGTTATAGCTTCATTTAGATTTTTATGGAGGGAAACACTATTCAGTGAGTAGCATGAAATACTGTTTTTATTGTCAAATACTAACATCAGTCAAGTTTTACCAAGAAGAACCTTTTTTAAAGAAAATTTTTATGAGCCTACTTATATCTTTTTTCTCATTTGAATGTTTTTGATGTCAAAATGTTAGAAAACAATAAGTTATACTTAAGAGATTTTGCAGTATTCCAGAGAACATCTGAGTATCAGACCTGAAAGTTATTATATAAGAAAAATCATTAAAAGTCATTTTAAAAGTATCTTAAAAAAATAATGATTTATTCTGAGTTTGGGGATTTTTTTTGGTTACAGTTTCTACGATATATTTTCATCCACTTATGATTAAAAAAAACTAATGAAAAGGATATTACAAAATCTATCTTAAGGTACAAATAAACATTGATTATTCTCCCAACCAGACTTTTCAGAGGGAATAATCTTTTATTTCAGCGGCCACTGAAATTTTCTGTAGAAGACCAAATTCTTCTTTGGTTAATTGGGCAGCAGGAAACTGAAGGCTTCTTTGCTCTTTTTGACACCCCTGTCCCCAGCTCCACATGCTACGGGATCAGGATATGTTGGGAACTGGATAGACTTTAACTCACATTTTATGACTCATTGAATTTGGGTTGAAAAAAAATGACCTTTGAAACCAACTGCAAGGTTGACCAGAAAGGTTTCTGATCCATCAAAAATTATTCTCCAACCGTGTTTTATGAGATACGCCCAGCATCAACCCATTTGTCTTTAATATGAGTTTTTGAATGCATTGGATAAATCAAACTCAGGAATATTAGAGACGAAAACATAAAGAAATTTACGGTGAAGCAAAAAGATAACAATGGCTAGAATTTATGTTTTAAGGCAAGAGTGCAGAATTCTTGTTTAATAAATTGCTGGCAAATTGTCATTTATCTAATAAGAGTAGTTCTTCTTTCTTAGGATTGTGTCTACATGATAGCCCCACCACAAAGGGGGAGGGAGCGCAGGAATGTCTTTGGATGGTGATTTGGTGATTGTTAAAAAAACCTCAAAATAATTTCATCAAAATCAAAATCTGCCAGGGGCCAGCCTGGTAGTGGCACAGTGGTTATGGTCTTGCGCTCCTCTTCGGTGGCCCCAGGTTCGCAGGTTCGGATTCCCGGCGAGGACCTACGCACTGCTTATCAAGCCATGCTGTGGCGGCATCCCATATGTAAAGTAGAGGGAGATGGGCATGGATGTATGCCCAGGGCCAGTCTTCCTCAGCAAAACGAGGAGGACTGGCAACAGGTGTTAGCTCAGGGCTGATCTTCCTCACAAAAAAAAAAAAAAAAAAAATCAGAGTCTGCCTCTGTTAAGGTAGCCAGTTCCACTGTTGACTGTGTCTCTAAGAACTTCAGGGGAAAGGAATTGACTGATGGCAAAAAGCTTAACGTGCAAAACAGACTGTAAAGGGCAGTTCCTTTGCCTTGGCAGGCTCTTTTCTGTGCTAGTCCTATACAGTTATAGTTAGGGGTCTGGACCCTTGCTGTTGGAGTCCCAGGTGTTGATCTCCAATCCACACGTGTTTTTATCCCTTCTTTGAGCTCATCTTGTATTTGCTTTTATTATTTCACTGATCAGTGCTTGGTTGTCCCTTAATAGTTTTGTGTGGCCTAATTTTGACCCCTTACTCTTACCTCCAAACTAGACAGCATCTTTTCTGAAGGTAGGAATGATATTTTTTTCTCTAAAATTCTCCATTTTATACTAGCTCAGGACTGGGCATAAAGTGGGTGGAGCTTATAATTCTTATCTGATGGACTGAGTTTTGACTTTAGTTTGGCCAGTTGGCTCTGATTTCTTGTGTTTCTTATAATTTCTCCTCTGTTTCCTGCCCCCCCCACCCCGGTTTTTTCTCTCTCAGGTTTTGGTCTCCAGGTTTTCAGCCCTAGATTTATAAACTCCTCTCCTCTCCTGAGAACTTTGTTGGTTGGCTGTTTGACCTCGTGGAGCGGGCCCCTCAGCACTTTGGTTTCTGTACCTTTATGTCTTAGAACAATTCCTGTCCTCTGCCCAATTTCCTGTCTTACACAGGCTTTTGAATTTGCTTCCATTTTATTAAGAAAGTATTTGTTAAGATAATCAATGGAAGTAAACATGAACAAGTCAATAACCTATAAGTTAACTTTAAAAAACTACAATTTGATTTTCACAGCCTACTTAGAGTCCGGGGAAAAAAGTGTTTTGATTTGAAAAGGCCCCTCACACATAGCTTTTCTTATCCTAGAAACGGTTCTGTTGCTGTAATACAGATGAAAAGTCCCCCAAATTTTGGAGAAATGCTTAGTGTTTGCAGCTCAATTTATGAAAGTCGCTCATGTGTTAGGTATTCTGTTCTAAACACATACTACTTATGGTCAGACAGTTTAAACAAAATCTGTTTTAAATCTGCCACTCAAAAAAAAAAAAGCTTTAAGACATCCACTGAGAGAGCAAATTGCCCTGGTGCCCACCTATACCACACATTTAAAGGGACAAGAGGTCAGGCTATTTCACAAATCTAAATCCCCCATCCTACAACAGGACTAATGAAACATCCTGTCACACAGTTCAACAAGTTGCATATATCAGCCACTAGTGCAACCTGCCACACAGACTTGTTACACAATACAGCCTGCCGCATAAAAACCTGCTACATGGACTCCCAAGAGAGCAAGTGTTAGATTCTATGGATATTATCATCTTGTTCAATGGAAAAGGGCTTCTTTTTTGTGCAATGCCATCATTTGAATAACTGTTTATCTCAGTCTTTTTGGGCTGCTATAACAAAATACCATAGACCAGGTAGCTTATAAACAATAGAAATGTATTTCTCTCAGTTCTGGAGGCTGAGAAGTACAGGATCAAGGTGCTGGCAGAGGTAGTGTCTGGTGTCTAGACAGCCATCTTGTTGGTGTAATCTCACATGGCAGAGGGGTAGGGATCTCTCTGGGGCCTGTTTTATAATGGCCACTATTCCATTAATAAGGGCTCTGCCCTCATGACCTAGTCACTTCCCCAAGGCTCCATCTCCAAATATCATCACACTGGGGATTAGGCTTCAAATATGAATTTTGGGGAGACATAAACATTCACTCCATAGCACTGTTTAATTCCTTGCATAAACTATTAAATGTTTGCCTAATGCAAACCAGGCACTGCACTAGATGCTGTGGATATAAAAGGGAATAAGACACCATTTCTGAATTCCAAATCACACAGATTGGTAGACAAGACTCACATGAAAATTATGATTTACTTTTAGGGTAACAGAGGTATTTCTCTAATGGAGTTTCTTAGTATATAGAGATATTCAGTATTCATGGGATTATTTCCAGCAATAGAAGTAAATCTAGAATTGACTCATAATCTGGCCATGTCTGAAAAGTGATCTTTTCCGTGTTCCAGAAATGATCCTCTAGGGTTTCCAAGTTACTTTGTCAACGTTCACAAAACTGATGTATAAAACCAATATACATGAATTAATTAATTTACAGTAAGAAATACAATTATAGGAAGATTAGACATTCATATTCATTTTCCAAGCGTATTCTCTTCCTTTCAGCAAGCTGTATTAAAAGCCAAATTACTAGAATATTGCTTTGTGAGCAGAGTGTCAGAGCAAGGGACTATTGCTGTTTGCTCCTCATCTGTATGAGTCTGTTTTATCCATTTCCACAAAACCTGGTGGACAAGATGCTGATGCGGTCCCCACAGGGTAAGTCTTGCCAGGACCAGGTGCTCGGCAAACACCATCCTAAGCAGATTGAAACGTGTCCTGTGTCCATTGGCTCAGTATTCACTCATGTCCGAGAAACCATCGGGACTAAATTTAACCAAGGGTCACGCATTACATGCCAGCTACTTTCCTACATGTGTCTTAGCTGAAACTAGCTCGTCCTTGAGGATCCCACTTTCTCTGTATCTTTGAGTTTTGAACCCACTTTTCTGATGGTCAGGAAATAGGATGGTGGTGTCTTTCTCTCCATTGCAGCTCCATGATGATTATTACACAGCTTTTTAATAAAATGTTCTCTTCCGTTAAGATTCACACCATTATGTTCAGTTATCTTTTGCCTCTCCTTTTTCTTCTCTTCTGATCTCTAGGTCAGCCCTCCTCATTCACTGAAGAATTTGGCAGAGAGTGAATCACATTCCTTTTCACTTGGATTCCTTCCTCACCATTCCCACTCTGAATTTATTTCAAAAGTTCTATTAGTGTGGAATTTCCATAGTCCAGAAGTTATTCTGACTCCTTTTGGTGACTGTATATTTCTGTAGCAATTCATTAAGAATGAATGTTGTATTTTAAATCTTTTAGGGAACTCTTATCTTCATTATATCCGGTTTCTTAGAGTCATTTCTCAATCTCCTCTACGTACTGCCTGTAGGTATTAGCTGAAGTGGTAACAGGAAATGAGTGTCAGGTTTTCTGGGGAGAGGAATAACAGAAGAGTTAGTGAAGGCTTTATCAGAGCTCATTTTTAAACAATCAGTAGGAGTTCACCATGCTGGCCAGATGGCAAAAGACTTATAAGGGGGAACCACAACAACAAAGACATGAAGTCATGAAATAGCATGCTAGATCAGGCAGTGCATGTAAAGGAATGGTTAGAAATAAGACTGCACACACAGCCAGAGACTCCTGATTGTTGTCCTCACCCTTGGTTTCATCCATGCCCCTGCACATGTAGAATAAGCCTTTGACGTGACCTTTATTAGTAACCAATTTGCAGCCTCCTTGTACTTCATCTGAGTTCTAGAGCTTCACTCCATTCTGTCCCTCAAGAATATCCATTTGGGGGGCCGGCCCCGTGGTGTAGTGGTTAAATGTGTGCGCTCTGCTGCTGGGGGCCAGGGTTTGGATCCCGGGCGCGCACCGATGCACCGCTTCTCCAGCCATGCTGTGGCGGTGTCCCATATAAAGGGGAGGAGGACGGGCACAGATGTTAGCCCAGGGCCAGTCTTCCTCAGCAAAAAGAGGAGGATTGGCGACAGATGTTAGCTCAGGGCTGATCTTCCTCACCAAAAAAAAAAAAAGAATATCCATTTGTTTTCCTGCCACTCCTCAAAAAGGCAGTCGTCAGATAACGGAGGGCCTGGTATATGCGGGTTTTGCTTTATCATTTTGGCCAACAGGAAGTCATTGAAGTGACTGTAAATCCAATACGTATTATTAAGGGGAACCGGGCAGCTTGGGGGGCTGAGTAGATGGTGCTGTCATTAACTTCGCTGCGCTTCACCAAGAATTTAGTTAACTTTAACCCCCTGTGATTCTTATTGTAAGTTAAATATTTCTTCAGATAAAGCTATTCTGAAAGAGTAGACAATGGTAAGGATAAGAGAAAACTGCTTTGATAGACTTGCTGTTCAAACTGCTGACAAGATGTAATGCTTCTTTTTTTAGTTGAAAGGAAACTTCTGCAAGAAGCTTTAGGCTTCCTCAGCTGATGTCGTGACGCATTATATGTCTATTTTTTAATAGACTTGAATACTAGATCCCAGTAAGGCATCTATACCAAACACATGAGCCTTTTCACCTAAGTTCTGACCAGCTGCTTACGGATCAGATCTCATCTTTAGTATCTGGCCTGTTTCTCGACTATGAAGCTATAGGAATTGACTCGTTCATGGTTTGACAGATATAAAGTAATGAACCATCGTTACTTAAACAAGAAAGACTTATGATTTTTGCTACTAGAAAGCTTCGTAGAGTAAGTTTGCTAAATTGTGGATGGTCAGCCTGTTCTCCAGGCCTTTCCAAGTAATCTCTTTTTTGACACTGACAAACAGTTCTTCTGGGCTCTGCCCGACCTTAGCAGAACCAGAGGCTCTGGTCTACTGTTGAGATCAATTCCTTTCAGACAGTAACAGTTTTTTTCTGATATTGGTTTTAAATTTCTGTAAAATGAAGGCTGCCCCTCTAGTTGGTCCCTGGCCATCTGCTCAACTGAGTATGTGATACAATGCAATCAACTGAAGCCCAGTATTTGGAACAATGAAATAATAATGATTGTATTTCATGAAAAAACTAAAAAAATACTTCAATATATTTGAAGTATGGGAAACGTTTAATGGATTGGACTTCATAATATCTGTAGCTTCATCTAGCTCTCAAATTCTGTGACATGAATTGTGCTTTAACAAACTTTACAAAGAAGACTTCTATCAATGTGGAATACAGACTCATCTAGGAAGAATGAATTTAAATAGTCACATAATCCGGTTGCTTACAGACCTGTAGGCTTCCAAGTGTTGGGGGAATTTGCAAATATTGCAATAAGTCTGAGGACCCTTTTCGTACCTGTTCCCCAGGCATTATCCACAGAGGAAATAAAACATCTCTACCACTGTTTTACAAATCTATGAAGATGTTGTTTTTTAATGAATTCATTTCAAAGCTTTCAGAAATAAATTCAGTAGCTTTCCTAACTATATCACAAGCAAAATTTTTTTTTTTTTTGTGAGGAACATTGGCCCTGGGCTAACGTCTGTGCCCATCTTCCTCTATTTTGTATGTGGGACACCCACCACAGCATGTCTTGACTAGTGGTGTGTAGGTCCTCGCCCGGGGTTCTGAAACTGCAAACCCTGGGCTGCTGAAGCTGAGTGTGCGAACTCAACCACTACACCACTGGGTCAGCCCCACAAGCAAAATATTATGAA
The DNA here is from genome assembly GCF_057802395.1 of Ceratotherium simum simum. Classification (NCBI taxonomy): domain Eukaryota; kingdom Metazoa; phylum Chordata; class Mammalia; order Perissodactyla; family Rhinocerotidae; genus Ceratotherium; species Ceratotherium simum. Next base: position 39,844,571 of record NC_141926.1, on the reverse strand, counting down.
AAAAGTAAAGGGAAATCTAGGAATATCTTAACAGAAAGCATGATAGAACGACATAGAAAACATACAATTAAAATTCTGAAACCTATTATAGAACAGAAGATTACTAAAGGTGGAAAGATAGGTTTTGTTCTAGAATAGGAAAATATTGGAATTTGTCAATTTAATTCCCTAAATTAATCTGTTACTGGTATTCAATCAATCCCATGAAAAAAACGACTCAAAAGGACATCTGTAGGAATAAACATAAGGAAATAGATAGGAAAATAATAGAAAAAAGAAAAATATGGGGCCTCACTTTACCAATAGTAAATGTACTATAAAGTTTCATAAATTAAAAAAGCAGTGTAGACATAGGAATAGATCAGTGGACTAGGTTAGACTCAAGTATGATAGCAATTTAATGCTTTATAAATGTCATATTTAAAATTAGTAAAGATAAATAGGATCATTCAATAAATGGTGTTAAAAGTAAATATAGACATTTCTTCACTATTTACACAAAATAAGTAATAGATTTACATGTGAAATGTGAAATCATGTAAGTATCTACAAAAATCCTGGATAAATAATATATAATCTTGGGGTAGAGAAGGCCTTTGTAACCACAAATTAAACATAAATTAAAATAAGGTACATTTAATATCTGCCTGCCCTCAAAACAAGGTGGAAATTCTGTAAGCCTACGTTTGCAACATAGTGGTTAAAAGAGTAATGTCAAATATATAAAAAAAACTCTTATAAATCCAAATGAAGAATATGTTGAAAATTTCTCTCATTAGTAAGGAAAGAGGAGAATCATATCCGTTCGCTGTTGCTCAGACTATCCTCACATTCTCATCTGCACGCAACGTTTGGCTTGGAACGTGTTGGGGTTACAACAGCCTCTTATATTCGATTGGTGTGAGCATGAGGGGGGTAGCTTTTTTACATTTTTTCCCACTACAGTTAAAAGATAATAAAGTTCTTCAGATCCAACACCATGCCCCGTGATCTTTTTTCCTATTTCTGTGTGTTGAGACACCCCTCCATGCTCTACCGGGTGTGGAGTCAGCCCCCAAGTCTGATACAAACATGAGAGGATATCCTTGCATGGAAATGCTGAGGTACTTCACTGTCAGGTTCTTATCCTTCTGGGTCATTGTGACCCAATCTCTTGTAGTACAAGGGCAGGAGAGCCAGTCGGCACTTAGAAACGGACACAGCATCTACTGCTAATCAAGCAGAGGTTGAATGCACCGCATGCAGAAGCCAGCGCGTGCCTGCCCACCTAAGCCCGAGGAGACTGCCGTGTGCTCTCTTGTCTTCTGACCCAGCACAGAAGACAGGATTTATCTGTAGGAGCTGCTTTAGAAAGTACATTTGATATTAGAAATCCAGAAAAAAATTTTCAAATTTTTGAAACATCTCAATGTCCTTAGGGCAGCCTAATACCATTATACGTATTAATATTTGACCATGGCCTGATTTGTTACCTGCCCTAGAGCATTAAAACGGCGTGTACGTTCTTTAGCAAAATGGAGACTGGATATTACAATTCAATACTGGATCAAATACCTCAAAAGAAGACATTACCCGACTTCTCCACCACCTCTTCCTCAGGAGTGTTTTCCATGGATATGGTCTTATGTATCATGACATCCACTGGATGAAAACTGAAAAAGGGAAATTGGTTAATAAACTATTTTGTGTATATGATGCCAAACATTGCACCAGCCCCACTTTCCCAAACTTGCTGATTCTGTCCGGACCAGAGTCACCATCTCCTCCTCTGCGTGTGCGTTAGTGTGTCTTAAAGACACAGACAACTTCTTTTCTTTACTAGAGTGAGCTAGCATCACCCTGCTCACAGAAACAAACCTGAACTTTAAAGAAAATGTCTCATGCAAAGTTTCAAGCTCATTGTTTTTGAGCCTACATAAAATGTTTATTTAAGTGAAGTTGAAGAATTTAACTAGCTAAAATGGTCACACTGATTTTGTACTTCTCCAAAGTCAATCAATTCACAGCAGGTAAAGGACCTCTCCTTAATGCAGGACAATTATTTTTTTAATTTCATTTTTATTTAATAAATTCATATAGCACTTAATAACAGCCAAGGATTCTTCCTAAGGACTTTACAAATATTAACTTATTTAATTTTCCTAATGGCTCGTCTTAGTTAGCTCGGGCTGTTATAACAATATATCATAGACCGTGTAGCTTAAATAAGAAACATTTATTTCTCACAGCTCTGGAGGCCGGGAAGTCTCCAGGGCGTCAGTGTGGTCAGGTTCTGGTGAGACCCTCTTCCTGGCTTCCTCACGTGGAAGAGAGAGAAAGAGATCTGTCTCATCCTCTTTTTAAAAATAAGGGCATTAACTCATCATGAGGGTCTAATGACCTAATCTGACTCTAATTACCTCCCCACTTCCAAATATACATTGGGGATTAGTTTTTCAACAAGTGAATTTTGAGGGAACACAAAACATTTAGTCCATAGGACAGCCTACAAAGAAGATTCTATTAATATTATCGTATAGGTGAGTAAATTGAGGAACAGAGAAATTAAGTGCCTTGCCCAAAGTAACACAGCTTCTGATGGACAGAGCCAGATTTAAATCCCAAGGAGTCTGACTCCAGTCTGAGCTTTACCTCTACCCTGTATTGCAAGTTACCAAAAAGCTATCCCAAAAATGTGATATAGAGCTCAGAAACTGGAATTTGCTTTTGTAACACATATTGTGAGTTCCAGTGATTTCTAAGGACATAGCATATAAAACAAAGATCATAAATATCAATTTTTATTAACGCATTAAATTTTTATTATGCTATGCAAAATTATCTTTGCCAGCCTAATTTATTTTTCAGACATCTGCAACACATCCTGTGAGCTTGTCACCTAAATTGTAAACTACCCACTACTAAACAGAGCATGGGTGCTGGCTACTGTTACCTGGGGAAAAAATAAAAGAGCAGTACTAGGCACAGTCCTTGTGTGTCATAGTTAATTTCATGTATCAACTTGGAGGGTGTTTTTGGATGAGATTAACATTTAAACTGGTGAACTTTGAGTGAGCAGATTACCCTCCATAACGTGAGTGGGACTTATCCAATCAGTTGAAAGTCTGAATAGAAGGACCACAGCCTCCCCGAGCAAGCACAATTCTCTAGAAGACTGCCAGACTTCTTTTAGACTTCATCTGCACAATTGGCTTTCCTGGGTATCCACTCTGCTGGTCCACACTGCAGTTTTTGGACTCACCAGCCTCTGCAATCACGTGAGCTAATCCTTATAATAAATAAATCTCTTTGTGTGTGTGTGTCTGTGTGTGTGTGTGTGTGTGTGTGTGTGTGTATACAGTCATGTACTGCATAATGACATTTCAGTCAACAATATACCACATATACGACAGTGGTCCCATAAGAGCAGCACCTTATAGCCTAGGTGTGTTAAGAGGCTGTACCATCTAGGTTTCTGTAAGTGCACTCTATGATGTTCACACAACGATGAAATCGCCTAATGATATGTTTCTCAGAACAAATCCCTGTCCTTAAGTGTTGTATGACTGTATATATGATACATACATATATATATATATATATATATCTTCACACATGGTATACACACATATATATACACACCTAGGCTACAATAGGATGTATATGTGTGTGTATACACACACATATGTGTACATATATATCTGTTATATACATATATATCTGTTTCCTTGGAGAACCCTGACTAATATATTATACTTATTGAGATTTAGTTGGATTAAAAAAATCAAATATACCTAAAGAAAACCCAACATAATACCCAAAAGAGAAATACACAAATAAATGTAACAATAATATCACTCTGTCTATGAATTCCACCCTAACTAAAGGATGTTGAGTGATAGGTTATGAAGATCAACAGGAGAACAGCGCTAGAGGTTCTTAAATGGGAATAGGAGCACAGGAAAATGGTTTAAAACTCTGACGCCAGTTGTATATGAAGAGATGCTGTTGATCAAACGGACAATTATGTCATGAGAGAATAGGAACTGCATCCCAACTTGGGGGGATGCAGTTCCCATAGGAATTAGGGGAATGTTTCTCCCTAAAGTTGTGGGAGGCAGTATGGTATCTATAATGCCACGTCTGTAAGGGTTGAATTACAACCTGAAAATAGAGTGTGCTGCAGCTCTGAGAATGGAAAAGAAATGTTAAAGCTGAAAAAATGCTGTAAAGGAAGAACTGGTAAAATCTGCTGAGTTGAATGTGGGAAGTAGAGCATTGAGGATTCAAAAAATAATATTTAGATTATGGGCCTGAAGAGTATGGAGTTTGGGGTTTGAACTCCCAAAAAATTCAACTGGATTTTAGACTCCTCCACAATTTCCTGGAAAAACTATAATTGAGTTTTTGGAATGAATGGAATGGTTTATATATACTTGAGGCAAACCATAGTCCATTCTACGATAATAAGTAGGTTCTCAGATTTATTGTTGTATATAAGCGAGAAAATATTACTAGGAACAAATGTTTAGATTTCTCAACTTTTCTATGTTGACATTTCAAGTTCTAAACCACAGTAAGCAAATATTAATTTTATACTTTCCCAGCCAGGTATCTATTTCCCTGTTTTATAATTTTGTTGTAACTGCTGTTTAGGTTTGGCTGATGGGAGTCTGCACTGCTACAGTAATTTGAGGATTTATTAGGTTTGATTTTTAAAAGGGAAGTTCCAGCACTAAAAGATATACAGTCGAAAATTGATGGGAACAGTCATTAATAAATTCTTAGTCTTAAATTATGGATGGATTTCTTATTTAAAATTAAATAGACATATATTTTATCATAAGTTATGACATAAGGAATATACAGAGGAAGGGATATATGTAGGATTTCTTCCAGAGGTTTATTCAAAAAAATATAGTAATCCAGAGTATACTTATTCACATGGCTTTCTGGTACTTCTAGAATATTCTGGCACTAATGGTGCTAAAAACCCCCTACCCTGCTATATATCAATGGAAGCAGTGAGTTAGCAGACACTCGTTGGCAATGATATTTCAATTAGATAGTAGATCTAATCGACATTGTGGCATTGTCAATTCCCACATTCTCTGTGGCATTGTCCAAGACCCAAGCCAGCTATCTCCGATGTTTTTTATCCTTCTGATCATTCTTTGTGCTTGTAGAGATGAAGCTGAATAGAGGTTTGGCTCCACACTGGCTTCTTGATCCAGACATCATACAGTGTGGATTTAAGAACGTACACTCTGGGCCCAACTGCCTGTATTTATATCCTAGCCTGCTGTTTACTAGCTGTGTTAACTTGAATAAGTTACTTCATCATATTACATCTCAGTTTTCTTATTTGTACAATGGACAAAATCATAGTACTCACTTCACAGGATTTTTATGAAAATTAAATGAGCGCCTTAGTCCGGATCTTCTAGAAAGCAGAGTATGAAGGAAAATTTAAGAGGCTAAACTTTTATTTTGGTGGTTCCAGCCCTGGATGGTAAGAGGGAGAGAAAAAGGAAATGCAGTAATGAAGGAGGTAAAATGATGCAATGTGATGCTTATCAACCTGGGTGCAATTTCACAGAAAGCCACCTATGGACAAAGCCGATCTCCCGGAGGACATGCTTATTCTGTACGTGGGAATTACCCAGAAGGGTTGCAATAAGGAACAGCTACAGAAAGGAGAAGGGAAGGGGAAGTTATCTTCATAACTCGTCATCTGTTGTTTCCCATTGGTCCAAGTTCACCCCAATGTAGAGCTGGCTAGCGTGCAATTCCAAGTTGTCATCCAGCCCTTGGAGTTTCCTCAGGAAACCCTGCAGAGAGGGTCAGAATCAGGAAAGTGAAGAAGAGAGCCGGCACAAGTAGGATTCTGTGGCAGGAGACCATCAAGGAAATCTGAGAGGGTGTCCAGAGTGCTCAACACAATGAATTAATATTTGTAAAGCACTTAAAAGAGTCCCCAACAATGATAAATAATAAGTGTGTTAGCTGTTATTACTCTGAGACAGGCTGAAGGGAATGTAAAATAGGAAGGAGATTTGTAAATAAAGGGTTGCACTTGATAATGATGCTAATGAGATTCTAATAGTCCCAAGATTGTCTCTGAGGTCATGGGTTAAATGGAGACAAAATTACAACTCCCTCCAACAGATTAGAAACACAAAGAGGGAGTTAGAAATGGGCAATTCTTCCAAGTTTTTCTCAACAAAGACACAGAGAGTGATTTCAGAACAGACTCAGCTCTAATTTGGATTATGGCCAGCGCACCCAGGATGCTGCCTGTAGAGGGGAGTAAAATAACTCTGCCATGGTTTTGGGGTGGATGCCAGAACAATAAATGGGGAATGGTATTGGACTTTCTCTCTGGAAGTCTCCATTTAGTAGCATCTCTTTCTGGATCCAAGGCTTGTGAGTTGCTGGAATGCATTTCTAAAGAAGCCTGGAGTCATGGAATATGTCATGAAAGGACAACTAGCTATCACTCTGGGGGAGCAAAACAGAGAAGGTTTCTAGTAAATGGAGTTCTGCCCAGAATCACAAGGATGGACCAGATCAGTGTCCTCATGGTGAGGATTATCTGGTGAAAGCTATGAATGCTTCAAGAAAAAAATAAAAGCGCTAATGTAAAAGCATAAAAATTATCTGTGTCCACCCATGGCACCTCTCCTTTTTCCCATCCCCATCCTACATTCAAGGTCTCAAGTTAAGAGTTCCTCAAAGTTTTTACCAAACTATTGCAGAATAGTATTTTGAAGTTATCAGCATGTCAGATATCGACATTCTGCAAATATACAATGCAATTTCAAATTTACTCTGTAAATCTGTCATCTAGATGCTGACATAACAAAATTCCTTTTCTATAATTTTAACTGTTTTCCAGAAAAAGATAAAAAGAAGGATGCTGTTCGCTTTCATTCTAATTAATATCACTAAAATGGAAAGAAACCAAATGGATCAGGCTTGACTGTTCGCATGTTAAGTGGGATTCCCTCCTTGAAGAAATTTTTGCATCATCAAGGGATTAAACTGGCAGCTGTCCGGCTGTTCTCATGCAGACCACGGAATTTGCTCCTCCTTCTTTGAGTCTGATGGAGATTTATGCCAGATGCTCAAAAGAAAGGACTGGATTTCAAAATCTTACAGTCAGCATAGGGGGAGAGTGGGTTACAGGAGAAAAAAAGTGTATTGTTTCAGCATTCTGAAGTACTTGAAAGCTTGGGAATGTGTGTTGGTAGCATATAAATTATCTAACACATAAGACATAGCTACCATCAAATTAAAGATTCAGAGTACTTATTTGATCAGAGTGGATTTCCTCCTGGTCACATTGTTTTCTTGACTTCAGGAAAATGTGGATCGATTTTGTGATGCTTGCCATAAAAACTCCAAATTTTCTTTTATGATTGCTTTACTGAAATAAACGTAGAAGAGATTACCAAGAAATGATGATTGCTCAAAGTTTAGGGTCTATACTCCAAATGTACAATTCCTATGTGTTTTTTTAGACATATGGATAATGTAATGGAAAATTGCCGTGAGGAATTTTTTTCTTTTCATTGTTATTTTTTAAAATCTAAAATAATAGTGCTACTCACCGTATTTTTGCCACTTTGCATAGTAAGATTGTTTTAATACCTCAAATCTATGGTTTAATTATTCATATCTAGATTAATTCAAAATGAATTTGATTCTAAAAAGATCTTAGTGATATTTTTCATTTTGTAGTCATACTCTGGAACATTATTGACTTTACCCAGTCCACATCTATTTTTGCTAAAATTATAGAACTTCTTCTACATTACCAGACCCTATAGCTGAGGGGTAAACACATTGATTTTTAAAATAGAAAGCCTTACTCTTGACATAATTAAACTTGAGATTAGATTTCAGGAATTAGAGTTTGGCATACAGGCCATCTTGAACCAACCATTTGATTCTGTGGATCGTCTAAAAATTGACATGATTCTCTGCTTCTCTGTAACAATCATGTTCCTTCACATTCCACTTTGTCATTTCTATCAATGTTGTAAGCCACAACTAAGCAATATATTGTAGATGAACTTCATCACAGTAAAAGTTTTAAAGTATGTATCTCCAAATAACAAGTTTGAAATATTGCAGAAATGCATTACCAAATTTTCAGAGAATATTAATAGCAATATTGAAAAATAATGTTTATACTGCTGAAGAGTTGCAAAACTGCTATTTGTATTAAAGGGGAGAGTTGTAGGATTGCTACTTTTAGATGGAATCTCTTCAAATATATATATATCTATATATATTCACATATTCACAGTGTGTATTCATTGTTGATTTAAGATGAGAAAAAAGACTGCAAGGGTATTTTCTGTAAAAGTGTCTATTGAAATACATTGAGAACATGATTAACTCACCCCTCCCTAATCTTCTTTACAGTTATGTTTTTTATTTGTTTGTTTGTTTATTCTGCAGAAAAAACACGTGCTTTTCAAATTTCCTGTTAGAAAATAATCCTAGAGCAAGTAAAATCCCAGTGTGCAAGGCACTGGATTTAGAGTTTTAGATTATCTCCAACAAAAATCAATCTATCTATCTAACCTAACATTTGTGTGTATATATATACAATATATTAAAGTATATTATATATACACACACACACACACACAATCTCATATTCTTGTTTGAAAATAATCAAGCTGTGGTAGACATCAAATTTTTCACAAAGGATTTTAGGTTTTCCTTCTGCACACATAGACAACTTGTCTCTTGAAATGAGGCATGACCACATGAATTGCTTTGGCCCATGAAACGTGAGCAGAAGCATTGAAGAGCGGGGGTGCAGTTTGCCTTCTCCCTCTTCCAGACAGTGCAGGTGGGGTCCGTGAATGAAGATGACATGAGAAGAGCCCTTTCCCAATTTGCGATAGACATTTGGTATTAACAAAGAAATAAACCTTTCTTGTTTAAACCAGTGAGATTTGTTGCCACAGCTGATGCTAGGCTTTCTTGGTGGTCTCCCTCGCTTCATCTGTATCTCTGTTTCTCTCTCTCTCTGCTTTTCTCTTCCTCATTGTTTATACAGCATGAAACAGTGTAGTCAATATTCTTTTCTAAATTAGTGGTGTAAGATGGAACCAGAAAACTGTTGCTAATTGAACTCCAGCTAGAAAGACAGCAGTGGGCTTTCTCTCTCTCTATATATATATGTCCTCTATTTTTCTTGCAAATGCTATCCCTGTGAGTCTCTCCTCTCCCCTATCTGATCAGCATATGATCAGCACCCACTTGCCAGTGACTTTTTTTTTTTTTTAATTTTTTGTTTATTGCAGTAACATTGGTTTATAACATTGTAAAAATTTCAGGTGTACATCATTGTACTTCTATTTCTGCATAGATTACATCATGTTCACCACCAAAATACTAATTACAACCCATCACCACACATATGTACCGAATTATCCCTTTCACCCTCCTCCCTCCCCCCTTCCCCTCTGGTAACCACCAATCCAATCTCTGTCCCTATGTGTTTGTTTATTGTTGTTATTATCTACTACTTAATGAAGGAAATTATACGGTATTTGACCTTCTCCCTCTGACTTATTTCACTTTGCATTATACCCTCAATGTCCATCCACGTTGTCACAAATGGCTGGATTTCATCGTTTCTTATGGCTGAGTAGTATTCCATTGTGTATAGATACCACAGCTTCTTTATCCATTCATCCCTTGATGGGCACTTAGGTTGCTTCCAAGTCTTGGCTATTGTGAATAACGCTGCAATGAACACAGGGGTGCATGTACCTTTGCAAATTGGTGTTTTCAAGTTCTTTGGATAAATACCCAACAGTGGAATAGCTGGATCATATGACTTTTAATCGAGCTATTTAAGTGGAGACTCAGCATGAGAAGCAGATCAAGGGAGAGGCGCAAAGAGAGCGAGGAGCAGAGAAAACTCGGCAGTGAAAAGCCTGTAAACACCTGGAATGGCTTTAGTCAGTGTTGTCGTCTGATAGCAGTTCTATTACTAAGTAATAAAATCAATCAATAACTCATTTCTAATTTGTCACCATCTGTCAAAATCCACGGTCCAGTCTGTATTCTAAGATTAGCATTACTAGAGTCGCATTTCTAACTAGAGTGTGGCCCAGGCCACACCTAAAATCGTTTGAAGCAGAATTTCTCAGAGGCAACCAGGGCATTTTTTTGGAGGCCAGGTGACTATTCTGATGGGCACCCTGAGCGCTGAAAATGTATTTTGACATGATTCCCATTATAGCATCAGTAATGAGAAAGTCAGTGGCAAACATGGCCTCAAATGCAAAAATGTTTGAAGGATTATACAATATCTAAATGTTTCTTTCAAGAGTTGTTTTTGTTATTTTGTGATTCCAAGTGGCCTGAGAAACACCTAGGTTCCCCAAAGGAGCTTAAGAGTCAAAATGGATGATTCGACACAAAGGTGTCCATGGATTTCAGTATAGGGATGCTTTTGTCAGGTCACATAATGATGATTGGGAAAAGCGCTCCAATGGCAGAGAAAAGACTGTGTTGGTTCTCTGTTTTGAGGACACATCTTCTCCCCACATGATCCCTACTCTTGTCATGCTTTTATTTTCTCTTTGTTGGTCTTCATTTCTAGACCCACTAACTGACATAAGCAATTTTAATTATTTGGTTCTGAAAATATTTTTGGAGGAGAAATTTATATTATCTTCTGTGCTGTAGCAAATTGCAGTCGTTTAGGCCCAGCTGCTGCCTGCTTCGGGTGTGCCCAGAGTGTCAAGGTGTGCCACCGTCTGGACCGAAGGCCACGGGCTGGAGGTCGTGGAGTTCCTGCCATCAGGGCTTCGCTGCGTGTTCTTTTGTGCGGCTCACATTTCATCTTGATTCCTTCTCCATCTTTCTCCTTGAAAGAGTGGAGATACATGTGGTTCCAATTTCTATTGGCAAAAATAACTTGCATTTTAATTGAAACATTTAATTTTGAGTTGTGTATTCACTGTATGTTTTTTTTTTCTTTATTCTATTCATTTCCAGACTCTATTTTCATGGAATTATTACCCTCATGGGTAAAATTGTTTTTATGTGTGTGCATTTAATGATATTTGCGATTGATTTTTGTAGGATATAGAAATGTCTCTTCACTTTAATTACCTTAAATGACGTGAAGGCCACAGAATTGATTGCAACTAAGGCGAATTTAATTAAAAAAAAGTATATGTAACATTTTAAAAATAATTTACTTAAATTATTTTAAATATAAAACAATAAAGGTATTAGGAAATTGTTTATCGGTTTCCCGGAAACCAGACCTTGAAGAGGTGTTGAGCACGCAGGATGTTCATCACAGAGCAGCCCCACACCAGGTCCTGTGGAGAGGAGGGACGGGAGGGGGACTGGGCTGAGGGGACAGCCGGGCTGCTGTGCAGACCTGACTCAGTTTGGTTGACCCCGCAAGTTGTTTTGGAGCTTGAATGCCTTTCAGAGTTGCCCTGAGTTGGGTCAAGATAGTCAGACCTTGATTTTCCCACCTCTACCAGTCACTGGATAATGACTCCGGAGTAGGAACATGCCCTTAGGGAAAGGTGACCTTAGGCAGCGGTGCTCTGTGTCTAAAGAGATCCCTGAAGAGCGACGTGAAGACTGTCTGTTGACATACCTCCAGCAGCTGGGGTAGCAAACCCTTCACTGCAGGGCTACTGGATGCTACAGCACTGAGAAAGTACGGATGTGTTTCGTATAGTATGTATGTATAGATGTATGTTTATCTTTCCAAATAGATTTGAATAAAGATGTCCAATAAATGCTATTTAAAATATTTTCAATAATTATTCCCAGAGTGTCCAATCAGAGCCTCTTTAATATCCTATATTCATAGGTTGCTATTTTGTCCTTTTATACAATTTCAAAAGTAACAGCCATCATTTGTGAAATGAAAAATATCAGAATGAAAAAAAATTAGAAAAATATTTTAAATGAGAAAGACAAACTACAGCCTAAACCGGAGTTAGGCACAAATAACTTCACCTAAAATTTACTTTATTTAAAATGGTATTGTCTAATGGCTAAATATTGGCTAACATTGCCATTGGCTGGTAAATAGAAATAGAAAGGCATAATAACTATAAAAAACTGAGAACATAATACAAATTCTGGTCCAATGGCAAATATACATGTTTACTGCTATGTATCCAATATTTTGAAAAGAAAAATGTAGGAGAAGATGAGGTGAGAAAGAACTAAAATGGAATTTTGTACTTGTTTGAACTGTAATAATATTTAAAAGAAATAACTTACGCAGAATGATACAGTAATGGTAGGTGGAAAGAGGAATAGGACATCAAGGTGTATTTTTAAAAGGTTCATTCTGAGTCATCCTCCAACTCTGAGCTCTGTGAGTGAGCTCCTTTCCTCCTTTCCTTCTAGGGGAGAGGAAGAGTCAACAGAACTAATAGACAAGGAAAAGTAGTGGGGAGGGAAGAAAAAAAAAGAAAGAAAAGGACTAACCATATAGGAGAAAGGGAAATATGAAAAGAGAGAAGGACCCCTCAACACAAATAAAAAGAGGGAGAGAAGAAGGAGCAAGGAGAAAATGGGAGAAGATGTCAGAGAATGATCATGTGATTTTATATCATCTTCAAGGCAATTCTATGTCAATGCAAATCCTTCCACCAAAAAGCAGTCTGGCAACTGACCCAGCTCTTTCATTTGTCCCTTGTGTGATTTACATGGATGGCTTTTCCACTGGGGAGAAAGTGAGATATCTAGGGGTAGTGTATGGTTAAGAAAAATGTTGAAACGGGTGTCACTAGGTCTTAATATTTTTTCTGATCTTTTATCATCACACAAATCTCTACCTTTAATTTCAACTCACAAGTAAACTACAGGTGCAATAGTGGAAATGTCTATAGCTTAAAAGTGTCAAATAATAAGTTTAACTGTTGACTATAAACCTAATTAAAAAAAGGACCCTGAGAGACTCTATTTCATGCTTAGCATCTTCTTTAGAAGTGGTTAAGTATGCAATTACTGGAGACTATACCTGGGATGGAATCAAGCTGCATGAATCTTGATCCAAATAGTTAACATTTATAACTTAACTCTCAGTTTCCTCATCTGTTTAATTGGTATAATAGTCTTCATTCCTATGTTTATTTTGAGATTAAATCAGATAATGCTTTTAAAGGATTTAACATAATGCCTGGCACATGGTACTTTGTCAATCCATTTTATCAGTTAAAATTATTACCTTAGATATTTTTAAAGAGATTTAAAAATTTAACATGAAACATTTGAGGAGTTTATTGGGTCTAGCTACTGTCAATATTATCTTTTCCTTCTCAATACTGGCCAGTAAATTGCTGCTCTCAAGACATACATCAACTTGTTATTATACTAACAACTCAAAAGGTGCTTTAGATATTTGACATTTGAGGATACTCACTGCCTGTAAAAGCAGACTTTACAACTTCACACAAAACGAGGAAAGTTATGGATGGATGATTGCATCCCAATGACTTTGATTTTGTAAGGGAAGGCCCTCTAGAAAAATGCAGAGAGCTCTAGTGGAAAAAACATGGATTGTCCTTTGTGAATTTTAGTTCAATGAAAGTACTGACCCACTGGGGAGTGGAAGCCTCTTCCAGGGGTGTCATAGCCCAGATAGGGAATGGGCATCTGAGCCTAGAGGCCAGACACAGACCAAAAAGGCCCTGGAACATGATTTTTTGATTTTTGAAAGTGATAGTTCATGCTCGAAAATAATATTTAGTAATAGGATATGTAAGAATTTCAAATTTCACTCAAAGTATTGCTTTTTCTCCATAACGGGAAAAAGCACTCACTTGCATTGCTTTGAATTAAGGTAACACATGTTGCATATGCATAAATTTTAAATCTCCAGATGCATAGAAACTACATTTTCTCTTTTAAGAATTTTCCGGGGCAGCTTTTTAAAAAGCCCCTTTAATCTTTGCCAATATACTTTTAAAGGAAAATACATACACCTATTAAATTCTACTCTTCCCAAAGTGTGAATCCGCCCATCTGCATTACAATGATTTAAAGTTATGATAATCAAATAAAATAGTTGTGATAGTACCATTAAATTTTGTTTCCCTACGGAATCACACCTCTTCCCTCTTGTTTAATTAAATCTTAAGTATCACCTCCTGATGTGTCCACCCTGACATGCCTGACACATTTCAGGTACGGTTCTGGACACTAAGAGGTATGGAATAATAGAATGAGTAAAAATGATGCTTCCTTTCAAGGAGCTTACAGTCATACATATGTATGAGTTTATTTGACATTAGGCACCTGTTTTTATTGTGGTAAAATATACATAACATAAAATTTACCATTTTAACCATTTTTAAGTGTACTGTTCTATGGCACTGAGTACACTCACATTGTTGTGCAACTATCACCACCATCCATCTCCAGAACTTTTTCATCTTCCCAACTGAAACTTTGTACCCATTAAACACTAACTCCCATTCTCCCCTCCCCCACCCTGGCAACCACCATTCTACTTTCTCTCTCTATGAGTTTAACTATTCTGGGAACTTTTGTGTAATTTCTTTTGTCCTTTTGAACTTTTCTGCTTTTGTAGCTTGCTTATTTCGCTTAACATAATATTTCCAAGGTTTATCCATATTGTGGCATGTGTCAAAATTTCCTTCCTTTTAAAGGCTGAATAATATTATGTTGTATGTATGACAGTGGGTGCTTTTACATTCTCATGGTTGCCAGTGACTTCCTTTTAGAAATTTCTATCTACATTTGAAGGTCTCTACTATGAAGTCTTTTATTTAAGGAAATAAACCTTTTATTTTAGAATAGTTTTAGATTTACAGAAATGTTGCAAAGATCGAACAGAGAGTTTCTATATGCCCTCAGGCAACTACCCTTATTGTTAACATCTTACGTTAGTATGGTTCATTTGTTACAACAGATGAGCTGACGTTGATGCCTTATTATTAACTAAAGTCTGTATTTTATTTAGAGTTCCTTAGTGTTTACCTAGTTTCCTTTTTCTGTTCTAGTGTCCCACCTAGGTTACCATGTTACATGTAGTTGTCCTGTCTCCTTAGGCTCTTCTGGGTTGTGACTCTTTCTCAGACTTTCCTTGTTTTTAAAGACTAGGCAGTTTTTAGTAGTATTGTTCAGGTATTTTGGATTTCTCTGATATTTTCTCACGGTTCGACTGGGGTTATGGATTCCTTGGGGAACACCACAGAAGTAAAGTGCCATTCTCATCTCGTCATATCAAGGGTACAGACTATCAACATATCTTATCACTGATAGTGTTAACCTTAATCACCTGTCTTGAAGCAGTGTTCGCCAGGCTTTTCCCCTGTAAAGCTACTTTCCCCTTCTTTCCACACTGTTCTCTTTGGGAGCAAGTCCTTTAGAGTAACCAACATTTAGTGGGTGGAGAGTGATGCTCCCTCGTCGAGGGAGGAGTATCTGTATAATTTATTTAGAATTCTTCTATACAAGAGATTTATCTATTCTTCCACTTTTATTTATTTTTTTGCAATCACTTATTTATATCAGTATGGATGAAGCAATTTTTAGGGAAGGAAATTACATTATTTAGTGTTTGCTATGCCCCAGGACCTCTGCTAAGTATAGCACCCTTTAATTCATGTAATCCTACCGTAACCATATTGGGGGATTATATATATAATTTCCTCACATTATTGATGAATAAACCAAATCTCTGGTTTAGTAACTTCAGCTCTACAAGAAACATGTTATACATCTAACTATTTTGGCCATGTAACAGAGATTTTAAGTCACTCTATGACTCCAAGAAATGGATGGGATTTAGAAGTTAATTATTTTTTTGTTTTCAGTAACTTCTATGCTAAGAGCTTTAATTATGAGCCTCATGGCATTCTTGACAACAATCTGACAAGGTAGAGATAATTGCAATTGTGGACCTAAGTAGCTTTGCTGATCAGCACGGCTAATAACTGTCTGGTCCGTGGTAAGAGCACAGGTCTATCTGATCCTGACCTCTGCCCTTTATACACAGAGTTTCCAGTGATCTCTATGCTATAGAATCTACATCTTTTATATCTCATTTAAGCACTGAATTTATAGAGAAGAGGTTAAAATTGTAGGCTTGGGTCCCTTGGCTAGCTGAGAACCTTGGGAAAATTGCTTACCCACTCAAAGCTTTTAATTCTGTATCTATAAGTTGGGGAGAGGGAGCAGTGATAGCAATAATAGCTATTTTAAGGATTAAATAAAGTGTGTGATGATTGACTGGAGTTCTTTTGCATGGTGCCTGGTACAGAGTAGGTAGTCACTTTATGTTAACCATCATTATCAATATCATTATTGTGTTCTTTACGTGTTCCATATTTGTTTATGTGAGATAGTCTTATATTTTAGGACGGATTCCTAGAAGACAAGCCTGAGACAGATTCATCTGCACATGATTAGCGTTTGAGGCAGGCGGGGCAGGGAAGGGAAGAAGGTAAGCAAGGATATGATTAGGTGAAGTCGAGCCTCAGCCTGATCCCATGGAGAGTCCTGGAGTGTAAATTTCTCTACCAGGATTGTTCCCCCAAATGGTTATAGAGCTGGACTTCTGTCCGTTGCACTAGCCGATCATTGGCTACGGGCTGTGGAGGGGAGGGTGGGGGATGGTGGTGGCGTAAAATCTCAGGCACAGCCGGGGAGCCCACGGCCCTTCTTCAGAAGAGGGCTGTCCCTGGGGTGAAGCACCACCAGCAAAGTAGCGCAGAACCAGTAAGAACATGGGAGGAGATCTGGACGGGGCACCAAAAGTGGCCAATACAGTCTTTTCTCCCTAACTACATAGTAAACTCCCTATAGACAAGACGTTTAGTAGAATTATAGGTACTTCTTAAACTCTGCAGATTAGATCAATGAGTTTGCAAAAGAAAAATTGAGCCTTATATGCCTACATGAAACCTTTTCCCTTAAGAAAATAACCCAGTTTGTTGTGGTTATTGTATTTTTTACATGATTGTTTTGTTCACATTGATCTCCGGTAGAGATGACTTAGTTCTCCTCCCGGAAACTGAAATTTTTATTCAAGAACTATTCATAGAAATGTGTGGATGGAGGTGCTACTTCCAATAAAACATCACAAAGGTTACATAGCTGTGGTTCTGTAGCTCGGGGCACATTAAACCCTCCGGCTTTATTGAGTACCTCTCCTGTCCCCACCCACAGACTCTGATTCATTTGTGTGGGGTGAGGCCTGGGTTTTAATTTGCTTTCAAATCTCCCCAGCCAAGATCGAGAATAACCAGATTGCAGTAAAAATTAGCCAGTTGGAAAATCACAAATTGCCTAACTCCTACAAGATGCAAGCGAGGAAAACAGCCTCATCTTGAAATTATTGTGTTAGGAAATGTCAAAAAGGTGTATAATGACATTTTAAAAGATTTTAAATGTTTCTAAAGAAAATATAGATTATTTTGGTATCCAACACAGTGTTCAATCAAGATAACCCTGAAGATGCAGCCATCCCATTACCTGCCTACCCCTCCAAAATAGGAGTCCTGGGTCTCCCCCTCCACAATAGGAGTCCTGGCCTGAAAGGATGTTAGCTCAACCGTGTGAGTGAATGGACACATTAACCTGGGTGTGCAGATAATGTAGTCAAATGTTAGACCAGGTAGACGTGTAAACATGACAAAAGTGAAATTTTAGTATATATTTAAAAGTTAAATGCCCCTAACTAAATACAAATGCCTCAGAGAGACTCAAGCTGGTATTATTTAGCTGGTATGGTTAAACCAGCTCTAAATAACTCTAGTCAGATGGAAAGGCAGTAAAATGCATGTCAAAATATTTTCCTTTCTGTGGAATTAACATTAAAATTTCAATAGCATATTTAAAAAAACGAAAGCAAGTCAAACAGTTTTAATTACTTTATTGGCTATTAAAGGAATGGCAATGTTTTAATCAGTTTCTAAATAATTGGTAATTTTCCCCTAATGTATTCATCTGTCAACAATCTGTCTTAAGTAATAGCTTCACTTATAGGAAATAAAATTCATAGAATTATCAAAGATAAAAAAATATATGTTACATGCCTTATAGTTATGTTTTTTTGAATATATTTGCGCTCTAGCTTTTTCAGGGAATAAGAACGTTGGTGATTGGCAATACTAGAAAAAAAATGTTTGAATGTAGAACCCTCTACAAATATATGGCCCTCGATTTTTAAAAAATTCACCTCTGATTGTCACTGTAATTCTATGAAGATTACATTTTAAAAATGCCAGTTTTGTTTTTCCTGGCCACAAAAAGTTAAAAAAAAGAAAAAAAGAGCTACCATTAGGTTTTTGTGGGCTTTTCTAAGTTTGCCAGATACATGTCTCAATTGAAAGCTGTAATTGTAATTTATTGGGCTTGAAATATGAAGCATATCTTTCATGTTGGAATTTAAGTATCTTATTAAGCAACGGTAAGGTCTATTCAGTACTTAATCAAAACAAACCACAAAACAAGTATGTGTGGTACTTAGTTAGCTCTTTCTCAGGAACCACCAGCTAATGGAGATGGTGGAAGGAAATATTGCTACATTCTCTAATTGCCTTATTTCACTTTCCGGCAGTGTTTCCAAAACTACTGTCTCTCCAGATTTACACACCTAGCAAAAATCAGATTTATGTAAATATATATGTTTACAATAGCAACTTTTTGGCACAAGATTTATATCATAAAATGTGTGCCACCGTAGCCTATGATTGCCCCTAATAGAATGAAGAGAGTGGGCCTCAATTATTTTGGGAAGATGCCAAAATGCAAGTAGCATATGTTAACTTGATTGTCACTTGTGTTTCAATACATTTTTCAAACTTTATAAGAGGGAAAATGTTTGCGTGTTTCTGCAAAAATCCTTCATGGCTATTTTAGATGTCTGGAAAATATTGCTGCTTCTTATATTTTTTTAAATAAAATCTAGTAATTTAAAAATGTATATTCCACTTCTGATTTTTCCTTTTTGATTTGTTTTCTCTGTGATGATGACAATGGTGTTAAACGATGTGAGGGGAAATACATTTTAAAATGACAATATTCGGACTTGTTAATCTGTTGGAAGAAATTGAACAACCAGGGTAACATAGAAACTTCATTATAATATTAACAAATATAAGAACTCTTTGCAACATACTGAAATACGGACAGGACTGAATCAAAATGGACGTTCTGTTCAAAAAAGCTGTGAGCAACCCTGGAATGGTAAGTACAGAATTATACTCACCTTTACATGAATTAAAGAGTTTAACTACAACTGCCTATTTAATTGGTCTGGTTGTAACACTGCTGTTACCTCCCTCAGGATGTGCAGAATTGGATAAATGGAAATTCAGAGCTTTTATTAAATTTTAATTGTATTTTATTAAGGCACAGAAAAAAAGACATTTTTTTGTGGTTTTATTATTATCATGGTAATTTTCCCAGAGAAGAGCTTTTATGGTTTAAATACTAATTATTCAAAGATAGATTAAGCTCTACAAAAAGAAAAATGGTTGCTCAGAGAGTTGGACATGCTGAGGAATAAAAGATAACATTTGATACAACAACCCATGCTGATCCTTTAAAAGGAAACAGTTGGATTAAGAAAAATCTGCATTTCATGAAAAGCCAAGGGAATAAATAAAACCATAACAAAGACAAATACATATTCATTCTTTCATTCAACAAAAGTTTATTAATTGCCTGGTTTGTGTACCAGTAACTTTTAATGACTGGGTTGACAAAGTCAAATTATACATGGACCTGCCCTTGAGGGAGTTGTGGGAGGCAGAGAGATGTGAATCAACAATAAGATAGGACGGTGCTGCAAAGGATTGGAGCTCTAGAGAATTCCAAACACAGGGACAGTGGAAGTGGAGGGGGGAAGGAAGTTTCTCTGGAAACTAGTCTATTTACACTGACTTTTGAGATAGGACATAAATGAACAGGGGACAAGGATGGTCCAGGGCAATAACGTAAAGCAGGAAATGGCAGGAACTGGGGAAGTAGGCAAGGGCCAGGGAACAAAAGGTCCTATTTGCCGAGATAAGGAGTTTGAAATTTATCCCCAAATTTAGAAGGAGCCACTGGGAGGGTTTTTTCGTTCGTTTGTTTGTTCTCCCTTAAATTGAGGTAAAATTTACATATAGTGAAATATACTCACTGGAGGCTTCTTAGGAGGCCAAGGATATAGCGAGATGTACATTACAGAAAGGTGCTTGGCATCAGTATGGGGAATAAACCATCTCCCACCTGTCTTTACAGCAGTCATTTTCTTATACCAGGTGTCTCAGACATTTGTTGTTTTCAGTCAGACAAGGCCGTGTGACTAGTTCTGGCCAATGGACTGTGCCAAAGGATAATAAGATTTGGCATGGGGTCCTCCAGCTTTCTTTCTCCCCTTTGGTGCAAACTTAGAAGCCTGTGCTCTGGATGGTGCAGGCTCTGTCAACCTGACTCTGAATGGCCATGTGGAGCAGGGTCCACTTAACCCCTCCTCCACCCTCTACCCACATACCTAGATGAGTTATAATACAAGTTGAAAAAAGAATGTATTTGTTCTTGTAACATAGTCTAACCTAACATGACTCATACATTCTGGTCACTTCCTTTATTCTTTGAAGAGTTCAGTTCTTGTCACTTTCCAACCTTGGGTATGTTGTAATTCTTGGCAACTTTAATATCTATGCTGATGGCACTTCCAACATTTCAGCTGTTCTGTTATCTCATTGTCTCTTGCCAAAGTAATCTTGTCTCCCACTTTATCTTAGCCATTCACTGCCATGATTATATGTACACTAGTTTTGTATGATCACCAGTATTTCAATTTTGAGCATCTTCCTCTCTGACTCTTATTTCCTATCTTTCTAGCCAACTCCATATAATGTCCCAACTCATATCATTCTTCAACTTCATCAGCTTCATTGGGACTTATAATCTATAGATCCAACTTCTTCCTATTCCTCACCCCTTCATATCCTCACTTTCTTATCTCTCTACATGCTAAGGCCATCATTATGATCACTTCCTTGCAAATTCCACTAACTCATGTGTCCTTTTTTGTTTTTTATGCTCCCCTGGAAAGAAAACCTAGCCCAATTCGTCTCTGCCATCTCTGCATCTGAACGTTTGTAAATGAATGTGGCTGGAGAAAATAGCCTAGCATGACGATGGCTCTCACTTTAAATTCATGGCTTCTAAATATATATATTTCCCTTGTCATTAATTCTCCTACAACTTTTAATTACTATTTTAAACCTTCTCCTCTCTTCTTAAATCTCTACCACAACATCACTAAACTCAGTCATACATGATTACCTTGCTTCTTATTTCTCTAGGAAAATTGATTTTCAATCAGAAAAGACCTTCCTCAAGCTACAACTACATGTAACATAGAGTCGGCCCTCCGTATCCGTGGTTCCGCATCTGCAGATCCAACCACCTGCAGATGGAAAGACCTACAATGGTTGTGTCTGTACCGAGCATGTAGACTTTTTTCTTGTCATTAGTCCCTAAACAATACAATGTAACAGCTATTTACATAGCATTTGCATTGTGTTAGATATTATAAATAATCTAGAGATGATTTAAAGTATACAGGAAGATGTGTGTAGGTTATATGCAAATACTACTCCATTTTATATAAAGGACTTGAGCATCCTCGGATTTTGGATCCCTGGGGGTCCTGGAACCAATCCCCCCACAGATACTGAGGGACGACTGTATATGAGTGTCATACACTCTGCTTTCCATTCTGTATCTGTGAGTAAGCCATCTGTAATCCTTTCCTATTCTCCATGTTTGCACTGGATTTCAATCCTCCTTGCCTACTCATGAATATTGCTCCAGGAATTCTCCCAGCTCTCTGGAATGATCAAATTTTCCCTGTTGAGTCATTCTTGCCAATATGCAAAGATATTGTGTCAACTTTAAACGCTTTTTCTTGACCATGTATTTTCTTACTGTTAATACTCCCACCTCTGCTCCTTTTACAGCAAATGTCCTCAAAAGTTTATCTATAGTATTTCTCTCCAATTACCCTCTTCCCAGTCTTTCTTGAATTCAGTCCAATTAGCTTTTACCCCATCACTCCACTGAAACTCTTAATGTCTCCAATGAGATTCTTGTCGCTAAACACAAGACAATTCTCAGGTCTCAGATTTCCTGATCACTTTCAATTCTCATATATATTTCTACAGCCTGGATTGATTCCCTCAACTCCAGATTTTTAAAACCAATTGTCTTTCTTTGATTTTTTTTTTCACACAGCATGTTAAAAATAAAAATCCCTCTGCTTCTCTCCATTTCTCCCCAGTGCTGAGCTCCCATGGTCTATTCTCAAAATAGAAGTCAGAGTCCTTCTTTTGAAACTCAAGTAAATCATCTCACTAATCTATTAAAAATCCTCCAATGGCTATCTTTCCCAGAGTAAAGTCTTTAAAATGATTTATAAAGTCCTATGTTTTCTGGTCCCCAACATTTCTCTAATTTCAACTATTTTTCCTCTTCTTCTCTCGCTTTGCTCTAGCAAAGCTGGTCTCCTTGCTGTCACTATAGCATGCCAGGAAAGCTCCCTCTTAGGGCTTTCAGACTTCCCACTCCCTCTATCTCGAATATTATTCCCCGAGATATCTGTAGGTCTGGTTCCTTTCCCTGCCTTTAGGTATCTTCTCAAATATCACCTTCTAAGTGAGGTCGTGTCAAACCATTCTAAATAAACATTTCTATTCTCTTGGCAATATTGTGAGTTAGATTTATTATTCCATATTAAAGTTGAGGGGAAGTGTTCACAAGATATCATCCCCATATTAAAAGGGAGGAAACAAAAGCTCACAGAATAATGACTAACCACAGTGTTACTTTGTACCGGGGATTCTAAGCTCTTTGTATATATTAACTCATTTAATCATCATAAGAAGTCTATTATTATCCACAGATATCAAATAAAATGTCCAGACTCACACAGGCACTAAGCTGCATAGACAGCTGAGACAGCTTCCTTGAATCAACACTCTTTGCACTCTACGGGCTCTTGATATTGTCATTCAAGCCATGCAGCATCACGTTATTCGTGATAAATAGGTGCTTAGGGATTGGCTATGCGTGCTTTCCAGTTAAATCTTTCCTCCTATAATCCTATATTACTTTGACTATAATTTTTCAAAGTAGCAAAATATTAAAACCCAGAGTAATTATAAATTCTGAGTTCTTGGCATCTCCGTATGGGCTGTTTTGCTATACTTTAGTCTATATTGTAAATTTTTATCACAGTCTGGGTCTCCCCAACTGCTAGTCTGTTTCTTTTCTTATTATAGAGCTGTTTTAGAAAAACGTCAAGATAAGACCTCTAGAAAATGCTATATCAGAATTTTGCACTAACTTCTTTCCATTTTTTGAAATATTATTTGTGTCTAGTTCGCTATCACAATACTAATAGTGCCGAATCAGCAATGATATGAATTGCACAAAATCAAAAAATATTTAAAACTGAAGAAATGCAAAGATCCTAAAGCAGGGATTGATGATTCTAATCTGATTATAGGAATGGTTGTATAACATAACACTTTCGTAAATAGGCATATATTTTAAAAACTTATTTCAAATTTGCCATAATTTTAAACATCATTTGGCTGCTCAAATTATATTTTATTTGTAAATTATCTATTAAAATTTTCCCATGCTACTGCTCATCACTTGTAAAAACATTATTTTGTATCATACACAGGAAGTTGAGTGAATTATACCATTCATTAATGTGTTCAAACTTCATTTCTGGTTATATTTTCCCTTCACTCCTGATCTCTACTTTCCTTCCTATCATGCAATTGAAATCCATTCTATTATGTTTGATACATGTCTTTAAACAGTCACATAATCTTATAAAATATGTAGAATTATTTGTGTATGTGTGCTTTTAGTTTTTATATATGTTATTGGGCTATGAATCTTGTTCTACTTTTTATCTTTTTTTTTTTAACTCAGCACTGCTTTTAAAAGCTATGTATTTTTTAATATGCACATCTAGTTGTTTCTAATTGGTGCATAATATTTCACAAGGGTGTGCCCACCACATGTTATTCACTCTTCCAGTCGCCCATGGCTTCCTGCCCTTACAAAGAAAGCCATAGTGAATTATCTGCCCAGTTGCTCTCATGCAAGCCATGAGAGAATTTCTCTGAGATATATATCCAGAACTGTGATGGCTGGGTCAAAGGGAATACTTCTACTTAATTTTACTAAGTACTGCCGGTTACTTCTAGAATGCCTGTGCCAATCTGTACCCTCAACAATAACTCATGTCTCTCACTTTGTCAATGTGCTTCCTCCCTCACTTTTTTGCTTGGCCATTCCTACATTTTCACATTTACATCTCATATCTCATGCATGTTTCTGTATTGGCATTTAATATCAGATGATAGAGATTTAGTTTAGATCAAAACGTCTCTCAAAATATTAGAGTAATATAGAGTAAAAGTAATTTGTGAGGTAAATCTGTACTTTTATCCATGGCTATTAACCATGTTTTAACTTTTCCTTATAGTTATTTGTACATTTGTTTTAGGTCCTATAATCATGAGCTTCTTAAAGACAGGAGCTATGTCTTAGATATTCTGATATTCATCCATGCATTCGTTTATTGAAAAATGTTTGTTAAGCGCTTCTCTCATGCCAGGAGTTTTGTAGGTACTAATAATAGAGAAATGAGTAAGACACAGTTCCTACCCTAATCAGCTCAAGTCAAGAGTGTAGAAAAGCATGGAAATAAATTAGAAAAATGCCAAATGGTAACTGCTGTCATAGAAATATATGCATATAGAAAGGACAACCTTTTTATATTTTGTTTATGCTTCTCTGGTCTCGGGGCATGAGAAAGTAGAGCAAGCTACAAGTTTCTATTTTCCTTTTCTTCCTCTTTATCTATCTTACTCTTTGTTGTTGCAGAGCAAGTACTATGATAGGAAAACAAGCAACACAGCCTCTTCAGGGAGAGTGAGTCAGAACTGAACTCAAGAATGCCTTCTCTGAACATGTACCTAAATACTGACTCTGTGACCAAGATAAGAGGTGAGCAAATAATCATTAAATACTTCTTATGAGAGGTCCTGAACGTTATAAGCTGATGGAACGTATGTTCCCACTTTTGATATAAAAAGTATGGAGGCACTTTTGTGAATCATATCTTGCTTCTGATATGAGAGTTGGTCAGGAAACAGGACCGCCACAGTACACAACAATTTGTAGAGAGGGTAACTTAAGTCTTAACTTCTTAACTTTTGAAATTTCTTGAAATTTGTTCTTTTGGCAGAGACCAAGTAGTTCAAGTCATGGTTTAAAAAAAAATCTCTGTGTGTTGGCCAGCTGTGTCCATTCCAAGGTGATGAGCCTGGAGAAGGAAACAAAGAAGGGTAATGACAGATATAATTAGCTACTTTTTTCAATGAACCTGATAAAGAGGACTTCCCCCCTTTTGTTTATGTTCTCAGTTTGATTGGCACATGTATGTAGTGTAAGGTGACTAGAAATGAGATGCTATAAATTCTACATCAGTAGGAAACACTGGCTTCAAAGACAATAGAGTAAAAAACATTGTCAGAGTTCTGTCTTGTGCTGTTTCTTAGAGAAAGAAATATTTGAAGGGACTCTTAAAAGGTGACTCACCAGGTGAGTTCACAAGGTAAATTAGGGAGAAAGGGACATTTCTGATAGAGAGACTAATGTCTGCAATGGCACAGAGGCATGAAACAGCACAGTTTGTTCAGGAAGTTAAAAATAGTTCATTAATACCAGAACATAGACAGGGTTCAAGGGCCAGGAAGTCAGAGTTGTGTGAAATGAGCCTGGAGGGGTAGGACTCATGAGAAAGAATTGTAGTTTATTTTAGAGCAATGAGAATCCTCTGAAATTATTTTCTTTTTTTTAATTAGAAAAACTATATATATTTATTATAGAAAATTTTAGAAAAACAGAAAAGTAAGCAAGATTAAAACAAATTTATTCACTATTCTATCATCCCGAGATAACTGCTATTAACATTTCTTTCTGTATCACCATCCCCATCCACATATCCATGGACGTATATTTTTAATGTATTACTACTATTTTAGCTTATTATTTAGTTTACCATATTTTTAGTTTATATTTTTTGTCTGCTAAACTAGGACTGTAATGTTTTTCAATCAATATTTTTACTTAATACAGGTATTATCCCAGTGTTTATGTTTCTATAGCACATTATATTCAAAATAAATCTCATTTTATTTAAAAGTTAAATTTTAAAAGTGAAATGATAAAACCATGCTGATGAGTTTATTTATTTTGAAAGGAGAGTCACAATAAACATATTGTGCACCAGTTATTTCTGGGTTGTGATAATATGTATAATTTCTATTTTCTTGTCTTATCTGATTTTCTCCCAAAGAATTCATCACTAGATTTTATGGTAAACACTGTCTACGGATCTTTAGTCTCGCTATCCCAGTTGCTGTGACTGTTTTGTGAACAGGTCCAAAAGTACACCAATGTCAATGACATTTTTGCTATTCTGTTTGAAAGCACTCCTATTATTACCCCCCCCTCGAAATGCATATGGAATTGTGCTCTTGTCAAGCTTTCTAAGCACTTCCCTGTTGCTAAGTGCAATGTTGAATTCTTAGTTGTTTTCATCCTTGATCTGTACGAGTCATTTGACGTGGTGGACAAATCTC
The DNA here is from genome assembly GCF_057802395.1 of Ceratotherium simum simum. NCBI lineage: Eukaryota > Metazoa > Chordata > Mammalia > Perissodactyla > Rhinocerotidae > Ceratotherium > Ceratotherium simum. The sequence goes on along the minus strand of NC_141926.1, from coordinate 39,817,875 downwards.
TCCTCCTTGAAATACTGTTTTGACTTTGCTGCCAGGACAGCTGATCTGATTTTCCTTCTATTTCACCGCCTACACCTTTTGAGACTTCTTTGCCAGTTCTTCATCTTTTTTTCCCTCCCCAAAGCCCCAGTGCATGGCTGTATATCCTAGTTGTAAGTCTTTCTAATTCTTCTATGTGAGCTGCTGCCACAGCATGACAACTCACAGACAGGTAGTGTGGATCCCCGACCAGGAAACGAACCCAGGCCATGGAAGTGGTGAGAGTGCCAAACTTTAACCAGTAGACCATCAGGGCTGGCGCTGGTTCCTCAACTTTTGGCTTCTGAACTTTGGAATGCTCCAGGGCTCAGTCCTTGGATTTTGTATTTATATGTTATATACATAGCATATATATATATATTTATTCTCTAAGTGATTTTCTTTAGTTTTTGGGTTTTATATATCAACTATGTAGTTTATATGATGTATAAACTCCCCAATTTATTTTCCTAGCCCAGCATCTTCCCATGAACATCAGCCTCATATAGCTACTTGTTTATATTATATCTCTAATCATCTAATAGGCATTTCTACCATAACATGTGCAAAATCGATTTCCTCGTCCCACCCATCAAACCTGCTCCTCAGTGAGTGACAACTCCATCCTTTCACTTGCTCAGGTGAGGAATCTTGGGGAAATACTTGGCTCCTCGCACTCCACATCAATCTATCAGCAAATCCTGCATCAGCTGTACATTTAAAGTAGACCCAGAATTGGCCTGTTTCTCACCGGTTCCACCCCCATCTCAGCTTAAAACATTGCAGATGTCTACGATCTCGTCTCCATGCTTTAGGCTTTGTATGACCCTCCAGTTTACTCACTACACAATGATGGTTTAGAAACGCAGATTCTTTCATTATTCTGCTCAAAACTCTCCAGTAACTTTCCACATCGTTCACAGTCAAGTTCAAAGTCTACAGGGTATTCTACAAAGCCTTAAATAATCTGACCTCTTTTATATCTCTGACGTCATTTTCTACTTTCTTTATCTTTGCTTTTGTTATTTCGGCCACGTCCTCCCTCTTCTGGAAATGGGCCTGGTATACTCTCGCCTGAGAGACTTTCCTAGGCTCTTCCTTCTGCTGGATACTCTTTCTACACAATGCCTACATGACTCGGTCTCTTATTTAATTCTGGTTTTGTTTTTTAATGTTATCTTCTCAGAGATGGTAACAGGCTTCTCAGGCTTTCCTATCACTCTATTGAAAATCACTCCCTCCTTTTACATTTTATTTTACTTATTATTATCAAATAGCCATACAACTTATTAACTTGTTAGTTACTATCTCCTTGTACTGCAATGTAAGCTCCATGAGAGTGGGGCTGTTTTTTGTTTTGCTATACCCGCAGTAGCACGACACCCCCATGTCAGTATATTTTTGCTGAGTAAACATATGATTAAATCAAAGATTTGTATAAATTTAACATTCAAAATGTTGGAAATTTTATGCATATATAAATATATATAAATATGAAGAATAGTTTCTGACATGTAACTATAATTGCATTTGACTTAAGCTTTACCTACATTAATATATTTTCTCTAAAATGAACAATGTTGAGTTCCTTATTCAAGTCACAAATCCATTGTGCTTATGGTAATGGAATCATGAAATTTTACAACTGGTATAGCATTCAAGATGATTCTTGCTTTACTTAGACAAAAAAGTGTAAGATATTTACTGATGATTTCCCATTGATTATGATATTTATATGATAAGATGACACTCTAATCACATTGTTGAATTTTTTGCAGTATTTCTTGATGTCAATCACAGTTTCTTTCAAGTCACGTGGGATTGGAAGTTGAAAAACAGAGAAGAGAAAAATCAAAGTGCTTTAAAAAAATCAAAATATTTAAAATTATTATATTGAAAATGGTAGGGTTCAGACCATGCTTCCTTAAAATAAGGCACCTTGGCATATTTTAAGCTGAAGGAATTTGAGAAATGGCAGGTGCAGGAAAGATTCTCTGACCTCCGCCTTTTCCCCTGAAGTTAAGTCATAAGACTCTCATGTGAGAGGTGCCCTCTCTATCCCCGGAGGAAAGGAACATCCTTATCTCTGAAGATGGAGGGATGCCAAGAGGAACCTGAAGGAACAGACATTGGTGAGCTTCTCCCAGTTTGCTACCCTTAGCTCATACCCTTTGTCTTATCATATTTTCCCATGGCTCTTCATCAAACCTAGTATAAAAATGCACAGGCTTAATCATTTCTTCAAGTCTTCATTTCCTTATGAAGGTTTTGTGTCACATAAAACTTCTATTAAATAAGTTTGTATCCTTTTCTCTTGTAAATCTGTCTTTCGATAGTATAATTTACAGGGCCCCAGCCAGAAAACCTCAAAGGGTGGTAGGAAAAAGAATTTTTTCCTCTTCTACAAAAGTTTTCAAAGTTTTCTTATCCTAAAGCAGAATAAAGTGTTTTAGATCATTTTATTGTGAAATTACATAAAAGAAAATATTTTTTATATGTAATATATACATATATAAATATATAGCATAAATATATATTTAATTAAATATATATAGTATATGTATATATATAGCTACTCAGAAAGAAAAAAATAGGTAGATGTACTAAATTTGAGACTTGATTTTTTTTAGTTGACTTGCATATTTCAAGGTTTCATATTCACTTAGTACATATTTCTGTGTCTGAAGACATACTGATTTTTGTCCCCAGGCTATTCATAACTCAATTCTTTTTTTAAGTTATGAAGTTCAATTGTGCTTTAGTCTTGGCTTTTAGTCTTGACTGTGAAACACAGGCTCTGGATCAAAGGGCTTAAAATCTCATCATCCTAAAGCCAGTAAGTGACAGAAAGGCTTTTCAATAGCTCTATAGAAACCACTTACGTGGGTAAATTATATGCCATAGTAAAACATTTTTCAGAAAGTTTTAGACAACATAATGGACGTGGGAATTCCATCAATTTGGTTTCTTCATTCAGAGAAGTTCTGTAATATAATTTCCGTGTTGATGTTTTACATAAGCCTCAGATTTTATTACACTATCAGATTTGAAGTAAAGCATAGATAACAGTCAAGCAACAAATTATGGAAATCTAAGTCACAGCAATTATGCAGCAAACAAGTAAAAAAAAAATTACTATTTGAAAACACAAAACTATAGGTGAATCTGTCAGCTTACTGACAAAGAAATCTTAATTCCACTCAGCCAGTTTATTAGCTATAATAAGAAATTAATACGAGCTGTAATAAAAAATCAAAAAGTTTAAAGCAAAGCAGTTGGGACATAATTTAAAAAATTTTACATTAGACCTCATTCTATTGATATCATATTGAAAATACACAGTATTTAAGTTTTCTGCTTCATACAAAGAATAATGTAAGATGAACTATCTTGCTAAGAATGTGAGGAATGTTCATATTCTAATAGCCAGACTATCACAGCATTCCACTATCAGTGACCCTGATCCACTTCTTATTTCTTCTATAATGATCACTTCGCAGCCCCATAGCTCCATAGCTCTGTGGCATCTGCCCTGGAAGGGTAGGAATTCTAGCTCCTCCAAGAATGACAATAGTGAATGTGGGAAGAAAAGGAGAACCTTTGAGGCAGTAAACAGATGTAAAAATCTCCTTTTCCTGTTTCCCAACAGCTGTCAGTCACAGGATATTCACAACGAGACACCCCTGAGAACAAAAGTTGGCCAGCCCTTCACGTTTGTCATCTTCATAGAGGACTCACAGCAGGCAGGACAGCAAGACGGTCTACCTGGGAAATCTAAGCCTGGGGGATACATAACAAGAAGAATGCCTTAAACAAATGAGCAAGGATGGGAGGCCACTCCATTCATTGGATGACTGTTTAGCACACATGACTCCAGTGCCTGGGAGAACAATGGAGATCCCAAGAGAATTAGTAACCAGCTTGTATCAAGCTCTCAGTTTGGGCTAAGGCATGTGCTCTTTGCTTTGCATTGTCAAAAACATCCAAGAGCTGGGAGTTGTGCTCCACAGGTTAAGACAATGCCTTGTTCTTCTTCCTTTTCACAAATAGGATTATAGTACTATTTGTTGTCTTACTTAAAGCACTCTTTTTTTGTTGTTGTTCTTTTTTTTTAACCTTCAAATTCTTGATTGACAATACCCTGGGAGATGTCATAGTTTCTGTAGCAATCATTGTAGTATCTTGAGCAACAGAGATGCTGTGAAGACTCTCTCCCAGGTGTTTCATCAATAAACCAGAAGGATGGCCATTTGTAGGGCTCACTTGTCCAACACTTTAACTTCGATAGATGTCTATTTGAAGAGCAGATAAGAAAGAAGACATTAAATGGTGCAAGGGCAAAAAGAAGGAGACTAAGTTCATTAAGGGCCTCCATCTGAAAGCAGCATGTGTGGAATGTCAATTTAATAATAGAATTGACAGCTCTTCTCTGGTGTCATTCTGTCACAATGGCTTCTTTGACAGTTTATAAAATGGACCCTTTGTAGACTTCAGTGAGTGGCACTGCATACATTTGTGAATGCCCTGCATAACTAACATTCTCCCTTATGCTGCATTTCCAGGGTTTGCCCCAAGAATCTTTTCAAACTGACCCAGAGAACTGGTGTATGAAGACCCAGTGAACCTACCCGATCCCAAATACCGTATATAATGTTGGAAACCCATCATCATCAGGTCATAAATCAAAATGTTTACTAGTTTGGAAAATACTCTTAGGCTGGAAGATATTTTCGAAAAATGTTACTCTACTAACACTAATACAAAATGCATCTAATCACTTATTAACTTTGTGATGAGCTTATAATAAGCCAATTTCATTATTCCAGTCTAAATTTGGCCTTTCGATGTACATATGGGTCATTCTAATGAATTGAGTCAATCAATACTGTGTAGATCCAGAGATGAGGATTTTTAAAAACTTTGAATGGCACTAACTGTAGAAATAAAGAACAATGTAGAAAGCAATAAAAATTTCTCAGCATTCAAGTTGTAGATTATATCACTTAGATTATTCTTTTGTTGTTTAAATATATATTTTTTTCTTGCCAATTAGAATTGAATTAGTCTAGAAAACAAAGTACAAAAAATATGTATAAAATGGATTTCCCAAATGACCAAGGTAAAATTCTTATTTAAACTTCAGTCATTCACTGCAGGTATTGGGAAATTTATTTTATTTTCTCATTTTAGCAGTGTTATCGCAAATTGTTATTCCTAGATGAGCAAATATATAAAAAGCATTTAAATAAATAGGATAAATATATAAATTTCATTTATTATAGTCATCATAAAAAATTGGACCAGATCAATGACAGTTTTGTTCACTGTGCTAAAACTAAAATTATAAAATATAGAAATTATGTTTTCATGATAAGACAATTGAGCGCTGTTTTTCAGTGGTAGATGACAGGAAAACATGCATATTGCTTTTTTTTGAAGGAGTAGTCATTGATATATTTATACTTTCAACCATGTTTGATTTCTTTGAAGAATAGTTTTACAACATCTGAAATATTTATATTATAAGACATTAATTTTATCTGTAAATAGTAGATACACATTAGAAAATATTGAACTGGCTTATTTTATAACTAAATTATTTTTGTTGTACTAATATTATCTATTTATCTATTCCCTTCATTCGGTGATATTAAACATTTCACTTTGTGTAGGATTAATTTCAATTTTGGGTGGAAAGAAGAGAAGCATAGAGCAATTCTACAGTTAATTTGTAAAGTTCTGGAGCTGGAAGGAAACTTAAAGACCCATGACTCTAACTTTATCATTTTAACTTTGGGGAAACTGAAGCCACAAAATTAACTGACTTTTTGAATTTGGGGGCAAAATTTCTGTGAGTGATCACAATACAGAACATGTTGACCAGAAATTGTCAAATAATTTAATTTTTTTTTTTTTGTGTGAGGAAGATTAGCCCTGAGCCAACATCCATGCCAATCCTCCTCTTCCTGCTGAGGAAGACCAGCCCCAAGCCAACATCTATTGCCAATCCTCCCCCTTTTTCTCTTTTTCCCCCATTTTCTCCCCAAAGCCCCAGCAGATAGTTGCACGGCATAGTTGCACAACCCCCCCAGTTGCTGCATATGGGACGCTGCCTCAGCATGGCCAGACAAGCGGTGTGTTGGTGCATGCCAGGGATCCGAACCCAGGCCACCAGCAGCGGAGCACACGCACTTAAACGCTAAGCCATGGGGCCAGCCCCAGAAATTGTCAAATAATTTAAAGATGTTTTTTATAACAACATAGAAAGGCAGCTCAAATTATTTGGCTGTGAAACATCTCCATTCAACAGTGTTTGTTTGCCCTGTATAAGTGGACTGTTGGGCAGCCTACAATAAAATGGACATATACAAACCTGTCCTACAGAAATATTCAATGTAAGCCAAGTGTAACACAGTTAACTAAGCATTATTTACTCTAGTCTCAATACTAATTCATCATAACAGTTAACTGAACTGATTAAAACAAACTATTACCTTAAGGGTATGTAAAGAGTTCAAGGCATCTTTTAATTTGGCTTAATAATTAAAGCAACCCATGGAATGGGAGAAAATATTTGTAAATCATATATCTGATAAGGAGTTAAAATCCAAAATATATAAGGAACTCATCCAGCTCAATAGCAAAAACACAAACAATTTGATTAAAAAATGGGCAGAGGAACTGAACAGATATTTTTCCAAAGAAGACATACAGATAGCCAACAGGTATATGAAAAAATGCTTAACATCACTAATCATCAGGGAAATGAAAAATAAAATCACAATGAGATATCACGTCACACCTGTTAGAATGGTTATCATCAAAAAGACAAGAGATAACAGGTGTTGGCAAAGATGCGGAGAAGCGAGAACCCTTGTACACTGTTGATGGGAATGTAAATTGGTACAGCCAGTGTAGAAAACTGTATGGAGGTTCCTCAAAAAATTAAAAATAGGACTACATATGATCCAGAAATTCTACTTCGGGATATATGTTTAAAAGAAATGAAACCAAGATCTCAAAGAGATATCTGCACTCCCATGTTCATTGTGGCATTATTCAGAATAGCTAAGATATGGAAACAACCTGTCTGTTGACAGATGAGTGGATAAAGAAGATATGATACATACATATATGTGTGTGTGTGTGTGTATATGTATATACATGTAATGGAATATTATCAGCCATGAGAAAGAAGGAAATCCTGCCATTTGGGACAACATGGATGGACCTTGAGGGCATTATGCTAAGTGAAATAAGTAAGACAGAGAAAAACAATGATATCACTTATATGTTGAACCTAAAAAAGCCAAACTCATAAATACAGGGTAGAATGGTGGTTGCCAGGGGCTAGGGGATGGGGGAAATGGGGAGAGTTGGTCAAAGGGTACAAACTTCCAGTTATAAGATGAATCAAGTTCTCAAGATCTAATGTACAGTGTGGTGATTATAGTTAACCATACTGTATTATAAACTTGAAAGTTGCTAAGAGAGCAAATCTTAGATGTTCTCACCACAAAAAAGAAATGATAAATATGTGAGGTGTTGGAGCTGTTAACTAACACCACTGTGGTGACAATTAGTAATATATGAGTGTATCAAATCAACATGCTGTACACCTTAAACTTATACAATATTATATGTCAATTATATCTCAATAAAGCTGGAAAAAAAATAACTCAATAAATCTTATTTTTCTACTATTTATCCAAAACATGAAATCTTCTGTTGTCTTCAGGGTTTTAGAGAAAATTATTGAAATAAACTATTACACATTTAAAATCATTTTTCATACTGATAATGTCACTAAAAATATGTTAACCTAAGATATTGTATAACAAAATACATATGGAATATTCACAAAAATAAAAAAATGCAAAATATATAACATTGTGGGTACAATCATAGTTTTTCTTTATTTTTGCCTCTTAAAAATATTTTTAAAGTACAGAAATAAAGTGATTCTATTATGAGAGTAGATCTTGGCTCCAATAAGACACATCAATTTTACTTAAAATTACTGCTGGATATTTAAAAACAGTTGAATTCAATGACATAGCTAATCAATCTCTTAATCCTTCAAAAATATATTTGACTACCTTTCAGTGCTTATTTTTTTCAGACTAACTTGTGTATAAAGCAATATGTTTCTGTCATTTTTTATCATGAAAAAACTGAAAGCTATGATTGTTAACCCTGTTAAAACAAGAATTACAAGATGCCTTTTTGAGTCACATAAGTATTGAATATAGAAGATCAAAAACCAATAAAAACCTATTCTTATAGAACCATAAAGATTTTCCAGAGTGTGAGGTCAATATCTTACTAAAATATCACCTTTTAAAAGATTAATAGCAGGAATTCAGTTTCAGTGAAGATAGTTCTAAATTTATTTTAAAGTTTCTGAATTGGTATTTGGGGTTGACAGTCTTTGATGAGAGTCAATATGTGACTTTATCTGTTATCTTCTATCTATTAGAGGACTTAATTTTCTCATGAGAAGTATATTTGTAATACGTCATATACATATGATATGTGATATGTCACATGTATGTATGTGATATGTGTAGTGATTTCACAGAATACTGCTGAGACAGTATTTCTAAGCTGGTACTTTAGTTCTCATCCTAGCCACGTAACTCTTAACCAAAGAGAATTGGCTGCAGGACTTTGCAATGAAAGGTCTGGGGCAGAAGACCCTGCATGATCACAAATGATATGAGGAATCATGCTAGACTGATGGGTTGTAATAGTACTAAATAAGAGAAATGCCTCAGTCCTCACTAGAAAAGTATTTTTATCATTCTTGCACAAACTTTGAATACACATAATAACAATTTTTTTTTTACAGAGACATCTAATTTGTTGCATAAAACCACATTTCAGTAGTCTTCATTTATATTGGAAAAATGTATTTATCTCACTAGTAAAGTGTTATTTGTGTGAATAATTCTGAGATTCAATAGTTTATAACTTCCTTTGTTCAGAGGCCAATTTTGCTTGAGCTTATTCAAGTGAAATTAGATCCCATCTCTTACCTGATTAGGCTGTCTCCATGACATAGAGTCATGGCACAATGTGGGAGAATTACCAGGTTCTGCTTTTGGAAAAGATATTAATATTAAAGTAGAGACTGATGCGGAAAAAAAAACTAGTCAAAAAGAATAGCTGAGCAACATCCATCTTTTGGTATGAATTTTTCTTCTATTTAACTACAAGGTTAAAAAGGTGCTACAAAATGTTAACATTTAATGGTTAAGAGTAAAGATAAATAAAAGAAATGACAAATTGAAGAAGCTCTTTACAGAACCAAAGTAAATCACATAAAGATCTTCCCCTGAACAACCCCCAGGACAACCTGAAGCTCAGCGATTATTTATTTATTACTTCCTATACATCTTACATAGGCACTGATAGCAATGATACCCTTAATAGCCTTAGTGAAAGTAACTTAAATGTATACAGCTAAATAACATATCTGTACCTATGTCCATGTCTATACCTCTATCTACATCTACATCTGTGTCTATGTCTTTACCTATAACTCACGTCTATTATACAGCTTCCTGATGTTAGCTTGCACAGGATGGATTGAATTACAAAATGTAAGAAATTCAAAATGAATTATTCCAGTAATGTGTCAACCTTGGTCCTGTGTACTGAATCTTATTGCACAATTAACATTGTCATGGAAGAAAATGACTCATTCTCCTAATTCAGTTCATTTTAAAATATTTAAAAAATTTTTAATGTGAAATATTAAGAAGAAATTAAGAAATATTAACAAAGAAAATTTATAGATTAATACAGCAGATCTCCATATAACAAACCCAACAAAGTAGATTAACAAATATTATTTTACAATACTTGCTTCATATATTTTTACTTTAAATGGGAAACTCTTATAACACTGTAAATCAAGACCAATGTGTTGATGGCCATTTCATGGGAAATTTATTGACTAAGAATTCTAATAATTTTCCTCAAAAGGAAGATGTTGGTTTATGGTAATGATAATAGTGATTTTTGTGTTTATAAAAATTTGTATGAAGACTGTGCTTGCTCCACATTTATATTGGTGACCACATTAAGAATGATAATCACATATTACATCCTTTGTACATTGCTTTACTCAATAAATTTTACTAGGTTATATCTACATATTAAACAAATATGTAATGAAATTGAAAGTGATGCCTAGAACATGTTTATAATGTTAGAGGTGGTGACATAAATATAGCTTACAAACATCTTAGTACATAGAAATATGAATCAATCACTGTTAAATGTTAATTATTATACTTATAATACACATTTGTTAGTATAGCAGACTAGATTTTTAGAAGCAAGAAACAGAAGCTGATTTTAGTTGATCTAAACTAAAAAACAAAAACAATTTACCGAGAGGGCTTAGAGCGGCTCCAAAAATCTTGGGAAAGCCTATAGAACAAGGCTGAAGGTTATCCACCCATCATTCAGAGATTGTTGATGACACCAGTCACTGCCACTGGACTCTGGATACTACCACACACACTGCCTACCCCCTGACTCCAGACTCTGGTGCTCAGCATGTTGCTACTTCTGCCTTTGGAAACTGAATGTAGATGCCGCCACTGCTGCCTCTGCTTCCTATCACCAAGCAGGATTCTGTGTGACCCCTGAATCTCCTGACTGTTTCAAGTTTAAAGTCTGGAATGGAGGCATCTGGCAAAGTCTAGACCATGTGCCTGTATCTTCATGGCTGGACACTCTGGGAATGACATTTTTTTTTTTGACATCTTCAAATTCTATTGTGGAGAGTGAAAACAGTTCAGAAGCTGGGTGATCAATAAAGTAAGAGGTGTCTACTATCATTATGAAACAAGAAATGCAATACTGTTGAATGAAAGTAATCTTGAAAAAATTATGAATGAACCCACCTCAGAGAATATATTTAGCGACACTGATATTAATTTAACTGTACCCAGAAATTTATTCCAGGGATGCAGGGATGGTTCGACATCCCCAAATCAATCAATGCGATACACCACATTAAGAAAATGAAGAATAAAAATCACGTGATCATCTCAATAGATGCAGGGAAAACATTTGACAAGATCCAACATCCATTTATGATAAAAACTCTCGATAAAATGGGTATAGGAGGAAAATACCTCAACATAATAAAGGCCATATATGACAAACCCACAGCCAACATCATACTCAAAGGTGAAAAAGTAAAAGCTATTCCTCTGAGAACAGGAACAAGACAAGGATGCCCACTCTTGTCACTCTTATTCAAAATAGTGCTGGAAGTTTTAGCCAGAGCAATTAGGCAAGAAAAAGAAATAAAAAGAATCCAAATTGGAAAGGAAGAATCAAAACTGTCACTATTTGCAAGTGACATGATTCTATATACATAGAAAACACTAAGGAATCCACCAAAAAATTATTAGAAATAATCAATGAATACAGTAAAGTTGGAGAGTGCAAAATTAACATACAAAAATCAGTTGCATTTCTATACACTAACAATGAACTAGCAGAAAGAGAAATCAAGAATACAATCCCATTTACCATCGCAACAGAAAGAATAAATACCTAGAAATATATATAACCAAAGAGGTGAAATATCTATATACAGAAAATTATAAGATAATACTGAAAGAAATCTATGAAGACATAAAGAAATAGAAAGATATTCCATGCTCATGGATTGGAAGAATAAACATAGTTAAATGTCCATATTACCTAAAGCAATCTACAGATTCAATGCAATCTCAATCAGAATCCCAATGACATTCTTCAGGAAAATAGAACAAAGAATCCTAAAATTTATATGGAAAAACAAAAGACCCCAGAGAGCCAAAACAATCCTGAGGAAAAAAAGAACAAAATTGGAGGTATGACACTCCTTGAATTCAAAATATACTACAAAGCTGTAATAACCAAAACAGCATATTACAGGCAGAAAAACAGACACACAGATCAATGGAACAGGATTGAGATCCCATAAATAAAACCACAACATCTATGGACAACTAGTCTTTGACAAAGAAGCCAAGACATTCAATAGAGAAAGAAAAGTCTCTTCAATAAATGGTGCTGGGAAAACTGGACAGCCATGTGCAAAAGAATGAAAATAGACCATTATCTTACTCATACTCAAAAATTAACTCAAAATGCATTAAAGACTTGAATGTAAGACCTGAAACCATAAAACTCTTAGAAAAAAATATAGGCAGTACACTTTTTGACATCAGATACATCTTAGCAGTATCTTTTTGAATACCCTGTCTTCTCAGGCAAGGGAAACAAAAGAAAAAACAAACAAATGGGACTACATCAGACTAAAAGCTTCTGCACAGCAAAGGAAACCATTAACAAAATGAAAAGACAATGCACCAGGAGAAAATATTTGCAAATCATATGTCTGACAAGGAGTTAATTTCCAAAATATATAAAGAACTCATACAACTCAACAACAACAAAATGAACAACCCGATTAAAAAATGGGCGGAGGATCTGAACAAACATTTCTCCAAAGAAGATATACAGATGGGCAACAGGCACATGAAAAGATGTTCAACATCATTAATTGTTAGGGAAATGCAAATCAAAACTACAATGAGATATCACCTCACACCTGTCAGAATGGCTATAATTAACAAGACAAGAAATAACAAGTGTTGGAGAGGATGTGGAGAAAAGGGAACTCTCATACTCTGCTGGTGGGAATGCAAACTGGTGCAGCCACTATGCAAAACAGTATGGAGATTTCTAAAAAAATTAAAAATAGAAATACCATATGACCCAACTATTCCACTACTGGGTGTTTATCCAAAGAACATGAAAGCAATACATCAAAAAGATATATGCACTCCTTTGTTCTTTGCAGCATTATTTACAATAGCCAAGATGTGGAAGCAACCTCAAAACCCATCCATCGATGAATGGGCAAAGAAGATGTGGTATATATATACAATGGAATACTACTCAGTCATTAAAAAAAGACAACATTTTGCCATTTGTGACAATGTAGATGGACTTGGAGTGTACTATGCTAAGCGAAATGTCAGACAGAGACAGACAGATACCATATGATTTCCCTCATATGTGGAAGATAAACAAACACATAGATAAGAAGGATAGACTAGTGGTTACCAGAGGGGAAAGGAGTGGGGGGAGGACGAAAGTGGTAAACGAGCACACGTGTAGGGCGACACATAAAAATGGGACTATTGGTGGTGAACATGATACAGTCTACACAGAAACTGAAATATAGTGATGTACACCTGAAATTTACACAATGTTGTAAGCCAATACGACCTCAATAAAATGATTTAAAAGAAAAAAAAGTACCCAGAATTGAAAGTGATTCTCCTACATGGAAGTGTGGTCTCAAATGATTTACTAGCAGGAAATGTTAAATAGGATTCAGAGAAGTATGCCATATTTTTTTGTGTTAGTGGGGAATATAAACCCTACATGTTCCCAAATTTTCTCACAGTAAAATCCTATCATTCATATGAAAAATAATTGCTATCTTTAGAAAAATATAAGCTTTGAGTTTATTTGTGAGGGATAATTACACTTCATGGTGCACGCTCTTTACATAAATTTTATAATATTTGAATTTTTTGCAGAGTTCTTTTAACACTTTTGGCAGAATTCTTGAAGTTGTTACATACTTATGTGAGCAACTGACTATGGTTAGTTTCAATCTGTGACTGTGGAATAGTGCAGTCAAGTTCATTTTCTGTAATGTTGGCACAGTCTATACATTCTTTTTAAATCCCCCTTATATAAATCACATTTGACCAAAATAGGAAAAAAAAAAAATCATGGCAAAATTCACAAGATCCTGGCTCACCAAAGATCAATGCAGAAACTGATGACCAGTCTTCCTTTCAGCATGGAAAAGGAAATTAGATGACATCACGGTATCTAATGATTTCTGAATGGTGAAACGATGATAAAAAATGAATCTGTATGAAGATCTCTTTCTGAGGACATTAGAAAACACAGCATAAATGAATGCTGCAAAGCTCTTGACGGCATTACTGGAAATCAGAAAATAAATGAAGTGAAGGGGCAAAGATTATTATTCATTTATTCATTCATTCAACAAACATTTATTGAGTGCTCATTGTGTATCTTAGGCATTTGGTATAAATAAGTAAACAAAACAGATTATCTTCCAAAAAACAAAACAGAAAGCTGCCCTATGGAGCTTACAACCTAGTAGAGCAATGTGGATTATAAAAAGTAGCTACTTTAAAAAAAAATATGTAGTGATAAGTGCTATGAATGAAGAAGAATAGGGAAGAGGGTACTGGGGAGTGCCAGGGGCTGGCAGGGCGCGGGGAGGTTGCAATTCTATATAGGGTTATTCAGCATCCCGGAGAAGGTAACACTTGATCAGAGATTTGGAGGAGGAGACAAGTGTCTGGGGAGAGCACTCCAGGCAGAAAGGACGCCAGTGAAGAGGCAGACAGCGCCTGCCGAGCCTGAGGAGCCGCGTGAGGGCCAGCGTGGCTGGAGCGCAGTGAACGAGGGTCAAGTGCGGTAGACTGAGGTCAACGTGTCACCAGAGGACCTGGATCGGTGTGCGCGGACAGGCCGCCCCCCGAGTGACATGGGAAGCCGTTAGAATTGGAGCTGAGGACTGACACGGCCAGATTTATGGTTTAAAAGGATCTCTAGGGTGGTGATATTGGGATTAGATTATAGAAGAGGAAGGGTCGATTCCTGAGACCGTTAGGAAGCCATTGCCTTGACGAGCCGAGTTGATGTATAATGTGCCTCTTTGTATTGTCTGCAGGGTCAGCTGAGGGTGGTAGGAGAGGGGACGTTAGCGCCCCAAACTGGAATACGGCCCCTGATTCCTAATTGACCCTACTATGTGGTAGTTTAGGCACAATGCTTACCGTCTCTAAACCTTTTAGTCGTCGTGTGTAAAGTAAACAAATACGGGTGAAGTTCTTACACATTGTGACACGTAGTGAGGGCACGATAAACGTTAGCTAGCCATCACTGATAGTGACAATCGTGTAGCTGGCAGGACTAGACCACTTTACAAATCCCATCAAGGGGTCACAGCGAGTCCAAGGAGGAGAACACTCTGTGTGGGTGCAGGCAGAGGCTGGCGTATATATGTGTGGCTTAATATTGTAATTTTATATTTACAAAATATTCATTTTTGAAATTCAATTATAGAAAAATTAAAGTTTGAAAGTAGTTTTGTGGGCTTTGGGAGCATGTTTTGTGAATAAAAGCAGGGGAGTGGAGATGAAGTTTGGCTTATCAGTGTTGTTGATGGCAATAGGAACATGAGAATTTTATAATCACAAGGGGCATGATGGATAATAGATTGAGAAAACTCCTTAAGTGTTCTTGGGAATCTCAGAATCTCGTGTCAGCAAGACTAAAATAGAACAAACATGAGATAAGCTACATACTAATTAATCATAACACATTTCATTTAAAAGTTAGTGTAGCAATGTAGATATGTATTCTTGGAATCTAGAATGTGGAAAAATAACCAGAGTTAAATTTACACAATGTTATTCAAGAAAGTGTTTCTGTCTACCTTTAGGAGATTCTCGTGGTGGAGGCAGATGTGCCAAGCTATCAAGTGTACTGATACTAGATATTAAGATAAAACACTTCAATTTTGTTTTATATGTAGTTGAGTGAGCAACAGGCAGATTTAGGTTATGTGGTGTGTAATCTTGGACAATTCAACATTCAAATGTAAATGTTTCTAATTACTTATATCATCATTATGATCACAAGTCTGGATTTTAATAAATTTTTCTCTCAGAAAATATCTGTATAAAGTATACTAAATCCGTGCTCTGCTCAGTGAATTACTCATTAGAAGTCATTTAAATCAGTTTCAATGTCAAGCTCTTATAAGACTTCATTCTCATTTAACTCTTGATTAACTCTGAATGGATTATGTACTTGGTTGTTTGTAAAAAGTCAGGCACCACAAATATTTAATGCCAGCGTTGTTTACTCAGATCTCCCTAGATACTCCAGGTTCAGCATCTTTGGACTGTGATTTTCTCCATGTGGGAGATTAGACCAGAAGAACCTCCAGGGGCCTTGTCAGTGAAAAAGACTCAGCTGTGTCCACTAAACAGCCTTCTGGCCTTCATTAGACCCCCTTCGCAGCACTTTCTCCTTTAGCGATGAGAATCTTCTGACTGGCCAACTTCGCTATTGCGGAGTGGCAGGTAGCACATTTCTCAGTGTGCATTAATTCATTGACATCCTAATTGATAAATAGGTGTCCTGTTAATTTACTTACAATAAATAATTCCCCCAAGTGTGAGCACCTTAGGTGAACTGAAAAAAAAAGTGAGTTTTTGCAACACAAAAGGCAAGCGTATCAATGAAATAACTAAACTCTCTTTAAATTGAGACTATACGCCATATCATAGTACTTCTAGTTTAAAAAAAAAAGAAAAGAATTACTTACTAAATGATAGTTTTGTAAATCCATATAAATTTACCAGGAGCAGTTCCACGTGTTTTTGAATTTCGTCAGTGTAAGGAGTGAGCATAAGGAATGTGAGTGGTATTTCAATGTCCCGGAACAAACCCTTTTACGTGTTTGTATATATTGCTGAAAATGTGGCATGTAAGATATTTAAGTTCACTTCATTATAGTCTGGAAGCAGGATTGAAATGGATCAAGAACTATACATAACCAGCGAGCCGGCCAAGTCAAGCACATGTGAAGATAGAAAACCTTCCATAAATGCGATACACAACATTAACTATAAATGTAACCGTGGCCTCTCATTTCATTGATGATTTTCAATATTCTTCTCAAGTGTTAAGCAAGTATAATCCATCAAAAATTCAGACAGAAAAGCCATGATAGGTAAATCTTCTTTATCAAAATTCTCACATGAGAGGCACTGCTTTTCTAGAATTTAAAAGCAGCAATCCATTATATTAGAGAAGGCAGATTTAACTCAAATGAACTGACCGAGTAGCCAGCCATACTACTCCACACATCTTTATATCATGTTATTGTGAGAGACGATTGGTCTTGGTACTTCTGTAGAAACAGTACGTATAAAGTCAGAATCATTGCTTACTCAAGAAAATATATTCATCCAATCTGATGAAAATAAGAAATAACAGTCAAGCCAATGCTAAGCATCAAATGAATAAAGCACTGAGTCAATCAAATTTTTCAGTTCTCAGAGAAGACCTGGTAAAACAATTACCTATCAAAGTATAACTTCAGCATAGGATGGTATAAAAAATTCAGCCCAAACAAGCAATTAAGAGAATAAACTCAGTTTAAATCAATGATAATAGTTTATAGTCTCATTGTGATCTCGTTTTAATACAGGTCTAACACATAAATACTTCTCATATTATATTTCTGATGCAATGTCTGGATTCCACTCAAAATAACAAGCTGTAACTCTGAACGTTACACGGATTCAAATCAGTAAAGTCAGAGGTTTAAAAAAAGACAGCATATATTAGTGTGTTTGTTTTTTGTGGTTGTTTTTATTGCTGGTGTAACAAATTACCACAAATGTAGTGACTTAAAACAACACATAATTATTATCTTTCAATTTTGTCATTCAGAAGTTCTACAAAGGTCTCACTGCACTAAAATCAAAGTGTGTTCTTTCTAGAGGTTCTAGGAGAAAAGCAATTTCCTGCCCCCTTCCAGCTTCTATATGCCACCTACATTCCTTGGCTCATGGCCCCCTTCCTCCATCTTAAAATCCAGGAACTTCACATCTCTCTGATCCGTACTCAGTTGCTGTGTGTCTATCTCTGATCCAGCCTGGAAAGGTTCTCTGCTTTTAATTACTCATGATTAGTTTGGGCCAACCAGGATAATCGGGATGATGTTCCCATCTCAAGATGTTTCTGTCTGCAAAGTCTCTTAATAGCGTCTGTGGTCCCTTTTGCTGTGTAAAGTAACATATTCACAGGGTCCTGGGATTAGGGTGTGGACATCCTTGGGAGGGCATTATTTTGCCTACCATAGCACAGAAATGCAGCCAAGATTAAAGCTTGTTAGACTGCTGTTACAATTGATTGTGGTTGGCATTTTTGCTTCAATTCTTGTCAGCATTATTTATTGGGTCTTTACTTTCACGTTTATTCAGTTTATTCAGAAATTTAAAAATGATCTGAGTCAAAAATCTGGAATCTGCCACAGGGTGTGGATATAACCTGTTGCCCTTCAGTTCTGCAAAAAGCTACAAAATTCTCTGGACTGTACTGTGCAGCCAGCAGTTTGGAGGATGCCCTTCGAAATCCTCGCCAATTCTTGCAACCAAGAGGATTCAGAAAACATTAGTTTGCACTTAGACGTTTTACTTTGTACTTAAGCCTTTTTCCTTTTGAAATAACTTAAAAATTTTACATTTTGTACAGTAAGTATATTGAAAAGAGTAGTGACTATTTAGTAAGAATACCTAGTTGTGATGTTTTTATATATTTTGTGAACTTAGCCAATTCACTAAATCTCTCTCATGCTGTTTTCTCCTTTATATCCATTCTTACCATGTCTCATCATGTAGGCCTGAGGGTCTAACATACTGATGGTAGATTTGTAAGCAGTAAGATGCTATACAAATGTTAGTTATTCCTAATAGCTTATACTCTTAGCAATACTTGAATAGGGTATTATTATTTTCATTTTATTTCAAACAGTAAATCACGTGCATGTGGGCACCCACAGAGAAAAGATGTGACTAGATTAGGTGGTTCAAGAAATAGTTCTAGAACTTCCACATTTGCTGTCTTTCCCTCTGGTGTTTTTTTTTTTTTTATATGGAATCACTTCTTTAAAAATTCCAGATCCTCTCCTGAGATGCGGTTTAGGTCTGGGGCAGGACCAGGTATTAAATTGCCCTAGGTTAGTGTATATTAAATTCCTGAGACCCAAGGGGTTGATACATTAAGGCCCTCATTCCACTTTTGCTTTGAAATAACTGTTTCAAAATAAAATATCTCACAGCAAATTACAGACCCTCAGAGACAGGTTTGTAGTCAAGAAAGTGCCCTTGGCTTTCCAGTTTGCCTTTAAGCAGGGAGGCAAGTAGGGAAGTGGATCAGCTAAATGTCCATAGCGTCTTCGGAGTTTTTGCTTATCTGTGCTCACTTTGGCTAATATCTTAATTATCAAAGTAATTTCTGCTAAGGCTTTGTGTGTGGAGGAAATACAACTGGAATTTTGCTAAAAAAAATGCCATGGAGTTGGGTTTTCCTAGCACCCTTCCTTTGAGGCTCAGGGTAGCTGCTCCATTTCAGGTTCACATGATCCACCCCACAGAAGCACATAATACTTTCCAAAAGATCCCTCTGCCAGTGGGCTCGCAATAAATCCCTCGTTAGCCAGACAAGTTGGCCTTTATTTTTTGTATTGCTCTGGGCATCTCACATGACATTCCCAAATAAGGTATTGTACTACAAGCCTGCTATGATTGCGAGTAATGACTTAACTGCAAAGGAATTATAACAGTATGAATAACAGTGGTTTGCACTGTGAATGTCCCAGCTACTCCAAAAATGCCAGAGCAACAAATAGAAAATGCTTCTCATTCGCCAGTTTGAAAGGAGTAAAAGTCAGAAGATTACAACTGCTGCTAATCTGTAAACACTGATTGTTCATTCAACAGCAGGAAGCAAAACAAATGTAAAACAAGTGATGGCATTATCCATTCTGCTGTGCGCAAAGGCAATCACCTTAGGGGAATGAAAAGAAAATAAAAACTGTATTCAAATACAAGACATTTGGGCAGAAGACAGTTTTTGTCTGCAAACTTGTGAAACAGGAAATTCACATATCTTTTTTTTTTTTTTTTGTGAGGAAGATCAGCCCTGAGCTAACATTCATGCTAATCCTCCTCTTTTTGTTGAGGAAAACCGGCCCTGAGCTAACATCTATTGCCAATCCTCCCCTTTTTTTCCCCCCAAAGCCCCAGTAGATAGTTGTATGTCATAGTTGCACATCCTTCTAGTTGCTGTATGTGGGACGCGGCCTCAGCATGGCCGGAGAAGCGGTGCGTTGGTGCGCGCCCGGGATCCGAACCCGGGCCGCCAGTAGCAGAGCGCAAGCACTTAACTGCTAAGCCACGGGCCGGCCCCTCATGTACATTTTGACTTTGGTTCTGGAGTGATCACATTACCATTGTTACGGGACATACGTCTTTTCTCACATATTCATATTTGGCACTATGCATCAATGGCATCAAAGAACAAATGTATATTTATGTTCTTAATTTCATTGTTATACCTCTTATTTACAGTCAGAGAGGATTTGAGTTAGTTTTCAAAATTAAATAAAACATCCTTTTTTAAAAAGTACAGAAAGACGTTAAAAAGACCAAATATTAAATGAGATTATTTATTGCATGGCATGCGAGGATAAACTTGAATTAAAGAGTTTGCCCACTCAAGGCTCATTAAATATTCTTATAACATAAGTACACTTCAAACAACCATTTATTTACCGAACTGATTTTTAAGCTCTAGAATTGTAGTCTACAGTTAAAGATTATAGATTGGATGCAATTTTTGTACAGCATTATAAATTAGGGCAGTGAATTTAGCAGACATTCATTTTGCAAAAGATGAAAAACTGAGAAAGACGTCCCAGTCTAGAGAATGAATTAATGTTCTTAGCTTCTATAATTTTAAAATTGATTATATTGTCAAATACAGGATTTTTCATGCTGTAACAAGTAACCTTTAATTCATACCTGTGAATAAATGCTGTATTCCATTAATAAAAGGCAAATACGTCTTGCTCTGCCAGCTTATTTGAAAGCATTCTGGGGCTCTAAAGTAGAACAGATTTGTGGACTTGCTAAATTTTTTAATAAATCCACCTACTCAGACATTCCTTTCCCCCACGTACTCTTTCCACTAGAAATTATCCCAATCTTATTAATTGCTTCCTTTCATGACCTCGAAAAGGTGTTTACTTGTCCAAACATTGACACTACTTCTTCTATACCATACACCTCAATTCTGGTGTTGGGAAGTCTTGGTGAATCAGATAAACGAAAGTAGGAGGGTATCTCAGAATGTTGCGGATGTGCTTCACAACTGCAGTTACCCACAGAGATTTACTGGCATCTCAACTGTCTGGTGGGCCATGGGTTCGGAGATGTACTTCTTCAGCAGTTAGAACTGTGCTTCACCGGCTCCTCTTGCTCTCTAGGTTTGAATACTTGGTTTCTCCCCCATGGGACAAGAAATGGCTTACACTTGGGATTCTTGAATGAATGCCAGGAAGGAATTGACTCTGAGAATTGCCATTTTCCAGGTTCCCATAGCGTGTAGTAAACCCAATTATCCAAGCTAGGAGTGAGAGACTTGCCTGATAGGAACTTAAGAGTAAAGATCTAGGTAACTAGTTACATGGTTATCCTCTAAGAGGTGGGGTAGAAGGATCTATCATTTCCCATTTTGACACTTTTATAAGAGAATTAATATTCATATTCATATTAACAGCCCTAGGTCACTGAAATCACATAAAGGCGATGCCACAAAACATACCAGTCAATTTCACTTGTTAGCTACAAAATACAAAGTATTTTCTCATTTTTTAAACTAGGTCAGAGGTTGATAAACTACGAACAGCAGGCCAGATGAGGCCTGCTATCTGTCTTTTGCTGGCCCACAGGCTACAAATGATTTTTAAGTCATTGAAAACAATCAAAAGAAGAAGAATGGCACATGAAAACTGTATGCAATTCAAACTGCAGTTTCCATAAATAAATATGCATTGGAACCAGCCACGCTCATTATTGATGTTTTGTTCATGACTGCTTCCGCATCACGACTGCAGACGAGTAGCTGCAACAGAGACCGTACGGCCCACAAAGCCTCAAATATTTACTATCTGGCCCTTTACAGAAAAAAACTCACCCCCCCCACCCCAAACTGGATTATTTGCTCTGTAGGGTCAGACACCAAGTTTTTTTTTTAAATTTTTTTGTTTATTG
Organism: Ceratotherium simum simum; assembly: GCF_057802395.1. Lineage (NCBI taxonomy): Eukaryota > Metazoa > Chordata > Mammalia > Perissodactyla > Rhinocerotidae > Ceratotherium > Ceratotherium simum. The sequence continues at coordinate 39,795,871 of NC_141926.1, read as the reverse complement.
CAGTAACGTTGGTTTATAACATTGTATAAATTTCAGGTGTACATCATTGCACTTCTATTTCTGCATAGATTACATCGTGTTCACCACCCAAATACTAATTACAACCCATCACCACACACACGTGCCGAATTATCCCTTTCGCCCTCCTCCCTCCCCCCTTCCCCTCTGGTAACCACTAATCCAATCTCTGTCCCTATGTGTTTGTTTACTGTTGTTATTATCTACTACTTAATGAAGGAAATCATACGGTATTTGACCTTCTCCCTCTGACTTATTTCACTTTGCATAATACCCTCAATGTCCATCCATGTTGTCACAAAATGCCTGGATTTCATCGTTTCTTATGGCTGAGTAGTATTCCATTGTGTATATATACCACAGCTTCTTCATCCATTCGTCCCTCGATGGGCACTTAGGTTGCTTCCAAGTCTTGGCTATTGTGAATAATGCTGCAATGAACACAGGGGTGCATGTACCTTTACAAATTGGTGTTTTCAAGTTCTTTGGATAAATACCCGGCAGTGGAATAGCTGGATCATATGGTAGTTCTATCTTTGATTTTTTGAGGAATCTCCATACTGTTTTCCGTAGTGGCTGCACCAGTTTGCACTCCCACCAGCAGTGTATGAGAGTTCCCTTCTCTCCACATCCTCTCCAACACATGTTGTTTCCTGTCTTCTTAATTATAGCCATTCTGATGGGCGTGAAGTGATATCTCATTGTAGTTTTAATTTGCATTTCCCTGATAGTTAGTGATTTTGAACATCTTTTCATGTGTCTGTTGGCCATCTGTATATCTTCTTTGGAGAAATGTCTGTTCAGGTCTTTTGCCCATTTTTTAATTGGGTTGTTAGTTTTTTTGTTGTTGAGATGCATGAGTTCTTTATATACTTTGGAGATTAAGCCCTTATCAGAAGTATGGTTTGCAAATATCTTCTCCCAATTGTTAGGTTGTCTTTTCGTTTTGTTGATGGTTTCCTTTGCTGTGCAGAAGCTTTTTAGTTTGATGTAGTCCCATTTGTTTATTTTTTCTATTGTTTCTCTTGCCCCGTCAGACATGGTGTTTGAAAAGATGTTGCTAAGACCGATGTCGAAGCGTGTACTGCCTATGTTTTCTTCTAGAAGTTTCACAGTTTCAGGTCTTACATTCAAGTCTTTAATCCATTTGGAGTTAATTTTTGTGTATGGTGTAAGGTAAGGGTCTACCTTCAGTTTTTGGCATGTGGCTATCCAGTTTTCCCAACACCATTTGTTGAAGAGACTTTCTTTGCCCCATTGTATGTTCTTGGCTCCTTTGTCAAAGATTAGCTATCCATAGATGTGTGGCTTTATTTCTGGGCTTTTGATTCTATTCCATTGATCTGTGTGTCTGTTTTTGTGCCAGTACCACGCTGTTTTGGTCACTATAGCTTTGTAATATATTTTGAAATCAGGGAGTGTGATACCTCCAGCTTTGTTCTTTTTTCTCAGGATTCCTTTAGCTATTCGGGGTCTTTTGCTGTTCCATATAAATTTTAGGATTCTTTGTTCTATTTCTGTGAAAAATGTTGTTGGAACTTTGATAGGGATTGCATTGAATCTATAGATGGCTTTAGGAAGTATGGACATCTTAACTATGTTAATTCTTCCAATCCAAGAGCACGGAATATCTTTCCATTTCTTTGTGTCTTCTTCAATTTCTTTCAGAAATGTTTTATAGTTTTCGGTGTACAGATCTTTCACCTCTTTGGTTAAGTTTATTCCTAGATATTTTATTCTTTTTGTTGCAATTGTAAATGGGATGGTATTCTTAATTTCTCTTTCTGCTACTTTGTTGTTAGTGTACAGAAATGCAACTGATTTTTGTATGTTGATTTTGTACCCTGCAACTTTACCATATTCATTTATTACTTCTAAAAGTTTTCTGGTGGATTCTTTAGGGTTTTCTATATATATAATCATGTCATCTGCAAATAGTGACAGTTTCACTTCTTCGTTTCCAATTTGGATCCCTTTCATTTATTTCTCTTGCCTGATTGCTCTGGCTAGGTCTTCCAGTACTATGTTAAACAGGAGTGGTGACAGTGGGCATCCTTGTCTGGTTCCTGTTCTTAGAGGGATGGCTTTCAGTTTTTCACCATTGAGGATGATATTAGCTGTGGGTTTCTCATATATGGTCTTTATTATGTTGAGGTACTTTCCTTCTATACCCATTTTATTCAGAGTTTTTATCATAAATGGATGCTGTATCTTGTCAAATGCTTTCTCTGCATCTATTGAGATGATCGTGTGATTTTTATTCTTCATTTTATTAATGTGGTGTATCACGTTGATTGATTTGCGAATGTTAAACCATCCCTGCATACCTGGAATAAATCCCACTTGATCATGGTGTATAATCTTTTTAACGTATTGTTGTATGCGATTTGCTAGTATTTTGTTGAGGATTTTTGCATCGATGTTCATCAGTGATATTGGCCTGTAATGTTCTTTTTTTGTGTTGTCCTTGTCTGGTTTTGGTATCAGGGTAATGTCAGCTTCGTAGAATGAGTTAGGGAGCTTCCCCCCCTCCTCAATTTTTTGGAAGAGTTTGTGAAGGATAGGTATTAAGTCTTCTTTGAATGTTTGGTAGAATTCACCAGGGAAGCCGTCTGGTCCTGGACTTTTATTTTTGGGGAGGTTTTTGATTACTGTTTTGATCTCCTTACTGGTGATTGTTCTATTCAAATTCTCTACTTCTTCTTGATCCAGTTTTGGAAGGTTGTATGATTCTAAGAATTTATCCATTTCTTCCAGATTGTCGAATTGGTTGGTATATAGCTTTTCATAGTATTCTCTTATAAGCTTTTGTATTTCTGAGGTGTCTGTTGTAACCTCTCCTCTTTCATTTCTGATTTTACTTATTTGTGCCTTCTCTCTTTTTTTCTTGGTGAGTCTAGCTAAAGATTTGTCAATTTTGTTGATCTTTTCAAAGAACCAGCTCTTGGTTTTATTAATTTTTTCTATTGTTTTTTTAGTCTCTATTTCATTTATTTCTGCTCTGATTTTTATTATTTCCCTTCTTCTACTGATTTTGGGCTTTGTTTGTTCTTCTTTTTCCAGTTCCTTTAGGTGTATTGTTAGATTGTTTATTTGAGATTTTTCTTGTTTGTTGAGATAGGCCTGTATCGCTATAAACTTCCCTCTTAGAACCACTTTTGCTGTATCTCATAAATTCTGGCATGTCATATTTTCATTTTCATTTGTCTCCAGGTATTTTTTGATTTCTTCTTTGATTTCTTCGTTAACCCAGTCGTTGTTCAGTAGCATTTTGTTTAATCTCCACGTATTTGTGGCTTTTCTGATTTTCTTCCTATAGTTGATTTCTAGTTTCATACTGTTGTGGTCAGAAAAGATGCTTGGTATTATTTCAATCTTCTTAAATTTATGGAGACTTGTTTTGTGGCCTAATATGTGATCAATCCTGGAGAATGTTCCATGTGCATTTGAAAAGAATGTGTATTCTTGGGTTTTTGGATGGAATGCTCTGCATCTATCTACTAGGTCCATCTGTTCTAGTGTGTCGTTTAAGGCCAATGTTTCCTTATTGATCTTCTGTTTGGATGATCTATCCGTTGGTGTAAGTGGAGTGTTAAAGTCCCCTACTATTATTGTGTTACTGTCTATTTCTGTTTTTATGTCTGTTAATAATTGCTTTATATATTTAGGTGCACCTACATTGGGTGCGTAGATATTTACAAGTGTTATATCCTCTTGTTGGATTGGTCCCTTGATCATTATGTAATGCCCTTCTTTGTCAGACACCAAGTTTTGTACATTTCTAACATCCCTCAGATGGAAGGAAATAGAAGGTACTAAATGACAATTCACTGTTGCTCACTCCAATGTGACTGCCAATTCAAAACAGGCATGAGCTATACTTCTTAACAGAGAGTATTGTGACCTAGACGGGTTTGTAGCACATGAGCAGGACTCTTGGTGTTCAGGGCAGAGTGGCTGCACATTGAGCAAGTGCTCTGTATAATGAATGACTCAACTTACTCTACCTTCATTCTTCATATGGAGAAAGTTTAAACTTACATTATTGGAGAGATAATGAAAAAAAAATGAAACACACACACACACACATACACCCCCCCCAGCAACAGAAAAAAAAAACCAAAATGAAACAGAACAAAAAAAGACAAGGAAATGGGAATAATATTGATTTAGAATATAAAATGATCACCTGCTGTGTGACAAGCACATATTATAATTTATTAATTTTTTTCCTTTAGTGCTCACAATCATCCTTTGAGGTGGTTTTATTAGTTACCACCTTAGTGATGACACAGAAATTTATTGTGGGTAAGTAACTTCCACAAGATTTGAAAAGTAGGGGAAACTAGATTAGAATGCAGATCTGACTTTTTCTCAATAAGTATCTGTCACGGGCTAAATTGTGTCCCTCCAAAATTTAGATGTTAAAGTCCCCATCCCTCAGTACCTCAGAATGTGTCTGTATTTGGAGGTAAATCTTTACAGAGGTAATAAAGCTAAAATGAGGCCATTATGGCAACCCAATATGATGGTGTCTTATAAGAAGAGGAAATTCAGATACAGGAATGTACAGAGGGAAGACTGCGTGAACACACAGGAAGAAGACACACAGGCCCCATGGAGAGGGGCCTCAGAAGAAACCAAACCTGCTGACACTCGATAATGGACTCGTCACCTCCAGAACTGTAAGAAAATAAATTTCTGTTGTTGAAGCCCCTCAGTCTGAGGTACTTTCCTAAGGCAGGCCTAGAAAACAAATATGGTATCTAAAAAAGTTTAAGACAAATGTGATTTCTGTGAGATTGAATATCTGCTATTAAGAATATTAATGAAAATAATTTGATTGCATGATGGAACTCTCACGTTCAAAGCTTACCTTTGAATTTTTATCTATATTATTTGAGAGCCTATCATATGGACAGGTTGTTCCAGGCATTCTGGATGTATTGGTGAACAAGGGATATTAAGTTTCTGTCCACATAAAGCTTACAATCTGCTGAGAAGACAGTCAATAAGCATATGAAGAAATACATAACTAATATATTTGAGGTGGAAATAGAAACTCCGTGGGAGGTAAGTTAGCTCTCATAGTTGTGGAGAACTCTGAAGACATTTAAGCTGAACCTATGTGGTGAGAAGACATTTAAAATACTGAAGAAAAATCTTCCAGAAAGAGTGCAGAGGTTCTAAGATAAGGATGATTTTGCATATACTTGGTGGTTATAGCAAAATGAAAATAGAGAGAAGTGTTAGGAGCTGAAGTTAGAGACGTAAGCAGAATGCAGGTTTCATAGAGCCTTTTACTTTCTTTCGCTGGGGGGAACTGGAGGGATTTGGAGCTAGGGAATGAATTGATGTGTTTCAAACTTTAAAAAGCTTTGTTTACTCACTCTTTAAACCAGGTGAGCAATGATGGCTTGGGTTAGAGTTTTAGCTGTAAAGATGTTGGAGATTGGAAAGATTCAAGGTACATGTGGGCAGTAATGTCAACGGAAATGATGATATGTTGGATGGACAGTATGTGGAAAATAGAGGAAATGGGTGAGTCCTTCAAAGGAAAAGATCAAGAGAGAATTATCTTTGATTCGTAGAGGGAAGATGGTTAAAAATTCTGTTCAATGTATTTTTTAAGTTTGTGTATTAAAAACACATGCAGAGCTATGAAGTAAACAGTAGGACATACAAGGATGGAGGTTAAAAGAGTAGATGGAGATAGAGGTAAGACGCAAGTGAATTTCAAGCAATAGGTCTAAATAAAATTATAGGAGAAGAAATTGTAGATTGCAAAGAAAAAATAGGCTTAAGAGAAGCCTGCAGAATCCAGCATTTAAAACCAGCAAAAGCACCTGAGAAAAAGTGGCCAGAGAGTTAAAAAGACAATCAGAAGAATATGGTGTTACAGGAGCTTTGAGAAAAGGTGTATGAAGCAGGAGGGAATAGATAACTGTGCGAAAAGTTTACTAAGATTAGATATTGCAACCTGGGGATCACTGGAGACGTTTTAATAAATAATTTCAGTGGAATAGAGGAGGATTGAAACCCATTTGGTGTGGGTTGAGGAAAGGACTACAGATGAGAGAGAAGTTTCAATAAGCATAGAAACATCTTCTTAGGTATTTTAACAGAAAGGGAGCAGAGAAAATGAACAGAAGCTAGTGGCTGGTGGGAAATGTGAGGTCATTTCTTTTTATAGCTAGAGTGATATTAAGGCTTTTTTGTTATTGTTTGTTTTGCTGTTGGAAATAATTTAGGACTGAAATTATTATCAAGAGAAAAACTTGATGGTACAGACAGAAAGAGGCTAATTGTGCATGTAATTGTAAAAAGCAAAGCCAATAAGTGGGTGAGAGTGAATGGGGATCTTCAGACTGCGTATTGAAGAGTCTGGCCTTCGATGACAGCAGAGACCCCTCTTCCTTGTAGCAGAGGAAAGACACTATCTGAGTACAGACACAGATGAATGAGCGAATTTGGTTTTGGGAAGATAAGCTGGACTCTTATGGTAACAAATTATTTTCGACGACATTTGATATAATATCTTCAGTGTAGAGTGAGGGAGAGTGGTGTAAGTGTTCGCAGAGAAAAGAAAAGGTGTGAAATAGTAACTTAAGATCTTGGGGAAGTGTGGTGGAATTATGTGTGCTGAGTGCCCATTTGAGATTTGTAAACGTATATTTACGGTGAGATCAGTCCACACAGTGGAGGGATTATTTTTCCTCCAGCCATTCACAGCTGCTGAGGAGACAGTCGGTGAATAGTTGGATTTAACCACAGTTGGGGGTTGGCCAGCAAGTAGGTCAGAGGGAGAGGAGGACAAGGGTGTTAGCGAGGCCGGGGCCACAGTGCTGCACAGACATCCAGGGAATCCAGGGAATCTCAGCTGGGTGAAGAGGGCAGTGAGGACAGGGGTGTGGAGGAAGGTAGAGAGAAGGACAGATCTGGAGAGTGGGAAAGTAGAGTCAGCTCTCAGCGGCCTACGAAAGGCTGAAATGTAGCTGGAGCGCAGTCATTCCAGCAAGTGAACAAGAACATTAGAGTGTGGTCGTGGAACGGGATATTTAACATGCAGATTTTTGAGGTGGGATTGATAGAAATAAGACAAGATCCAGGAGGGAACAACCCTAGAAGTTGAAGAGATCAAAGATTTTGGATGGATCAACGTTGAATTCCCAAGAATGATAACTGGCGTAGCAAAGGAGCAACCAATGAGCTGAGTACTAAAGAGCATAATGCACAAGGAGAGTTGCTGTGCATTTTCACTCAAAACGTTAAAGGCTGAGAGAGTCTTTATATCTTAATAAAGTACTTTTCTTTCCAGAAACTGTAGGCTGATGACTTAGTTTTTAGGGATGAATGACTTTTCTCTGTTTATCACACCACTAAACAGTGCATGTGAACTATTAATGTAGAATGACTTTGTATGTGATATCAGAATGTCTGAAAGAATGCTTCTGATAAAACCTGGGAATTATTGGCACATAGGTACATTTATGGATCATTCCAATTTCTTTGATCTACTTAATGAAAGTTAGAGTATTTCTCAGAAATAATCTAGTATTTGCATGTTATTTGGAAATTTTGTTTTCTAATTCATAACAAAAGTTCAAGCAGTAGCATTTTAAAATTAGAATAATTTTAGTCTAGAATACAAAATTCTCCTAAATGAGTATTTTAAACAGTGGACAATAAGTTAAGAAATCACTTTTCAATACAGTCGATTTAGTTATACCAGGAAAGTGAGACAGCATATTAGAATGCATCTTACATTGAGGAGTAAGTTCTGGTCACTTGATTAACAGGTTATTCTTTGGTCTAAAAATTTATAGCCGAGTAGTATAAAGGTAGGCCCAGAGATCAAGCTAGGAATAATACGAAAAGGTATATATAAAGGATCAAATATGCATCACTGCATCTTACAAGCCATTATATAGCATTCTCTTTCCAAAGGAAGATAGAAGATGTGTGTAGAGCATATTCAGAAGGACATTTCACTTCCTGATCGGCATAAATATCGATTTGACCTGTAACCTATTGCTAAATCATTGACAAGTGATCGATTTTTTTAAACAATCGGTGAAGAAACTTACATAGTCCCTTTATAAAGCATAGCTTGTTTTAAGATAATGGCATAGTCTTCAAGTCCAATAAATAGAGTCTTTCTGTAGGTAACCAGACTGTTAAATCACTAAACTGTGAGCAGTAAGTGTGCCACCTACTGGTGAAACAGGCACAGTGTAGGAATACCAGCAACGTCCTGGTCTAAGGGCGAGTCCTACAGGTATCTTCCATGTCATGTCAAGTGATGCTTCATCATACGAAGTATCCTAATTTACCCATAGAAGAAGTGAGCTCGTTGCTGCTGTGTCGTGACCTCAGCAACAGAAAGGACGTCAGCTCACAAGTCGGGGCGTCGTGGTTCTGGTCCCAGGCATCCGCCCTGTGCAGTGGCACCTTGCAGGTGTGGTTTCACTTCCCTAGGTCCCACTTTCCTTCTATGTAGAAATAAATTACAAGCGTGACAGCAGTGATCTATCAGTTCCTTTAAATTCTAACATTTTGCAAATTTTATAATTTGAACGTATGAGTAGAGGTGGACATGGTCCCGCTCATGGGAGTTTACCATACTTTTAAATTTACTCTTAGAGACAGACGGCTTCCTCTGATATAAACTGTAGGAGCCATTGCACGTAAGGTCTTACTGTCAGGGGCATAGAAGTTACTCAATACATTATAATTGAATGCATACGGGAATAGGTGAACCACAAAATGAAATACATATATTTTAAATTTCTAATCCTATGACTCCTTAAGCTGTGTAATCATTAACTTTTATTAACCTGTGGCACAGGGTTTACTGATTGATTATGTTGGAAAACTTTCTGTTTTGAAGCAGATATTAAAGTGGAAATTAAGAATTTATTGAAATTAAAGAAATTAAAGAAATAATTTGTTTCAATTTTTATTGAAATTAAAGAAATTAAAGTGGTTAGAAGTGTTTCTGGGTTTTGTTGTCATTTTTGTTTGTGTGTTTTTTTCTTTTTTTTTTTTTTTGTGAGGAAGATCAGCCATGAGCTAACCTCCATGCTAATCCTCCTCTTTTTGCTGAGGAAGACTGGCCCTGAGCTAACATTTATTGGCAATCCTCCTCCTTTTTTTTCCCCCTTTTCTCCCCAAAGCTCCAGTAGATAGTTGTACGTCATAGTTGCACATCCCTCTAGTTGTTGTGTGTGGGACGCGGCCTCAGCATGGCTGGACAAGCGGTGTGTCGGTGAGTGCCCGGGATCCGAACCTGGGCCATTAGTAGCAGAGCATGCGCACATAACCACTAAGCCAGGGGGCCGGCCTGTGTTTGTGTGCTTTTAAGTGACATAAAGGTTTAGATTTTTCTTTGAACGGCATTGTAAACAAAATGTATTATCATTTCCCAATCCATTTTACGATTAATATCTTCAGGAAGTGAGGATGCCTTGTGACAAGGATTACAGGGAAGCTAGCCAACGGCAGGCCATTGGTACAACATTTTGGGAGATTGTTAACATGCTTGAATTCAATAATTCTTCTCCTGGGATTTATCCTTAAGGTATAGTCAGAAATTCACAGAGGGAGATCTACATATATATGTTTAGTGATATTTGTAATACTGAATATGTGTTAAAAACTAAATTAACAATAGGTATGTAGTTATTCATCACTAGTTATAGCTCCAAAGAATATAGAAAGAATACAGAAATTCAGATGACATGGTCATAACATTTACGGCACATTCATCAGTCGTCACAGTTGATATCGTCATTAGCAAAAAAAAAAACTCCAAATGTCAGTGCCACCATAGTAGAAATAAAAATGAGAAAGCTAAATTAAAATAAAAGAAATCTATAATTTCATCCCTGAATATTCTTTACATAATATATTGTTATGATAATAAATGTAAATTTTAATTAGGAAGATAACATTCATTAACATTTTTGTCCAGAAGTTATTGCAAATCTTACACCTTGAGGTCTGTACCAGCCATGCTGCTGTTCTGAGATGTGGCATTTCTCTAGGAAGTAATAGTACTTAACAAGTAAATGGTATGTTAAAATGAAATCACACACACAAAGGCAAGATATGTTGAACTTTTTTCTTTTTAAAAAAAAATTCCAATGTATCTCAAAAAGAAAAAAAAGAAAAGGAAATGTGTCTATTAAAGAGTTCTTTTTCTAACTGTAACGCTAATATTTTATTACTTTAATGTTTTAACCATGAAAATGTTGACTGGCTGACAATGAGGATCACTAGAATCCATTTTTCTTGGAGGACAAGGAGCTGGAGTTATGAGGTGGAGGTGACAGCGTTTACAGGGCTCTGGAGTCTCCGCACATGTGTCAGTCATCACACTGAGCCTGCGGCATAAACGAGTTCAGTCTTTGTGTCTATATTTCCTATTCATTCTTGTATGTTACAAATCATTTCATCATGAATTTTGGACAGTGTATCATGATATAAAACTAGAACTTTAAGTATGTCTTTTCACCATCAATTCGAGAGTCTATTATGTAACGAGAAGGAAATCAGAGGTGAATGAGCAATACGACCCCAGCAGTTGAGTTTTTCCCAAGACCCCACTTATCCTGTGTATGTATCTAACCTCAGGGTCTAAAGTCTGGAAATTCACTTATATCTTCAGCAAGAGCCATTTATTTGGCACCTATTTGCAGTGTTAAATTGATTGTCTTATTTCCCATTCAGCTCACTATGCATATTGTTTCAGCATATGTGAACGCAGGAAGGAATACGTAGCGACAAGTTGCAAAACAAAAATATTTTCCATAATCAACGAAAATATAAATATTTCTATGTATTTGTACAGAGTGTCAAGTAAAAATATATGATTTCTTTGTGAAATTATACTATACCAATTTTGTAATCTTTTGGAATTTTGAACTATTGGCACAACCAGAAACTTCCATCTTCCAGAGTGAGAGCCGAGCATGAAAATGTCAACTGAGACAACACGTGTGGAATGCCCCATCTTCCTCAAAATAGATAAAATAAGATAAAAGCTGTTTCTAAAAACTCACGACAGGCACTAAACACGTTTTCATTCTTGGGGCTGGCCCGGTGGTGCAGTGGTTAATTTTGTGCGCTCAGCTTTGGCAGCCGGGGGTTTGCAGTTTCAGATCCTGGGTGTGGACCTACGCACCGCTCCTCAGGCCATGCTGTGGCAGTGTCCCACATAAAGTAGAGGAAGATGGGCATGGATGTTAGCTCAGAGCTAATCTTCTTCAGCAAAAAAAACAAAGTTTTCATTCTTGTCACCTAATAAATACACTTGGAAAATTATACCAAGCAGGGACCTGGAAAGGACATTTGCACAGATGACATATTTCAAAACGCTATTTTGAAAGAATGAGAGTCTGATGCAGGTACAAAGAGATAAGAGAAATTTATTTTCATATCCATCTATCTGAACAGAATTTATAATTAATAGGATATCTCTTTGCTTTCTCATATGTTTCCTTATCAGTTTCACTTTTCTTGCAAAGATCCTCCAGATGTTTAAGGAGCATTTGCTATTTAAATTCCCTGATTTCAAGTGCTCTGTAACCTTTTGAATAAATTAACTTTTGAGCCAAAATTTATCATGCTATTCTCAGTCTGATTTTTTTTTGTTTGATAGAAGTAGTTTGGCTACCTTTCAGTTATCCAAGCATGAAGGAGCCACATTTTCATACTTTCAGATGTATTTGGAAAGATTTTCCATCCTTGGTTAACTCAGGCTGATGTGGAGAACGGCAAGCTGCTATCTGTCTACTGATGTCTCCAGCTGCCAATCTGTTGCTCAGGCCTACACTGATCTCAAGAGACTGAGGGTGGAGGACGGAATGAGTGTCATGGGAATGTGAATTAGTGCTAGGAGAGAAGAAGAAAAAAAAGAAGCAGGAATAAGAAAACTTGGAATGTATTAGAGGAGATTCCCAAGCTCTCATTTTTTCCCTCTCACTCGAGAAATAGAAAAGGAAAGGTACCATCACAAGTGAGGGGATCTGAGAGCAGGTCATTAGGTTAACGTCCAAATACAATTTTGGAGGAAAGGAGTAGGAGTTAGTAGAAAGGAAGCGTGGATCAAATGGAAACAGTAAAAGTTAGGATTCCTAGAGCCAGGATTTTATTTCATTACAATCATGAATAGAAAAGGCAAAATTCATGAAAAATAGAAAAGTAGCATATGCAGTTTCTCTTTTCAATAAATCATAAAACAGAAGAATATATGATCCTAGCCTGGACAGTTTAAATTTTATTCCTTGGACTCATTCAATAATCCACTTGAGGGGCTGGCCCGGTGGTGCAAGTGTTTAGGGGCGCGAGCTCTGCTGCGGCAGCCCGGGGTTCACCGGTTCGGATTCCGGGCGCGCACCGACGCACCACTTGTCAAGCCATGCTGTGGTGGCGTCCCATATAAAGTGGAGGAAGATGGACATGGATGTTAGCCCAGGGCCAGTCTTCCTCAGCAAAAAGAGGAGGATTGGCAGATGTTAGCTCAGGGCCGATCTTCCTCACACACACACAAAATAATAATAATACATTTGATATTACCTTAAAAAAGAGGAAACACTAAGATAACATAAACAGCCAGGCTCTGTGAAGAATAAACTGGTCCCGATTATTTTCATTCTCTCTGTGGCAATGGCAGGCTTCAAGATAAGAGGAGATATAACAGTAGTAATATCTTTGAATTTCGCAAAAGATCTACTTTCCATCCAAGATGGCATTCTGTCACAGGTAAGACCTGAAGAACGAACCTGTTGGACACGTGTGTCATGTTCCATGCGTTCCAATCCGGAGTCACTGTTATTTCATCAACAGTCTGATTAAATCAGATAATATCCATTATTTTATGTTCATGTGTTTAAAGGAATTGACTTCCATAGATAAGATTAGTGGGTCATCAGAAATAAAATGTGTAGAGGAACATTTACAACAGTTCAGAACACTGCAGTTAGGAGACAGTGTCAGCAAAGAAGTTTTAATCACATTTAATCATTGAGAATGAGACTTATGTATGAAAGCTCTGTTTGGGCTTCATTTATTCCAATTAGAATGGAAGGGAGGACAAAAACATTTTTTTCTCTGTAAAAATGTAGTTTGTCCTAACACGCTCTGGCGGTGCTGGCCTGAGCAGTGTGGACCACCGGGATGGCCCCGATTTGAGAGATTAGGTTGGGCAGCTGACTAAAAAGCCTTTCGAGGTGTGCCTGTCTTTTACTTCTCACTTTGTAGAAATGTTTGTCATTTCATTCAAGGGAGCATGGCTTTGAATATCTCTCTTTAGAAGCTCAGAATCCGTGTTACCACACCCACTGTTTAACTTACCTCAGAATCTTCCGTAAAATAAAGAGAATGGACTGTAATTATTTCCAAGATTCTTTGTACCTCTTCAAAAGAAATGATTCTCTTTACCTCTAGATCCCCCGAGCTTATTCAAGAATGAGTAATAATACTACTGAAGGTTTAATCTGAGCATTTGTTGACAGTAATATTTAGGATTTATATTTGCTTGAAACTTTCCTCTGCTTAATTTTGTATATATGTTTCAAATGTAGGAATTTATAATATATATAGTATCACATTTTAATGTTAATGGAAAAAGTCATCCTGAGTATAACAGTGATTCTCAGGGCCTGTAATGCCTCCTCCATCCCTAAGAGGCTTTAGTGAAATAGTTGGGATGCTTTAGTGGTAAGAATCACCGAGAGGAGGGAGCTGCTGGCATTTATTGCTTGGAGAACACGCATGTTGAATATTCTGTAATGCATCCAACAGCCCCTTATCACAAAGGATTACCCTTCCCCAAATCCAGTAGTGCACTTGAAAAAGACTGAAGTTCTGTCCTATCTAACTTTCATACTCAACAATTTGCAGGCTTCTCCTTTTACCTTATGGCAGATGTCAGATGAATAGTAATTCAATTAAGTAACAGCAAATATCATAATCTGATAATAACCAGGCAAGTTTACTTCATGTGTAAAAGTGATGCTCAGCTGGACGTTGGCAATCTTTTCTGTGCATCGCCTTGAGAGTTCTTCTCTGAAGGGGAAGACAATCAAGAGATTCTTGACCAAAGTGTCCAGGAGCTGTTCTCGTGGAGTATATACTGATTCTCTTCAGAAAACACTTTGCACTGATTATGTAGCAAAAACGCCTTGGACAGAAGCCATAGAAACTCTCAACAGCTAAAGAAAACTTGGCAGGAAATAAGAGAAAGAGGAAGAAATAACTTTCCTCTGTTGGGATATTATATAGATGGCTGAACTCTCGACTCCTCATGGATGAGGACATAGTACTATAAGTCCTTTATGTTGTCTCCAGCAGCTGGAAGAATTAGAAGCAGATTGCTAATATTTCATGAGAGTTAGGTAACTCCTAGATTGATAAGTTCTCAAAATAGAATTAGGTAATTAATCCATTATGATACACTGTGTGTGTGTGTGTGTGTGTGTGTTTTAATAAGCAGAGGGTACCATTTGGTTAGTGTACAACTACCTTAGCTTTCAATGTTATTTGAAATTTCCTTGAAAGTCAAGAGATACGAAATATCAATAAACATATAAAATGTAATAGAGAAATAAAAGATAAAATATTCCGGGACAATATTTACCATATTTGCTGTGTATAATATGAGAGTCAAGTGAGGAGTCGACTGTGGACAATCGATCAAGGATGACATTGAGAACATCCTGGGTCATGAGCAGTGTATTTCTTAGCAGTGTTTGTGTTGTAAAGAAGGAAGTATGTTAACGGGAAATACAGAGGTGAAAAAAAATTTCTTTCTCCTAAACATTTATTAGAGTCTTAGTAGATCCTTGCATACAGTTTAATTCTTATTATGAGCAGATGTGGAAAGTTCAGAAAACATCAAATAAAACTTTATAGGTAGAACATAAGTTTAACTGATGTCAAGAATATACTTTCTAATTTGATAGTCCCGTCAGTGCAAAGGAGACTAGGAAGTTTCTCAAGTAGAAAATCTGAAATGGCGAGTTTGTAGTTCTTTCTAACTTCAAGCACAACAAAAAGCAGGCACGTATTTAAAGTTTAGCAGGAGAGTAATATAAACTCATGTCTTTAGTTGGTGAATTTTTCTTTCTCCTTTCTTCAAATCTCTCAACGTTCATTTTATCTGGGAAAAATGTAAAAAGTGTCCATAGAGGGTTGTGGTTATTCTCATTAAAGTGATACCGTGGATAGATCTTTTAGGAAAAGATTAACTAGATTATATCTATGGTTTTCCCTCACTGAAAGCTCTTCCTTTGAGATGAAAGAATGAGTGGGGAATTTTTCCAGCTGTTGGTAAATTGATATGCAGTAAGGATTAATTTTCTTGGGATGAATATAAGAGCAATCTAAACAGTAAGGGAGCAAATCCAAAATATTAGGGAAAAATAGATTATATATCAGAGCTTATTAAATCAAGAAAAATATGCCCTCATTAAAACGTGAGATTTTCTGCCTTTCTCTCTTCAGTAAGACTGAAATAGCCTAGAACCCAAATGACAAAGATCTGTCCAGCCAAACTGCAGGCAATCTCAGCCTACAAATGGCATAGTGAGAGAACCTTGCAGTTGAGCTTTTTGAGGTTATCTTAGCAAAGTCTAGCAAAAGCTGTTTGATCGCTTTAAGCTCCCAAGACAGTGTTTGGCATATTGTAAGAGATCAATCCATGTTGGTGAAGTTGTTCTTGTCATCATCATTTTTGTTATTATTCTTAACTGCTGGATTGTTGGCAATTCCTGCATTCTGCGAAATGGAACGTTGGACTCTAGAACTCCACTGACGGATATTAAGATAGTTACACAGATTTGGGAAACCTGTCTTTATGTCAAATACCAGCAGGCAGTAACACTGCCTAAGTGGGGGATGAACAGGTAGACTGTCCAAACGAGTAATCAGACGCTGTTTGGTGGGCATGAAGGAATCATCTGGATCTTACTTTTGGTTTGGTGACAGGGTAAGGGAATTCCAATTAAGCCTGGAAACCAGAGGCTACTGAAACTATCTCTTGGTGCTCTTTTTTATCCATTTGGTCTCTTTTAGCTTAAGAATAAATAGTAGGAGTTCCTTAAAGTTGAAATAGGAACCCCAAGAATCTCTGGAAATCGTGGAAGGGATTGAGGGTTCAAGTCCAGTGTCTCTGATGGCCTCAGGGTGGCCTGGGCTCCCGCTTGTGGTTGTGTCTACTACACAGCTTCAAGTCGGAATGTGAACAGGGGATGTTTCTCAACTGCAGTTATGCTAAACAATAGGGTCAAAAGATAGTAGTAATAAGATACAAAATACTAAGAAAACAGAAGCTTCTGAGGTTAGAGGAAACATTTGGTTGGAAAATATAAATGGGTATGGATCATTATACTTTCAAAAGATTAATGGGAAGCATTTTGTTTTCTTAGGTTATATATTAAGAAGGTAATCAATTTAACCCATAAATATTTATTAAACGCCTATATAATAAGAATGTCTAGATACTGTCCCAGACCACAAAATGCTTACACTGTCATTGGATGAGAAAAATCCTTCTAATATACTTACTTTTTAACACTACTAGGAACGAAAATGGTATAGCATAGACAGTAAGAGCAATATAAGACTTCAGAGCATTGCCTAATAGCACAATATACTGTGTGCTATTAGGATTAACACATGCTTCAGTGTTTTGTATGCATAGGTATAAAAATGATTTATCTACCTAAAGGGAGCATATCATTCACAGAATCAAAGACTTAAAGAGTCAAACTTATTTATTTAGCTTGAGATTATAGATATTTGAGCAAATAATAGCTTGATTTTAGAAAATTTTTGGAGATGGCTTCCAAATTTCTGTTCAGCAATCAGTCAGTGAGAATCTTTCTTAAATCTAGTCTAATTTGTTTATGCTAAATTGTAAGTCAATAAGCCCAGTTTTTCCTATTTTCTAAGGAGTTCAGAAAAAGAGAAACTCCCTTCCCCCAACTAGTTCTAAAATCATAACTTTCTGATTCCTTTTTCTCACCCCCTTATTCCAACTCATCCATCCAAACAATCAAAGAAGGGAAATAGAGAGGCAATGAAGGAAGAGAAGTAACAGGTGATAACGTTGGGGAGGAGAAGTAAGAAAAGAAAAGATCAATCAGGCAAGACGGAATATAAGAACTCTGTAAAAATTCAGCCTTAAAGTAAACAAGGATAGTCTACAATTGAATCACAACACCGTTTCATCTAAGCTTTCCTAAAACCTGGTAATTAAAAAAAATCACTTATAGGGGCCGGCCCCATGGTGTAGCAGTTAAGTGCTTCTGCTGCTGGCAGCCTGGGTTCAGATCTCAGGCGCGCACCGAGGCACCGCTTGCCGGGCCATGCTGTGGGGGCGTCCCACATAAAGTGGAGGAAGATGGGCACAGATGTTAGCCCAGGGCCAGTCTTCCTCAGCAAAAAGAGGAGGACTGGCAGATGTTAGCTCAGGGCTGATCTTCCTCACAAAAAACAAAAATCACTTACACATTAATGAAGTCATTTTTTTCTCTTCCATGATAGCTTTAGGTCACCACATTCTTTTCACCTGTTTGTTAGCATCTGAATGTTGACTTACAAAGGATCACAGAGCATGTCAGTTGTGGAGACAAAACTGGATCCAATGTTTACTAGCTCAGTCTGATGCTTTTCCTAGTTTTCTGTTTGGACAAAAATTTGCCTCTTCTTTGTTAAGTAAAGAGTAAGAATTATTAGATATAATATTCTATTCTTTTACCAAATTCTTCTAATATAGAAGTAGGAACATTCCTTCAAATATCAGTAGCTGTTTGGAACTTTTAGTGAATCAATAACCTTATGTAAATATTAATCAAGAGAATCTGGAAGTCATCTATGAGTAGTAAATTTTATCTATTAGTAATTTAAAATGATAAAATATAATAGTTAAAATGCATTTATATTTATGCAATATATAATATGAAAGTACAGCATTAGAGTTTATGAATATAATAATAGTTAATATTGAATTATTTCTAGTTAGAAAAATAAAACTTTAAATTAATGTAGGACTTAAGCACAAGAGAGAATGTGAATATATGTAACGTGTCATAAGGTTGGTTTACATTTTGCTTTTTTCTCAAGTGTCCTACATAGATTACACAACTTGCTAGTACACATACACACACACACACATGCACATAGTATATCACATATATATGTATACATATACTGAATAAAGTATAAAATTCTCCATATTAAAAGATATTTGATAAAAAATTTATGAAGCATTTTTATTCATAATTCAAGCATAATTAAATCCTAATTTTATGTATGTATGTATGTAATTCAAGTAAGACTTTTAAGTCCACTATACATACTTTTTAATGTATGAGTATGTAATGAAAATTTTCTGATCTTTTTCTGCCATCTAGTGGTATACTCAACAGTTTGTCTTTTTTAAAAAAGGCGAGTGTAAAATTTTCATTGAATTGGAATCACAGAATTAAGTCATTTAATAAACATAAATTTGTAAATAAACAAAAATAGAAATTCAGTGTATGCATTATATAATACTTATATATTACCTAGTTAATGGTAAGGTTTTTTTCAAGTCTTCTCTCACTTCTTACAAAATGTAAAACTTCAAGGTTAGAATGAGCTGGATATGGCTGTTGTCCTAAAGCCATAATCTCCCAAATGTCACGTTTTAAAATTCTACCTAGCTATCACATATTTATAATTGTACAGCACTTACCATTTGGCAAGTGTGTTTTTAAGCACTTATACATATACTGGTTCTTTTATTTATGGTACATATCTTGACTAAAAATGGATATAGTGTCACTGAATATTTGTTGTCTTAACACTAACTTGAGAAATTAATTGCCTCTAAAAGCAGGAAAAAAATGTGAAGTGATTTAGAAGCCAACAATTTAGAAGGGTAGAAAGACTATTTGCTGCACATTCCAGCTCTTCTGTCTGAAATAAAGTCTGCCTTCTTTAGAGAAGCAGAAGCCACAAGCTAAAGCAGGCATAAGTGGTTTCAATACAAATGACATAAACAGAGAGGGCTGTGCATTCCTAAAACAAAACATACCAAAATGAAAAGTTTAGCAGTGTGTGCTACTTAAAATGTTCATTATACTCAAGAATGATATTGACAAGTTAATATACTTCCTTTGAAGGGTTTGCTCAGTAAAAAGAGCTTATTATCAACCCCCCCCCACACACACCCTGTGCAATACACTGTTTTTGGAAACAAAGGCTGGTATATACGAAAAACTCACTGAGTCTTCGCTATATTCACGTAATCTGTAGCTAAGAGAAAGAACTTTTCTTAGCATAATGAGAATTGATTCATACAAATATTAAAATTTCCTGGAATATGGAGACAATTAATACCACATACAAAAGAAAGTAATTCATTATAAAAAGAATACGTGGCATTTTTGCCTTAATATTAATAGAAAAGAGAAATAAACATATAGATTATTATGCATTTCCTTGAGAAAGGCCTGTTTACTCATTTGAGTCCCTTAGTTTCTCTACTTTTAGTTTGGAAAATCACTATTTTACTTACACATAATTAGCATTAATAATCTCATTTTTACACAGTTATATGACATCCTGAAAGAAAAACACAATTTTTATAAAACTATATGCAAAAATGGATGAAATATCTGTCTATTTTCAAACCCAATGAAGTAAATATCATATTGTCAGACATCAGACTGGTTATCGACACTCGTCTGATACCATCTACTTCTCAGGAAGCAGTCCGTAACCCTCCTTGCAAAAATAGTCTATCTTATAAATGTTTTACCAAGGCAAAGTCACCCATTTTGACCTTTCGGTAAAGCATTGAATTCTTTTGTGCAATTCACTCTTGAGCACCAAGATTTCTAAACTGAAAATATATATACATATCAATACAACTTTCTTAAATTTAAAGTACACAATGTACCTTATTAGATATAATGAACAATTATTTAAAAGTACATTTAGGTTTAAAAATAGAGTGATGGCTTGCAAAGCTATGGAAAATGACATTCTAATTTCCAAGTAGGTATCAAAAGCCTTAATATTTATGCCCCTTGACTACATATTTCCACTCCCATAAATTTGCCCAAAGGAAACAATCCAAAATTTATACAATGTTTTAAGCCTGAAATTTATTTGTGTCATTTATTGCTTTGAAATATCGGAAACTATATACATACTTAAAAGTGCTATAATGCTTAGACAAACTATGGCAAACAGAATATTCTTTATGAGATATTATGTAGTTATTATCATTATAATAACAAAGAATCTATAACATGGAAAATATGGATAATATAATATTCAGTAAAAAATAAATACTTACAATATGTCAACACTTTTTAAAGAAAATATACAAGAATGCTAGAAAATCCACCCAAATAACAGTGGTCATCATTGAGTGATGGAGGTAGAGGCCACCTTTAATTTTTTCCGCATTTTTTTCTACTTATAAACCTTATAAGTAAGCATGTATTGAAATATCAAGGAAAATATTAATTTTACATTAAAACTTGAATCACGCAAATATACCTTTCCCAAAACGGAATCATTTGACTCCAGAATTACTTACTTAAGGTGGCTTTCAGCAAAACAGAATTCTAAAAATTGATGTTTACAATTGATAACCACTGACTGTGTTCTCCTAATAATTTCTCCTAGATTAAGAGACCTCATAGATGAATACATTGCAGAACATGTTTCTTCTGTTATATGAACTTTGCATAGCTATGACGTTATAGATATTAGGAAACAATCAATATTCTTATTTGGTGCAGAATAGGCACAGAAACTACTTAAAATTCACAACAGTTGTTCCTAAACTGCAACCCAAGGAACTCCAGGGGAGATAGAGTTAGATTCATGGATCCATAGTTGTGCCAAATTATCTACAGATAAAAACATACTTAAATACTTAACGCAGTGTAATTGTAAACTCAATGAAGGGACCAGAATCAGCATTGTAGTACTATGAGTAAATGAATGAATGAAAGTTTTGTGACATATCAACCTTAGAATTTTACTTGAAAGTGTAAATTCATTACATGTTTTTTCAATTAACGAATGGTAGAGTTACAGCTATTATCATTTAGAGGTCTAATATTTACATTTAATATTACAATGCAGTTTTATAGTAAAAACCATGATTCTCAAACTATGGTGTCCACAGAGATCACGTGGGGTATTTACAGTCAAGACTTTGCTACCTAATTCCAGAGATTATGATACAGAAGTCTGGGGAAAACGCATAGATACTAAGCGTTCTATAGTACACTAACGCATAGCGTCCTTTGATCTTTGCAGCCGGCTTTTAGAAACAGCAATTAAATGCTGGGAACAACTATACACTTGGAAGATATGATGAGGTTCTTGTCTAAAGAAGGGATAACACCTTTTTAGCCCAATGATAAGCATTTCCAGCCTATTAATAAGATGATGTTCAAAACAGGCAGCTGTCACGAAAAACTAAAAAAGCGTAATCTAATTTAGCAAGAACTGGTGTCCAGAGGAATAATATCATTTATAAAAACAAGCTCTGTGTGTATGTGTGTAGGTGCATGTACGTGTGTGTGAATACACGTGCATGCATAAGAACTTACCCTATGGAGTTCTTGAAAATAATTGTTACAATAGTTTCTATTTTGGCTTATTCTATTGTCAACAGGAGGGCACTAACCACGTAGTGTATTTCCTTTGGGTGTCTCGTTTCTCATATTTACTACAAGAGGTAAATAAATATTGAAAGCTGAGTGATTAATGTTTTAGAAAATTCTTGAAATTTTTAAATATAGCCATTTCTATAAAACTGCTCAAATAGAATCTTAGACAAATAAAGGACCAGGCTGTAATTAAATGTCAGCAACCTCTCCAGGGAGGCAGAATTTAAACACACACCACTTTTTTTGTAGTTATTGTTTTTGGGGTTTCTGTTGTTTACTTTCTGCCCTCATGTCTTCTCTATTTTCTTCTCATGCTGACTTGCAGCTAGCGGGAGACACTCGCAAGCAAAGACGTGATTTCCCCTGACCCTCGCTGTGACTGTAGATTTTGTAATCTAAGTTAATTTCACTCATGGCAGGGGACATTGGTAAAGTCTTTCAGTTCTCAAGAGCAGATTGGGTAAACTCTTCAGTTTTGGGTGTCCAAGGGATACCCACGGGCAGCTGACTTCCATAAACCCAGACCAAAGGTTTCCAGTCTGGGTGTGACAAATGTGCACTCTACATGCTCAGCTGAGGTATGGTGATGCTTATAATCTGCAGATGCAAATATATTCGGATTTTGGTTATCTGACAACTTTTATTATTATTTGTAATCCAAGCAATGTTTCACAAGAATATAAACTTGCCATTCCTGAAGAAGTTAAATTATAGCACACTATAAATTATGGGGCATGGTATTATAGAAATCTCAGATTTGTGGCATTGCAAACAGCAGTCAGGTAGGCAAATCATGTGTAAGCTGGCTCATGTCTACTCAGAAGGAACCTTAAATTAGATTCTTGGATAAAAAGAACTTCTCGGATTTCACAGAACAACATTTCAGATAAGAGGTGGGATAGCTTATGTAGATCTTGGGCCAGAGTCTCAGATACTTAGAGGGCCTGCAGAACATGACTGTGTGAACTGGGCTGTGCGTGAGACAACAGGAGATGGTGGGGCCAGAGACAAGTTGGTTAATGGGTGATTCTCCTAAAGAAATTTTAATTTAACTCAAAAATAAGTAACACACACATGTAACAACACTATGACTACAAAGAAAACATGTCTGTGGGCTTAATTTGGTCTATAAGATAGATCCTTATACAGTTTCTCATTAGGGTTAGATTCAGGAGCTACTGCCCTCCCCCCAGGTTCCCCCTTCTGAGAACCTTTGTTGACTGTTCAGTCTTCCAACTCAGGGACACCGTATGCAGCTCTGTAACTCTTCTCAGCTATGTAGTTGTTCTAGAAACTCCTGTCCAACACGTTATATTAAATTTGAATGACAAATTCAGAAGGACGGTGGATGAGTACTCTTTGATTCCTGATATATTAGAAGGTGCCTGATACGCAGCAGACCATTTTATTAATGCTTTAAGAAAGCGTGTGATTTCTCCTCATTATACTAGACAGTTATCAGGGTTTTTCTCTTGATAAGGCCCTGATACTCTGGGTTCAAAAGTCTGTGCATCCCAGCCTGTGAGGTTTCTTCAACATGTTGCCCACGATGTTTTTGGAATTGTTATGAAATCAGTTACACAAGAATACATAATATCATGAAACTAAATTCTTAGTGAACAAAATGAGAGACGAGAGTTCTGACGGAACTAAGCCTTACAAGCTAGTTGCAGTACGTTGATGTGGAACTCAGTCCATTCTTTGAATATGCCGTGAAGCTTAGTAGTCTCCTGGAATCTACACCTTACTTCCTGATTACATGAGACAAACTTGGTACTTGAAAATTTGGGAGAAAAATTGCATTAGCCTCAAGTTAAAGTAGACCTTGATAAATAGAATTTTTCAGGAAAGAAAGTATTTTGATATTTCATTTGAATTGTGGTTACAATTCAAGCCCAGTGAAATGAATTGAGCACACAGTAGCAAAGAATTTTGTTTGATCTACATTGCTTAATTTGTTGTATCTGTGGAAAAAAATACAATATCTGTTGTTGCATTCATACCATGTTCATATGCTTTAAGAACAGACATTTCAGTGGCCTTATAGACTGGAAGGGAAGATCTATAGCTACAACTAGTAGTTCTTTATGGCCACTTGAAGAATTTGGAGGGAAGAATTATAAGCAGAAGTATGAATTCTCTATATCCAAAGACAAAACTCTCTTTCATACAGGAGTGAAATGTATTCTTTCTCAAAGGGCTGAAGATATTTTTGGCTATTTGCAATATAAAAAAATATCTAGGCGTAGAGGCTTCTTTCTGATTTGTGTATTTGAAACAGATATAATTCAGAGAGATCATTCCATCCCATCTCCTCTCCATTCAGTTTCTATTTTATCCTCTTGGTAGCTTTGAAATTATGACGCCCCAGTCCTCAGGTGGAACAGCTTTAGGCATTATGGTTGTTTTTTTCACCATTATAACCAGCACGGAGTGCCTGGCACACAGTTGTTGTTCAACAAATATGTGTTGAAGGAAGGAGTCAGAAGAGAAAATTCCCTCCACACACGCACCAGAGTAGAGGTAAAATGTTCAACAAGATTGGTCAAGTGCATTGAATTATTTTCCCTGAAAATTTTCCATAAAATAAGTTTAACAATTGGTCTAATATATATGGATCTACTGGTAGGGTACCTAGTAGGAACAATATACATGATTTTATTACACAAAAACCATTTTCCACTTTTTGTGTAGTTAAACAAAAATGTGATATTTGAAAAGTAGATCAAATCCATACTTTGGAATTATTCTCTCATCTGTTGATAATTTCTCTACTTAAGAGACAGAATAAATAGCTGAGTCATATGTAGGTCTAGGAGAATTTATCTATTACATTTTAAATTTGTGAGCATACTTGTGAAAATTTTCTTAAGATGTTTTTTAACTAAGCATTACAATGGTTAAAATAATAGATTATTTTTAAGATACTAACGTTGTCTTTATGGAGGGTGGTGCATTATTAGTTAACGTATTTTTTCTCAGTTATCTCTGGGTTGAGAAAAGCTTATAATATTTTACAAGGTTGTATCAATTTTGAGTATGTGGTTGATTTTTTATTCACATAAAATAAGTAAGGGGAATGCAGAAAATATGCTGATGGCTATTCTTTGTATGTTCATGTTACTGAATATTAATAAAATTGTTTGATCCGAAGGTCAAAAACATTATTTTATTTCCAAAACTTTCTAGAACTGTCTACATTTTTCATTTGGAAAAAGAAACAATATATGGAAAATATTTAGCTGTTTGGGAAAAACAATTGCCACATAATACATTAGTTACCACACAACTGTTATACAATACACTGAAGTGGTTACCAAAACAACATGGTTTAATTTTATTTGTTTGTTATTTGCACATAAATATTTTCCACATGAATAATGTCAAAATATCTTCTGATTCAAGCAGAAACTCACAAACACCATTTCTTTCCTCTGCATAAAAATCTTAACATGTAAGATTTACTTAGATGTTCTTACTGAAACACGAAAGTTAAGAGAAAGCCTATTAAATCCTTTGCTCAGGTAAAATATTACACTTCACAACACTGCATTTACAGTGTTCTTTCCTAGGAATAATTTTTTTCAAAAATGTTTGAATTGGGATATATGAGTATGATCTAAAAAGGAGTTACAGGATTCCAGTGTTTGGGGAGGCAACTGAGAAAACTGTGGGTTCTTAATACAATAATCTTAACTAAGAAATAATATATAGGTGCTTAGAAAACTATTTCTGTGCTTCTTATTCAAAGATAACCCACTGTCAACATATACGTTGAGATGATTCTGAGATGGTTACCTCCTGGTAGATTTACAAAGAGCTGATCACAATCTCCCATCTTTTCCTCAAACATCAACACCTCTATTTGCATTCTAAAGGTAGCTGGTGAGAATTTGTGATTCATTTTATAATTTTAAAAATCAAGCTTATAGGTTTGGTGTCATTAGAACCATATTCTAGCAAATTGAAATGAAATAAAGGTAAATAATAAAATCTCTTAGTGATTATGAGATCAACTTCATCTTTTTTTAAAGCCTACTTCCTCTATTTTTTTTTTTGCAGGGAAAGATTTGCCTTGAGTTAACATCTGTTGCCAATCTTTCCTCTTTTTTTTTCCCCTCCCGAAAGCCCCAGTACATAGCTGTATATCTTAGTTGTAAGGCCTTCTACTTCCTCGATGTGAGCTGCTGCCACAGCATGGCAACTGACAGACAGGTGGTGTGGTTCCCTGACCAGGAAGTGAATCTGGGCCACTGAAGGAGTGAGCCCCAAACTTTAACCACTGGGCCATCAGGGCTGGCTCGAGATCAACTTCTTGATTTGTTTTTGCTAACTTGTGGCTTAATTTTGAAGTTCAAGGATTACTCATCTCTTGACGAAATAGAAATGGCCTTACAATCATCTTTTATTCTATGTTGGTCTCATGTCAACTCTTTCTATACATCAAGTACTCCTTTGATTATA
Source organism: Ceratotherium simum simum (assembly GCF_057802395.1). Taxonomy (NCBI): domain Eukaryota; kingdom Metazoa; phylum Chordata; class Mammalia; order Perissodactyla; family Rhinocerotidae; genus Ceratotherium; species Ceratotherium simum. Next base: position 39,769,703 of record NC_141926.1, on the reverse strand, counting down.
ACATTGTCAAGATCTTAAAAGTTCATTTAGAATATATTTTCATTTATCTGATACCATTTTTATTAGAAAGCACTGGTGGATATATTATAGAAAATAATGAATTGTTTTTAAAATTGTTAGGAGAAAATGATTGACGTGATCTTTAAAATGAACCTCTGAATTGTTTCACATCCAGAAGAACTGGTATGGAAGACCCCCTCAGCATCAAGAAAAATAGTAAAGGCAATATTTGCAACAGAAACAAAAGTAGTAATTTTTAGCCTAAACTGGAGTTGCAGCGTCAAGGCTTTAATAAGCACGGTCCCTATTGTCCTCACACAACGTGACTTTTTGGGTTTGATGTAAGCATTTCAAACTCCTGTATCTTTCCACATGTAACTAAACAGCAAAACCAGATAAAAAAAACATTGCTTATTAAAGATTTGCCTGCTGGTCTTTTAAGTATATAACTTATTGACATGTATAAATTTATAATATATAAAATGAGAAATGTAGATAGTATATACTCATCTCTGTTCCTAGGGAGTTTTGTGAATAAATTTCCATTAATCTAGTTGCAAATGCACCCTAAAGTTGTATAATTCATGCCCTTCCAGGATGAGTTTAGTAAGAAATATCTGCTATTTTTCATTTCTTTCCTCTCCCTGCTCCAAATGCACTTCTGTAGAAGTCTTAAATGTTTATGTATGTATCCGGTTATGCATATTGTAAACATCTGTCAACCCAGTAAAACTCATTGCAGGGTAGTCATTATTTTGAAGGAAAACTAAGCTCATCTCAATGGAACTAAATTTAAAAACTGCTTCAATCCAAAATTAAAGAAATGCCAAATCAGAAGTCTGGTTTTCACTTCATTGATGTGATCAGGATACCACCGGAGAAAAATAATTTATATTCTTTTACTGTTACAAACATCTTTAAAATGTGTTGCGCATATATATTCCTAAATCTCTGTGTTTGTGTGCGTAGAAAAAACATGGTCAATAAATGTCATACCTGGATTCCAAGGGACAGCTGGATGTGATGGCCCTCAATGCCTTAATTTTACCAAGTTCACTTCAAAACTAGCTAGAAGATTAAAAGATAGATAAATAGATATAAGCATAGATATTCAAATTCATGGGAAGTAGTTGGAATATTTTGAGAAAATGATACTACTGACTTGTATTTAAATATTTAAAAAATCATTATTATGAGAATAAAGACTATGTATAGCAGGTGATTTCAGTAATTTGCAGGGGGTACAATGGCAGCTCGTATTAGGAGGTAAGAAATTTCTAGTTTCTGGCTGTACTACGAAAGTAGAGCCCATAGGAAATACCGATGCCTTGAATATGGAAGCTGAAGGAGTTAAGTTAGTGTTTGAGAAGAAAAACTGCTTTGGATTTAATTTATTTGTATTAAATTTATTGACTAATATATTTTTAGTTTTTTAATACCCAGAAAAGTGCTTTGCTCATGGAGAAAGCACATTACATGCATTAAAATATTGCAGAAAGAGTTCAAAAATATTAAAATTCTGCTTGTTATATTAAAATATTTAAGGAAAAGACAATCAATGAAAAACATCAAAGGTCTTGAAGACAATTTCTCAACTTCCTTTCTTTCTTATTCTTCTTAAAAACAAAATATAAACCAAAATCTGTTCATAGGCCCTAACCATAAATATATGTGATTATATGCTAATTGTGATTATAAAATAAAATAAATACGCTATTTCTACCACTAAGGGTAAAAATTAGAGCAAACTAATCATATAAAATATGTATGTAAGAAGAGGTACATGAGAAAATGTAAGGTTGGGTGATATTTTCTATGAAGTATCATATATACATAGATATATGTTTCATAAATATGTTTCATATAACTATATCTCTTTAAATCTTCAATTTCTTTTTGAAGTAAACATGGTAAAATTAAGACATTGTGTTTTATTCTAAAATCTCTTAAGAGTCAAATCTGTTAGAAATATCAGAAAGATTCCTTTTAATTTTATACACTTTTGGAAAATCACTCAAAGCTATTTGTTTTATCCAATCCTGAAAAGCACCATTTGTTAGTATAATATGTTTTACACTTTGATCTATAAATAATAACTAAAAACAAATAACTTTATTTGATCTTAGGTTAAATAATTGGAATATTATCTCCTCTAAGTCTTTCCTTGGTCCTAAAATATAGAAGTATAAAAAAGTAGAGAAGATTAGAGAGTCTAACCTGTTAATGATATGAAGGCTGAAGATCTAGAAGAAGATCTAATATCTCCCTGATATTAACTGTTGTATGGCTAGCCAGGTAACTAACTCTTGCTAAATATTTATAAAACACAAAATGTTTGATGTTTTATGATAAAAATACATGAACTTATAACAATTTGTTTTTCAAAATAACGTGTACAAAATAAATAAGCACAAATTTGTGTTAGATATTCTCTCCCCAGTTTTCACTCTGCTTCTCTTTCCCAAATCTTTAAAACTATAAATGGACCCCAACACCAGTTTAGGACTGCTCCAAGAGGCATATCAGTTGTCTCCTTCCATGTACCTTTGGCCAGGTTTGAAATTGTCATGCTTCCTGATATGACAACTACAACATCTTGTTTCCCCCCAAAAATATTCTCAGCTGCCAATCACATCTGGAAATGACTAACTCAGGAACAAACACTACGCATATAAGGGACCAACAAGCATAAAAATTCCTTGCTTCTCTCCTTTCTTCTTTGGTGTTGACCTAGCCTATCTACCTGTGTTTCTTTATACTTTCTCATTTTTATTTCCTACTGATTTTCCTACATCAGCAGTCCCTTCCTTCCCTCTCCCAAGAGAACCCCTCCCTGATCTCCCTGCCTTGCTCTTGTTAGTCCCTTCCTCTGTGTCTGGATCTCAGAAAAGTCTTTTCACTTAATCTGAGCCACACATAATGGTATTCATTTCACACATAAGTATATCAGTGTGCACCTCAGTAGATATTAGTGAGCAAAAGAAAAGGGTGTAGTTGATGGTACTTTATTTATTTATTTTTTTCCCCCCAAAGCCCCAGTAGATAGTTGCGTGTCATAGCTGCACATCCTTCTAGTTGCTGTATGTGGGACGCGGCCTCAGCATGGCCGGAGAAGCAGCGCGCCGGTGGGAGCCCGGGATCCGAACCCGGGTCGCCAGCAGTGGAGCGCGCTCACTTAACCACCAAGCCACGGGGCCGGCCCTGATGGTACTTTAAAAGAGAGAAAGTTTTGATTCAAGTTTTAAGTTGTAGAAGGAAAAACTACTAAGAACATTTAAAAAAATTATCCATATGAATGGAATAGCTCCCTAGGGTATGCCAGCTCCCTTCACTCTATCACCAGTCCTCAAATAGATTTATTTTAATCTGATTTTCCATTTTTGATCAACAGCACCACAGATATTAGATTAAAGCAACTGCATCTGCATTGCTGCATCCTGCACCATCATCCTCTATCCCCATCCACCTCTACACAACGGCAATTTTTCATTTGGAATGGTTCTTTTATCCATTATTTTCCTGCTTTTTTAAGATTTCGTTATTTAATACCACCTTAACATCACTGGTCTCTTTCTTTGGATTCCTTATGCACTCTGCTTTCTACATTAAAAAGTATTCTGAGAGAAGATGACACTGAATTTACTACCAATTAATTCTAAGCACATTAATTCTAAGATAAAATTCTGGGAAATATTTCTAATGTTCTTTTAAAATGGGAACCTTGTTGAGATGTAATCCACATACCATAAAATTCACCCAGTTAAAATGTACAATTCAATGGTTTTTAGTATACTCACAGAGTTGTGCAACCATCATCACCTCAATCAACATTAGAGCCTTTTTGTCACCCAAAAAAGAAACCCAATACCCATTAGTCATCTATTTTCCTAACCTTCCCTCAGCCCTAGACAACCATTTTCTGCCCCTATAAATTTGAGCATTCTGAACATTTCATATAATGGAGTCATACAATATGTGTTCTTGTGTGTCCTGCTTCTTTTCACATAGCATGTGTTTTTAAGGTTCATACATATTGTAACATGTATCAGTACTTCATATTTTTTATTTTATTTCATTGCATAAATATAGCACATTTTATTTATCCATTCATATTGAAGGACATTTGGGGTTTTCCACTTTGGGGCTACTATGAATAATAATGAACATTTGTGTACAAGTTTTTATGTGGACGTATGTATTCATTTTTCTTGGGTATCTCTAGGAATGGACTCACTGGATTAGGGTGATAACTCTTTGTTTAAGTTTTTGTGGAAGCTTTGTTTTTCAAAGCTCTGCACCATTTTACATCTCCAATAGCATTGTTTGAGGGTTTCCATTTCTTTACATCCTCTCCAATGCTTGTAATTATTTGTCTTTTTTATTATATACATTCTAGTGGGTGTGAAGTGGTTTTGATTTGCATTTCCCTGATGGATATCTAATGTTTTTAATGACCTCAAGTTATACTGTATACCTGGGAGAACTTACCAGGTGGCTTGTTTTAAATGGACGTTGAATTTATTTCAAGCATCATTTAAAATACTAAGCTTGAGCAATGGTAGACAATATCAAAATGCAGATGGGAAAGTATCTGTACATACAGGATGCTTTTGATGGCTTATTCCTACTTATGACTTCTCTGCAGGCCCTCTGCCTGTGACGGTGTCTACCAATGATTGTAAAATCAGATGTGACTGGAGGATGTGCTAAGAGTCATTTGTTTTATTCCAATTAGGTGGCCCCATAACAAAGCAGAAATGGTATTTCTAAATAGTTATAATGAACCCTATCTTTCCTCATGTATCATTCCAAAGAAGTATTACATATTAGTTTTCCAAGAGATTAACTAGAAATTACCAAAACATTGGAAAGTTCTTTTATATCTATTCCCACAGATGCTACTAAAACATCGTAAATAAATGTATTTAACAGACAGTTGGCCCTCAAAGAAACCCGCAGCTTTTTGGGGGGAAGAATCCTTTTGGGGTATTAGTAACAAAGGCAATTGATGTAACATGAGAAACAGATGTTATCAAGGAAAAAACACATTTACTTGATCACTCAAAGCAAATTCAAATAGATTGTTTTGGCCTTTAGTCTTGTTTGGTTTTGCTTTTTTGTGTATGTGTGAGCACACTGTTGAGTTCTTTAAAATGAACCTGCTGTTTGGTCTTTATTTACTAAGTATGACATGATTCTTGAATAAGTAATTTGTGCAAGGATATTAAAAAATCTATTAACATTCTGGTAGAGAAATTTATAACTTTAAATATTTTTATAAGCACAAAGCTTTTGGAAGTTATGTGTTTGTTGAATAACTAGATTTTTAAATGTGTACTTCTATCAAAATTGCATTTCCATATGGCTACAATGAAAATTCATAACTAAATAAATTTCAGGATTGTCCTACAGTGCTGGAGGTTCTAAGTAGAAGAAAGAATGATGGACTATAATTAAGTGTATTTGTCCACGCCATATGAAAGCCTTTTACAGTCCGTTAATTAGTAGGATTATTATAATATTCTCAGTTAATGGATTCTGTCAGATTCAAGCTCTAGATTTGCTTGTGGTTGAAGGGCTGTTTGTGTGTTTGAATTAAGTGCTTGGTTATTTCAGTGATGTGTGTGACTATTACTAAACACTACTTATCCATTCCTTTATATCTTACTATTATTTTTTTTTTTGGTAAGGATGATTGGTCCTGAGCTAACATCTGTTGTCAATCTTCTTCTTTTTGCTTGAGGAAGATTGTCCCTGAGATAACATCTGTGCCAATCTTCCTCTATTTTGTATGTGGGACACCACCACAGCACGGTTTGACAAGCAATGTGTAGATCCACACCCAGGATCCAAACCCACGAACCCTGGGCAGCTGAAGTGGAGTGTGCGAACTTAACCACCATGCCACCAGGATGGCCCCTATATCTTATTTTTTTAATAGATTGAAACTCAGGAAATTTACTGAGCTTTTGCAATTTTGCACCAGCACTAACGAAAAAGTACTTATTGTGTGCATAATTGCAGCTGGTCCATAGAGCAATACTCACCCTTTATTTAGTGGTACCATGGGTCAAATGGTTTGTATTCTCAGAATAGTAGGTTCTGGGGGCAAGAAAAACATATCCCCTTAATTCAACATGTACACTGTTGTTGTAGAAAAAAGAATGTGCCTGGTTTCTGTCCACAGTTCCTGGGAAGGAACTTTCAAATCCTTGGGATTTCCCAAGAGATAGGAGCGTCTTTGCTATTCACAGTGGGTCCTTGGACCACACCTGAATTTATGCTAAGGAGATGCTCACGATGGGGACTGGTCATGCTGGAAAGACTAACCATGTGGTTAGAGGTTTGGGGCTTTGAGCCACGTGATATCAGCTTGACCTCCTGAGGAGGAGAGAGGGACCGGGGAAGAGAGAGTGAGTTCAACTATGCGGCTAAGAATTCAATCAATCATGCCTGCATAATGACACCTCAATAAAAACTCGGGCCACTGAAGATCAGGTGAGCTTCCTGGGTGGGGAACACTGATGTGCCAGGAGGGTGACACATCTGAATTCCACAGGGATGGGACATGAAAGCTCTTTGCTCAGGATCCTCCCAAATCTCACCTTATGTGTGTCTTCATTTGACTAGTCCCAGTTTGTATCTTTTACAAGAACTGTAGTAATAAATATACTGCTGCACTGAGTACTGTGAGTCATTCTAGTGAATTATCAAACCTGAGGGGGCCACAGAAAACCCTGAATTTGTAGCCAGTTGATCAAAAGTGCAAGTGGGCTGAAGATCCTCAGACCTGCAGGTGACATCTGAAGTGAGGGCGGTCTTGTTGGAGACTGTGCCCCTAGCTTGTAGAGTCTGCACTGACTCTGCATGGTCAGTGTCTGAACTGCATCACAGTGTTGCAGCCCTCTGACTTATTTCTACCTAGAGCTCTCTATTTCACTCTGGAAGTTCTGCCTGCCAGCCTCTAAATGGCCTCATTCTAAACTTTGCAAAATAGTATCACTTATTGGCCAAATGACTGGATTCTGATCATCAGTATCATTCCCTTCATTATTTAAACTAACCACAGACAGTGCTTCATAGAAATTATAATGTTATAGAGAGAATGTGGCTCAGTGGAAACAGGGTGAGTCTAGGGATTACGAGCTGGACATTCTCATAGTAACTCTATCACTAACAAGAATTGTGACCTTGAAAATAATTGCTTAATCATGCTGGACCTGTCTCTTCTTCCAAAAAATAAGGTGGTTGACTAAATAACCTTTAAAGTCTCTGGAAGCTCTTAGGTAGCAAGATTCTTTGAATTTCAACATCTCATTTTCCTTGTCAGCAAATGGGAGTCAATCTGACTGGATCTCATTTAACTATGATGAGAAATAACTGAATCATTTCCACCTGTAGAAAAGAAATAGACTTTATTCTTTTAAATATGTTACGATTCTGTTAAGGTTTCCACAGGAAAATTACAAAACAAAAAAAAGGTAAGGCTCCTAGTTTTAATAGAAGTTTTCCCTCATGATCCATCAGTGAGGTAAAATGTAGAGGTTTATATGGTGAGGAGCAGAAATGGAAATGTTACTGAATTTGATTTCTATGTGGATATAATTTCTATGGGGATATAAAAAAAATTAATGCATAATGACAGTTTCGGTTAAAATATGTTTGCCGTAAGTGACATGACATCTGGCTACTGCCTAATGTCTGTGTTCGATTTCTTTCTTTCCTTTTTTTTTTAGCGTCTCCTGCCAACTCTGGCTTTCGCGGGAAATTACTCATCACTGCACCAGCCCAAGTACAAGTCAGGAGGCTCAGTCACACAGCAACCTACGTGTGACACTGAGCATCATGGCAAAGGAGCTATGTGATTATAATGCAGCGTAGGCTTACATTATAGCCAAGTTATGAAAGGAGCACGGGACTTGGAGTCAAGCAGGGCCAGACTGGATCACCAGCTATGTGACCTTGGGCAGCTTATGTTCACTTTAATGAGCCTCAGGTTTCTCTTCTGCAGAATTCCTATTTTACAGAACTGTGTTTAGTGTGTAGCACAGTGACTAGTACATAATAAATGATCAATAAAATGGTAACCGTTCTTGAGAGGATAATGAGATCCTGTTTTCCTTTGTTGGCTTTAGGTTCTGCATCTTTCAAATGAGCAGGTTAGACTAGATAATTGCTAAAGACACTCCCATCTTTAACTTCTTGATTCTGAATTTTTTTTTTTCATTGACCTTCTGTCACCACATCACGCCATCAATACAATTTACAAGGTCTCATTATGCAAAATGAGGCTTCTATTCTTTCAGGAAAGGCAAGTAAGTAGACTCAAACTATTTATATTGGTGTTTTACAGTAACTCTTATAGGGTAGCACCTGAATAGGTGCTTTGAGGTTATTTTTTGCTATCACGCCTTCCGCCACGGGTGTTTAAAGTCAAGCCCATTCCCTGACCTGTCCTCTTAGGCACACATCATCACGTCTTCCGGAGGTAGTTAAAGCCCAGGTACATTACACGGTGGCAGGACAGTGTTAATTTTTTTTTTTTTTTTTTAAAGATTTTATTTATTTATTTTTTCCCCCCAAAGCCCCAGTAGATAGTTGTATGTCATAGCTGCACATCCTTCTAGTTGCTGTATGTGGGACTCGGCCTCAGGATGGACGGAGAAGTGGTGCCTCGGTGCGCGCCCGGGATCCGAACCCAGGCCACCAGCACCGGAGCACATGCACTTAACCACCAAGCCACGGGGCCGGCCCAAGACAGTGTTAATTTTGAATGAAGCATCTCAACCTTATCAGTGTGCAGAAGATTTGTTCAAGAACCCTCATAGGAAGAGGAAAGTGCCTTATAACATCTCCTTGCGACATCGGTTAAATAGACATCCCAACCTAAGGACCTACATTCAGTAGGTGTACAACATTGCGCTGAGTAAATAGTTTATGTGAAAATTCAGTTTCACCCCATAAATGAACTGGGGCATAACTATGGGTTTTACAAATGAATACAAATATAAAATTTATTTAAATAGCATTTACCTTTTTGTGTTTTCAAAATTAGCAATTTATTATTTTGGATTCATATTCAAAATTTTGGGGGTATATGTATTATATAAATAGAACTCTAGTCTATTTTTCAGATGTTGAACTCTGGTTATTTTCATCTTTAATGCAGAGACTCAGAAAATTTGAAGGGCTGAAAAGTAAGAATGGGGTTTTCTAATTAACACTTGATTTTATTACACATTCCTAAGCTTTGGGCTCTGACTAGAGGTATTTGTTTTTTCAGAAAGAACTGGTATTTTTGTTTCCTTTAAAATAGATGCTTCGTAGTATGATTATCAGGCAAGCAAAAGTAAAAACCCTTGTCTTTAAAAGGGTTGAAGAGGGGGACAAAGTGGGGCAAAATCAATTATTTAAACAGTTGATTTTAGATTAGTGGGGAAAAAAAAAACCAAGCCCTACAAACAGCATTTCCTTTTTTGATGATGGCACTGTTGGGCAAAGATGTTATTTATAAAAAGGTAGAGTGGGAAGGCTGCCCAAGTGCTCCGTCTCTCCATTTTTTGTGTGCAGCCGTTTACAAGGTTGTCTTCATCTACTCACTACAGATTTGATTTTTATGAGCCTCAAGTTTTCTTTGTATTGAACTTCTGTCACATTACAATCACAAAATAAGATTTATTATAGTACAACTCCTTTGGGAAGTGGAGGGTTGAGCCTGCAAAATGACTTTTGAGAGAACACTTGAGAAATGGCAAAATTTTAGAAAGATAAATTTTTCTTTTAATATTAGTTTCTAAAAGTCCTAACAGAGAAGTTTCCTTTACAAATAAGAATTCAATGGTCAATAAAAGCTGGATGGGGAGAGGGTGAATTAATATAACTAAATGAGAAATTTGAGGAAAATGCTATATATTTGGCCTATCCCCAAAATATTATTATTTCAATCAAAAATGTGAAAAGAACATGAAATTAAATTTATTTTTTAGGTTACGGTAAAAGTTTTACAAATGGGCCACATTTAACATCACTTACAACTTACTGAGTGTGTATTATAAAGTCACCATTCAAAGACAGGGTGTAACTAATTCCAGTTGAGCTACATGCATGCCTATTTCCCAGGTGGATATTTGAACAAGTTATCAACTGACACAGTACAGCGTTTGATTTTCCTTTATTTATTTATTTTGCATGAATTATCCAGGATAACTGATTAGGTTCCCACTGTATATTCTTTAGCTGTAGAAACAGCCTATGAATCTTCCCAGGAGGCAGGTGGTCTCAGTTCTGGCCAACTTAAATTGTATTTTTCTTACTGGGTTTCTCATAGTATCTGTTCCTTAGTCGCTAACAAGTCATACCAAATGTCTGTGTCTGGCCCTCACTTTTCTTTCTGGCCCTGATGTTATTAGTTCACAGGCCTTCCAACTATGTAGTGTGAAGGGGTAAATCAGGGAAAAAAATCTTCCAACCTTCTCTCGGGTCAAAGCTGTAGAGAGGGCTAATCTCACTCTACAGCTCTTAGTCTAATAAATCTTACAAGTTACATCCAGGCAGTGTCTTTATTTTAAATATTTTAATCGTGATAGATATTTAGTAAAATGGGGCTGGTGTTAACCTTGGGGATCAGACACAATGAGTCAAAAGTCATATAAGTCCTCAAATATCAGACACAAGAAACAGCCAAGAAGAAATTCATAGGCATACAATTTCATGCAAAATCACTAATTTCTTTATGCAGAAATATGTAGGGATAGATGAAGACATAAGCAGCATATAATTTAATATCCAGCATCCAGGAGATATGCTGAAAGCTGGTCACCAAAACACCAGGCGATATATCCTGGGTGGCAGAATCCAAACCTGTTATACCTTTATCCTGTATGAATTAATAAAAAGCCACATAACTCTGTTTAATTTAGCTCATAACATCATCTTCACTGAAATATCATTTTTCCTTTATGTTTATTGACCGTATCGCTAGACCTTTTCCCGGTAGTGTAAACTTCCTCATGGAGGCTCTGCCTGCCCTGGTCACCACTTATTCCCAACTGTTGAAACAGATCCTGTGAGCACTGTAAACACTGGATTAGTAGTGGGGCTGACTGACTGAGAGTGACTTCCTGTTATACCCTATTTCTAATGGGACATCATTGATGCTAACTTTTATTTGTGTAGCACATCAGAAAAACTTTTGTACATGGTATTTTTAAAGCCTACAATAGGATTGGAAGGCTTAAGATATGCATTATCTTTCTCACTAACAGCTGAAATGACAGAGGTGTAAATAGTCAAAAGATCCAGAACTAGAATTGAATCTAAGTTGTCTAACTAAAGAGCAGTATTCTTTTACACATGATATGATTTTAGGAGGTTCCAGCTTTAAGGTTTTAGCTTCTATTTTATGATGCTCGAAGACTCAGTGCATTACACAGGACAAACCATTTATGACAACAAAACGAATGTGAAAATATGATCTAATAATTAAATCATGGGTTTGATAACTAATACAGTATGCGATGGTATCCCCAAGGGAATACAATGTTAAATTCTTCTGGGAAGTTATTATCAACAGTGTTTGAAAAAGCAGCTTTGAACTAACACCAAGATATATTCAAATAATAATAATAATAATTTATTACTAAGAATTTTTGTACATGATTTAGCCATTGTTTAGAATTCAGAGAATGCAATCTGACTTTTTTTTTTGGCTAAAACTAATAACCATAAGCTATTAATAAACTAAATGTTTACTCAGACCTGTAGGGAACTATTTTTAACTCCACGTTTAGTAGAAGTTCAAAGCAAATCATGAATCCAAATTGCAAATTTTCTTTCCTGCATGCTAATTCAAGTGTGTATGTGTTTTGCCTGGCAGGCCATCATGGGCAGGGGTGGGGTAGAAGAGTTTGAAAATACAAAACAAAGCAATCCAACTGTGGATTTTATATGAGATACAATGATCTGTTTATAAATTTCATAAGTAATGTCAAGGATTTGCTATTTCCTGTGTCTAAAAAGCAATAATATGCTGTTTGTATCACTGGTCTGTGGGAGTTTTACTAGTATAAAATTTTACTATTTCCTTGTACATAAGGTGTCACAACAGCTGCAAAGTTAAATAATTAGCTCATAAACAGCAATATTTATCCTTTCTTTTCTCTCCTAACATCTATTATGGTTGTTTACTCTGAAGAACTTTCATTAATAAGAATAAGCTATTATTAATACTAAATTAAGCTGAGCCACTCTCTACACCTTGAACATAGCACAAAAAAATATGATAAATATGCTCTATTAACATTTTTGGAGAGCATTTAACCATAAACATTTTAAGACAGAAATCTTATCTTTGGAATCCACCTTCAGACCCCGGATAAAATAAAGCCTTGGAAATTCAAGGCAGGCATGCCTCACGTTTGCACGGCGTCTCTTTGTGTCCACAGAAGTTTTTTACCAAGTTTTGTTACTCCCTTTCATTTTTCTAGTTCAGGATTTGGCCACTTTCTATTTCATACCGTATTATTCATCCCAAAACACCGAGCAGGGATGGTGTCGTGAGAAGACAACCGGGTAGTTTTCTAAGAAGTGTTGTAATTGATGCCTGTTAAGATTTATCTGATCTTATATCCAAATCCATCTTCACAAACTCTTCAATGGCTCTCAGTTTATTTTGTTTTCTAGTATCTTGAGGAGGAAAGAACATTAAAAAGTAATTTAGTTCAACTCTTTGTCAAAAGAATTATTACCCATACTGATGAGAGATCATTCCTGCAAAGAAAATCTCTCTTGTATTTTTTTAAAAAAATCATACACTTCAAGAGATTATTTGTTCACCTTTTTCAATCCAATTACTTTCCTCCTGACTCACTGAAAAATGTTTTGAGAACATGACCATTTTAATGGGGCTCATGAGTAGCAAAGGGAAGGAAGGAGCAGTTCTTTCAGAGAATGGAGCACATCACAGGAAATTAGACCAAGTTTGGAGAAGCCAAGGACTGTTTAAGGAAATGCATGACTAATTACCTAAAGGGGTACCAGAAAAAGAGAAAGGAGAGTGAGAGAAAAGCTTTACATTTATCAAAAATTTTGCTGAAGGCTGCTCCTAGGCGATTTTCTGATTTCAGGACTCAACCTAATTCAAAACTGTTTTAAAAATGAGGCGTGAGTTGTAGCGTAAGAAGCTTAAAGGTTTTTTTTCCTTACACACTAATAAACAAAAGTCATGTGTAGGTTGCATTAAGTATTTTGTACATAGTCTATGTGATTTTATCAGTAATGGGAATAGCGTGTATGGAGTGTGGAAACTAAAAATATACAGTTTAATTCCTCCTGACCTCATAAAATGTTCCAATACTTTAAATAGGCTTTAGCAGTGTTTCCAGAGAAGAGGAATTTGTTGCTGCCAGTGGGTTTAATTAGTATAAAATATTATCCACATAATATTCACCAGCTGTAGTTCAGAAAATAATTTGTTTCTTTGAATTGATAAATAGATGCTGTTTCATATTTTTGGACCAACACTCCTATTTTATTACATTTTTGAAAGTGAGGTTCAGCAGTTTAAGTGGGAGTGGCAAAATGCTGTCTTGTTCTTTTGCTCATTTTAATGTTGTTCTCCAAGACAGATCCTTCCAAGTAGGTTTTAACACGTTATGCCTGTTTTTCAATTCCTCATATACCATCCTGCACCTTTCAGGATAAGTTTTATTACTGTTACTATTAAAAAGAAAAGACACGAATGGTGATTGAAAATTGAGTAATGAGCTCTATCTGAAAGACCCGAGCATGGGTCTAGAGCCACGACGCACAGCTCAAAGCCCAAACCCTAACCACATAACCATGATCAGCTCTCGCCGGGCATGTTGCAGAAGTAGTAATTCAACCACACTGATTTTCATTTAAACCACTGGAGCCTCTTATGGGCTCAAGTAGAAATTTCTGTGATGTTAATGACATCCATTCAATGACTAGATATTATAGCTGCATGCTTTGGCCAGATAAATTGTAGTTAATTACACTGTAGAGTAGAAATAGCAAATTTGTGTTCCATAAATTTCCACTGCCCAAGTCATTGTTGCTCTTCTGCAATGCTTATTTAAAGGATGAAGAGCCCTTAAGTAAGACAGTACTCAGCAGTCATACAATCCACAGGAAGAGGAGTCCAAAAAATGCACGTAGAGCTTTCTGATTATGTGTTTGTTTATGAGTCCTAAACTTCTCAGAAACGTTGTCTGTTACAAATACACAAAACAAAAAGAATGAAGTAAAGTCATTCCTCTGAATTTTCTTTTTGAATTGTTTTTGGTGTTTATAGAAATATTTGACAAAATATGACCTTATATCTGGACACAATGAACTCAAAATGATGTTTGCAACATCTAATAAAAAATCTATAGCTGTTTTTAAATAAAATTTACCCTGAGTAAACTCTATGTATATCAAGCAAATTCAGTAATGCTGAAGAAGGTCCACCAGGCCTTGTAAAATGCTCACGCATTTATTAAACACGTAAGTCACACACTTCTATACCTATTAGTTTGGCCAGCTGTGTAGCTGTTTATCCTTTTGTACCAAATTCCTGAGAGGATAAGAATATACTTGTATACTTAAACTGCGCTGCCCCATAGGGATTCAAAGCAATGAAGCGAGAAATTGAGTTGAGGGAGAGGAGAGGACTCTTGACAGTATCAACAACAAACAGTTTTGTGCTCTCATCAGACATGGCCTTGGAGGATTCTGGGACCTCAGTATGCCTCTTTTGATGACTCTGTTAACCTGATGGAATTGGTCACATTGTGTCCACACAAATCCACAACTGTCAATTAAACAGTAGCGGGAAAAAATTAAACACTTAATTCTCTGTTGTATATACAACATAACAAACAAGGCATTTTTACTCTTTCTTTTTTAATAAAGCAATTGGCTGGAAATCAACTAAACATAGATCTGTTCAGAATGGAAGCATTGTCAGGGCCTGCCCCGTGGCTTAGTGGTTAAGTGCATGTGCTCCACTGCTGGCGGCCCGGGTTCGGATCCCGGGCGTGCAGAGACGCATCGCTTCTCTGGCCACACTGAGACTGTGTCCCACATACAGCAACTAGAAGGTTGTGCAGCTATTACACACAACTATCTACTGGGGCTTTGGGGGGAAAAAATAAATAAATAAAATCTTTAAAAAAAAAAAAGAATGGAAGCATTGTTTTCAAAAACTAACATCCTAGAATGTAAAACCAAGTAAATAAATAGTAGGGAGCCTCCTATATAAATATATAAGTAAGAACACATGTACACCGTTACAATGCCAAAGGATTTACTTGTATTTCTTTCTTTCTTTCTTTAATTACTTATTCATTTTACTTAAAAAAAAATGTGTGATAAATTCTCTAGTAGATTCTATCAGATAGAATGGAGGGTAAATGAAGATTTCTGACTTCATGGAGTTTATAATCTAATGAAGTAATGAGGCACTAAAAGCAGTAAATGCTGAATACACAAAGAGTGAAAACAATGAGGGGCGAGGGTGGTTTTGTGCAGTCCCTGAAGAATCAAGATCATCTCCTTGATTTAAATTAGCACGGCCTACACCTTTACAATCAGTCTGTCCCTAATACAAGCTACATAAAGGTATTTTACTTCTTAACAGTTTTAATAATTAAAAAAAACTTAGTGTATTGGTATCTGAAAACAAGCTTGTCTATTTTCCCAAGTGAGAGCACCATTTAAAGCAAATGGGGAAGCCTGTTTCAATGCTCTCATCTTGTCTGATGCCATATTTTCAAAGTGGACTAAGATTCATTGTAGAAAGATAAGTAACTGATGAATTTATAAGGAATAATTTATAGAGTTTAGACAGATGTCTTTACAATGGTTATCTTTCCAGATGCTTCTGTTCAATGTGTTTCTTACATTTCCAACAAAAAGGAGGCATTTTGGGTTGTAATTCTGTCATCTAATCACATGGAAACATGCCAGTTCTTATTACCATTTTGACATCTTATTGCTGTAACTTATCGTAAGTTCTTCTACTGTAAGAGAGATTTAAATTCATGGAGCTGAGCTTTTGCTGTGTATCCATTAAATGCCTGATCTTTGTTCCTTACCTCAGCAAAACTTTCAGTCAAGTAAATCAGCTTGTTGGCCAGAATATGAATTATAGATTAAGCCCTGACAGGTTAACAGTTTGCTGTTTGGGATGCAATTGAAAAGCTAGAGAAAACAGAAAGAATAAATGTGTTAAACTCTTTCATATTAACTTCTACACCGG
Organism: Ceratotherium simum simum; assembly: GCF_057802395.1. NCBI lineage: Eukaryota > Metazoa > Chordata > Mammalia > Perissodactyla > Rhinocerotidae > Ceratotherium > Ceratotherium simum. Next base: position 39,753,439 of record NC_141926.1, on the reverse strand, counting down.
GTAACTGGTATGTCAGGCTCTTTACATTTAGGCATTACCCAGTGGAGGTGCAATGGATTCTTATTACCACAATATGGTTCTTCTGTTGTTTAACAGAAGGTGTTAACCTTTCAATTGCTACCAAATTAGAGGTTTAGCCTGGAAACCCATCTCTAGACAGAAAGAAAAACCATTATCTGAGCCTGTAACAAGGCTCATCAAAAGGCTGAAAATGCTCCAGAGATCCTCTCAGGGGCATCAGGATGTAGTATAAGGAAAATGTCACCATGGTATTTTGTCTGTGCTACAAATGACTAGAGAACTATGAACTTAGTCCTAATCCAGTATGTAATAGACACATTGAATGCACAACAATGAATGTCTAACTAGACGCTCTCTCCCTAAAGGGTCGTCAAAATCTTCTCCAGAAAAAATTATAATTTCTCAATAATTCATATTAATGTTCAATTGGATAATTTAAAGTAATATATTTAAAATGTAATGCAGCACAATTACTTTTCTTATTATGTATTTGTGTCAAAGACAAAACTAAGTTTGAGACAAAATTAACAACTGCTACTTATTCATAAATTATGGCAAGGGAACTCATCTGCTACAGGGGTTCAGGGGTAGTGGAGAGGAGAATACGTTTTATAAAGTAAAAAGAAGAAATATTGATAAAGCCTCTGTTTGCAGCAATTGTTCTATTAAGGTGGGATTTTTGAAAGTGAGGATTGGAGGGATTTCAAACTGGTCTTCAGGTTTATCTGGCAGTCCTCGGTTGGCTGCAAGGGAGCAGTTTGGGGATATTTCCAAAGAGAAAGGATTGTTTATTGTTGTGGAAGAGGGTTTTCTGTGGCCAGCCATTTCTTGGACCAAGTCAGGGTCAATGGGATGCTTTTTGGAGGTCAAACTCTCCTTGGGGTGGGGGTGGGGGGCTGTGACTGCCATGTCTTCAGGCAGTTTCTTATTTGTTAAGACGGCTTTGCATTTCTTGATCATGCAGTGAACGATTTGAAGTTAGAAATTGATGTCCATATCTCTCCATACTTGATGATGGCAAGGAAAAGGTATCCTGTAATTAAGTCAGACACAGGGAATCTTCTTAAAGTATACAACCTAAAGGTGTTATACATATTGTGGTTATTGAAAGAAAAATAACAACCATGATTTTGAAATGTCTAACTCTATAATTATTTTTATTACTATAAGCTGAAAACAGAAAATATATTTTGTCAAGTAAAAACAAACTTTATTCCTATTCATAAGCAATGTAAGAAATATCCACCATTTGAATCATTGCAGAAGAAATAAACTATAATAAACTTCTTACTTAGAAACAGCCCTTTCGAGCTTGCACGTCCTCCTCCCTTTCCCTCAGCAGAAAAATAATAGTTTTTCTAAGTCAGGAAATTAATCAGTGAATCAACAAGTACTTAATGACAAGGTACTTTGCTAGGTGATGTGAAAAACGGGAGTAGTCCCTGCCGTCTAGGTACTTACAATCTACCTAAAGACAAGACATACATGCACACACACAGAAATAATAAGGGCTATTAAAAGACAACGTGGAGTTAAGTGTTTCCTGAGATTTACAGTAAGTATAGATGAGTTAGGAGTCAACAGCAACCCTAAAGCTTGAGTTACTGTGAGGTGGAAAGGGAAGTGACTGAGTTCAAGGTGGCCTGGAGGGGCTGTGAAGTGGGCTATGAAGAGCCTAGTGACATCTCTATGCAATGCCCTCTATAAAATTCCACTTGGTAAATGGGTGTCCAAATGAACATGCAAATAAATAAATGAATTGCTGCCTGGAAGAATGGAATTCCAAGAGGACAGAGCAGAATGATGAGGAAAGGGTTAAGAATATGACATTTTTGTCTGAGACAGATTGGTCTGGCTTATATTGCATCTTTGTAGGAAAACTAGTGAGATGAGGTTGAAAAATTGGGGTGATATTGTGGATGCTAGATAGATGAGACTTTAACCTGGAGTTAAGGCTTATCTATGGAATGGTTGTGACCCTCAGAGCCTGGCCTCCTCTCGCCTCACACTGCTACTCTCCCTTGATGATCCACTCCATTGCCCAAAGCTCAATTATTAGTTATTCTATGTGCTCCCGTGTGTATATCCCTGGCTAGTAACATTGTCCTAATACTTAGATCCATATGTAAAAGTACATCTTAGGTAGTTGCACTTGAATGTCCTGTAAACATTTCAAACCCAACATATCTCCAGTATGCATGTCCTACCTCCCTGTACACTTACTTCTGCTCCTTTGTTCCCCATTTCAGTAAATGAGACCACCCAGTATGTGCTCGTGGCTTTTGCTCTACCCTCACTCTCCAATCCAATGCATTACCAAGTCCCAACAATTCTATCTCCAACATATGTTTCTAATCCATTAATTTTTCTCCAATTCCTTTGCAACAAATTTAGACAAGGCTCTATTCGTTCCTTGTGTTGTTGACTGTAGTAGACTCACATCCTCTGAATTGGTCCCTCTGCCTTCAATCTTGTCCCCTTCCCGATTATTCTTTAATGCAACAGCTAGGATGATCTCCAAGAATGCATATCTCACATCATAGGCATAAATTAATTTAATAAATATTAAATACAGAATGGAAAATTTCCATAAATAAATTAAGCATGAATAAAGTTGAGCATGGCTGTATAGAAGTCCCCAGAATAGCCAGAATGAATATGGACTTACTGTTACCTTTTAAGCCCTCCTTCCTTCACACTTGTTCAATTTCCCTACCTGTAATTCCTTTTTCTACCAGATCTGCTTGTCAAATACTCTCCTCTTCCTTTGAGGTTTTTAATAACATTAACAATAACATTTAAAACATCACAATAATAGCATCACCTTAAATTTTATATACTCATTTATAATTCCTAAGTGTTTTCTCAAAAATATAACCTTCAGAATTAGTTAGGGAAGACATCCTGAGCAATACCTACAGATGATGTCACATCTCAGAGAAATTAAGGTTTCTGTACCAGGTCATACAGCTATTAAATGATCGTTCCTCCTGTTTCCCCACCCCTCACCACGCGCACTCTCTGTGGCCCTCTCTCAGTCCAAAGCTCATGGCATTTTGTTTCTGCACTTTTATGGCACTTAATAATAAAAATCTCTTTTATTTTATACATTGTTTTTCTGTTTGCAAAACAATTTTCTCATGCTAAATTCTCATTTCTCTTTTGTAATACATATTTTATGTTAAAATAGTTTTAGATATACAGAAAAATTGCAAAAAAAGTACAGACAGTCCCCATATGCACCATACCAATTCCCTTTATTAATAATATCTCACATTAATATGATAGTTTTCACAATAAATGAATCAATATTGGTACATTATTCTTAACTATAGCTATGCTTTACTTAGATTTCCTTATTGTTTTTTAATTCTTTAGATTTTTCTAATGCTCTTTTTCAATTCCATGGTCCCATCCAGGATGCCACGTGACATTTACCCCTCATTTCTCTTTAGGCTCCTTTGGCTCTGATAGCTTCTCTGAAGAAATTTTTGAAGAGCTGGATGGCTTATGGATACTGATCTGGTATTTCATAGAATGTGCTTCAGCAGTGATTTGTTGGATGTTTTCCTCTTGGTTATTCTTGGGTTATGTTATGTTGGAAAAAGACTCATAGGTACAATGCCATCCTCATTACATCATAGCAAGAGTACGTACTGTCAACATGACGTATCACTCTTGACATTAGTCTTGGTCACTTGGCTGAGTTTTTGTCATTGTTTGTCAAGCAGCTGTAAAGTCACTACTTTTCCCTTTCCACACTGTCCTCTTTGGATGGAAGTCACCATGCGCAGCCCACACTTAAGGAGTGGGGAGTTCTGCTCCATCTGCTCGAGGACAGAGTGTCTACATAAATTATTTGGAATTTCTCTGCATGGGAGATTTGTCTATTGTCTCCCATTTACCTATTTATTCATTCAATCATTTATTTATATTAGTATGGACTCACGGATATTTACTTTATACTTTGGATTATAATTCATACTACTTTATTTTGCTGCTCAAATTGTTCTGGCTTTGGCCATTGGGAGCTCTTTCAGTTGGGTCTCATTTCTCTCTCATTCTCACAACTTCTTGCAGAAGCTACATCATTCTTCCCTTAGGATACTGTTGCTCCTCCCTTATTCTGTGTGATGTAAAAGAGTATAAACTACCTAGCAAGTTAAACCACCTCCATTCCCTCACCTGATCTGTCCTGTGTCAGTCTCCAAATACAAGGGAAACAAATATGAATTAAACCCCTATAGCTCAGGTTCTGCATTAGTTTTATGATATTTTCTCATTCTCCCTCTTTTTTGTAGCAATAAATCTTTGCCCTTGGATGTTGGAGTGTTTTATAAGTTTCTTTGTTCCCCATAAACAGTCTGGGTATATGATATGTATTTGATCCCCTGTGAGCATTTGTTGATGTATAAGGAAAGAAATAGGTGGTGATAATGAAAAGAAAATGAGACCCTTTATGAATTTGCTGCAATGAACTGATTTAGGGATCATATCAATTCATTCCTCAACAATACAGAGTACATCAGTGGTTCTCAGACTTTAGTATGTGTCAGAATCACCTGGAAATCTTGATAAAATAAAAATAGTTGGACCCCACCTTTAGAGTTTCTGATTCAATAGGTTTTGCATGGGCCCAAGAATTTGCATTTCTAACAGGTTCCCAGGTGTATTGGTTTGCTAGGACTGCCATAACAAAATACCACAGATTGGGTGACTTCAACAACTGTGTCTCCACAGTTCTGGGGGCTGGAAGTCCATGATCAAGGTGGTAGCAGGCTTAGTTTCTTCTGAGGTCTCTCTCTTTGGCTTGCAGATGGCTGCCTTCTCTCGGTGCTCCCACATGGCCTTTCCTCTGTGCACATCCCTATTTGGTGTCTCTTGTCTCCATTTCTTATAAGGACATCAGTCAGATTGGATTAGTGCCCATTCTAATGGCCTCATTTTAACCTAATCACCTGTTGAAGGGCCCAATCTCCAAATACAGTCACATTCTGAGGTATTGGGGGTTAGAGCTTCAATATATTAATCTTGAGGGGACACAATTCAGCCCATAACAAGGCTATACTGATGCTGATGAAAATTACTGGCTTAAATCATCAAGTAAAGCCAAAGATTTGCTAACAAAAACTGAAACTGATCTGGATAAGTTACGTTGACAACACCAGTGAGGAGAAGATAGAAGATGATTTCTGGATAGGAAGGCTCCTCTTTCCCGACATTGACTGAGAATGATAATCACACACCAGGGAGACTGTATAAAAGAAGCTGAGTTGATGTGAGGAAAATGCTTTTCTCTCATCTTCCCTAGACTTCGAATCAATAGAAGGAGTACATCCATGTGAGGGATGCCCAAAGGCACTGGAAACTCTCAGCCTTCCTAAGCAATTTGCCAACCCGCTGCCTAATGTGATGTTCTCTACTTTCTTCTTATCTTATGGCTTTCTGTAGATTACTCTTAAAGCTGTTTATAAGCAGAGGGCACTGGGCTTTCCAGACTTAATCACTGTGGCATTCGAGTTGGAGGGATTATAGGTATCATGCTGATTTAGCAGTGCTTCATTCTGTAGAGTTTTTCAATATAATTGTGTAGAGGTTTCTCCAGAGAGGTAAGCAAGTATCTCCATCAATTTCTAATGGGGTCAGGATTTTTTTTCAGTTCACTCCCTGAAGTTATTGGCCCTTGAGAATATATGCCAGTGTAGGGGTGCCCAAATTAGTATTCTACCCCACTTAAAGTTCAAGTTTTGTCAACTCTCTCACTCAAATGAGCAAGGCCAGACACATTAAAAGCCAGTTTCAAGGTCATTGAATCAATAAGTGCCACTATTATAAATTCCAGTTTTTGTTCTGACTCCTAAGGATTTCTCTTAATTTCTCAGATGCTTCATTATACAGTTAAAAAAGATAGTTGTGTGTCCGTGTGTGTCCTTATTTTCTTTATACTGTATTACTTTCATCATGGCCAAGTTTCTTGAAAGTAGTGTCTGTGCTTGCTGCCTCCTCTTTATCATCTTTGATTTGATTCCGTGTTAAGTATGGAAGGGACCTTAGTGGTTATATATTTCAAGCTATACCTGTGGTAAGAGTCAGGGATTGGCAGAAAACCCAGCATCACTGAGACAAGTGCAGAAGAGAGGTATTCCACAAGAAACATCTGAGAGACTTTTACAAGTGTCAAAGAGAAATCAATGAAAACTAATTTTGTTACCTTCTCATATCTTCTATTTCAAATGTGTACATGTGTGTATGTGTATGCATGTGTGTGGGTGGATGGAGGGAGAGGAGTAATATATCACCTAAACAGGAAACCTCAGAGGCCCTGCAGACTTCCTTCTTTTCCAAGGTACATATCCAATCCATCACAAAATGTTAAAATTCAAACTTCTAATAGATTCTGAATTCAATCTGATTCTTTGCCACAGTTACGTCTACCTCTCCAGCAACTATTGCCTTATTTCAAGATTTTAGCTTTATCCTTTAAGTCAAGAGTCAGCATAATATCCTTAATTTTACCTTGTTTTCCACAAAACTTAAAATATTTACTGTCTGGTCTTGTAAAAGAAAGTTTGCAGGGGCTGGCCCCATGGCATAGTGGTTAAATTCAGTGCCCTCCACTTTAGTGGCCCGGGTTCACGGGTTCGGATCCACGGCGCAGACCTACACCACTCATCAGCCATGTAGTGGTGGTGACCCACATACAAAATAGAGGAAGACTGGCACAGATGTTAGCTCGGGGCTAATCTTCCAAAGCAAAAAAAGAGGAGTATGGGCAACAGGTGTTAGCTCAGGGCAAATCTTCCTCAGGAAAGAAAAAAAAAAGCTGGCAGATATCTGCCTTAGATTAATAAAGTGATCCTTAAACTGTTATTTTGGTCTCCTGTTTTCTCCATTCCCAGCTACTCAGTGTGTTGCCTACTACCTAATCACTGAAGTCTTAGCTCTTTATGATGGCCCAAGACACCCTCATTTCTAGCTACCCACATTTTCAGCCACATCTCGCAGCTCTCTTATTCTAGAGCCAACAATCCTAAACCATTTGGAGTTCTGGGAATCTGCCATGCTCTCTCACATAAACACCAATTCCCCAGCCTAGAACGTGCTTCATCTTTTGTTCAACCTAAAACATTCTTAATCGTCTTTCAACAGTCATCTCAAGCATTACGTCTTCTCTGAAGTCTTCACATTCTTCTCGAGAGACAGTCAAGTGAGGCGGTCGAGAGCTCGCACTCCGCTGCCTGCACTCGACTCCTGGGCCACCCCTTGCTGGCTGTGTTACCCTAGGCCAGTAATTTAGAGGGTCTAGTCCAAAGTCTACTTTTTTGCATAATAAGTGTGCTCAAGATAAGGCAAACTGAGAAGAAAGGCATTTGGTTTTAATCTGCCCTTCCTCTTGGTTGTCAAATTAAACTCAGACACAGAAAATGAAATCACTGCCTTGAGAAAACTACATGGAAAAAAATAAGTGTATGTATCTTTGCAAAAATACAATAAGGATAAAGATAAGAAAAAAAGGGACATAAAAAATATAAAAGAAGAAGTTTCAAAATGTGACAACCTCTCAGGTAGATTCAGGTCACATCAGGAAGTCTTCAATTACGTCAAGAGAAATATCTGTCTGAAGCATTGCTTCCTCCCACAGGTATGTTCTCAGTTTTCCATTTGAACAGTTGACCTTTCATTAACTTTTCAGCCTTGTGCTATGTTTATTGTACTATCTCCTCACACCATTTCTGTTGCTTTTAGACTCAAAATATTCAAAATCAGATGATGGGTTTCGTAGGCAGTTAAATTGCTTTTGCTCTGGCATCTTAATCAATCTAAATTACTAAGTATATTTTTAATGCAAAAATAATTAACAAACTGTTCAAGAGTTGCGTTCAGGCTTACAGTATATCTGTCTATCATCTATCTATCTATCTATCTATCTATCTATCTATCTATCTATCTATCTAATCTATCATCGATCATCACCATCATCATCATCTGTGTGTCTCTGTGTTTGTGTGTATGTGTGTGGTGTATAATCTGATAATAAGATTACTGATTTTGTTAATTTCTTTTTATCCAGACTAAGCTGGATTAGACTGGTTGTTTTTTACATCCCATCTTTGTTCCAAAGAAGTTCTTTTTCCCTCAGCTGCAAAAAAAAAACCCAGTGACATATACTTAGGCACACACATAAAATTGCACACATAGACCTACACGTGTATACTCATGTTGACATTCATCAGAATACATTATCTCTCTGCCTTCTTCCTGCAAATTTAGTAATTTTGTTGTTTAATGCACTTGATCATGGGCCATGTCTGGCTGCTAAGCATTCATTTCCTTTAAAGAAGGCAAAAAAATTCTTTGTTGTCTTTATTTAAAATTTATTTACAAACTGATGTAGCATCATTAGTATTATATAAATGATTATTTCTGATGTTTGTATAAATCCTATTTTCTTTTCTATTGTTCTATTTATAGGCTAGCATAAAAATCCATTAAAATGTATTGTAACACCTCTTTGATCCCAGGACTTCGAATTCCTTCTTTTCAATTGTCAACAACCAGAGTTGGAATTTGGTTTCTTTCCCTTTAAACTGATGGAAAAGAATAAGAACAGAGCTCCAACTCAGAAACATAAAAATCATTGAGAAAAAGAGAGGAGCTAATTCAGATGTGGTGTTTCAACCACATTCAGCAGAACCTTAGAGATATTTAGGTTAGTGGTTTAAAAACAGATTCCACTAATTTCTGTGGAAAACTAAGGAAATCAATCTGTACAGAAACAAAAACCTATCTTCAAAGCTCTTCTGATTTTAAACAAAAATAAACTAAAATCTATCACAATAGGTAATGTACTTCGTCGTGTTCTTTCTTGCTGATACAAAGAACTCCAGTGAAAATTGTCGTTAATCATCAGACCATTAATGCTGCAGTATCACTTGGCAGCTCTTCATTGGCTATATCCAAAATGATCCGCTGTTTTCTCCTCACCACTGCTAGCTCTGTCTACTTCATTATGAACGATCTATGAGAATGTGTGTCTAGATGAAAGTTTTCAAGAGACTTGTATTAAGAATGCAAAATTACATGATATTTCCTTGACTCTGAGTGGCTATAACAAGGCTATGTATGAACAAAGGTCCTTTTGACAAAACAGACCCAAACTGGTATATAATCAACCAGATAATAAATCTAGATTCTCTAGAAAACAAAGCAAAATTAAGACAAAAGGAGGAGGGAAAAAATAGTTTCACATATTCGTTAGATACAGCCGAATTATATTAGGCCTTTCCTATACATTTGCCTTTTTAAAACACATCAGAATAATTTAGAATGATAGCTTTGGGGCCACACTTTGGTTCAAAATAGATTTTCTTCAAACTGCATGTTCTTGAAAAAAACTTAAATTTTGAGCTTCAGTCTCCTCATCTGCCAAATGAGTTAATAATGTCTAGATTAAGAATTTGCTGTAATGTTTAGTAAAATGCTAAATATTTAGTAAGTGGTACTTAGGATGCCCTCAGAATGGTGAATAATGAAGACTGCTGCAGATAATTAAATAAAGGTAGTTGAGAGTGTAAATATATTTTATGATTTGGCAAATGTTGCAATAAAGAAAACATTTCGTGCAATTAGCCAAGTTATCAACACTTTTCTTCCCCTACCTTCAAACGACCTTGACATCTCCTATGCGTTATTCTAGTATGAATTTGGCCACTGCTTCAAGTTCTTCTTCTAAAGCTTCACTCCCAACAAAGCTCATCAGGATCAGTGGACCCCTAGGAAAAACTGGAAAAGCCTTCAATATCAGCGCTGTGGGCAGGTGTATTAGTTTGCTCAGGCTGCCATAAAATGCCACCGGTGAGTCAGTACCTTAAACAACAGATATATATTTTCTCACAGTTCTGGAGGCTAAAAGTCCAAGATCAAGGACTCCTCAGGTTTGGTTTCTGGCGAGACCTCTCTTATAGTCTTGTGGATAGCGGTCTTCTTGCTGTGTCCTCAGATGGCCTCCTCTCTGTGTGCACACAGAGAGAGATCTTTGTGTCTCTCCCTCCTCTGATAAGAAAATCAGTTCTATCAGATTAGAGCCCACCCTCGCTGACCTTACTCAACCTTCATTACCTCCGTAAGGCCCTGTCTCCAAAGAGTCACGTTGGGAATTAGGGCTTCAACATCTGAATGTGGGGGGACACATAATTCAGTCCATAACAGCAGGTAACCAAGCATATTTTAAGATTTGCAAATCATCTACAACATTTCACAAAATGAAGAGATAATGAACTCATACACACGTTTTAATTTTTTACATCATTTTTAATGTTAAATTGCAATGATTCTTAGTTTTCTTCTGTTCCCACAGAGCCTGTACAAAAATGTGTTTGTTGTGTATTTGTTTTTTTTAATAAAATAAATTTAAAATATTTTGGGACAATTTTGAGACTGTTATAAAATCTCTATTCTACAGTTTTCTATGCTTTTTTACACTATGTTATATTTGGTCCTGGAGACTGAATAGGAAGGTGTGCAGGAAGAAAAAGCACTGTTTGGTATTAGATCTAAGATTTTATGCTAACAAGCAGATTTTTCTTTTTCGTGGAAGTGGAGAACCATGAAATAAACATGAAATATTTTTTTTAAGAAACAATTTTGTTTATTTCTACAAATAACTTATTCAATCTATAAATGTGGATCAAAACATTCTGGTCACTCACATAAAAGGTGGAAAAATATAATTTTTACAAACATTTTCAACCATTACTTCCAACTCCTAACAAAAATTATGCTTGAAACTTTGGCAACGTTTGATATGCCAATAAATGTTTGCGACAGCATTCAACACTTCTCAGGGGTCTGAAAATAAGGGAGCCATGTAAAGAGTTTGGGATTGATTTTCTTCTAAAGGTTGTGAAGAATAGTGTTAAGGGTCAGAAGTAGAATTTGGCAGTTTTCATTTATAAATTCATTCAGCCATGTTTTCAAAGCCTGCCAGGAATATTAAGCCCACCAAGTCGACAAATAAAATGAATTGAATGAATACAACCCAAATAAACTTCTCACTAGAACACTAGGGAGTGAAAACAAAATGTACTATTTATTGAATTCTTCTTACATTAAAAGAAAAAGAAAAAATTTAGCCTGGATGAATACCGGACATTTGTTTGGATGAGAATCGTGTACACTTCTCAAGTCTGTGCCAGCTCTGAGTCTGGACTGTGATTCACAGAACGAGTGTCTGTATTACCTCTTTGCTTGTTCTGATTCAGTCTGCATCCTTTAAAAGAATAAAGTACAGGGTTAAGGCAATATGACCTAATTTTGCAATTTTTCCCTTTTTTTTTTTTTAATATTCTCTCCTTCAATTCCTGAAAAAGACCTAGGCCAATTACATACTAGAGCCTGGAAAATATATTCTGTAAAAAGCTGACACTCTTAAAAGTTAAAACATAAATCACAGTCTTTTTGCTTCATTTTAATGAGAACACAGGTTTTATGATATTCTATGGAAAATATCAATGAGCAGAAAGAAAGGGAGGGACTTTACGCAAGGCCCTGTTTCAACACATTTTCAAATTGTTTTTATATATTGTTAAGCATAGTGGCTCAAACTAGTCCTTTGCAGGGATGTTGAATTTGGGTGATATATATTTTGTAAATGAAACTAACAAATATTAAATTATATTTGAATAAACAGCAAATTATGACAGTAGATAGAGACATAATTCATGATTGCTACAGAATCAAAATCTTTATTCCCCAAGCCAAAGACAACAAAACGGACAGCCTCTCTGCGGCTCCAACGGCTCTTCTATAGGAACAGCTTTTTTAGATTTATCATTTTTTAATAAGAGACTAGAAATATAAAATTTTATTTATTATTTTTAAAATTCATCAACTAATTGAGTTAAAAAAATAATCAAATGCAAGCCAAACAAAATAGGTTTATGGGCCTGATATAACCTGCCTGCTTCAAGTTTTGCTTGCTGATATAGAGATTTATAAACATCACTGTGAACTTTGACTTTTTATTTAGATTTTTGGCAATCAATAAACTGTTTTCAAGTTTATCATTGGCCCTAAAGACAGTTGGACAATTCTCGGTCGTCTGTTCTGATTCAATGATAACTCAATCTTTGTATCAGTCGATCAGATCATCTTTAAGGTTGCCTGATGATAGCCATTTAGAAAGGAAGAATGTTACACTATTTAATGTAGATTAGACTTGAAAAGGAAAGTATTCAGAGGAAAAGCAGTATAATAATATTTGGGTAAAAAATTACGTGTACGCAAGATATAAATACATATGCACACACATAAATAAAGCAGAAAAGATTCATGGGGATTGGACCAATGATTATCAAACATTATGTTTGCAGGAATTGTCTTGAATACTTATAGAAATTTTGATATGTGGCTCTGCTCCACAAAACGCAGACCCTGTAGCTTGGAGACAGGGCCCAGCCCATGCCTTCTCAACAAGCTTTCGTGAGATCTGAGGCTCGTGGTTGTACGGCTGGCGTTTTAAACACTATGCTGGACTGAAAAACCAGTAAAGACGGAAACATGAATTTGTTACAAGGTTAACGACATTTCAAATACGGGTAGTCAGGGTGCTACCCTTATACTTTCCCTTCCAAAGGAATGGTTATTGACACTGAACCATCCTCTTCTGAGTGAATGCTCTATACAGTGGAAGAGTAAGTAAAAACATTTCACATTTGTGAAGGAAGCAGGAGGCTGTGTTCATTGGCTGCTAAGTTTGAATAACAAAAATAACAGGAAAACCAGAAATAGCTAACACTGGGAACAGCAACGCCAAACATATAATTACTGTTGTTATCCTGATTTAACCGATGGAGAATGAGAGGAACTTGCCAGATATCTTTTAGAGAAAGAAATTGTCTAATACCATACATCTCAAAAGTGGCTGATCCATAGAAAGAAAGAACAACTAAGAGATCTTCTCATTGGAAAGGGAAAGGTGTTAACACAGTCTCTGCCCTAAGCACCAATCTCCCACGCCACATTTAGATGGCATTTCAAGCACAGCGCGGCAAGCAAGGTCCTCATCTAATAACCTTACCACACAGAGTTGTTGCTCAATAATTATATTTTATTATATATGATCCATTATTATACGTTATACATTCTATATATCATTATAATTATCATCAACACAGAAGCAGGAGCTGGGAGAATTGTTACTAATGCATCCACAGGACTGCAGAATGTAAGACTGAGATTCCTCGGCCACTGTCGTCACTGTATCCTACTCCCTGATTGTAGTTGCGCAGGTGTAACACTTCTATACGCCACAAATAAGATGAAGGAGCGGTTATCATTATGGGAGGTCCAGGAGAAATCTTTAAAATGAATTTAGATTTAGATACTAAGTTCTGAAATTTAGAAAGAAGAAGAAGGAGGAGGAGGAGGAGAAGAAGGAAGAAAATATGGTAGTGGATTTCAAATATTGGTGAACATTAAAATGATTGAAACAATAAACTTGCAATATCAAAGTCCCGGACCCAGATATTCTGATTCAGTAGGTCTGAGATTAAGCCCAGAAATATGGACTTATAAAAAGAATTTTTATATCTTCACATCCATAAACAATTCTTCACAGAAAATGATGGTCATTTCTTTCCTCATTCTTTGTTGTAACTAAAGAAGAAGAAATAAAATTAAGCTAATTATAAGGTATTTGGTTTTAGCGATTAGAAAAGAAATCTGACAGTAAAGGATTATACATATTAAAATCAGGTGGCTATGGAATATCCTTCTTTAACAATGTTTTAAAACACTGAATACATTTTATCATTTTAGTTACAGATTCGGAGTTAAAGTGTCAAGGTCATTGGAGAGAGGACTAATATTTAACAGCTATCCTGGCCTACATACATTAATTTTCCTCATATAATCCTCACAACAACTTGTTAGGTAGGTTCTTGTCATCAGCACTTCAGACAGGAGGACGTAAGGCTCAGAAGCACTGAGGACTTGCCCAAGATTACATCGCTAGTCGACTATTAAACCGGCTTGCCAACTCAGAACCCCCAGCTAGGAATCCCATTCTTTTCTTCTAAACTGGCTCCCTCTAAACTGAAATCTCCCACAAGAAACACGTCTCTCTTCACCCAATGTCTTCCCACAGCATCACAATTAATTGTCTAGAACTATAGATATAGGTGGTTCGCCAGCTCTAAAATATTTCAGAACTTCCCACTTCTTATGGGATTAATACAAAATGTCTCAGGCACAGAAGGTCTTATGTAACTTGTGATCCCTCCCCAGCCTCCTGTCATATACATTTACCTTTCCTCCTGGAATAACAGCATGCCTTCATCACGGAGTTCTCTCCGCCTGGTTCTCTCTGCCTTTAACAGTCTTATCTGCCTAGCTCACTTACAGTCATTTCTTTGAGGCCTGCCATAAATACACTCTTTCTGACACCCACAACAGAACTAATTTTCCCACCTTTGTGATCTCACATTGTATTCTGTACATTTTCTCTTGTAATCTAATCGTTTGTTACACATCAGTACCCTGACTGAAATGTAAGCAACTTGAAGCAAGATCGTGGTTTTACTTATCTTGTGTCATCATATCCAGCCATTAGTGGGTGCCCATGAAGTTTGCCTGGATGAACTAAAGTGTGATCACAAAATAGTTAATACTGTTTTTAGCCTTCTTTAGTAACAAATTTCAATCCATCATGGATGTGTCCTACAATTAAAATATGAACTTTTAAATTAACTATATATTTATAAGGATGAAATATACATAGTTCATTTTCATATTTTCATTAGCATGCCGAGGTATTTTCCTAATGAATAATTTAAAAAGTTTTAAAAAATCCTCCTTATCAAGGGCCAGGAGATTATCTACCACTAGCTAAATATGGCTTTGGCTGATATTTAAAATTAATACTAAGTATATTGGCATAATTAATACGCAGGCATTTAAAAACCAAGAAGTAGATTATATCATGTATCTAAAAATTTTCCCCTTAAGCCATAATAAAAATGTAGCTTCATAGATATCTATAAATTATACTCATTTTCTATTACTAGCAAAATATAGAGGCTAGAAGCAAGTGTCGCGGCTGAAAAAGGCCCACACGTTAGTGGAATAACGTTCCCTTCAGGCTCTGTGGAATAAATAGAAAGATCCCCTTAATAAATTTGTATTTCTCTTTTATAATTAAGTCTGGAAGTCCATTCAAAATACATGCTCTGACCTATTTTATGCACGTCTTATATACTTGTGCATTTTTCTGGAGACACTCATAGGACCAACCAAAATTCTTCAAAATCCCTAAATCCTCATGTATTTCATGAGGTTTTGATGACTGAGGCTCACTTTTGACATGCTTGGAGACCTTTGTAGAATTCTATTCCCATTGTTAGTATGTCTGCAATTCATGACAGGCACTTTAGAACTCTAACACTCTCTTAGTTTCATTAATTTCGTTTTTTTAGACACTAAGTATGCTTACAACTAGATCATTCCTCTTTCACATACATATTTCTAAAACTTTCCACCCAAATCTCTCCTCTATTTTCAAGTCTTGGCATAGTAAGTCCAACTCATCTCATGCCAATTAGACATTTTTTTTCCATCCTAGTCCACGTGGGTTTTAGTTGCCTATACAACACTGTGAAATTGCCTTATAGAGGACTGTATCACTAATAAAACCAGGTAGAGTGGTTTATTGAGGTAATACATTATTTCAAATCTCCTACCACTATGTTTCAAGACGAAACCTTGACTGATGTCGCTGCAGTTGCCTCTACAAAGGCTCTGTACAGCTATACCTTAGAAGTGATGTATTCCTTGAAGATCCTGATAACGCCAAGAGCAGAGGTGAGGTTTGCTGGGCCTTGATGGATGTTACTCAAGCCTCTGAGTTATTGGACTTCAAAACTGTATCATTCTGCAAAATCTGAGAAAACAAAACAATTTTACAAGATAGCTATACACCCTTTCAGGAGGCATCGGATCTCCCCAGACCCTCTTAAATAGTATCTCAAATTAATTAAAACATCCTAATCCAAAACCCACAAACATTGTATTGCTTTATGTGCTAAGTCACAGGAAAAGCCTAAAAATGCTGACTTTACAATGGTAGAAAGTAAATCTCTAAATTGAAAATAAAAAAAGACTAAGAAGACTCAAATGGCTACTCTTAATTTCATTTAAAAAAATAATAGTGTGCTTCAATAATAAAATTTTTAGCATTTTAATAAAACAAATATATTTAATTTATTCCTTCTTTGCTTTTTCACTAAAGATGGAATAGTAAAAGCAAGTACAACTCATCCTTTGCACATGTGATTAAAGCCATGTCACCCGTGGGTTGAAGATTTTAACATTCTCTGTCGTCTTTATCCATTTCACTTGAACTATCCAGCACCGAAGCCAGAGATATGGATTCCTTTTCCTTCATTATTGCTGGCCGTGCACGTACATCTTGTCCCTGGGTGAAAATTCCTCTGCAAGTTCAGAGCGAGAAACACATTCACTCTCATCCTAGGGTAGAAGCTGTATGCTTTGCCTTCATTTTGCCGTAGCTGTGAGGCGTCCTGACCCTAAATTGTATTCTCCATTGTTTTCTGTTCCTGAATTTTTAAAAAATAATAATTTTCCTTTCTTATATGATTCTTATATTTTCATTCAGATTTTAATAGTTTTACTCTTCAAGCTATTTTGTATAAACCATCTTAAATCATTTTTGAAAGTATGCTTGCCATAAATAGTTTAATACTTTTGAAGGAAATGGATGTAGAGTAGCTTATCTTGAAGGACTGGCGAGCTTTTGAATACCCATCTGCCCCCAATTATTTTCCCTGGTGGCAACCCAAATTCCACCATTGTGAAACAAACGGTCACAAAAGAATAACACATTCTTTCCTCAGTGATGCTATGTACACGAGTTCATCAGATTAATCTCCTTAAATGACTAAAAGGATCAGGTAGCCAAGGAGGTAAATGTCTCTG
This sequence comes from Ceratotherium simum simum, assembly GCF_057802395.1. Taxonomy (NCBI): domain Eukaryota; kingdom Metazoa; phylum Chordata; class Mammalia; order Perissodactyla; family Rhinocerotidae; genus Ceratotherium; species Ceratotherium simum. The sequence goes on along the minus strand of NC_141926.1, from coordinate 39,736,426 downwards.
TGGGGTAGAACAAAGTGTGAAGTCAAATCAAACCAAACCAAACAGTAAAATGTGGAATAGGGGCCTGTGAAAAGGGAGGAATGCTGGAGCAGAAACACACACTCCCTACCTTTTTCCTAAAATTGACCCTTAACTCCACTACTATATAGTATCTTCCAGAAAGTACAGAAACAAGAACTTACTGATGGAAGAAAACTCATGCTCTGTAGGACAAGCAGGAGGAGGATCACAAAGTAGCACCACACTGAAACCCCTGCTTCACACGTCGCTCATCTTCACGACCGCCAGCTCACCAACCTTCGGCCTCTATGCTGCATTACGTGACACTCTATTTCAGACCAATAAGTTAATGCGCTAATAATTTTTATCAGTTGTGGCAGCTCTTTAAAATTTTTCTTTAAAAGACCCGTATGCATATTTATTTTAGTACTCACGAGTGCTGGGTACGGTAAAAGTTTTAAAATTTGGACAGCTTAATGTACCGTAAGCCTTAGATCATCATTCCTAAATTTAAGAGTTATTTATTCTTCATCTTTAGTTCATTATTCTATACTATCTTTTTACTATTGACCTTGGAGAATTTCATTTATTTAACAGAGTTATTTTCTCATGTGTATCAAAGCATTTCTCCCAGATTGGCAGTTGACTACAGTCTGCTCCTTCTTTGTGAGCTGCTTTATTGCTGGAGTTATGTATCCAAAGTTTATAGGTAAAATCGGAATAGTTGTCCAAGTTCCTTTTCCCTAGTAAAGCTTGACCCTGCCCAGTTACAATTAATACCGCACCAGGCTTTTCCTCGGGCTGGGCTGTGTGGAGGACTAACTCGGTCCCTGCGGGGCCATTTCACGCAATGAAACACTCACTTCACTTGCTGCCCTGGTGCCTGAAGAATTAATACATTTCTCAAGCACCAAATTTAAACCTAGATATTAGGTCATCTTTTGGGAGAAAGTACTTCAGTAAAAAGAAAAAGTCTTAGTGTTAGGACATAATAGGGAAATAATAAGTTTATGAAAAACAGAAATAAAAATGTTCCCTCTAAGAGAAATATTTCTTTTTTCCAAGGAATATTTGTTGAATAACAGTGATAGATTTATCAACATGATGTGCTCTAGGGCTAATTCTACAATTGCTGTTAAAAATAAATTTTGTAAGCTATAATTGCAAACAGTAATATGCAATTCTGGTTTAAAGAGAACAGCTACAATAAGCAAGGCTGTGTGTCACTCAGGCCTCCTTGCTGCACACAACATGGCAGCTTGTGAGCACTTTTCCCGCTCCCTGAGGAACAAGCGCGGTGCTCTCCCGGGAAATCAGGAAGCAAAGACCTGGTGCAATGCAAAGGAGACGATCTTATAAGTCAATTTTAGAAGAAAAGAGTGTAAATCTACACCAATTTGGTAATCTCTTTGTAATACATAATATCTCTTCTAGGATTATTTCTACTTAAAAACACTAGCTACAATGTGAAATACTGAAGCATGCAACAATAAAATTGGTACATCACTACAAAACAATTCGTAAAACCGATTTTTAAAAAAACTGATTTCTGTTAATTGCATAAACCCAACTAGAAATTAAAAACCATTCTCCAGATAACTCCATAGTTCGTAGAACCTTCACCCTAATGAAGACCTCCACCTTATTTTTCTCTACAGTACTTTATGCACATCACGTGTAATCAAGATTATTATTAATCCTAGAGTTGTTTTGTTTTTTATTCTATGTGCAAGAAACACCCATCTGAAGCTTCACAACGGATATGAAATTTAGTGGAATTTAAATGGATACAAACACGTAATATTTGCCAAATAAGTATAGCAAACCAAGAGTTGATTAAGAGTCTACTAGTTTTCTTTAAAAGCTTCGGGGAGTTCAGGGTGTTAAAGGGGGAAATTGTATCTTGAGTGACATCTAGTGGACAACTACAGAATGGTATTTTTTAAAGTCAAGCTACTACAGATCAGGCCACTGCACCAACTTGAGCTATTTATCACATCATATGTTACATTTGCATAAGAATTATGAGCATCCACTGAAAAATAACTTTGCATAAGCAGTAGAATTATTTGTTTCAAATAACAGTGGAAATTACAGAGAGCCTAGAAAATTCTGCAAATGGAAAAAAGAAATAATTTTAAAAGTTTATCTATAAATATAAATTTGACATAATAAAGAACATGTCATTATCGAAAACATGTCTTCAATAGTTTTAAGAATCTCTGGTAGTTGAGGTCCTCCTATTTTATGTAACTATAAAAATATATACTCTTTTTATTTTAAAATCTCATTGTTGGGATCATTTAAACTTTTTTTTCCTTTTTTTGCTAAATTAAGAAGTTAAATCATTTTGTCAGAAACATTTATTCTCACTGCATATTTTCTATTTCTTTGTGATTATTTGAGGACAAAGACACACTTTTTTTTGTTGATGGTGTCTTAAGGGAACATTGAAATATTTTCCCATTGCTCCTCGACTATCATTTTTTAATAATACGTAAAAGTATGCCTAGTATTTAAGACTTTCCCATTGCCGTATTTCTAATTAGCTGCTTTGCCTTGGAGGGTACAGTGATCTTGTACTGTTGTTATTGTTTTTCCACCTCCTTTCAAATCACAGCATGTCTATTGGTAAAACATTATTTGCTGCTTGACCCTCAATGTGTGCTGGTATCTCTTTGTACCAGCTTCTCCCAATGCTGCTTTTCGCATGCCCTCCCTAACCCTGTTCATCTCATCAGAACTTGCCTTTTCTGTGTCCTCTATTTCATGTTCCTTCTTTGTATTCTAAATTGCCTGTCATTATTCTCACCACCTTAATGCTCTCTTTGTCTTTTTAAACGTTTGCCACTAATCCCAAGCACTTTTACAAGAGAGAACAATTTGGTGATCTCTAATTATTTTCCTTAACAAATCCTTTGTCTCTCTATTCAAACGCTGTTTACTCATTTTCCATATTCACTTTCCTGCTGTTCCTAAGGTTATAATTGAGTAATCTAAAAATATAATTTTAATACCTCACTTTTAGAATATTAACATTCACTTCTAAGGGAGTTTCCCTAATTAGCTTTCCCACCATTTATTGAAATCAGCAAGCACTTACTGAACTCCTACTATATGTTTGGTGTTAGCTCAAGTTCTTTTGGGGTTACCAAAGAAAAATAGCTTGTTTTCTATGTCTTCAAATCCTTAGTCTAACGAGATTATCACCTGCAAACAATGACAAGACGATATAATCGAGCACTGAATTTCGTGGTATTGGCCTGAGTTTGACAAATTCAGAGACAGTGAAGAGCAATGAGGGTCAGGAAGAGAGTAGAACTTAGTTTAAATTGTTTGAAAATATCCTTAAAATATATTGTATAATTTATATGATTAATTCTCCATCATTACCTATATTGCCTTATAAATAAATGCTGTCTCCAATAAACTGCTGCAGTGGTATTGATTATTATCAGTTAAGTAAATAAGAAACATATTTAGGTAAAATTAATTGAGAATGGATTTGGGAAAGTCATCGTTTTCTCTCATCTTTTAACATATGGTGTGATACCTTTAAGATTCCTTGCTCTAGACTATATAAACCAATAATACAAATTAGATTTGTTGATGCTTAGGATCCCACTTAAAAACGTTGAGTATATTTGAATGAGTGGACAGAAGGGAGGAAATTAGTGAGCTCATAGAATCCCAGGCAAGCAGGAGACCAAGGGAAGAAAAAGTAGATAGTGCCTTGAGGAAAGGTGCAGCAATTAACTTAATAAAATCCAGAAGAATATACTGGGGAGTAAGGAAAAAAAAATCATAAACATGCTTGAAATTATGAAAATTTTAATAGAAAAAAAAATCATGTGGTAGATAATATATGTTATTGTTGTTTTCCACAAGGGGATATTGACAGTTATTGAGAGGTTGAATAACTTGATCAAAGTACGGTTAAAATGCCATAAAATAGATCATGGTATGTATTGGAGAAAGGAAAACCAGTAGACTGAGAGATTGTTAAGTGAGTGTCACACAGTCGCAAGATCCTGATGGGCCTTAACTAAGATGTGCAGTGGTAGGATTAGAGAAGCAGCGTGGAAAACAGACACAATTCAAGAGGAAACAAGCCTAATAAAATTCTGAGGCTGATTGAAATGGTATCAATAAGTGTTTTTATTTGAAGCCGCAAAACATAATTCTAGCTGGTTAATTAGTTAAGAGTTACTTAAAAGGCTACTGTGTAGCTCACAAAATTGTTTGGAGGACCGGAGAAGTAAACCAAACCCAAAGCATCAAGGAGCAATATCTAAAAACTGGCCCATAAGGAAACCATCACTATTGCTGCTACTCAGTGAGCACTAGAGGAAACAGCTTCCTTTGCTGCCTTTCACAGCAAAATAGATCCATTAGAGAGAGAGAGAGAGAGAGAAAGAGAGAGGGAGACAGAGAGACAAGTGACAGAGAGGCAGACTCAATATTTGAAGAGATAATGGCTGACAATTTTGCAAAATTGTTTAAAGATATTAACACACAGTTTTAAGAAGCTAGTTTGATCTCTTAAAGTGCCAAAAAAGTCACAGCCAACTCAGAATTCTATATCCTTCAAAAATAGCTTTCAAAAATTAAAAAAATAAATATATTTTCAGAAAAAAATGAAAAATCTGAGGGATTTGTCACAGGCTGATGGGCAATAAAGGAAATACTAATTGGAGTTCTTTGGCAGAAGGAAAATTATCTTGTAGAAAAATAGAATTTGCAGAAATAAATGAAAAACAATAGAGTAAACAAGAGAGTAAATATATAGGCATATTCACTAAATATTGATCCTAAAGAATAATATTAATGTCTCATATTGTTTTAAAAATATCAAATAATAAGTTGCTACACTATTTTCAAGGGTAGCTTTGCCATTTTATGTTCCCACCATCAGTGTCTGAGTCATTCAGTTTCTCCCCATCCTTGCCAGCTTTTGGTGTCGTCGCTATTTTTTATTTTTGCCATTCTCGTGTGTAGTGATAATATCATTGTGGTTTTAATTTTCATTTCCCTAATAGTTGATGCTGTTGAATATCTTTTCATGTGCATATTTGCCATCTTTGTACCATTTTCATTAAAATATCTGTTCAAGTAATTTGCTATGTTCTAATTGGATTGTCTGTTTCTTTAATATTAATTTTGAGAGTTCTTTATAATTTCTAAATAAAAGGCCTATATCAGTTAGGTGGTCTGTAAATATTTTCTCCCAGTCTGTAGCTTGTCTTTCCATTCTCTTAACAAGGTCTTTTTCCTAGTAAAAGTTTTAAATTTTGGTGATGTCCAAATTTTCTTTTTTTCCCTTTATGGATCATAATTTTATTGTCAAGTCTAAGATCTCTTCACTTAGCCTTT